>NW_027362913.1:2400000-3086017 GCF_046119375.1 Phyllobates terribilis
TAAGAAGGTTCCCAGGGTGATTTTAAATATGTATGGGGTTTATAATTGTAGTGGGCAATGGTATAAGGTTATTTTTGGCCATTTTATATGAAAGTGTACTGTCTCTTTAAGAAACTTAACTTTTGAATTGGGGGCTGGAAATCGCAGTATAGCATTTTCAGGACACCCGGGGAAGGTTCCCAGGGTAATTTTAAATATGTATGGGGTTTATAATTGTAGTGGGCAATGGTATAAGGTTATTTTTGGCCATTTTATATGAAAGTGTACTGTCTCTTTAAGAAACTTTACTTTTGAATTGGGGGCTGGAAATCGCAGTATAGCACTGTCAAGACACCCTAAGAAGGTTCCCAGGTTGATTTTAAATATGTATGGGGTTTATAATTGTAGTGGCCAATGGTATAAGGTTATTTTTGGCCATTTTATATGAAAGTGTACTGTCTCTTTAAGAAATTAAACTTTTGAATTGGGGGCTGGAAATCGCATTATAGCACTGTCAAGAAACCCTAAGAAGGTTCCCAGGGTGATTTTAAATATGTATGGGGTTTATAATTGTAGTGGGCAATGGTATAAGGTTAGTTTTGGCCATTTTATATGAAAGTGTACTGTCTCTTTAAGAAACTTAACTTTTGAATTGGGGGCTGGAAATCGCAGTATAGCATTTTCAGGACAACCTGGGAAGGTTCCCAGGGTGATTTTAAATATGTATGGGCTTTATAATTGTAGTGGGCAATGGTATAAGGTTATTTTTGGCCATTTTATATGAAAGTGTACTGTCTCTTTAAGAAATTTCACTTTTGAATTGTGGGCTGGAAATCGCAGTATAGCACTGTCAAGACACCCTAAGAAGGTTCCCAGGGTGATTTTAAATATGTATGGGGTTTATAATTGTAGTGGGCAATGGTATAAGGTTATTTTTGGCCATTTTATATGAAAGTGTACTGTCTCTTTAAGAACGTAACTTTTGAATTGTGGGCTGGAAATCGCAGTATAGCACTATCAAGACACCCTAAGAAGGTTCCCAGGGTGATTTTAAATATGTATGGGGTTTATAATTGTAGTGGGCAATGGTATAAGGTTATTTTTGGCCATTTTATATGAAAGTGTACTGTCTCTTTAAGAACGTAACTTTTGAATTGGGGGCTGGAAATCGCAGTATAGCACTGTCAAGACACCTTGATATGGTTCCCAGGGTGATTTTAAATATGTATGGGGTTTATAATTGTAGTGGGCAATGGTATAAGGTTATTTTTGGCCATTTTATATGAAAGTGTACTGTCTCTTTAAGAAACTTAACTTTTGAATTGGGGGCTGGAAATCGCAGTATAGCATTTTCAGGACAACCTGGGAAGGTTCCCATGGTGATTTTAAATATGTATGGGCTTTATAATTGTAGTGGGCAATGGTATAAGGTTATTTTTTGCCATTTTATATGAAAGTGTACTGTCTCTTTAAGAAATTAAACTTTTGAATTGGGGGCTGGAAATCGCATTATAGCACTGTCAAGAAACCCTAAGAAGGTTCCCAGGGTGATTTTAAATATGTATGGGGTTTGTAATTGTAGTGGGCAATGGTATAAGGTTATTTTTGGCCATTTTATATGAAAGTGTACTGTCTCTTTAAGAAATTTCACTTTTGAATTGGGGGCTGGAAATCGCAGTATAGCACTGTCAAGACACCTTGATATGGTTCCCAGGGTGATTTTAAATATGTATGGGGTTTATAATTGTAGTGGGCAATGGTATAAGGTTATTTTTGGCCATTTTATATGAAAGTGTACTGTCTCTTTAAGAAACTTAACTTTTGAATTGGGGGCTGGAAATCGCAGTATAGCATTTTCAGGACACCCTAAGAAGGTTCCCAGGGTGATTTTAAATATGTATGGGGTTTATAATTGTAGTGGGCAATGGTATAAGGTTATTTTTGGCCATTTTATATGAAAGTGTACTGTCTCTTTAAGAAACTTAACTTTTGAATTGGGGGCTGGAAATCGCAGTATAGCAGTGTCAAGACACCCTAAGAAGGTTCCCAGGGTGATTTTAAATATGTATGGGGTTTATAATTGTAGTGGGCAATGGTATAAGGTTGTTTTTGGCCATTTTATATGAAAGTGTACTGTCTCTTTAAGAAATTTCACTTTTGAATTGTGGGCTGGAAATCGCAGTATAGCAGTGTCAAGACACCCTAAGAAGGTTCCCAGGGTGATTTTAAATATGTATGGGGTTTATAATTGTATTGGGCAATGGTATAAGGTTATTTTTGGCCATTTTATATGAAAGTGTACTGTCTCTTTAAGAACGTAACTTTTGAATTGTGGGCTGGAAATCGCAGTATAGCACTGTCAAGACACCCTGGGAAGGTTCCCAGGGTGATTTTAAATATGTATGGGGTTTATAATTGTAGTGGGCAATGGTATAAGGTTATTTTTGGCCATTTTATATGAAAGTGTATTGTCTCTTTAAGAAACTTAACTTTTGAATTGGGGACTGGAAATCGCAGTATAGCACTGTCAAGACACCCTGGGAAGGTTCCCAGGGTGATTTTAAATATGTATGGGGTTTATAATTGTAGTGGGCAATGGTATAAGGTTATTTTTGGACATTTTATATGAAAGTGTACTGTCTCTTTAAGAAATTTCACTTTTGAATTGTGGGCTGGAAATCGCAGTATAGCAGTGTCAAGACACCCTAAGAAGGTTCCCAGGGTGATTTTAAATATGTATGGGGTTTATAATTGTATTGGGCAATGGTATAAGGTTATTTTTGGCCATTTTATATGAAAGTGTACTGTCTCTTTAAGAACGTAACTTTTGAATTGTGGGCTGGAAATCGCAGTATAGCACTGTCAAGACACCCTGGGAAGGTTCCCAGGGTGATTTTAAATATGTATGGGGTTTATAATTGTAGTGGGCAATGGTATAAGGTTATTTTTGGCCATTTTATATGAAAGTGTATTGTCTCTTTAAGAAACTTAACTTTTGAATTGGGGACTGGAAATCGCAGTATAGCACTGTCAAGACACCCTGGGAAGGTTCCCAGGGTGATTTTAAATATGTATGGGGTTTATAATTGTAGTGGGCAATGGTATAAGGTTATTTTTGGACATTTTATATGAAAGTGTACTGTCTCTTTAAGAAACTTAACTTTTGAATTGGGGGCTGGAAATCGCAGTATAGCACTGTCAAGACACCCTAAGAAGGTTCCCAGGGTGATTTTAAATATGTATGGGGTTAATAATTGTGGTGGGCAATGGTATAAGGTTATTTTTGGCCATTTTATATGAAATTGTACTGTTTCTTTAAGAAACGTAACTTTTGAATTGGGGGCTGGAAATCGCAGTATAGCACTGTCAAGACACCCTAAGAAGGTTCCCAGGGTGATTTTAAATATGTATGGGGTTTATAATTGTAGTGGGCAATGGTATAAGGTTATTTTTGGCCATTTTATATGAAAGTGTACTGTCTCTTTAAGAAATTTCACTTTTGAATTGGGGGCTGGAAATCACAGTATAGCACTGTCAAGACACCCCTAAGAAGGTTCCCAGGGTGATTTTAAATATGTATGGGGTTTATAATTGTAGTGGGCAATGGTATAAAGTTATTTTTGGCCATTTTATATGAAAGTGTACTGTCTCTTTAAGAACTTAACTTTTGAATTGGGGGCTGGAAATCGCAGTATAGCACTGTCAAGACACCCTGGGAAGGTTCCCAGGGTGATTTTAAATATGTATGGGGTTTATAATTGTAGTAGGCAATGGTATAAGGTTATTTTTGGCCATTTTATATGAAAGTGTATTGTCTCTTTAAGAAACTTAACTTTTGAATTGGGGACTGGAAATCGCAGTATAGCACTGTCAAGACACCCTGGGAAGGTTCCCAGGGTGATTTTAAATATGTATGGGGTTTATAATTGTAGTGGGCAATGGTATAAGGTTATTTTTGGCCATTTTATATGAAAGTGTACTGTCTCTTTAAGAAACTTAACTTTTGAATTGGGGGCTGGAAATCGCAGTATAGCACTGTCAAGACACCCTAAGAAGGTTCCCAGGGTGATTTTAAATATGTATGGGGTTAATAATTGTGGTGGGCAATGGTATAAGGTTATTTTTGGCCATTTTATATGAAAGTGTACTGTCTCTTTAAGAAATTTCACTTTTGACTTGTGGGCTGGAAATCGCAGTATAGCACTGTCAAGACACCCTAAGAAGGTTCCCAGGGTGATTTTAATTATGTATGGGGTTTATAATTGTAGTGGGCAATGGTATAAGGTTATTTTTGGCCATTTTATATGAAAGTGTACTGTCTCTTTAAGAAACTTAACTTTTGAATTGGGGTCTGGAAATCGCAGTATAGCACTGTCAAGACACCCTAAGAAGGTTCCCAGGGTGATTTTAAATATGTATGGGGTTTATAATTGTAGCGGGCAATGGTATAAGGTTATTTTTGACCATTTTATATGAAAGTGTACTGTCTCTTTAAGAAACTTAACTTTTGAATTGGGGGCTGGAAATCGCAGTATAGCATTTTCAGGACACCCTGGGAAGGTTCCCAGGGTGATTTTAAATATGTATGGGGTTTATAATTGTAGTGGGCAATGGTATAAGGTCATTTTTGGCCATTTTATATGAAAGTGTACTGTCTCTTTAAGAAATTTCACTTTTGAATTGTGGGCTGGAAATTGCAGTATAGCACTGTCAAGACACCCTAAGAAGATTCCCAGGGTGATTTTAAATATGTATAGGGTTTATAATTGTTGTGGGCAATGGTATAAGGTTATTTTTGGCCATTTTATATGAAAGTGTACTGTATATTTAAGAAATTTCACTTTTGAATTGGGGGCTGGAAATCGCAGCATAGCATTTGGTATAAGTTTATTTTTGGCCATTTTATATAAAATTGTACTGTCTCTTTAAGATACGTAACTTTTGAATTGGGGGCTGGAAATCGCAGTATAGCACTGTCAAGACACCCTAAGAAGGTTCCCAGGGTGATTTTAAATATGTATGGGGTTTATAATTGTAGTGGGCAATGGTATAAGGTTATTTTTGGCCATTTTATATGAAAGTGTACTGTCTCTTTAAGAAACTTTACTTTTGAATTGGGGGCTGGAAATCGCAGTATAGCATTTTCAGGACACCCTAAGAAGGTTCCCAGGGTGATTTTAAATATGTATGGGGTTTATAATTGTAGTGGGCAATGGTATAAGGTTATTTTTTGCCATTTTGTATGAAAGTGTACTGTCTCTTTAAGAAACTTTACTTTTGAATTGGGGGCTGGAAATCGCAGTATAGCACTGTCAAGACACCCTAAGAAGGTTCCCAGGTTGATTTTAAATATGTATGGGGTTTATAATTGTAGTGGGCAATGGTATAAGGTTATTTTTGGCCATTTTATATGAAAGTGTACTGTCTCTTTAAGAAATTAAACTTTTGAATTGGGGGCTGGAAATCGCATTATAGCACTGTCAAGAAACCCTAAGAAGGTTCCCAGGGTGATTTTAAATATGTATGGGGTTTATAATTGTAGTGGGCAATGGTATAAGGTTAGTTTTGGCCATTTTATATGAAAGTGTACTGTCTCTTTAAGAAACTTAACTTTTGAATTGGGGGCTGGAAATCGCAGTATAGCATTTTCAGGACAACCTGGGAAGGTTCCCAGGGTGATTTTAAATATGTATGGGCTTTATAATTGTAGTGGGCAATGGTATAAGGTTATTTTTGGCCATTTTATATGAAAGTGTACTGTCTCTTTAAGAAATTTCACTTTTGAATTGTGGGCTGGAAATCGCAGTATAGCACTGTCAAGACACCCTAAGAAGGTTCCCAGGGTGATTTTAAATATGTATGGGGTTTATAATTGTAGTGGGCAATGGTATAAGGTTATTTTTGGCCATTTTATATGAAAGTGTACTGTCTCTTTAAGAACGTAACTTTTGAATTGTGGGCTGGAAATCGCAGTATAGCACTATCAAGACACCCTAAGAAGGTTCCCAGGGTGATTTTAAATATGTATGGGGTTTATAATTGTAGTGGGCAATGGTATAAGGTTATTTTTGCCCATTTTATATGAAAGTGTACTGTCTCTTTAAGAAATTTCACTTTTGAATTGGGGGCTGGAAGTCGCAGTATAGCATTTTCAGGACACCCTAAGAAGGTTCCCAGGGTGATTTTAAATATGTATGGGGTTTATAATTGTAGTGGGCAATGGTATAAGGTTATTTTTGGCCATTTTATATGAAAGTGTACTGTCTCTTTAAGAACGTAACTTTTGAATTGGGGGCTGGAAATCGCAGTATAGCACTGTCAAGACACCTTGATATGGTTCCCAGGGTGATTTTAAATATGTATGGGGTTTATAATTGTAGTGGGCAATGGTATAAGGTTATTTTTGGCCATTTTATATGAAAGTGTACTGTCTCTTTAAGAAACTTAACTTTTGAATTGGGGGCTGGAAATTGCAGTATAGCATTTTCAGGACAACCTGGGAAGGTTCCCAGGGTGATTTTAAAGATGTATGGGCTTTATAATTGTAGTGGGCAATGGTATAAGGTTATTTTTTGCCATTTTATATGAAAGTGTACTGTCTCTTTAAGAAATTAAACTTTTGAATTGGGGGCTGGAAATCGCATTATAGCACTGTCAAGAAACCCTAAGAAGGTTCCCAGGGTGATTTTAAATATGTATGGGGTTTATAATTGTAGTGGTCAATGGTATAAGGTTATTTTTGGCCATTTTATATGAAAGTGTACTGTCTCTTTAAGAAACTTAACTTTTGAATTGGGGTCTGGAAATCGCAGTATAGCAGTGTCAAGACACCCTAAGAAGGTTCCCAGGGTGATTTTAAATATGTATGGGGTTTATAATTGTAGTGGGCAATGGTATAAGGTTGTTTTTGGCCATTTTATATGAAAGTGTACTGTCTCTTTAAGAAATTTCACTTTTGAATTGTGGGCTGGAAATCGCAGTATAGCACTGTCAAGACACCCTAAGAAGGTTCCCAGGGTGATTTTAAATATGTATGGGGTTTATAATTGTATTGGGCAATGGTATAAGGTTATTTTTGGCCATTTTATATGAAAGTGTACTGTCTCTTTAAGAACGTAACTTTTGAATTGTGGGCTGGAAATCGCAGTATAGCACTGTCAAGACACCCTGGGAAGGTTCCCAGGGTGATTTTAAATATGTATGGGGTTTATAATTGTAGTGGGCAATGGTATAAGGTTATTTTTGGCCATTTTATATGAAAGTGTATTGTCTCTTTAAGAAACTTAACTTTTGAATTGGGGACTGGAAATCGCAGTATAGCACTGTCAAGACACCCTGGGAAGGTTCCCAGGGTGATTTTAAATATGTATGGGGTTTATAATTGTAGTGGGCAATGGTATAAGGTTATTTTTGGCCATTTTATATGAAAGTGTACTGTCTCTTTAAGAAACTTAACTTTTGAATTGGGGGCTGGAAATCGCAGTATAGCACTGTCAAGACACCCTAAGAAGGTTCCCAGGGTGATTTTAAATATGTATGGGGTTAATAATTGTGGTGGGCAATGGTATAAGGTTATTTTTGGCCATTTTATATGAAATTGTACTGTCTCTTTAAGAAACGTAACTTTTGAATTGGGGGCTGGAAATCGCAGTATAGCACTGTCAAGACACCCTAAGAAGGTTCCCAGGGTGATTTTAAATATGTATGGGGTTTATAATTGTAGTGGGCAATGGTATAAGGTTATTTTTGGCCATTTTATATGAAATTGTACTGTCTCTTTAAGAAATTTCACTTTTGAATTGTGGGCTGGAAATCGCAGTATAGCACTGTCAAGACACCCTGGGAAGGTTCCCAGGGTGATTTTAAATATGTATGGGGTTTATAATTGTAGTGGGCAATGGTATAAAGTTATTTTTGGCCATTTTATATGAAAGTGTATTGTCTCTTTAAGAAACTTAACTTTTGAATTGGGGACTGGAAATCGCAGTATAGCACTGTCAAGACACCCTGGGAAGGTTCCCAGGGTGATTTTAAATATGTATGGGGTTTATAATTGTAGTGGGCAATGGTATAAGGTTATTTTTGGCCATTTTATATGAAAGTGTACTGTCTCTTTAAGAAACTTAACTTTTGAATTGGGGGCTGGAAATCGCAGTATAGCACTGTCAAGACACCCTAAGAAGGTTCCCAGGGTGATTTTAAATATGTATGGGGTTAATAATTGTGGTGGGCAATGGTATAAGGTTATTTTTGGCCATTTTATATGAAAGTGTACTGTCTCTTTAAGAAATTTCACTTTTGACTTGTGGGCTGGAAATCGCAGTATAGCACTGTCAAGACACCCTAAGAAGGTTCCCAGGGTGATTTTAATTATGTATGGGGTTTATAATTGTAGTGGGCAATGGTATAAGGTTATTTTTGGCCATTTTATATGAAAGTGTACTGTCTCTTTAAGAAACTTAACTTTTGAATTGGGGTCTGGAAATCGCAGTATAGCACTGTCAAGACACCCTAAGAAGGTTCCCAGGGTGATTTTAAATATGTATGGGGTTTATAATTGTAGCGGGCAATGGTATAAGGTTATTTTTGACCATTTTATATGAAAGTGTACTGTCTCTTTAAGAAATTTCACTTTTGAATTGTGGGCTGGAAATTGCAGTATAGCACTGTCAAGACACCCTAAGAAGATTCCCAGGGTGATTTTAAATATGTATAGGGTTTATAATTGTTGTGGGCAATGGTATAAGGTTATTTTTGGCCATTTTATATGAAAGTGTACTGTATATTTAAGAAATTTCACTTTTGAATTGGGGGCTGGAAATCGCAGCATAGCATTTGGTATAAGTTTATTTTTGGCCATTTTATATGAAATTGTACTGTCTCTTTAAGAAACGTAACTTTTGAATTGGGGGCTGGAAATCGCAGTATAGCACTGTCAAGACACCCTAAGAAGGTTCCCAGGGTGATTTTAAATATGTATGGGGTTTATAATTGTAGTGGGCAATGGTATAAGGTTATTTTTGGCCATTTTATATGAAAGTGCATTGTCTCTTTAAGAAACTTAACTTTTGAATTGGGGACTGGAAATCGCAGTATAGCACTGTCAAGACACCCTGGGAAGGTTCCCAGGGTGATTTTAAATATGTATGGGGTTTATAATTGTAGTGGGCAATGGTATAAGGTTATTTTTGGACATTTTATATGAAAGTGTACTGTCTCTTTAAGAAATTTCACTTTTGAATTGGGGGCTGGAAATCACAGTATAGCACTGTCAAGACACCCCTAAGAAGGTTCCCAGGGTGATTTTAAATATGTATGGGGTTTATAATTGTAGTGGGCAATGGTATAAAGTTATTTTTGGCCATTTTATATGAAAGTGTACTGTCTCTTTAAGAACTTAACTTTTGAATTGGGGGCTGGAAATCGCAGTATAGCACTGTCAAGACACCCTGGGAAGGTTCCCAGGGTGATTTTAAATATGTATGGGGTTTATAATTGTAGTAGGCAATGGTATAAGGTTATTTTTGGCCATTTTATATGAAAGTGTATTGTCTCTTTAAGAAACTTAACTTTTGAATTGGGGACTGGAAATCGCAGTATAGCACTGTCAAGACACCCTGGGAAGGTTCCCAGGGTGATTTTAAATATGTATGGGGTTTATAATTGTAGTGGGCAATGGTATAAGGTTATTTTTGGCCATTTTATATGAAAGTGTACTGTCTCTTTAAGAAACTTAACTTTTGAATTGGGGGCTGGAAATCGCAGTATAGCACTGTCAAGACACCCTAAGAAGGTTCCCAGGGTGATTTTAAATATGTATGGGGTTAATAATTGTGGTGGGCAATGGTATAAGGTTATTTTTGGCCATTTTATATGAAAGTGTACTGTCTCTTTAAGAAATTTCACTTTTGACTTGTGGGCTGGAAATCGCAGTATAGCACTGTCAAGACACCCTAAGAAGGTTCCCAGGGTGATTTTAATTATGTATGGGGTTTATAATTGTAGTGGGCAATGGTATAAGGTTATTTTTGGCCATTTTATATGAAAGTGTACTGTCTCTTTAAGAAACTTAACTTTTGAATTGGGGTCTGGAAATCGCA
The DNA here is from genome assembly GCF_046119375.1 of Phyllobates terribilis. Taxonomy (NCBI): domain Eukaryota; kingdom Metazoa; phylum Chordata; class Amphibia; order Anura; family Dendrobatidae; genus Phyllobates; species Phyllobates terribilis. The sequence goes on from NW_027362913.1 coordinate 2,410,080, forward strand.
GTATAGCACTGTCAAGACACCCTAAGAAGGTTCCCAGGGTGATTTTAAATATGTATGGGGTTTATAATTGTAGCGGGCAATGGTATAAGGTTATTTTTGACCATTTTATATGAAAGTGTACTGTCTCTTTAAGAAACTTAACTTTTGAATTGGGGGCTGGAAATCGCAGTATAGCATTTTCAGGACACCCTGGGAAGGTTCCCAGGGTGATTTTAAATATGTATGGGGTTTATAATTGTAGTGGGCAATGGTATAAGGTCATTTTTGGCCATTTTATATGAAAGTGTACTGTCTCTTTAAGAAATTTCACTTTTGAATTGTGGGCTGGAAATTGCAGTATAGCACTGTCAAGACACCCTAAGAAGATTCCCAGGGTGATTTTAAATATGTATAGGGTTTATAATTGTTGTGGGCAATGGTATAAGGTTATTTTTGGCCATTTTATATGAAAGTGTACTGTATATTTAAGAAATTTCACTTTTGAATTGGGGGCTGGAAATCGCAGCATAGCATTTGGTATAAGTTTATTTTTGGCCATTTTATATGAAATTGTACTGTCTCTTTAAGAAACGTAACTTTTGAATTGGGGGCTGGAAATCGCAGTATAGCACTGTCAAGACACCCTAAGAAGGTTCCCAGGGTGATTTTAAATATGTATGGGGTTTATAATTGTAGTGGGCAATGGTATAAGGTTATTTTTGGCCATTTTATATGAAAGTGTACTGTCTCTTTAAGAAACTTTACTTTTGAATTGGGGGCTGGAAATCGCAGTATAGCATTTTCAGGACACCCTAAGAAGGTTCCCAGGGTGATTTTAAATATGTATGGGGTTTATAATTGTAGTGGGCAATGGTATAAGGTTATTTTTTGCCATTTTGTATGAAAGTGTACTGTCTCTTTAAGAAACTTTACTTTTGAATTGGGGGCTGGAAATCGCAGTATAGCACTGTCAAGACACCCTAAGAAGGTTCCCAGGTTGATTTTAAATATGTATGGGGTTTATAATTGTAGTGGGCAATGGTATAAGGTTATTTTTGGCCATTTTATATGAAAGTGTACTGTCTCTTTAAGAAATTAAACTTTTGAATTGGGGGCTGGAAATCGCATTATAGCACTGTCAAGAAACCCTAAGAAGGTTCCCAGGGTGATTTTAAATATGTATGGGGTTTATAATTGTAGTGGGCAATGGTATAAGGTTAGTTTTGGCCATTTTATATGAAAGTGTACTGTCTCTTTAAGAAACTTAACTTTTGAATTGGGGGCTGGAAATCGCAGTATAGCATTTTCAGGACAACCTGGGAAGGTTCCCAGGGTGATTTTAAATATGTATGGGCTTTATAATTGTAGTGGGCAATGGTATAAGGTTATTTTTGGCCATTTTATATGAAAGTGTACTGTCTCTTTAAGAAATTTCACTTTTGAATTGTGGGCTGGAAATCGCAGTATAGCACTGTCAAGACACCCTAAGAAGGTTCCCAGGGTGATTTTAAATATGTATGGGGTTTATAATTGTAGTGGGCAATGGTATAAGGTTATTTTTGGCCATTTTATATGAAAGTGTACTGTCTCTTTAAGAACGTAACTTTTGAATTGTGGGCTGGAAATCGCAGTATAGCACTATCAAGACACCCTAAGAAGGTTCCCAGGGTGATTTTAAATATGTATGGGGTTTATAATTGTAGTGGGCAATGGTATAAGGTTATTTTTGCCCATTTTATATGAAAGTGTACTGTCTCTTTAAGAAATTTCACTTTTGAATTGGGGGCTGGAAGTCGCAGTATAGCATTTTCAGGACACCCTAAGAAGGTTCCCAGGGTGATTTTAAATATGTATGGGGTTTATAATTGTAGTGGGCAATGGTATAAGGTTATTTTTGGCCATTTTATATGAAAGTGTACTGTCTCTTTAAGAACGTAACTTTTGAATTGGGGGCTGGAAATCGCAGTATAGCACTGTCAAGACACCTTGATATGGTTCCCAGGGTGATTTTAAATATGTATGGGGTTTATAATTGTAGTGGGCAATGGTATAAGGTTATTTTTGACCATTTTATATGAAAGTGTACTGTCTCTTTAAGAAACTTAACTTTTGAATTGGGGGCTGGAAATCGCAGTATAGCATTTTCAGGACAACCTGGGAAGGTTCCCAGGGTGATTTTAAATATGTATGGGCTTTATAATTGTAGTGGGCAATGGTATAAGGTTATTTTTTGCCATTTTATATGAAAGTGTACTGTCTCTTTAAGAAATTAAACTTTTGAATTGGGGGCTGGAAATCGCATTATAGCACTGTCAAGAAACCCTAAGAAGGTTCCCAGGGTGATTTTAAATATGTATGGGGTTTATAATTGTAGTGGGCAATGGTATAAGGTTATTTTTGGCCATTTTATATGAAAGTGTACTGTCTCTTTAAGAAACTTAACTTTTGAATTGGGGTCTGGAAATCGCAGTATAGCAGTGTCAAGACACCCTAAGAAGGTTCCCAGGGTGATTTTAAATATGTATGGGGTTTATAATTGTAGTGGGCAATGGTATAAGGTTGTTTTTGGCCATTTTATATGAAAGTGTACTGTCTCTTTAAGAAATTTCACTTTTGAATTGTGGGCTGGAAATCGCAGTATAGCACTGTCAAGACACCCTAAGAAGGTTCCCAGGGTGATTTTAAATATGTATGGGGTTTATAATTGTATTGGGCAATGGTATAAGGTTATTTTTGGCCATTTTATATGAAAGTGTACTGTCTCTTTAAGAACGTAACTTTTGAATTGTGGGCTGGAAATCGCAGTATAGCACTGTCAAGACACCCTGGGAAGGTTCCCAGGGTGATTTTAAATATGTATGGGGTTTATAATTGTAGTGGGCAATGGTATAAGGTTATTTTTGGCCATTTTATATGAAAGTGTATTGTCTCTTTAAGAAACTTAACTTTTGAATTGGGGACTGGAAATCGCAGTATAGCACTTTCAAGACACCCTGGGAAGGTTCCCAGGGTGATTTTAAATATGTATGGGGTTTATAATTGTAGTGGGCAATGGTATAAGGTTATTTTTGGCCATTTTATATGAAAGTGTACTGTCTCTTTAAGAAACTTAACTTTTGAATTGGGGGCTGGAAATCGCAGTATAGCACTGTCAAGACACCCTAAGAAGGTTCCCAGGGTGATTTTAAATATGTATGGGGTTAATAATTGTGGTGGGCAATGGTATAAGGTTATTTTTGGCCATTTTATATGAAATTGTACTGTCTCTTTAAGAAACGTAACTTTTGAATTGGGGGCTGGAAATCGCAGTATAGCACTGTCAAGACACCCTAAGAAGGTTCCCAGGGTGATTTTAAATATGTATGGGGTTTATAATTGTAGTGGGCAATGGTATAAGGTTATTTTTGGCCATTTTATATGAAATTGTACTGTCTCTTTAAGAAATTTCACTTTTGAATTGTGGGCTGGAAATCGCAGTATAGCACTGTCAAGACACCCTGGGAAGGTTCCCAGGGTGATTTTAAATATGTATGGGGTTTATAATTGTAGTGGGCAATGGTATAAAGTTATTTTTGGCCATTTTATATGAAAGTGTATTGTCTCTTTAAGAAACTTAACTTTTGAATTGGGGACTGGAAATCGCAGTATAGCACTGTCAAGACACCCTGGGAAGGTTCCCAGGGTGATTTTAAATATGTATGGGGTTTATAATTGTAGTGGGCAATGGTATAAGGTTATTTTTGGCCATTTTATATGAAAGTGTACTGTCTCTTTAAGAAACTTAACTTTTGAATTGGGGGCTGGAAATCGCAGTATAGCACTGTCAAGACACCCTAAGAAGGTTCCCAGGGTGATTTTAAATATGTATGGGGTTAATAATTGTGGTGGGCAATGGTATAAGGTTATTTTTGGCCATTTTATATGAAAGTGTACTGTCTCTTTAAGAAATTTCACTTTTGACTTGTGGGCTGGAAATCGCAGTATAGCACTGTCAAGACACCCTAAGAAGGTTCCCAGGGTGATTTTAATTATGTATGGGGTTTATAATTGTAGTGGGCAATGGTATAAGGTTATTTTTGGCCATTTTATATGAAAGTGTACTGTCTCTTTAAGAAACTTAACTTTTGAATTGGGGTCTGGAAATCGCAGTATAGCACTGTCAAGACACCCTAAGAAGGTTCCCAGGGTGATTTTAAATATGTATGGGGTTTATAATTGTAGCGGGCAATGGTATAAGGTTATTTTTGACCATTTTATATGAAAGTGTACTGTCTCTTTAAGAAATTTCACTTTTGAATTGTGGGCTGGAAATTGCAGTATAGCACTGTCAAGACACCCTAAGAAGATTCCCAGGGTGATTTTAAATATGTATAGGGTTTATAATTGTTGTGGGCAATGGTATAAGGTTATTTTTGGCCATTTTATATGAAAGTGTACTGTATATTTAAGAAATTTCACTTTTGAATTGGGGGCTGGAAATCGCAGCATAGCATTTGGTATAAGTTTATTTTTGGCCATTTTATATGAAATTGTACTGTCTCTTTAAGAAACGTAACTTTTGAATTGGGGGCTGGAAATCGCAGTATAGCACTGTCAAGACACCCTAAGAAGGTTCCCAGGGTGATTTTAAATATGTATGGGGTTTATAATTGTATTGGGCAATGGTATAAGGTTATTTTTGGCCATTTTATATGAAAGTGTACTGTCTCTTTAAGAAACTTTACTTTTGAATTGGGGGCTGGAAATCGCAGTATAGCATTTTCAGGACACCCTGGGAAGGTTCCCAAGGTGAATTTAAATATGTATGGGGTTTATAATTGTAGTTGGCAATGGTATAAGGTTATTTTTGGCCATTTTATATGAAAGTTTACTGTCTCTTTAAGAAACTTAACTTTTGAATTGGGGGCTGGAAATCACAGTATAGCACTGTCAAGACACCCTAAGAAGGTTCCCAGGGTGATTTTAAATATGTATGGGGTTTATAATTGTAGTGGGCAATGGTATAAGGTTATTTTTGGCCATTTTATATGAAAGTGTACTGTCTCTTTAAGAAACTTAACTTTTGAATTGGGGGCTGGAAATCGCAGTATAGCATTTTCAGGACACCCTGGGAAGGTTCCCAGTGTGATTTTAAATATGTATGGGCTTTATAATTGTAGTGGGCAATGGTATAAGGTTATTTTTTGCCATTTTGTATGAAAGTGTACTGTCTCTTTAAGAAACTTAACTTTTGAATTGGGGGCTGGAAATCGCAGTATAGCAGTGTCAAGACACCCTAAGAAGGTTCCCAGGGTGATTTTAAATATGTATGGGGTTAATAATTGTGGTGGGCAATGGTATAAGGTTATTTTTGGCCATTTTATATGAAAGTGTACTGTCTCTTTAAGAAATTTCACTTTTGAATTGTGGGCTGGAAATCGCAGTATAGCACTGTCAAGACACCCTAAGAAGGTTCCCAGGGTGATTTTAAATATGTATGGGGTTTATAATTGTAGTGGGCAATGGTATAAGGTTATTTTTGGCCATTTTATATGACAGTGTACTGTCTCTTTAAGAAATTTCACTTTTGAATTGGGGGCTGGAAATCGCAGTATAGCATTTTCAGGACACCCTGGGGAGGTTCCCAGGGTGATTTTAATTATGTATGGGGTTTATAATTGTAGTGGGCAATGGTATAAGGTTATTTTTGGCCATTTTATATGAAAGTGTACTGTCTCTTTAAGAAACTTAACTTTTGAATTGGGGTCTGGAAATCGCAGTATAGCACTGTCAAGACACCCTAAGAAGGTTCCCAGGGTGATTTTAAATATGTATGGGGTTTATAATTGTAGTGGGCAATGGTATAAGGTTATTTTTGGCCATTTTATATGAAAGTGTACTGTCTCTTTAAGAAACTTAACTTTTGAATTGGGGGCTGGAAGTCGCAGTATAGCATTTTCAGGACACCCTGGAAAGGTTACCAGGGTGATTTTAAATATGTATGGGGTTTATAATTGTAGTGGGCAATGGTATAAGGTTATTTTTGGCCATTTTATATGAAAGTGTACTGTCTCTTTAAGAAATTTCACTTTTGAATTGTGGGCTGGAAATCGCAGTATAGCACTGTCAAGACACCCTAAGAAGGTTCCCTGGGTGATTTTAAATATGTATGGGGTTTATAATTGTAGTGGGCAATGGTGTAAGGTTATTTTTGGCCATTTTATATGAAAGTGTACTGTCTCTTTAAGAAATTTCACTTTTGAATTGGGGCTGGAAATCGCAGCATAGCACTGTCAAGACACCCTAAGAAGGTTCCCAGGGTGATTTTAAATATGTATGGGGTTTATAATTGTAGTGGGCAATGGTATAAGGTTATTTTTGGCCATTTTATATGAAAGTGTACTGTCTCTTTAAGAAACTTAACTTTTGAATTGGGGGCTGGAAATTGCAGTATAGCATTTTCAGGACACCATGGGAAGGTTCCCAGGGTGATTTTAAATATGTATGGGGTTTATAATTGTAGTGGGCAATGGTATAAGTTTATTTTTGGCCATTTTATATGAAATTGTACTGACTCTTTAAGAAACGTAACTTTTGAATTGGGGGCTGGAAATCGCGGTATAGCACTGTCAAGACACCCTAAGAAGGTTCCCAGGGTGATTTTAAATATGTATGGGGTTAATAATTGTAGTGGGCAATGGTATAAGGTTATTTTTGGCCATTTTATATGACAGTGTACTGTCTCTTTAAGAAATTTCACTTTTGAATTGGGGGCTGGAAATCGCAGTATAGCATTTTCAGGACACCCTGGGGAGGTTCCCAGGGTGATTTTAATTATGTATGGGGTTTATAATTGTAGTGGGCAATGGTATAAGGTTATTTTTGGCCATTTTATATGAAAGTGTACTGTCTCTTTAAGAAACTTAGCTTTTGAATTGGGGGCTGGAAATCGCAGTATAGCACTGTCAAGACACCCTAAGAAGGTTCCCAGGGTGATTTTAAATATGTATGGGGTTTATAATTGTAGTGGGCAATGGCATAAGGTTATTTTTGGCCATTTTATATGAAAGTGTACTGTCTCTTTAAGAACTTAACTTTTGAATTGGGGGCTGGAAATCACAGTATAGCACTGTCAAGACACCCTAAGAAGGTTCCCAGGGTGATTTTAAATATGTATGGGGTTTATAATTGTAGTGGGCAATGGTATAAGGTTATTTTTGGCCATTTTATATGAAAGTGTACTGTCTCTTTAAGAAACTTAACTTTTGAATTGGGGGCTGGAAATCGCAGTATAGCATTTTCAGGACACCCGGGGAAGGTTCCCAGGGTAATTTTAAATATGTATGGGGTTTATAATTGTAGTGGGCAATGGTATAAGGTTATTTTTGGCCATTTTATATGAAAGTGTACTGTCTCTTTAAGAAACTTTACTTTTGAATTGGGGGCTGGAAATCGCAGTATAGCACTGTCAAGACACCCTAAGAAGGTTCCCAGGTTGATTTTAAATATGTATGGGGTTTATAATTGTAGTGGCCAATGGTATAAGGTTATTTTTGGCCATTTTATATGAAAGTGTACTGTCTCTTTAAGAAATTAAACTTTTGAATTGGGGGCTGGAAATCGCATTATAGCACTGTCAAGAAACCCTAAGAAGGTTCCCAGGGTGATTTTAAATATGTATGGGGTTTATAATTGTAGTGGGCAATGGTATAAGGTTAGTTTTGGCCATTTTATATGAAAGTGTACTGTCTCTTTAAGAAACTTAACTTTTGAATTGGGGGCTGGAAATCGCAGTATAGCATTTTCAGGACAACCTGGGAAGGTTCCCAGGGTGATTTTAAATATGTATGGGGTTTATAATTGTAGCGGGCAATGGTATAAGGTTATTTTTGACCATTTTATATGAAAGTGTACTGTCTCTTTAAGAAATTTCACTTTTGAATTGTGGGCTGGAAATTGCAGTATAGCACTGTCAAGACACCCTAAGAAGATTCCCAGGGTGATTTTAAATATGTATAGGGTTTATAATTGTTGTGGGCAATGGTATAAGGTTATTTTTGGCCATTTTATATGAAAGTGTACTGTATATTTAAGAAATTTCACTTTTGAATTGGGGGCTGGAAATCGCAGCATAGCATTTGGTATAAGTTTATTTTTGGCCATTTTATATGAAATTGTACTGTCTCTTTAAGAAACGTAACTTTTGAATTGGGGGCTGGAAATCGCAGTATAGCACTGTCAAGACACCCTAAGAAGGTTCCCAGGGTGATTTTAAATATGTATGGGGTTTATAATTGTAGTGGGCAATGGTATAAGGTTATTTTTGGCCATTTTATATGAAAGTGTACTGTCTCTTTAAGAAACTTTACTTTTGAATTGGGGGCTGGAAATTGCAGTATAGCATTTTCAGGACACCCTGGGAAGGTTCCCAAGGTGAATTTAAATATGTATGGGGTTTATAATTGTAGTTGGCAATGGTATAAGGTTATTTTTGGCCATTTTATATGAAAGTTTACTGTCTCTTTAAGAAACTTAACTTTTGAATTGGGGGCTGGAAATCACAGTATAGCACTGTCAAGACACCCTAAGAAGGTTCCCAGGGTGATTTTAAATATGTATGGGGTTTATAATTGTAGTGGGCAATGGTATAAGGTTATTTTTGGCCATTTTATATGAAAGTGTACTGTCTCTTTAAGAAACTTAACTTTTGAATTGGGGGCTGGAAATCGCAGTATAGCATTTTCAGGACACCCTGGGAAGGTTCCCAGTGTGATTTTAAATATGTATGGGCTTTATAATTGTAGTGGGCAATGGTATAAGGTTATTTTTTGCCATTTTGTATGAAAGTGTACTGTCTCTTTAAGAAACTTAACTTTTGAATTGGGGGCTGGAAATCGCAGTATAGCAGTGTCAAGACACCCTAAGAAGGTTCCCAGGGTGATTTTAAATATGTATGGGGTTAATAATTGTGGTGGGCAATGGTATAAGGTTATTTTTGGCCATTTTATATGAAAGTGTACTGTCTCTTTAAGAAATTTCACTTTTGAATTGTGGGCTGGAAATCGCAGTATAGCACTGTCAAGACACCCTAAGAAGGTTCCCAGGGTGATTTTAAATATGTATGGGGTTTATAATTGTAGTGGGCAATGGTATAAGGTTATTTTTGGCCATTTTATATGACAGTGTACTGTCTCTTTAAGAAATTTCACTTTTGAATTGGGGGCTGGAAATCGCAGTATAGCATTTTCAGGACACCCTGGGGAGGATCCCAGGGTGATTTTAATTATGTATGGGGTTTATAATTGTAGTGGGCAATGGTATAAGGTTATTTTTGGCCATTTTATATGAAAGTGTACTGTCTCTTTAAGAAACTTAACTTTTGAATTGGGGACTGGAAATCGCAGTATAGCACTGTCAAGACACCCTGGGAAGGTTCCCAGGGTGATTTTAAATATGTATGGGGTTTATAATTGTAGTGGGCAATGGTATAAGGTTATTTTTGGCCATTTTATATGAAAGTGTACTGTCTCTTTAAGAAACTTAACTTTTGAATTGGGGGCTGGAAATCGCAGTATAGCACTGTCAAGACACCCTAAGAAGGTTCCCAGGGTGATTTTAAATATGTATGGGGTTAATAATTGTGGTGGGCAATGGTATAAGGTTATTTTTGGCCATTTTATATGAAAGTGTACTGTCTCTTTAAGAAATTTCACTTTTGACTTGTGGGCTGGAAATCGCAGTATAGCACTGTCAAGACACCCTAAGAAGGTTCCCAGGGTGATTTTAATTATGTATGGGGTTTATAATTGTAGTGGGCAATGGTATAAGGTTATTTTTGGCCATTTTATATGAAAGTGTACTGTCTCTTTAAGAAACTTAACTTTTGAATTGGGGTCTGGAAATCGCAGTATAGCACTGTCAAGACACCCTAAGAAGGTTCCCAGGGTGATTTTAAATATGTATGGGGTTTATAATTGTAGCGGGCAATGGTATAAGGTTATTTTTGACCATTTTATATGAAAGTGTACTGTCTCTTTAAGAAACTTAACTTTTGAATTGGGGGCTGGAAATCGCAGTATAGCATTTTCAGGACACCCTGGGAAGGTTCCCAGGGTGATTTTAAATATGTATGGGGTTTATAATTGTAGTGGGCAATGGTATAAGGTCATTTTTGGCCATTTTATATGAAAGTGTACTGTCTCTTTAAGAAATTTCACTTTTGAATTGTGGGCTGGAAATTGCAGTATAGCACTGTCAAGACACCCTAAGAAGATTCCCAGGGTGATTTTAAATATGTATAGGGTTTATAATTGTTGTGGGCAATGGTATAAGGTTATTTTTGGCCATTTTATATGAAAGTGTACTGTATATTTAAGAAATTTCACTTTTGAATTGGGGGCTGGAAATCGCAGCATAGCATTTGGTATAAGTTTATTTTTGGCCATTTTATATAAAATTGTACTGTCTCTTTAAGAAACGTAACTTTTGAATTGGGGGCTGGAAATCGCAGTATAGCACTGTCAAGACACCCTAAGAAGGTTCCCAGGGTGATTTTAAATATGTATGGGGTTTATAATTGTAGTGGGCAATGGTATAAGGTTATTTTTGGCCATTTTATATGAAAGTGTACTGTCTCTTTAAGAAACTTAACTTTTGAATTGGGGGCTGGAAATCGCAGTATAGCACTGTCAAGACACCCTAAGAAGGTTCCCAGGGTGATTTTAAATATGTATGGGGTTAATAATTGTGGTGGGCAATGGTATAAGGTTATTTTTGGCCATTTTATATGAAATTGTACTGTCTCTTTAAGAAACGTAACTTTTGAATTGGGGGCTGGAAATCGCAGTATAGCACTGTCAAGACACCCTAAGAAGGTTCCCAGGGTGATTTTAAATATGTATGGGGTTTATAATTGTAGTGGGCAATGGTATAAGGTTATTTTTGGCCATTTTATATGAAATTGTACTGTCTCTTTAAGAAATTTCACTTTTGAATTGTGGGCTGGAAATCGCAGTATAGCACTGTCAAGACACCCTGGGAAGGTTCCCAGGGTGATTTTAAATATGTATGGGGTTTATAATTGTAGTGGGCAATGGTATAAAGTTATTTTTGGCCATTTTATATGAAAGTGTATTGTCTCTTTAAGAAACTTAACTTTTGAATTGGGGACTGGAAATCGCAGTATAGCACTGTCAAGACACCCTGGGAAGGTTCCCAGGGTGATTTTAAATATGTATGGGGTTTATAATTGTAGTGGGCAATGGTATAAGGTTATTTTTGGCCATTTTATATGAAAGTGTACTGTCTCTTTAAGAAACTTAACTTTTGAATTGGGGGCTGGAAATCGCAGTATAGCACTGTCAAGACACCCTAAGAAGGTTCCCAGGGTGATTTTAAATATGTATGGGGTTAATAATTGTGGTGGGCAATGGTATAAGGTTATTTTTGGCCATTTTATATGAAAGTGTACTGTCTCTTTAAGAAATTTCACTTTTGACTTGTGGGCTGGAAATCGCAGTATAGCACTGTCAAGACACCCTAAGAAGGTTCCCAGGGTGATTTTAATTATGTATGGGGTTTATAATTGTAGTGGGCAATGGTATAAGGTTATTTTTGGCCATTTTATATGAAAGTGTACTGTCTCTTTAAGAAACTTAACTTTTGAATTGGGGTCTGGAAATCGCAGTATAGCACTGTCAAGACACCCTAAGAAGGTTCCCAGGGTGATTTTAAATATGTATGGGGTTTATAATTGTAGCGGGCAATGGTATAAGGTTATTTTTGACCATTTTATATGAAAGTGTACTGTCTCTTTAAGAAATTTCACTTTTGAATTGTGGGCTGGAAATTGCAGTATAGCACTGTCAAGACACCCTAAGAAGATTCCCAGGGTGATTTTAAATATGTATAGGGTTTATAATTGTTGTGGGCAATGGTATAAGGTTATTTTTGGCCATTTTGTATGAAAGTGTACTGTATATTTAAGAAATTTCACTTTTGAATTGGGGGCTGGAAATCGCAGCATAGCATTTGGTATAAGTTTATTTTTGGCCATTTTATATGAAATTGTACTGTCTCTTTAAGAAACGTAACTTTTGAATTGGGGGCTGGAAATCGCAGTATAGCACTGTCAAGACACCCTAAGAAGGTTCCCAGGGTGATTTTAAATATGTATGGGGTTTATAATTGTATTGGGCAATGGTATAAGGTTATTTTTGGCCATTTTATATGAAAGTGTACTGTCTCTTTAAGAAACTTTACTTTTGAATTGGGGGCTGGAAATCGCAGTATAGCATTTTCAGGACACCCTGGGAAGGTTCCCAAGGTGAATTTAAATATGTATGGGGTTTATAATTGTAGTTGGCAATGGTATAAGGTTATTTTTGGCCATTTTATATGAAAGTTTACTGTCTCTTTAAGAAACTTAACTTTTGAATTGGGGGCTGGAAATCACAGTATAGCACTGTCAAGACACCCTAAGAAGGTTCCCAGGGTGATTTTAAATATGTATGGGGTTTATAATTGTAGTGGGCAATGGTATAAGGTTATTTTTGGCCATTTTATATGAAAGTGTACTGTCTCTTTAAGAAACTTAACTTTTGAATTGGGGGCTGGAAATCGCAGTATAGCATTTTCAGGACACCCTGGGAAGGTTCCCAGTGTGATTTTAAATATGTATGGGCTTTATAATTGTAGTGGGCAATGGTATAAGGTTATTTTTTGCCATTTTGTATGAAAGTGTACTGTCTCTTTAAGAAACTTAACTTTTGAATTGGGGGCTGGAAATCGCAGTATAGCAGTGTCAAGACACCCTAAGAAGGTTCCCAGGGTGATTTTAAATATGTATGGGGTTAATAATTGTGGTGGGCAATGGTATAAGGTTATTTTTGGCCATTTTATATGAAAGTGTACTGTCTCTTTAAGAAATTTCACTTTTGAATTGTGGGCTGGAAATCGCAGTATAGCACTGTCAAGACACCCTAAGAAGGTTCCCAGGGTGATTTTAAATATGTATGGGGTTTATAATTGTAGTGGGCAATGGTATAAGGTTATTTTTGGCCATTTTATATGACAGTGTACTGTCTCTTTAAGAAATTTCACTTTTGAATTGGGGGCTGGAAATCGCAGTATAGCATTTTCAGGACACCCTGGGGAGGTTCCCAGGGTGATTTTAATTATGTATGGGGTTTATAATTGTAGTGGGCAATGGTATAAGGTTATTTTTGGCCATTTTATATGAAAGTGTACTGTCTCTTTAAGAAACTTAACTTTTGAATTGGGGTCTGGAAATCGCAGTATAGCACTGTCAAGACACCCTAAGAAGGTTCCCAGGGTGATTTTAAATATGTATGGGGTTTATAATTGTAGTGGGCAATGGTATAAGGTTATTTTTGGCCATTTTATATGAAAGTGTACTGTCTCTTTAAGAAACTTAACTTTTGAATTGGGGGCTGGAAATCGCAGTATAGCATTTTCAGGACACCCTGGGAAGGTTACCAGGGTGATTTTAAATATGTATGGGGTTTATAATTGTAGTGGGCAATGGTATAAGGTTATTTTTGGCCATTTTATATGAAAGTGTACTGTCTCTTTAAGAAATTTCACTTTTGAATTGTGGGCTGGAAATCGCAGTATAGCACTGTCAAGACACCCTAAGAAGGTTCCCTGGGTGATTTTAAATATGTATGGGGTTTATAATTGTAGTGGGCAATGGTGTAAGGTTATTTTTGGCCATTTTATATGAAAGTGTACTGTCTCTTTAAGAAATTTCACTTTTGAATTGGGGCTGGAAATCGCAGCATAGCACTGTCAAGACACCCTAAGAAGGTTCCCAGGGTGATTTTAAATATGTATGGGGTTTATAATTGTAGTGGGCAATGGTATAAGGTTATTTTTGGCCATTTTATATGAAAGTGTACTGTCTCTTTAAGAAACTTAACTTTTGAATTGGGGGCTGGAAATTGCAGTATAGCATTTTCAGGACACCATGGGAAGGTTCCCAGGGTGATTTTAAATATGTATGGGGTTTATAATTGTAGTGGGCAATGGTATAAGTTTATTTTTGGCCATTTTATATGAAATTGTACTGACTCTTTAAGAAACGTAACTTTTGAATTGGGGGCTGGAAATCGCGGTATAGCACTGTCAAGACACCCTAAGAAGGTTCCCAGGGTGATTTTAAATATGTATGGGGTTAATAATTGTAGTGGGCAATGGTATAAGGTTATTTTTGGCCATTTTATATGACAGTGTACTGTCTCTTTAAGAAATTTCACTTTTGAATTGGGGGCTGGAAATCGCAGTATAGCATTTTCAGGACACCCTGGGGAGGTTCCCAGGGTGATTTTAATTATGTATGGGGTTTATAATTGTAGTGGGCAATGGTATAAGGTTATTTTTGGCCATTTTATATGAAAGTGTACTGTCTCTTTAAGAAACTTAGCTTTTGAATTGGGGGCTGGAAATCGCAGTATAGCACTGTCAAGACACCCTAAGAAGGTTCCCAGGGTGATTTTAAATATGTATGGGGTTTATAATTGTAGTGGGCAATGGCATAAGGTTATTTTTGGCCATTTTATATGAAAGTGTACTGTCTCTTTAAGAACTTAACTTTTGAATTGGGGGCTGGAAATCACAGTATAGCACTGTCAAGACACCCTAAGAAGGTTCCCAGGGTGATTTTAAATATGTATGGGGTTTATAATTGTAGTGGGCAATGGTATAAGGTTATTTTTGGCCATTTTATATGAAAGTGTACTGTCTCTTTAAGAAACTTAACTTTTGAATTGGGGGCTGGAAATCGCAGTATAGCATTTTCAGGACACCCGGGGAAGGTTCCCAGGGTAATTTTAAATATGTATGGGGTTTATAATTGTAGTGGGCAATGGTATAAGGTTATTTTTGGCCATTTTATATGAAAGTGTACTGTCTCTTTAAGAAACTTTACTTTTGAATTGGGGGCTGGAAATCGCAGTATAGCACTGTCAAGACACCCTAAGAAGGTTCCCAGGTTGATTTTAAATATGTATGGGGTTTATAATTGTAGTGGCCAATGGTATAAGGTTATTTTTGGCCATTTTATATGAAAGTGTACTGTCTCTTTAAGAAATTAAACTTTTGAATTGGGGGCTGGAAATCGCATTATAGCACTGTCAAGAAACCCTAAGAAGGTTCCCAGGGTGATTTTAAATATGTATGGGGTTTATAATTGTAGTGGGCAATGGTATAAGGTTAGTTTTGGCCATTTTATATGAAAGTGTACTGTCTCTTTAAGAAACTTAACTTTTGAATTGGGGGCTGGAAATCGCAGTATAGCATTTTCAGGACAACCTGGGAAGGTTCCCAGGGTGATTTTAAATATGTATGGGGTTTATAATTGTAGCGGGCAATGGTATAAGGTTATTTTTGACCATTTTATATGAAAGTGTACTGTCTCTTTAAGAAATTTCACTTTTGAATTGTGGGCTGGAAATTGCAGTATAGCACTGTCAAGACACCCTAAGAAGATTCCCAGGGTGATTTTAAATATGTATAGGGTTTATAATTGTTGTGGGCAATGGTATAAGGTTATTTTTGGCCATTTTATATGAAAGTGTACTGTATATTTAAGAAATTTCACTTTTGAATTGGGGGCTGGAAATCGCAGCATAGCATTTGGTATAAGTTTATTTTTGGCCATTTTATATGAAATTGTACTGTCTCTTTAAGAAACGTAACTTTTGAATTGGGGGCTGGAAATCGCAGTATAGCACTGTCAAGACACCCTAAGAAGGTTCCCAGGGTGATTTTAAATATGTATGGGGTTTATAATTGTAGTGGGCAATGGTATAAGGTTATTTTTGGCCATTTTATATGAAAGTGTACTGTCTCTTTAAGAAACTTTACTTTTGAATTGGGGGCTGGAAATCGCAGTATAGCATTTTCAGGACACCCTGGGAAGGTTCCCAAGGTGAATTTAAATATGTATGGGGTTTATAATTGTAGTTGGCAATGGTATAAGGTTATTTTTGGCCATTTTATATGAAAGTTTACTGTCTCTTTAAGAAACTTAACTTTTGAATTGGGGGCTGGAAATCACAGTATAGCACTGTCAAGACACCCTAAGAAGGTTCCCAGGGTGATTTTAAATATGTATGGGGTTTATAATTGTAGTGGGCAATGGTATAAGGTTATTTTTGGCCATTTTATATGAAAGTGTACTGTCTCTTTAAGAAACTTAACTTTTGAATTGGGGGCTGGAAATCGCAGTATAGCATTTTCAGGACACCCTGGGAAGGTTCCCAGTGTGATTTTAAATATGTATGGGCTTTATAATTGTAGTGGGCAATGGTATAAGGTTATTTTTTGCCATTTTGTATGAAAGTGTACTGTCTCTTTAAGAAACTTAACTTTTGAATTGGGGGCTGGAAATCGCAGTATAGCAGTGTCAAGACACCCTAAGAAGGTTCCCAGGGTGATTTTAAATATGTATGGGGTTAATAATTGTGGTGGGCAATGGTATAAGGTTATTTTTGGCCATTTTATATGAAAGTGTACTGTCTCTTTAAGAAATTTCACTTTTGAATTGTGGGCTGGAAATCGCAGTATAGCACTGTCAAGACACCCTAAGAAGGTTCCCAGGGTGATTTTAAATATGTATGGGGTTTATAATTGTAGTGGGCAATGGTATAAGGTTATTTTTGGCCATTTTATATGACAGTGTACTGTCTCTTTAAGAAATTTCACTTTTGAATTGGGGGCTGGAAATCGCAGTATAGCATTTTCAGGACACCCTGGGGAGGATCCCAGGGTGATTTTAATTATGTATGGGGTTTATAATTGTAGTGGGCAATGGTATAAGGTTATTTTTGGCCATTTTATATGAAAGTGTACTGTCTCTTTAAGAAACTTAACTTTTGAATTGGGGACTGGAAATCGCAGTATAGCACTGTCAAGACACCCTGGGAAGGTTCCCAGGGTGATTTTAAATATGTATGGGGTTTATAATTGTAGTGGGCAATGGTATAAGGTTATTTTTGGCCATTTTATATGAAAGTGTACTGTCTCTTTAAGAAACTTAACTTTTGAATTGGGGGCTGGAAATCGCAGTATAGCACTGTCAAGACACCCTAAGAAGGTTCCCAGGGTGATTTTAAATATGTATGGGGTTAATAATTGTGGTGGGCAATGGTATAAGGTTATTTTTGGCCATTTTATATGAAAGTGTACTGTCTCTTTAAGAAATTTCACTTTTGACTTGTGGGCTGGAAATCGCAGTATAGCACTGTCAAGACACCCTAAGAAGGTTCCCAGGGTGATTTTAATTATGTATGGGGTTTATAATTGTAGTGGGCAATGGTATAAGGTTATTTTTGGCCATTTTATATGAAAGTGTACTGTCTCTTTAAGAAACTTAACTTTTGAATTGGGGTCTGGAAATCGCAGTATAGCACTGTCAAGACACCCTAAGAAGGTTCCCAGGGTGATTTTAAATATGTATGGGGTTTATAATTGTAGCGGGCAATGGTATAAGGTTATTTTTGACCATTTTATATGAAAGTGTACTGTCTCTTTAAGAAACTTAACTTTTGAATTGGGGGCTGGAAATCGCAGTATAGCATTTTCAGGACACCCTGGGAAGGTTCCCAGGGTGATTTTAAATATGTATGGGGTTTATAATTGTAGTGGGCAATGGTATAAGGTCATTTTTGGCCATTTTATATGAAAGTGTACTGTCTCTTTAAGAAATTTCACTTTTGAATTGTGGGCTGGAAATTGCAGTATAGCACTGTCAAGACACCCTAAGAAGATTCCCAGGGTGATTTTAAATATGTATAGGGTTTATAATTGTTGTGGGCAATGGTATAAGGTTATTTTTGGCCATTTTATATGAAAGTGTACTGTATATTTAAGAAATTTCACTTTTGAATTGGGGGCTGGAAATCGCAGCATAGCATTTGGTATAAGTTTATTTTTGGCCATTTTATATAAAATTGTACTGTCTCTTTAAGAAACGTAACTTTTGAATTGGGGGCTGGAAATCGCAGTATAGCACTGTCAAGACACCCTAAGAAGGTTCCCAGGGTGATTTTAAATATGTATGGGGTTTATAATTGTAGTGGGCAATGGTATAAGGTTATTTTTGGCCATTTTATATGAAAGTGTACTGTCTCTTTAAGAAACTTTACTTTTGAATTGGGGGCTGGAAATCGCAGTATAGCATTTTCAGGACACCCTAAGAAGGTTCCCAGGGTGATTTTAAATATGTATGGGGTTTATAATTGTAGTGGGCAATGGTATAAGGTTATTTTTTGCCATTTTGTATGAAAGTGTACTGTCTCTTTAAGAAACTTTACTTTTGAATTGGGGGCTGGAAATCGCAGTATAGCACTGTCAAGACACCCTAAGAAGGTTCCCAGGTTGATTTTAAATATGTATGGGGTTTATAATTGTAGTGGGCAATGGTATAAGGTTATTTTTGGCCATTTTATATGAAAGTGTACTGTCTCTTTAAGAAATTAAACTTTTGAATTGGGGGCTGGAAATCGCATTATAGCACTGTCAAGAAACCCTAAGAAGGTTCCCAGGGTGATTTTAAATATGTATGGGGTTTATAATTGTAGTGGGCAATGGTATAAGGTTAGTTTTGGCCATTTTATATGAAAGTGTACTGTCTCTTTAAGAAACTTAACTTTTGAATTGGGGGCTGGAAATCGCAGTATAGCATTTTCAGGACAACCTGGGAAGGTTCCCAGGGTGATTTTAAATATGTATGGGCTTTATAATTGTAGTGGGCAATGGTATAAGGTTATTTTTGGCCATTTTATATGAAAGTGTACTGTCTCTTTAAGAAATTTCACTTTTGAATTGTGGGATGGAAATCGCAGTATAGCACTGTCAAGACACCCTAAGAAGGTTCCCAGGGTGATTTTAAATATGTATGGGGTTTATAATTGTAGTGGGCAATGGTATAAGGTTATTTTTGGCCATTTTATATGAAAGTGTACTGTCTCTTTAAGAACGTAACTTTTGAATTGTGGGCTGGAAATCGCAGTATAGCACTATCAAGACACCCTAAGAAGGTTCCCAGGGTGATTTTAAATATGTATGGGGTTTATAATTGTAGTGGGCAATGGTATAAGGTTATTTTTGCCCATTTTATATGAAAGTGTACTGTCTCTTTAAGAAATTTCACTTTTGAATTGGGGGCTGGAAGTCGCAGTATAGCATTTTCAGGACACCCTAAGAAGGTTCCCAGGGTGATTTTAAATATGTATGGGGTTTATAATTGTAGTGGGCAATGGTATAAGGTTATTTTTGGCCATTTTATATGAAAGTGTACTGTCTCTTTAAGAACGTAACTTTTGAATTGGGGGCTGGAAATCGCAGTATAGCACTGTCAAGACACCTTGATATGGTTCCCAGGGTGATTTTAAATATGTATGGGGTTTATAATTGTAGTGGGCAATGGTATAAGGTTATTTTTGACCATTTTATATGAAAGTGTACTGTCTCTTTAAGAAACTTAACTTTTGAATTGGGGGCTGGAAATCGCAGTATAGCATTTTCAGGACAACCTGGGAAGGTTCCCAGGGTGATTTTAAATATGTATGGGCTTTATAATTGTAGTGGGCAATGGTATAAGGTTATTTTTTGCCATTTTATATGAAAGTGTACTGTCTCTTTAAGAAATTAAACTTTTGAATTGGGGGCTGGAAATCGCATTATAGCACTGTCAAGAAACCCTAAGAAGGTTCCCAGGGTGATTTTAAATATGTATGGGGTTTATAATTGTAGTGGGCAATGGTATAAGGTTATTTTTGGCCATTTTATATGAAAGTGTACTGTCTCTTTAAGAAACTTAACTTTTGAATTGGGGTCTGGAAATCGCAGTATAGCAGTGTCAAGACACCCTAAGAAGGTTCCCAGGGTGATTTTAAATATGTATGGGGTTTATAATTGTAGTGGGCAATGGTATAAGGTTGTTTTTGGCCATTTTATATGAAAGTGTACTGTCTCTTTAAGAAATTTCACTTTTGAATTGTGGGCTGGAAATCGCAGTATAGCACTGTCAAGACACCCTAAGAAGGTTCCCAGGGTGATTTTAAATATGTATGGGGTTTATAATTGTATTGGGCAATGGTATAAGGTTATTTTTGGCCATTTTATATGAAAGTGTACTGTCTCTTTAAGAACGTAACTTTTGAATTGTGGGCTGGAAATCGCAGTATAGCACTGTCAAGACACCCTGGGAAGGTTCCCAGGGTGATTTTAAATATGTATGGGGTTTATAATTGTAGTGGGCAATGGTATAAGGTTATTTTTGGCCATTTTATATGAAAGTGTATTGTCTCTTTAAGAAACTTAACTTTTGAATTGGGGACTGGAAATCGCAGTATAGCACTGTCAAGACACCCTGGGAAGGTTCCCAGGGTGATTTTAAATATGTATGGGGTTTATAATTGTAGTGGGCAATGGTATAAGGTTATTTTTGGCCATTTTATATGAAAGTGTACTGTCTCTTTAAGAAACTTAACTTTTGAATTGGGGGCTGGAAATCGCAGTATAGCACTGTCAAGACACCCTAAGAAGGTTCCCAGGGTGATTTTAAATATGTATGGGGTTAATAATTGTGGTGGGCAATGGTATAAGGTTATTTTTGGCCATTTTATATGAAATTGTACTGTCTCTTTAAGAAACGTAACTTTTGAATTGGGGGCTGGAAATCGCAGTATAGCACTGTCAAGACACCCTAAGAAGGTTCCCAGGGTGATTTTAAATATGTATGGGGTTTATAATTGTAGTGGGCAATGGTATAAGGTTATTTTTGGCCATTTTATATGAAATTGTACTGTCTCTTTAAGAAATTTCACTTTTGAATTGTGGGCTGGAAATCGCAGTATAGCACTGTCAAGACACCCTGGGAAGGTTCCCAGGGTGATTTTAAATATGTATGGGGTTTATAATTGTAGTGGGCAATGGTATAAAGTTATTTTTGGCCATTTTATATGAAAGTGTATTGTCTCTTTAAGAAACTTAACTTTTGAATTGGGGACTGGAAATCGCAGTATAGCACTGTCAAGACACCCTGGGAAGGTTCCCAGGGTGATTTTAAATATGTATGGGGTTTATAATTGTAGTGGGCAATGGTATAAGGTTATTTTTGGCCATTTTATATGAAAGTGTACTGTCTCTTTAAGAAACTTAACTTTTGAATTGGGGGCTGGAAATCGCAGTATAGCACTGTCAAGACACCCTAAGAAGGTTCCCAGGGTGATTTTAAATATGTATGGGGTTAATAATTGTGGTGGGCAATGGTATAAGGTTATTTTTGGCCATTTTATATGAAAGTGTACTGTCTCTTTAAGAAATTTCACTTTTGACTTGTGGGCTGGAAATCGCAGTATAGCACTGTCAAGACACCCTAAGAAGGTTCCCAGGGTGATTTTAATTATGTATGGGGTTTATAATTGTAGTGGGCAATGGTATAAGGTTATTTTTGGCCATTTTATATGAAAGTGTACTGTCTCTTTAAGAAACTTAACTTTTGAATTGGGGTCTGGAAATCGCAGTATAGCACTGTCAAGACACCCTAAGAAGGTTCCCAGGGTGATTTTAAATATGTATGGGGTTTATAATTGTAGCGGGCAATGGTATAAGGTTATTTTTGACCATTTTATATGAAAGTGTACTGTCTCTTTAAGAAATTTCACTTTTGAATTGTGGGCTGGAAATTGCAGTATAGCACTGTCAAGACACCCTAAGAAGATTCCCAGGGTGATTTTAAATATGTATAGGGTTTATAATTGTTGTGGGCAATGGTATAAGGTTATTTTTGGCCATTTTATATGAAAGTGTACTGTATATTTAAGAAATTTCACTTTTGAATTGGGGGCTGGAAATCGCAGCATAGCATTTGGTATAAGTTTATTTTTGGCCATTTTATATGAAATTGTACTGTCTCTTTAAGAAACGTAACTTTTGAATTGGGGGCTGGAAATCGCAGTATAGCACTGTCAAGACACCCTAAGAAGGTTCCCAGGGTGATTTTAAATATGTATGGGGTTTATAATTGTAGTGGGCAATGGTATAAGGTTATTTTTGGCCATTTTATATGAAAGTGTACTGTCTCTTTAAGAAACTTTACTTTTGAATTGGGGGCTGGAAATCGCAGTATAGCATTTTCAGGACACCCTGGGAAGGTTCCCAAGGTGAATTTAAATATGTATGGGGTTTATAATTGTAGTTGGCAATGGTATAAGGTTATTTTTGGCCATTTTATATGAAAGTTTACTGTCTCTTTAAGAAACTTAACTTTTGAATTGGGGGCTGGAAATCACAGTATAGCACTGTCAAGACACCCTAAGAAGGTTCCCAGGGTGATTTTAAATATGTATGGGGTTTATAATTGTAGTGGGCAATGGTATAAGGTTATTTTTGGCCATTTTATATGAAAGTGTACTGTCTCTTTAAGAAACTTAACTTTTGAATTGGGGGCTGGAAATCGCAGTATAGCATTTTCAGGACACCCTGGGAAGGTTCCCAGTGTGATTTTAAATATGTATGGGCTTTATAATTGTAGTGGGCAATGGTATAAGGTTATTTTTTGCCATTTTGTATGAAAGTGTACTGTCTCTTTAAGAAACTTAACTTTTGAATTGGGGGCTGGAAATCGCAGTATAGCAGTGTCAAGACACCCTAAGAAGGTTCCCAGGGTGATTTTAAATATGTATGGGGTTAATAATTGTGGTGGGCAATGGTATAAGGTTATTTTTGGCCATTTTATATGAAAGTGTACTGTCTCTTTAAGAAATTTCACTTTTGAATTGTGGGCTGGAAATCGCAGTATAGCACTGTCAAGACACCCTAAGAAGGTTCCCAGGGTGATTTTAAATATGTATGGGGTTTATAATTGTAGTGGGCAATGGTATAAGGTTATTTTTGGCCATTTTATATGACAGTGTACTGTCTCTTTAAGAAATTTCACTTTTGAATTGGGGGCTGGAAATCGCAGTATAGCATTTTCAGGACACCCTGGGGAGGTTCCCAGGGTGATTTTAATTATGTATGGGGTTTATAATTGTAGTGGGCAATGGTATAAGGTTATTTTTGGCCATTTTATATGAAAGTGTACTGTCTCTTTAAGAAACTTAACTTTTGAATTGGGGTCTGGAAATCGCAGTATAGCACTGTCAAGACACCCTAAGAAGGTTCCCAGGGTGATTTTAAATATGTATGGGGTTTATAATTGTAGTGGGCAATGGTATAAGGTTATTTTTGGCCATTTTATATGAAAGTGTACTGTCTCTTTAAGAAACTTAACTTTTGAATTGGGGGCTGGAAATCGCAGTATAGCATTTTCAGGACACCCTGGGAAGGTTACCAGGGTGATTTTAAATATGTATGGGGTTTATAATTGTAGTGGGCAATGGTATAAGGTTATTTTTGGCCATTTTATATGAAAGTGTACTGTCTCTTTAAGAAATTTCACTTTTGAATTGTGGGCTGGAAATCGCAGTATAGCACTGTCAAGACACCCTAAGAAGGTTCCCTGGGTGATTTTAAATATGTATGGGGTTTATAATTGTAGTGGGCAATGGTGTAAGGTTATTTTTGGCCATTTTATATGAAAGTGTACTGTCTCTTTAAGAAATTTCACTTTTGAATTGGGGCTGGAAATCGCAGCATAGCACTGTCAAGACACCCTAAGAAGGTTCCCAGGGTGATTTTAAATATGTATGGGGTTTATAATTGTAGTGGGCAATGGTATAAGGTTATTTTTGGCCATTTTATATGAAAGTGTACTGTCTCTTTAAGAAACTTAACTTTTGAATTGGGGGCTGGAAATTGCAGTATAGCATTTTCAGGACACCATGGGAAGGTTCCCAGGGTGATTTTAAATATGTATGGGGTTTATAATTGTAGTGGGCAATGGTATAAGTTTATTTTTGGCCATTTTATATGAAATTGTACTGACTCTTTAAGAAACGTAACTTTTGAATTGGGGGCTGGAAATCGCGGTATAGCACTGTCAAGACACCCTAAGAAGGTTCCCAGGGTGATTTTAAATATGTATGGGGTTAATAATTGTAGTGGGCAATGGTATAAGGTTATTTTTGGCCATTTTATATGACAGTGTACTGTCTCTTTAAGAAATTTCACTTTTGAATTGGGGGCTGGAAATCGCAGTATAGCATTTTCAGGACACCCTGGGGAGGTTCCCAGGGTGATTTTAATTATGTATGGGGTTTATAATTGTAGTGGGCAATGGTATAAGGTTATTTTTGGCCATTTTATATGAAAGTGTACTGTCTCTTTAAGAAACTTAGCTTTTGAATTGGGGGCTGGAAATCGCAGTATAGCACTGTCAAGACACCCTAAGAAGGTTCCCAGGGTGATTTTAAATATGTATGGGGTTTATAATTGTAGTGGGCAATGGCATAAGGTTATTTTTGGCCATTTTATATGAAAGTGTACTGTCTCTTTAAGAACTTAACTTTTGAATTGGGGGCTGGAAATCACAGCATAGCACTGTCAAGACACCCTAAGAAGGTTCCCAGGGTGATTTTAAATATGTATGGGGTTTATAATTGTAGTGGGCAATGGTATAAGGTTATTTTTGGCCATTTTATATGAAAGTGTACTGTCTCTTTAAGAAACTTAACTTTTGAATTGGGGGCTGGAAATCGCAGTATAGCATTTTCAGGACACCCGGGGAAGGTTCCCAGGGTAATTTTAAATATGTATGGGGTTTATAATTGTAGTGGGCAATGGTATAAGGTTATTTTTGGCCATTTTATATGAAAGTGTACTGTCTCTTTAAGAAACTTTACTTTTGAATTGGGGGCTGGAAATCGCAGTATAGCACTGTCAAGACACCCTAAGAAGGTTCCCAGGTTGATTTTAAATATGTATGGGGTTTATAATTGTAGTGGGCAATGGTATAAGGTTATTTTTGGCCATTTTATATGAAAGTGTATTGTCTCTTTAAGAAACTTAACTTTTGAATTGGGGACTGGAAATCGCAGTATAGCACTGTCAAGACACCCTGGGAAGGTTCCCAGGGTGATTTTAAATATGTATGGGGTTTATAATTGTAGTGGGCAATGGTATAAGGTTATTTTTGGCCATTTTATATGAAAGTGTACTGTCTCTTTAAGAAACTTAACTTTTGAATTGGGGGCTGGAAATCGCAGTATAGCACTGTCAAGACACCCTAAGAAGGTTCCCAGGGTGATTTTAAATATGTATGGGGTTAATAATTGTGGTGGGCAATGGTATAAGGTTATTTTTGGCCATTTTATATGAAATTGTACTGTCTCTTTAAGAAACGTAACTTTTGAATTGGGGGCTGGAAATCGCAGTATAGCACTGTCAAGACACCCTAAGAAGGTTCCCAGGGTGATTTTAAATATGTATGGGGTTTATAATTGTAGTGGGCAATGGTATAAGGTTATTTTTGGCCATTTTATATGAAATTGTACTGTCTCTTTAAGAAATTTCACTTTTGAATTGTGGGCTGGAAATCGCAGTATAGCACTGTCAAGACACCCTGGGAAGGTTCCCAGGGTGATTTTAAATATGTATGGGGTTTATAATTGTAGTGGGCAATGGTATAAAGTTATTTTTGGCCATTTTATATGAAAGTGTATTGTCTCTTTAAGAAACTTAACTTTTGAATTGGGGACTGGAAATCGCAGTATAGCACTGTCAAGACACCCTGGGAAGGTTCCCAGGGTGATTTTAAATATGTATGGGGTTTATAATTGTAGTGGGCAATGGTATAAGGTTATTTTTGGCCATTTTATATGAAAGTGTACTGTCTCTTTAAGAAACTTAACTTTTGAATTGGGGGCTGGAAATCGCAGTATAGCACTGTCAAGACACCCTAAGAAGGTTCCCAGGGTGATTTTAAATATGTATGGGGTTAATAATTGTGGTGGGCAATGGTATAAGGTTATTTTTGGCCATTTTATATGAAAGTGTACTGTCTCTTTAAGAAATTTCACTTTTGACTTGTGGGCTGGAAATCGCAGTATAGCACTGTCAAGACACCCTAAGAAGGTTCCCAGGGTGATTTTAATTATGTATGGGGTTTATAATTGTAGTGGGCAATGGTATAAGGTTATTTTTGGCCATTTTATATGAAAGTGTACTGTCTCTTTAAGAAACTTAACTTTTGAATTGGGGTCTGGAAATCGCAGTATAGCACTGTCAAGACACCCTAAGAAGGTTCCCAGGGTGATTTTAAATATGTATGGGGTTTATAATTGTAGCGGGCAATGGTATAAGGTTATTTTTGACCATTTTATATGAAAGTGTACTGTCTCTTTAAGAAATTTCACTTTTGAATTGTGGGCTGGAAATTGCAGTATAGCACTGTCAAGACACCCTAAG
The DNA here is from genome assembly GCF_046119375.1 of Phyllobates terribilis. Lineage (NCBI taxonomy): Eukaryota > Metazoa > Chordata > Amphibia > Anura > Dendrobatidae > Phyllobates > Phyllobates terribilis. The sequence continues at coordinate 2,436,414 of NW_027362913.1, forward strand.
AAGATTCCCAGGGTGATTTTAAATATGTATAGGGTTTATAATTGTTGTGGGCAATGGTATAAGGTTATTTTTGGCCATTTTATATGAAAGTGTACTGTATATTTAAGAAATTTCACTTTTGAATTGGGGGCTGGAAATCGCAGCATAGCATTTGGTATAAGTTTATTTTTGGCCATTTTATATGAAATTGTACTGTCTCTTTAAGAAACGTAACTTTTGAATTGGGGGCTGGAAATCGCAGTATAGCACTGTCAAGACACCCTAAGAAGGTTCCCAGGGTGATTTTAAATATGTATGGGGTTTATAATTGTAGTGGGCAATGGTATAAGGTTATTTTTGGCCATTTTATATGAAAGTGTACTGTCTCTTTAAGAAACTTTACTTTTGAATTGGGGGCTGGAAATCGCAGTATAGCATTTTCAGGACACCCTGGGAAGGTTCCCAAGGTGAATTTAAATATGTATGGGGTTTATAATTGTAGTTGGCAATGGTATAAGGTTATTTTTGGCCATTTTATATGAAAGTTTACTGTCTCTTTAAGAAACTTAACTTTTGAATTGGGGGCTGGAAATCACAGTATAGCACTGTCAAGACACCCTAAGAAGGTTCCCAGGGTGATTTTAAATATGTATGGGGTTTATAATTGTAGTGGGCAATGGTATAAGGTTATTTTTGGCCATTTTATATGAAAGTGTACTGTCTCTTTAAGAAACTTAACTTTTGAATTGGGGGCTGGAAATCGCAGTATAGCATTTTCAGGACACCCTGGGAAGGTTCCCAGTGTGATTTTAAATATGTATGGGCTTTATAATTGTAGTGGGCAATGGTATAAGGTTATTTTTTGCCATTTTGTATGAAAGTGTACTGTCTCTTTAAGAAACTTAACTTTTGAATTGGGGGCTGGAAATCGCAGTATAGCAGTGTCAAGACACCCTAAGAAGGTTCCCAGGGTGATTTTAAATATGTATGGGGTTAATAATTGTGGTGGGCAATGGTATAAGGTTATTTTTGGCCATTTTATATGAAAGTGTACTGTCTCTTTAAGAAATTTCACTTTTGAATTGTGGGCTGGAAATCGCAGTATAGCACTGTCAAGACACCCTAAGAAGGTTCCCAGGGTGATTTTAAATATGTATGGGGTTTATAATTGTAGTGGGCAATGGTATAAGGTTATTTTTGGCCATTTTATATGACAGTGTACTGTCTCTTTAAGAAATTTCACTTTTGAATTGGGGGCTGGAAATCGCAGTATAGCATTTTCAGGACACCCTGGGGAGGTTCCCAGGGTGATTTTAATTATGTATGGGGTTTATAATTGTAGTGGGCAATGGTATAAGGTTATTTTTGGCCATTTTATATGAAAGTGTACTGTCTCTTTAAGAAACTTAACTTTTGAATTGGGGTCTGGAAATCGCAGTATAGCACTGTCAAGACACCCTAAGAAGGTTCCCAGGGTGATTTTAAATATGTATGGGGTTTATAATTGTAGTGGGCAATGGTATAAGGTTATTTTTGGCCATTTTATATGAAAGTGTACTGTCTCTTTAAGAAACTTAACTTTTGAATTGGGGGCTGGAAATCGCAGTATAGCATTTTCAGGACACCCTGGGAAGGTTACCAGGGTGATTTTAAATATGTATGGGGTTTATAATTGTAGTGGGCAATGGTATAAGGTTATTTTTGGCCATTTTATATGAAAGTGTACTGTCTCTTTAAGAAATTTCACTTTTGAATTGTGGGCTGGAAATCGCAGTATAGCACTGTCAAGACACCCTAAGAAGGTTCCCTGGGTGATTTTAAATATGTATGGGGTTTATAATTGTAGTGGGCAATGGTGTAAGGTTATTTTTGGCCATTTTATATGAAAGTGTACTGTCTCTTTAAGAAATTTCACTTTTGAATTGGGGCTGGAAATCGCAGCATAGCACTGTCAAGACACCCTAAGAAGGTTCCCAGGGTGATTTTAAATATGTATGGGGTTTATAATTGTAGTGGGCAATGGTATAAGGTTATTTTTGGCCATTTTATATGAAAGTGTACTGTCTCTTTAAGAAACTTAACTTTTGAATTGGGGGCTGGAAATTGCAGTATAGCATTTTCAGGACACCATGGGAAGGTTCCCAGGGTGATTTTAAATATGTATGGGGTTTATAATTGTAGTGGGCAATGGTATAAGTTTATTTTTGGCCATTTTATATGAAATTGTACTGACTCTTTAAGAAACGTAACTTTTGAATTGGGGGCTGGAAATCGCGGTATAGCACTGTCAAGACACCCTAAGAAGGTTCCCAGGGTGATTTTAAATATGTATGGGGTTAATAATTGTAGTGGGCAATGGTATAAGGTTATTTTTGGCCATTTTATATGACAGTGTACTGTCTCTTTAAGAAATTTCACTTTTGAATTGGGGGCTGGAAATCGCAGTATAGCATTTTCAGGACACCCTGGGGAGGTTCCCAGGGTGATTTTAATTATGTATGGGGTTTATAATTGTAGTGGGCAATGGTATAAGGTTATTTTTGGCCATTTTATATGAAAGTGTACTGTCTCTTTAAGAAACTTAGCTTTTGAATTGGGGGCTGGAAATCGCAGTATAGCACTGTCAAGACACCCTAAGAAGGTTCCCAGGGTGATTTTAAATATGTATGGGGTTTATAATTGTAGTGGGCAATGGCATAAGGTTATTTTTGGCCATTTTATATGAAAGTGTACTGTCTCTTTAAGAACTTAACTTTTGAATTGGGGGCTGGAAATCACAGCATAGCACTGTCAAGACACCCTAAGAAGGTTCCCAGGGTGATTTTAAATATGTATGGGGTTTATAATTGTAGTGGGCAATGGTATAAGGTTATTTTTGGCCATTTTATATGAAAGTGTACTGTCTCTTTAAGAAACTTAACTTTTGAATTGGGGGCTGGAAATCGCAGTATAGCATTTTCAGGACACCCGGGGAAGGTTCCCAGGGTAATTTTAAATATGTATGGGGTTTATAATTGTAGTGGGCAATGGTATAAGGTTATTTTTGGCCATTTTATATGAAAGTGTACTGTCTCTTTAAGAAACTTTACTTTTGAATTGGGGGCTGGAAATCGCAGTATAGCACTGTCAAGACACCCTAAGAAGGTTCCCAGGTTGATTTTAAATATGTATGGGGTTTATAATTGTAGTGGCCAATGGTATAAGGTTATTTTTGGCCATTTTATATGAAAGTGTACTGTCTCTTTAAGAAATTAAACTTTTGAATTGGGGGCTGGAAATCGCATTATAGCACTGTCAAGAAACCCTAAGAAGGTTCCCAGGGTGATTTTAAATATGTATGGGGTTTATAATTGTAGTGGGCAATGGTATAAGGTTAGTTTTGGCCATTTTATATGAAAGTGTACTGTCTCTTTAAGAAACTTAACTTTTGAATTGGGGGCTGGAAATCGCAGTATAGCATTTTCAGGACAACCTGGGAAGGTTCCCAGGGTGATTTTAAATATGTATGGGGTTTATAATTGTAGCGGGCAATGGTATAAGGTTATTTTTGACCATTTTATATGAAAGTGTACTGTCTCTTTAAGAAATTTCACTTTTGAATTGTGGGCTGGAAATTGCAGTATAGCACTGTCAAGACACCCTAAGAAGATTCCCAGGGTGATTTTAAATATGTATAGGGTTTATAATTGTTGTGGGCAATGGTATAAGGTTATTTTTGGCCATTTTATATGAAAGTGTACTGTATATTTAAGAAATTTCACTTTTGAATTGGGGGCTGGAAATCGCAGCATAGCATTTGGTATAAGTTTATTTTTGGCCATTTTATATGAAATTGTACTGTCTCTTTAAGAAACGTAACTTTTGAATTGGGGGCTGGAAATCGCAGTATAGCACTGTCAAGACACCCTAAGAAGGTTCCCAGGGTGATTTTAAATATGTATGGGGTTTATAATTGTAGTGGGCAATGGTATAAGGTTATTTTTGGCCATTTTATATGAAAGTGTACTGTCTCTTTAAGAAACTTTACTTTTGAATTGGGGGCTGGAAATCGCAGTATAGCATTTTCAGGACACCCTGGGAAGGTTCCCAAGGTGAATTTAAATATGTATGGGGTTTATAATTGTAGTTGGCAATGGTATAAGGTTATTTTTGGCCATTTTATATGAAAGTTTACTGTCTCTTTAAGAAACTTAACTTTTGAATTGGGGGCTGGAAATCACAGTATAGCACTGTCAAGACACCCTAAGAAGGTTCCCAGGGTGATTTTAAATATGTATGGGGTTTATAATTGTAGTGGGCAATGGTATAAGGTTATTTTTGGCCATTTTATATGAAAGTGTACTGTCTCTTTAAGAAACTTAACTTTTGAATTGGGGGCTGGAAATCGCAGTATAGCATTTTCAGGACACCCTGGGAAGGTTCCCAGTGTGATTTTAAATATGTATGGGCTTTATAATTGTAGTGGGCAATGGTATAAGGTTATTTTTTGCCATTTTGTATGAAAGTGTACTGTCTCTTTAAGAAACTTAACTTTTGAATTGGGGGCTGGAAATCGCAGTATAGCAGTGTCAAGACACCCTAAGAAGGTTCCCAGGGTGATTTTAAATATGTATGGGGTTAATAATTGTGGTGGGCAATGGTATAAGGTTATTTTTGGCCATTTTATATGAAAGTGTACTGTCTCTTTAAGAAATTTCACTTTTGAATTGTGGGCTGGAAATCGCAGTATAGCACTGTCAAGACACCCTAAGAAGGTTCCCAGGGTGATTTTAAATATGTATGGGGTTTATAATTGTAGTGGGCAATGGTATAAGGTTATTTTTGGCCATTTTATATGACAGTGTACTGTCTCTTTAAGAAATTTCACTTTTGAATTGGGGGCTGGAAATCGCAGTATAGCATTTTCAGGACACCCTGGGGAGGATCCCAGGGTGATTTTAATTATGTATGGGGTTTATAATTGTAGTGGGCAATGGTATAAGGTTATTTTTGGCCATTTTATATGAAAGTGTACTGTCTCTTTAAGAAACTTAACTTTTGAATTGGGGTCTGGAAATCGCAGTATAGCACTGTCAAGACACCCTAAGAAGGTTCCCAGGGTGATTTTAAATATGTATGGGGTTTATAATTGTAGTGGGCAATGGTATAAGGTTATTTTTGGCCATTTTATATGAAAGTGTACTGTCTCTTTAAGAAACTTAACTTTTGAATTGGGGGCTGGAAATCGCAGTATAGCATTTTCAGGACACCCTGGGAAGGTTACCAGGGTGATTTTAAATATGTATGGGGTTTATAATTGTAGTGGGCAATGGTATAAGGTTATTTTTGGCCATTTTATATGAAAGTGTACTGTCTCTTTAAGAAATTTCACTTTTGAATTGTGGGCTGGAAATCGCAGTATAGCACTGTCAAGACACCCTAAGAAGGTTCCCTGGGTGATTTTAAATATGTATGGGGTTTATAATTGTAGTGGGCAATGGTGTAAGGTTATTTTTGGCCATTTTATATGAAAGTGTACTGTCTCTTTAAGAAATTTCACTTTTGAATTGGGGCTGGAAATCGCAGCATAGCACTGTCAAGACACCCTAAGAAGGTTCCCAGGGTGATTTTAAATATGTATGGGGTTTATAATTGTAGTGGGCAATGGTATAAGGTTATTTTTGGCCATTTTATATGAAAGTGTACTGTCTCTTTAAGAAACTTAACTTTTGAATTGGGGGCTGGAAATTGCAGTATAGCATTTTCAGGACACCATGGGAAGGTTCCCAGGGTGATTTTAAATATGTATGGGGTTTATAATTGTAGTGGGCAATGGTATAAGTTTATTTTTGGCCATTTTATATGAAATTGTACTGACTCTTTAAGAAACGTAACTTTTGAATTGGGGGCTGGAAATCGCGGTATAGCACTGTCAAGACACCCTAAGAAGGTTCCCAGGGTGATTTTAAATATGTATGGGGTTAATAATTGTAGTGGGCAATGGTATAAGGTTATTTTTGGCCATTTTATATGACAGTGTACTGTCTCTTTAAGAAATTTCACTTTTGAATTGGGGGCTGGAAATCGCAGTATAGCATTTTCAGGACACCCTGGGGAGGTTCCCAGGGTGATTTTAATTATGTATGGGGTTTATAATTGTAGTGGGCAATGGTATAAGGTTATTTTTGGCCATTTTATATGAAAGTGTACTGTCTCTTTAAGAAACTTAGCTTTTGAATTGGGGGCTGGAAATCGCAGTATAGCACTGTCAAGACACCCTAAGAAGGTTCCCAGGGTGATTTTAAATATGTATGGGGTTTATAATTGTAGTGGGCAATGGCATAAGGTTATTTTTGGCCATTTTATATGAAAGTGTACTGTCTGTTTAAGAACTTAACTTTTGAATTGGGGGCTGGAAATCACAGTATAGCACTGTCAAGACACCCTAAGAAGGTTCCCAGGGTGATTTTAAATATGTATGGGGTTTATAATTGTAGTGGGCAATGGTATAAGGTTATTTTTGGCCATTTTATATGAAAGTGTACTGTCTCTTTAAGAAACTTAACTTTTGAATTGGGGGCTGGAAATCGCAGTATAGCATTTTCAGGACACCCGGGGAAGGTTCCCAGGGTAATTTTAAATATGTATGGGGTTTATAATTGTAGTGGGCAATGGTATAAGGTTATTTTTGGCCATTTTATATGAAAGTGTACTGTCTCTTTAAGAAACTTTACTTTTGAATTGGGGGCTGGAAATCGCAGTATAGCACTGTCAAGACACCCTAAGAAGGTTCCCAGGTTGATTTTAAATATGTATGGGGTTTATAATTGTAGTGGCCAATGGTATAAGGTTATTTTTGGCCATTTTATATGAAAGTGTACTGTCTCTTTAAGAAATTAAACTTTTGAATTGGGGGCTGGAAATCGCATTATAGCACTGTCAAGAAACCCTAAGAAGGTTCCCAGGGTGATTTTAAATATGTATGGGGTTTATAATTGTAGTGGGCAATGGTATAAGGTTAGTTTTGGCCATTTTATATGAAAGTGTACTGTCTCTTTAAGAAACTTAACTTTTGAATTGGGGGCTGGAAATCGCAGTATAGCATTTTCAGGACAACCTGGGAAGGTTCCCAGGGTGATTTTAAATATGTATGGGCTTTATAATTGTAGTGGGCAATGGTATAAGGTTATTTTTGGCCATTTTATATGAAAGTGTACTGTCTCTTTAAGAAATTTCACTTTTGAATTGTGGGCTGGAAATCGCAGTATAGCACTGTCAAGACACCCTAAGAAGGTTCCCAGGGTGATTTTAAATATGTATGGGGTTTATAATTGTAGTGGGCAATGGTATAAGGTTATTTTTGGCCATTTTATATGAAAGTGTACTGTCTCTTTAAGAACGTAACTTTTGAATTGTGGGCTGGAAATCGCAGTATAGCACTATCAAGACACCCTAAGAAGGTTCCCAGGGTGATTTTAAATATGTATGGGGTTTATAATTGTAGTGGGCAATGGTATAAGGTTATTTTTGGCCATTTTATATGAAAGTGTACTGTCTCTTTAAGAACGTAACTTTTGAATTGGGGGCTGGAAATCGCAGTATAGCACTGTCAAGACACCTTGATATGGTTCCCAGGGTGATTTTAAATATGTATGGGGTTTATAATTGTAGTGGGCAATGGTATAAGGTTATTTTTGGCCATTTTATATGAAAGTGTACTGTCTCTTTAAGAAACTTAACTTTTGAATTGGGGGCTGGAAATCGCAGTATAGCATTTTCAGGACAACCTGGGAAGGTTCCCATGGTGATTTTAAATATGTATGGGCTTTATAATTGTAGTGGGCAATGGTATAAGGTTATTTTTTGCCATTTTATATGAAAGTGTACTGTCTCTTTAAGAAATTAAACTTTTGAATTGGGGGCTGGAAATCGCATTATAGCACTGTCAAGAAACCCTAAGAAGGTTCCCAGGGTGATTTTAAATATGTATGGGGTTTGTAATTGTAGTGGGCAATGGTATAAGGTTATTTTTGGCCATTTTATATGAAAGTGTACTGTCTCTTTAAGAAATTTCACTTTTGAATTGGGAGCTGGAAATCGCAGTATAGCACTGTCAAGACACCTTGATATGGTTCCCAGGGTGATTTTAAATATGTATGGGGTTTATAATTGTAGTGGGCAATGGTATAAGGTTATTTTTGGCCATTTTATATGAAAGTGTACTGTCTCTTTAAGAAACTTAACTTTTGAATTGGGGGCTGGAAATCGCAGTATAGCATTTTCAGGACACCCTAAGAAGGTTCCCAGGGTGATTTTAAATATGTATGGGGTTTATAATTGTAGTGGGCAATGGTATAAGGTTATTTTTGGCCATTTTAGATGAAAGTGTACTGTCTCTTTAAGAAACTTAACTTTTGAATTGGGGGCTGGAAATCGCAGTATAGCAGTGTCAAGACACCCTAAGAAGGTTCCCAGGGTGATTTTAAATATGTATGGGGTTTATAATTGTAGTGGGCAATGGTATAAGGTTGTTTTTGGCCATTTTATATGAAAGTGTACTGTCTCTTTAAGAAATTTCACTTTTGAATTGTGGGCTGGAAATCGCAGTATAGCAGTGTCAAGACACCCTAAGAAGGTTCCCAGGGTGATTTTAAATATGTATGGGGTTTATAATTGTATTGGGCAATGGTATAAGGTTATTTTTGGCCATTTTATATGAAAGTGTACTGTCTCTTTAAGAAACTTTACTTTTGAATTGGGGGCTGGAAATCGCAGTATAGCATTTTCAGGACACCCTGGGAAGGTTCCCAAGGTGAATTTAAATATGTATGGGGTTTATAATTGTAGTTGGCAATGGTATAAGGTTATTTTTGGCCATTTTATATGAAAGTTTACTGTCTCTTTAAGAAACTTAACTTTTGAATTGGGGGCTGGAAATCACAGTATAGCACTGTCAAGACACCCTAAGAAGGTTCCCAGGGTGATTTTAAATATGTATGGGGTTTATAATTGTAGTGGGCAATGGTATAAGGTTATTTTTGGCCATTTTATATGAAAGTGTACTGTCTCTTTAAGAAACTTAACTTTTGAATTGGGGGCTGGAAATCGCAGTATAGCATTTTCAGGACACCCTGGGAAGGTTCCCAGTGTGATTTTAAAAATGTATGGGCTTTATAATTGTAGTGGGCAATGGTATAAGGTTATTTTTTGCCATTTTGTATGAAAGTGTACTGTCTCTTTAAGAAACTTAACTTTTGAATTGGGGGCTGGAAATCGCAGTATAGCAGTGTCAAGACACCCTAAGAAGGTTCCCAGGGTGATTTTAAATATGTATGGGGTTAATAATTGTGGTGGGCAATGGTATAAGGTTATTTTTGGCCATTTTATATGAAAGTGTACTGTCTCTTTAAGAAATTTCACTTTTGAATTGTGGGCTGGAAATCGCAGTATAGCACTGTCAAGACACCCTAAGAAGGTTCCCAGGGTGATTTTAAATATGTATGGGGTTTATAATTGTAGTGGGCAATGGTATAAGGTTATTTTTGGCCATTTTATATGACAGTGTACTGTCTCTTTAAGAAATTTCACTTTTGAATTGGGGGCTGGAAATCGCAGTATAGCATTTTCAGGACACCCTGGGGAGGTTCCCAGGGTGATTTTAATTATGTATGGGGTTTATAATTGTAGTGGGCAATGGTATAAGGTTATTTTTGGCCATTTTATATGAAAGTGTACTGTCTCTTTAAGAAACTTAACTTTTGAATTGGGGTCTGGAAATCGCAGTATAGCACTGTCAAGACACCCTAAGAAGGTTCCCAGGGTGATTTTAAATATGTATGGGGTTTATAATTGTAGTGGGCAATGGTATAAGGTTATTTTTGGCCATTTTATATGAAAGTGTACTGTCTCTTTAAGAAACTTAACTTTTGAATTGGGGGCTGGAAATCGCAGTATAGCATTTTCAGGACACCCTGGGAAGGTTACCAGGGTGATTTTAAATATGTATGGGGTTTATAATTGTAGTGGGCAATGGTATAAGGTTATTTTTGGCCATTTTATATGAAAGTGTACTGTCTCTTTAAGAAATTTCACTTTTGAATTGTGGGCTGGAAATCGCAGTATAGCACTGTCAAGACACCCTAAGAAGGTTCCCTGGGTGATTTTAAATATGTATGGGGTTTATAATTGTAGTGGGCAATGGTGTAAGGTTATTTTTGGCCATTTTATATGAAAGTGTACTGTCTCTTTAAGAAATTTCACTTTTGAATTGGGGCTGGAAATCGCAGCATAGCACTGTCAAGACACCCTAAGAAGGTTCCCAGGGTGATTTTAAATATGTATGGGGTTTATAATTGTAGTGGGCAATGGTATAAGGTTATTTTTGGCCATTTTATATGAAAGTGTACTGTCTCTTTAAGAAACTTAACTTTTGAATTGGGGGCTGGAAATTGCAGTATAGCATTTTCAGGACACCATGGGAAGGTTCCCAGGGTGATTTTAAATATGTATGGGGTTTATAATTGTAGTGGGCAATGGTATAAGTTTATTTTTGGCCATTTTATATGAAATTGTACTGACTCTTTAAGAAACGTAACTTTTGAATTGGGGGCTGGAAATCGCGGTATAGCACTGTCAAGACACCCTAAGAAGGTTCCCAGGGTGATTTTAAATATGTATGGGGTTAATAATTGTAGTGGGCAATGGTATAAGGTTATTTTTGGCCATTTTATATGACAGTGTACTGTCTCTTTAAGAAATTTCACTTTTGAATTGGGGGCTGGAAATCGCAGTATAGCATTTTCAGGACACCCTGGGGAGGTTCCCAGGGTGATTTTAATTATGTATGGGGTTTATAATTGTAGTGGGCAATGGTATAAGGTTATTTTTGGCCATTTTATATGAAAGTGTACTGTCTCTTTAAGAAACTTAGCTTTTGAATTGGGGGCTGGAAATCGCAGTATAGCACTGTCAAGACACCCTAAGAAGGTTCCCAGGGTGATTTTAAATATGTATGGGGTTTATAATTGTAGTGGGCAATGGCATAAGGTTATTTTTGGCCATTTTATATGAAAGTGTACTGTCTCTTTAAGAACTTAACTTTTGAATTGGGGGCTGGAAATCACAGTATAGCACTGTCAAGACACCCTAAGAAGGTTCCCAGGGTGATTTTAAATATGTATGGGGTTTATAATTGTAGTGGGCAATGGTATAAGGTTATTTTTGGCCATTTTATATGAAAGTGTACTGTCTCTTTAAGAAACTTAACTTTTGAATTGGGGGCTGGAAATCGCAGTATAGCATTTTCAGGACACCCGGGGAAGGTTCCCAGGGTAATTTTAAATATGTATGGGGTTTATAATTGTAGTGGGCAATGGTATAAGGTTATTTTTGGCCATTTTATATGAAAGTGTACTGTCTCTTTAAGAAACTTTACTTTTGAATTGGGGGCTGGAAATCGCAGTATAGCACTGTCAAGACACCCTAAGAAGGTTCCCAGGTTGATTTTAAATATGTATGGGGTTTATAATTGTAGTGGCCAATGGTATAAGGTTATTTTTGGCCATTTTATATGAAAGTGTACTGTCTCTTTAAGAAATTAAACTTTTGAATTGGGGGCTGGAAATCGCATTATAGCACTGTCAAGAAACCCTAAGAAGGTTCCCAGGGTGATTTTAAATATGTATGGGGTTTATAATTGTAGTGGGCAATGGTATAAGGTTAGTTTTGGCCATTTTATATGAAAGTGTACTGTCTCTTTAAGAAACTTAACTTTTGAATTGGGGGCTGGAAATCGCAGTATAGCATTTTCAGGACAACCTGGGAAGGTTCCCAGGGTGATTTTAAATATGTATGGGCTTTATAATTGTAGTGGGCAATGGTATAAGGTTATTTTTGGCCATTTTATATGAAAGTGTACTGTCTCTTTAAGAAATTTCACTTTTGAATTGTGGGCTGGAAATCGCAGTATAGCACTGTCAAGACACCCTAAGAAGGTTCCCAGGGTGATTTTAAATATGTATGGGGTTTATAATTGTAGTGGGCAATGGTATAAGGTTATTTTTGGCCATTTTATATGAAAGTGTACTGTCTCTTTAAGAACGTAACTTTTGAATTGTGGGCTGGAAATCGCAGTATAGCACTATCAAGACACCCTAAGAAGGTTCCCAGGGTGATTTTAAATATGTATGGGGTTTATAATTGTAGTGGGCAATGGTATAAGGTTATTTTTGGCCATTTTATATGAAAGTGTACTGTCTCTTTAAGAAATTTCACTTTTGAATTGGGAGCTGGAAATCGCAGTATAGCATTTTCAGGACAACCTGGGAAGGTTCCCATGGTGATTTTAAATATGTATGGGCTTTATAATTGTAGTGGGCAATGGTATAAGGTTATTTTTTGCCATTTTATATGAAAGTGTACTGTCTCTTTAAGAAATTTAACTTTTGAATTGGGGGCTGGAAATCGCATTATAGCACTGTCAAGAAACCCTAAGAAGGTTCCCAGGGTGATTTTAAATATGTATGGGGTTTGTAATTGTAGTGGGCAATGGTATAAGGTTATTTTTGGCCATTTTATATGAAAGTGTACTGTCTCTTTAAGAAATTTCACTTTTGAATTGGGAGCTGGAAATCGCAGTATAGCACTGTCAAGACACCTTGATATGGTTCCCAGGGTGATTTTAAATATGTATGGGGTTTATAATTGTAGTGGGCAATGGTATAAGGTTATTTTTGGCCATTTTATATGAAAGTGTACTGTCTCTTTAAGAAACTTAACTTTTGAATTGGGGGCTGGAAATCGCAGTATAGCATTTTCAGGACACCCTAAGAAGGTTCCCAGGGTGATTTTAAATATGTATGGGGTTTATAATTGTAGTGGGCAATGGTATAAGGTTATTTTTGGCCATTTTAGATGAAAGTGTACTGTCTCTTTAAGAAACTTAACTTTTGAATTGGGGGCTGGAAATCGCAGTATAGCAGTGTCAAGACACCCTAAGAAGGTTCCCAGGGTGATTTTAAATATGTATGGGGTTTATAATTGTAGTGGGCAATGGTATAAGGTTGTTTTTGGCCATTTTATATGAAAGTGTACTGTCTCTTTAAGAAATTTCACTTTTGAATTGTGGGCTGGAAATCGCAGTATAGCAGTGTCAAGACACCCTAAGAAGGTTCCCAGGGTGATTTTAAATATGTATGGGGTTTATAATTGTATTGGGCAATGGTATAAGGTTATTTTTGGCCATTTTATATGAAAGTGTACTGTCTCTTTAAGAAACTTAACTTTTGAATTGGGGGCTGGAAATCGCAGTATAGCATTTTCAGGACACCCTGGGAAGGTTACCAGGGTGATTTTAAATATGTATGGGGTTTATAATTGTAGTGGGCAATGGTATAAGGTTATTTTTGGCCATTTTATATGAAAGTGTACTGTCTCTTTAAGAAATTTCACTTTTGAATTGTGGGCTGGAAATCGCAGTATAGCACTGTCAAGACACCCTAAGAAGGTTCCCTGGGTGATTTTAAATATGTATGGGGTTTATAATTGTAGTGGGCAATGGTGTAAGGTTATTTTTGGCCATTTTATATGAAAGTGTACTGTCTCTTTAAGAAATTTCACTTTTGAATTGGGGCTGGAAATCGCAGCATAGCACTGTCAAGACACCCTAAGAAGGTTCCCAGGGTGATTTTAAATATGTATGGGGTTTATAATTGTAGTGGGCAATGGTATAAGGTTATTTTTGGCCATTTTATATGAAAGTGTACTGTCTCTTTAAGAAACTTAACTTTTGAATTGGGGCTGGAAATTGCAGTATAGCATTTTCAGGACACCATGGGAAGGTTCCCAGGGTGATTTTAAATATGTATGGGGTTTATAATTGTAGTGGGCAATGGTATAAGTTTATTTTTGGCCATTTTATATGAAATTGTACTGACTCTTTAAGAAACGTAACTTTTGAATTGGGGGCTGGAAATCGCGGTATAGCACTGTCAAGACACCCTAAGAAGGTTCCCAGGGTGATTTTAAATATGTATGGGGTTAATAATTGTAGTGGGCAATGGTATAAGGTTATTTTTGGCCATTTTATATGACAGTGTACTGTCTCTTTAAGAAATTTCACTTTTGAATTGGGGGCTGGAAATCGCAGTATAGCATTTTCAGGACACCCTGGGGAGGTTCCCAGGGTGATTTTAATTATGTATGGGGTTTATAATTGTAGTGGGCAATGGTATAAGGTTATTTTTGGCCATTTTATATGAAAGTGTACTGTCTCTTTAAGAAACTTAGCTTTTGAATTGGGGGCTGGAAATCGCAGTATAGCACTGTCAAGACACCCTAAGAAGGTTCCCAGGGTGATTTTAAATATGTATGGGGTTTATAATTGTAGTGGGCAATGGCATAAGGTTATTTTTGGCCATTTTATATGAAAGTGTACTGTCTCTTTAAGAACTTAACTTTTGAATTGGGGGCTGGAAATCACAGTATAGCACTGTCAAGACACCCTAAGAAGGTTCCCAGGGTGATTTTAAATATGTATGGGGTTTATAATTGTAGTGGGCAATGGTATAAGGTTATTTTTGGCCATTTTATATGAAAGTGTACTGTCTCTTTAAGAAACTTAACTTTTGAATTGGGGGCTGGAAATCGCAGTATAGCATTTTCAGGACACCCGGGGAAGGTTCCCAGGGTAATTTTAAATATGTATGGGGTTTATAATTGTAGTGGGCAATGGTATAAGGTTATTTTTGGCCATTTTATATGAAAGTGTACTGTCTCTTTAAGAAACTTTACTTTTGAATTGGGGGCTGGAAATCGCAGTATAGCACTGTCAAGACACCCTAAGAAGGTTCCCAGGTTGATTTTAAATATGTATGGGGTTTATAATTGTAGTGGCCAATGGTATAAGGTTATTTTTGGCCATTTTATATGAAAGTGTACTGTCTCTTTAAGAAATTAAACTTTTGAATTGGGGGCTGGAAATCGCATTATAGCACTGTCAAGAAACCCTAAGAAGGTTCCCAGGGTGATTTTAAATATGTATGGGGTTTATAATTGTAGTGGGCAATGGTATAAGGTTAGTTTTGGCCATTTTATATGAAAGTGTACTGTCTCTTTAAGAAACTTAACTTTTGAATTGGGGGCTGGAAATCGCAGTATAGCATTTTCAGGACAACCTGGGAAGGTTCCCAGGGTGATTTTAAATATGTATGGGCTTTATAATTGTAGTGGGCAATGGTATAAGGTTATTTTTGGCCATTTTATATGAAAGTGTACTGTCTCTTTAAGAAATTTCACTTTTGAATTGTGGGCTGGAAATCGCAGTATAGCACTGTCAAGACACCCTAAGAAGGTTCCCAGGGTGATTTTAAATATGTATGGGGTTTATAATTGTAGTGGGCAATGGTATAAGGTTATTTTTGGCCATTTTATATGAAAGTGTACTGTCTCTTTAAGAACGTAACTTTTGAATTGTGGGCTGGAAATCGCAGTATAGCACTATCAAGACACCCTAAGAAGGTTCCCAGGGTGATTTTAAATATGTATGGGGTTTATAATTGTAGTGGGCAATGGTATAAGGTTATTTTTGGCCATTTTATATGAAAGTGTACTGTCTCTTTAAGAACGTAACTTTTGAATTGGGGGCTGGAAATCGCAGTATAGCACTGTCAAGACACCTTGATATGGTTCCCAGGGTGATTTTAAATATGTATGGGGTTTATAATTGTAGTGGGCAATGGTATAAGGTTATTTTTGGCCATTTTATATGAAAGTGTACTGTCTCTTTAAGAAACTTAACTTTTGAATTGGGGGCTGGAAATCGCAGTATAGCATTTTCAGGACAACCTGGGAAGGTTCCCATGGTGATTTTAAATATGTATGGGCTTTATAATTGTAGTGGGCAATGGTATAAGGTTATTTTTTGCCATTTTATATGAAAGTGTACTGTCTCTTTAAGAAATTAAACTTTTGAATTGGGGGCTGGAAATCGCATTATAGCACTGTCAAGAAACCCTAAGAAGGTTCCCAGGGTGATTTTAAATATGTATGGGGTTTGTAATTGTAGTGGGCAATGGTATAAGGTTATTTTTGGCCATTTTATATGAAAGTGTACTGTCTCTTTAAGAAATTTCACTTTTGAATTGGGGGCTGGAAATCGCAGTATAGCACTGTCAAGACACCTTGATATGGTTCCCAGGGTGATTTTAAATATGTATGGGGTTTATAATTGTAGTGGGCAATGGTATAAGGTTATTTTTGGCCATTTTATATGAAAGTGTACTGTCTCTTTAAGAAACTTAACTTTTGAATTGGGGGCTGGAAATCGCAGTATAGCATTTTCAGGACACCCTAAGAAGGTTCCCAGGGTGATTTTAAATATGTATGGGGTTTATAATTGTAGTGGGCAATGGTATAAGGTTATTTTTGGCCATTTTAGATGAAAGTGTACTGTCTCTTTAAGAAACTTAACTTTTGAATTGGGGGCTGGAAATCGCAGTATAGCAGTGTCAAGACACCCTAAGAAGGTTCCCAGGGTGATTTTAAATATGTATGGGGTTTATAATTGTAGTGGGCAATGGTATAAGGTTGTTTTTGGCCATTTTATATGAAAGTGTACTGTCTCTTTAAGAAATTTCACTTTTGAATTGTGGGCTGGAAATCGCAGTATAGCAGTGTCAAGACACCCTAAGAAGGTTCCCAGGGTGATTTTAAATATGTATGGGGTTTATAATTGTATTGGGCAATGGTATAAGGTTATTTTTGGCCATTTTATATGAAAGTGTACTGTCTCTTTAAGAACGTAACTTTTGAATTGTGGGCTGGAAATCGCAGTATAGCACTGTCAAGACACCCTGGGAAGGTTCCCAGGGTGATTTTAAATATGTATGGGGTTTATAATTGTAGTGGGCAATGGTATAAGGTTATTTTTGGCCATTTTATATGAAAGTGTATTGTCTCTTTAAGAAACTTAACTTTTGAATTGGGGACTGGAAATCGCAGTATAGCACTGTCAAGACACCCTGGGAAGGTTCCCAGGGTGATTTTAAATATGTATGGGGTTTATAATTGTAGTGGGCAATGGTATAAGGTTATTTTTGGACATTTTATATGAAAGTGTACTGTCTCTTTAAGAAACTTAACTTTTGAATTGGGGGCTGGAAATCGCAGTATAGCACTGTCAAGACACCCTAAGAAGGTTCCCAGGGTGATTTTAAATATGTATGGGGTTAATAATTGTGGTGGGCAATGGTATAAGGTTATTTTTGGCCATTTTATATGAAATTGTACTGTTTCTTTAAGAAACGTAACTTTTGAATTGGGGGCTGGAAATCGCAGTATAGCACTGTCAAGACACCCTAAGAAGGTTCCCAGGGTGATTTTAAATATGTATGGGGTTTATAATTGTAGTGGGCAATGGTATAAGGTTATTTTTGGCCATTTTATATGAAAGTGTACTGTCTCTTTAAGAAATTTCACTTTTGAATTGGGGGCTGGAAATCACAGTATAGCACTGTCAAGACACCCCTAAGAAGGTTCCCAGGGTGATTTTAAATATGTATGGGGTTTATAATTGTAGTGGGCAATGGTATAAAGTTATTTTTGGCCATTTTATATGAAAGTGTACTGTCTCTTTAAGAACTTAACTTTTGAATTGGGGGCTGGAAATCGCAGTATAGCACTGTCAAGACACCCTGGGAAGGTTCCCAGGGTGATTTTAAATATGTATGGGGTTTATAATTGTAGTAGGCAATGGTATAAGGTTATTTTTGGCCATTTTATATGAAAGTGTATTGTCTCTTTAAGAAACTTAACTTTTGAATTGGGGACTGGAAATCGCAGTATAGCACTGTCAAGACACCCTGGGAAGGTTCCCAGGGTGATTTTAAATATGTATGGGGTTTATAATTGTAGTGGGCAATGGTATAAGGTTATTTTTGGCCATTTTATATGAAAGTGTACTGTCTCTTTAAGAAACTTAACTTTTGAATTGGGGGCTGGAAATCGCAGTATAGCACTGTCAAGACACCCTAAGAAGGTTCCCAGGGTGATTTTAAATATGTATGGGGTTAATAATTGTGGTGGGCAATGGTATAAGGTTATTTTTGGCCATTTTATATGAAAGTGTACTGTCTCTTTAAGAAATTTCACTTTTGACTTGTGGGCTGGAAATCGCAGTATAGCACTGTCAAGACACCCTAAGAAGGTTCCCAGGGTGATTTTAATTATGTATGGGGTTTATAATTGTAGTGGGCAATGGTATAAGGTTATTTTTGGCCATTTTATATGAAAGTGTACTGTCTCTTTAAGAAACTTAACTTTTGAATTGGGGTCTGGAAATCGCAGTATAGCACTGTCAAGACACCCTAAGAAGGTTCCCAGGGTGATTTTAAATATGTATGGGGTTTATAATTGTAGCGGGCAATGGTATAAGGTTATTTTTGACCATTTTATATGAAAGTGTACTGTCTCTTTAAGAAACTTAACTTTTGAATTGGGGGCTGGAAATCGCAGTATAGCATTTTCAGGACACCCTGGGAAGGTTCCCAGGGTGATTTTAAATATGTATGGGGTTTATAATTGTAGTGGGCAATGGTATAAGGTCATTTTTGGCCATTTTATATGAAAGTGTACTGTCTCTTTAAGAAATTTCACTTTTGAATTGTGGGCTGGAAATTGCAGTATAGCACTGTCAAGACACCCTAAGAAGATTCCCAGGGTGATTTTAAATATGTATAGGGTTTATAATTGTTGTGGGCAATGGTATAAGGTTATTTTTGGCCATTTTATATGAAAGTGTACTGTATATTTAAGAAATTTCACTTTTGAATTGGGGGCTGGAAATCGCAGCACAGCATTTGGTATAAGTTTATTTTTGGCCATTTTATATAAAATTGTACTGTCTCTTTAAGAAACGTAACTTTTGAATTGGGGGCTGGAAATCGCAGTATAGCACTGTCAAGACACCCTAAGAAGGTTCCCAGGGTGATTTTAAATATGTATGGGGTTTATAATTGTAGTGGGCAATGGTATAAGGTTATTTTTGGCCATTTTATATGAAAGTGTACTGTCTCTTTAAGAAACTTTACTTTTGAATTGGGGGCTGGAAATCGCAGTATAGCATTTTCAGGACACCCTGGGAAGGTTCCCAAGGTGAATTTAAATATGTATGGGGTTTATAATTGTAGTTGGCAATGGTATAAGGTTATTTTTGGCCATTTTATATGAAAGTTTACTGTCTCTTTAAGAAACTTAACTTTTGAATTGGGGGCTGGAAATCACAGTATAGCACTGTCAAGACACCCTAAGAAGGTTCCCAGGGTGATTTTAAATATGTATGGGGTTTATAATTGTAGTGGGCAATGGTATAAGGTTATTTTTGGCCATTTTATATGAAAGTGTACTGTCTCTTTAAGAAACTTAACTTTTGAATTGGGGGCTGGAAATCGCAGTATAGCATTTTCAGGACACCCTGGAAGGTTCCCAGTGTGATTTTAAATATGTATGGGCTTTATAATTGTAGTGGGCAATGGTATAAGGTTATTTTTTGCCATTTTGTATGAAAGTGTACTGTCTCTTTAAGAAACTTAACTTTCGAATTGGGGCTGGAAATCGCAGTATAGCAGTGTCAAGACACCCTAAGAAGGTTCCCAGGGTGATTTTAAATATGTATGGGGTTAATAATTGTGGTGGGCAATGGTATAAGGTTATTTTTGGCCATTTTATATGAAAGTGTACTGTCTTTTTAAGAAATTTCACTTTTGAATTGTGGGCTGGAAATCGCAGTATAGCACTGTCAAGACACCCTAAGAAGGTTCCCAGGGTGATTTTAAATATGTATGGGGTTTATAATTGTAGTGGGCAATGGTATAAGGTTATTTTTGGCCATTTTATATGTAAGTGTACTGTCTCTTTAAGAACTTAACTTTTGAATTGGGGGCTGGAAATCACAGTATAGCACTGTCAAGACACCCTAAGAAGGTTCCCAGGGTGATTTTAAATATGTATGGGGTTTATAATTGTAGTGGGCAATGGTATAAGGTTATTTTTGGCCATTTTATATGAAAGTGTACTGTCTCTTTAAGAAACTTAACTTTTGAATTGGGGGCTGGAAATCGCAGTATAGCATTTTCAGGACACCCTGGAAGGTTCCCAGTGTGATTTTAAATATGTATGGGCTTTATAATTGTAGTGGGCAATGGTATAAGGTTATTTTTTGCCATTTTGTATGAAAGTGTACTGTCTCTTTAAGAAACTTAACTTTCGAATTGGGGGCTGGAAATCGCAGTATAGCAGTGTCAAGACACCCTAAGAAGGTTCCCAGGGTGATTTTAAATATGTATGGGGTTAATAATTGTGGTGGGCAATGGTATAAGGTTATTTTTGGCCATTTTATATGAAAGTGTACTGTCTTTTTAAGAAATTTCACTTTTGAATTGTGGGCTGGAAATCGCAGTATAGCACTGTCAAGACACCCTAAGAAGGTTCCCAGGGTGATTTTAAATATGTATGGGGTTTATAATTGTAGTGGGCAATGGTATAAGGTTATTTTTGGCCATTTTATATGTAAGTGTACTGTCTCTTTAAGAACTTAACTTTTGAATTGGGGGCTGGAAATCACAGTATAGCACTGTCAAGACACCCTAAGAAGGTTCCCAGGGTGATTTTAAATATGTATGGGGTTTATAATTGTAGTGGGCAATGGTATAAGGTTATTTTTGGCCATTTTATATGAAAGTGTACTGTCTCTTTAAGAAACTTAACTTTTGAATTGGGGGCTGGAAATCGCAGTATAGCATTTTCAGGACACCCGGGGAAGGTTCCCAGGGTAATTTTAAATATGTATGGGGTTTATAATTGTAGTGGGCAATGGTATAAGGTTATTTTTGGCCATTTTATATGAAAGTGTACTGTCTCTTTAAGAAATTTCACTTTTGAATTGTGGGCTGGAAATCGCAGTATAGCACTGTCAAGACACCCTAAGAAGGTTCCCAGGGTGATTTTAAATATGTATGGGGTTTATAATTGTAGTGGGCAATGGTATAAGTTTATTTTTGGCCATTTTATATGAAAGTGTACTGTCTCTTTAAGAAACTTAACTTTTGAATTGGGGGCTGGAAATCACAGTATAGCACTGTCAAGACACCCTAAGAAGGTTCCCAGGGTGATTTTAAATATGTATGGGGTTTATAATTGTAGTGGGCAATGGTATAAGGTTATTTTTTGCCATTTTGTATGAAAGTGTACTGTCTCTTTAAGAAACTTTACTTTTGAATTGTGGGCTGGAAATCGCAGTATAGCACTGTCAAGACACCCTAAGAAGGTTCCCAGGTTGATTTTAAATATGTATGGGGTTTATAATTGTAGTGGGCAATGGTATAAGGTTATTTTTGGCCATTTTATATGAAAGTGTACTGTCTCTTTAAGAAATTAAACTTTTGAATTGGGGGCTGGAAATCGCATTATAGCACTGTCAAGAAACCCTAAGAAGGTTCCCAGGGTGATTTTAAATATGTATGGGGTTTATAATTGTAGTGGGCAATGGTATAAGGTTAGTTTTGGCCATTTTATATGAAAGTGTACTGTCTCTTTAAGAAACTTAACTTTTGAATTGGGGGCTGGAAATCGCAGTATAGCATTTTCAGGACAACCTGGGAAGGTTCCCAGGGTGATTTTAAATATGTATGGGCTTTATAATTGTAGTGGGCAATGGTATAAGGTTATTTTTGGCCATTTTATATGAAAGTGTACTGTCTCTTTAAGAAATTTCACTTTTGAATTGTGGGCTGGAAATCGCAGTATAGCACTGTCAAGACACCCTAAGAAGGTTCCCAGGGTGATTTTAAATATGTATGGGGTTTATAATTGTAGTGGGCAATGGTATAAGGTTATTTTTGGCCATTTTATATGAAAGTGTACTGTCTCTTTAAGAACGTAACTTTTGAATTGTGGGCTGGAAATCGCAGTATAGCACTATCAAGACACCCTAAGAAGGTTCCCAGGGTGATTTTAAATATGTATGGGGTTTATAATTGTAGTGGGCAATGGTATAAGGTTATTTTTGCCCATTTTATATGAAAGTGTACTGTCTCTTTAAGAAATTTCACTTTTGAATTGGGGGCTGGAAGTCGCAGTATAGCATTTTCAGGACACCCTAAGAAGGTTCCCAGGGTGATTTTAAATATGTATGGGGTTTATAATTGTAGTGGGCAATGGTATAAGGTTATTTTTGGCCATTTTATATGAAAGTGTACTGTCTCTTTAAGAACGTAACTTTTGAATTGGGGGCTGGAAATCGCAGTATAGCACTGTCAAGACACCTTGATATGGTTCCCAGGGTGATTTTAAATATGTATGGGGTTTATAATTGTAGTGGGCAATGGTATAAGGTTACTTTTGGCCATTTTATATGAAAGTGTACTGTCTCTTTAAGAAACTTAACTTTTGAATTGGGGGCTGGAAATCGCAGTATAGCATTTTCAGGACAACCTGGGAAGGTTCCCAGGGTGATATTAAATATGTATGGGCTTTATAATTGTAGTGGGCAATGGTATAAGGTTATTTTTTGCCATTTTATATGAAAGTGTACTGTCTCTTTAAGAAATTAAACTTTTGAATTGGGGGCTGGAAATCGCATTATAGCACTGTCAAGAAACCCTAAGAAGGTTCCCAGGGTGATTTTAAATATGTATGGGGTTTATAATTGTAGTGGGCAATGGTATAAGGTTATTTTTGGCCATTTTATATGAAAGTGTACTGTCTCTTTAAGAAATTTCACTTTTGAATTGGGGGCTGGAAATCGCAGTATAGCACTGTCAAGACACCTTGATATGGTTCCCAGGGTGATTTTAAATATGTATGGGGTTTATAATTGTAGTTGGCAATGGTATAAGGTTATTTTTGGCCATTTTATATGAAAGTGTACTGTCTCTTTAAGAAACTTAACTTTTGAATTGGGGGCTGGAAATCGCAGTATAGCATTTTCAGGACACCCTAAGAAGGTTCCCAGGGTGATTTTAAATATGTATGGGGTTTATAATTGTAGTGGGCAATGGTATAAGGTTATTTTTGGCCATTTTATATGAAAGTGTACTGTCTCTTTAAGAAACTTAACTTTTGAATTGTGGGCTGGAAATCGCAGTATAGCACTGTCAAGACACCCTGGGAAGGTTCCCAGGGTGATTTTAAATATGTACGGGGTTTATAATTGTAGTGGGCAATGGTATAAGGTTATTTTTGGCCATTTTATATGAAAGTGTATTGTCTCTTTAAGAAACTTAACTTTTGAATTGGGGACTGGAAATCGCAGTATAGCACTGTCAAGACACCCTGGGAAGGTTCCCAGGGTGATTTTAAATATGTATGGGGTTTATAATTGTAGTGGGCAATGGTATAAAGTTATTTTTGGACATTTTATATGAAAGTGTACTGTCTCTTTAAGAAACTTAACTTTTGAATTGGGGGCTGGAAATCGCAGTATAGCACTGTCAAGACACCCTAAGAAGGTTCCCAGGGTGATTTTAAATGTGTATGGGGTTAATAATTGTGGTGGGCAATGGTATAAGGTTATTTTTGGCCATTTTATATGAAATTGTACTGTTTCTTTAAGAAACGTAACTTTTGAATTGGGGGCTGGAAATCGCAGTATAGCACTGTCAAGACACCCTAAGAAGGTTCCCAGGGTGATTTTAAATATGTATGGGGTTTATAATTGTAGTGGGCAATGGTATAAGGTTATTTTTGGCCATTTTATATGAAAGTGTACTGTCTCTTTAAGAAATTTCACTTTTGAATTGGGGGCTGGAAATCACAGTATAGCACTGTCAAGACACCCCTAAGAAGGTTCCCAGGGTGATTTTAAATATGTATGGGGTTTATAATTGTAGTGGGCAATGGTATAAAGTTATTTTTGGCCATTTTATATGAAAGTGTACTGTCTCTTTAAGAACTTAACTTTTGAATTGGGGGCTGGAAATCGCAGTATAGCACTGTCAAGACACCCTGGGAAGGTTCCCAGGGTGATTTTAAATATGTATGGGGTTTATAATT
The DNA here is from genome assembly GCF_046119375.1 of Phyllobates terribilis. NCBI lineage: Eukaryota > Metazoa > Chordata > Amphibia > Anura > Dendrobatidae > Phyllobates > Phyllobates terribilis. The sequence goes on from NW_027362913.1 coordinate 2,460,417, forward strand.
GTAGTAGGCAATGGTATAAGGTTATTTTTGGCCATTTTATATGAAAGTGTATTGTCTCTTTAAGAAACTTAACTTTTGAATTGGGGACTGGAAATCGCAGTATAGCACTGTCAAGACACCCTGGGAAGGTTCCCAGGGTGATTTTAAATATGTATGGGGTTTATAATTGTAGTGGGCAATGGTATAAGGTTATTTTTGGCCATTTTATATGAAAGTGTACTGTCTCTTTAAGAAACTTAACTTTTGAATTGGGGGCTGGAAATCGCAGTATAGCACTGTCAAGACACCCTAAGAAGGTTCCCAGGGTGATTTTAAATATGTATGGGGTTAATAATTGTGGTGGGCAATGGTATAAGGTTATTTTTGGCCATTTTATATGAAAGTGTACTGTCTCTTTAAGAAATTTCACTTTTGACTTGTGGGCTGGAAATCGCAGTATAGCACTGTCAAGACACCCTAAGAAGGTTCCCAGGGTGATTTTAAATATGTATGGGGTTAATAATTGTGGTGGGCAATGGTATAAGGTTATTTTTGGCCATTTTATATGAAAGTGTACTGTCTTTTTAAGAAATTTCACTTTTGAATTGTGGGCTGGAAATCGCAGTATAGCACTGTCAAGACACCCTAAGAAGGTTCCCAGGGTGATTTTAAATATGTATGGGGTTTATAATTGTAGTGGGCAATGGTATAAGGTTATTTTTGGCCATTTTATATGTAAGTGTACTGTCTCTTTAAGAACTTAACTTTTGAATTGGGGGCTGGAAATCACAGTATAGCACTGTCAAGACACCCTAAGAAGGTTCCCAGGGTGATTTTAAATATGTATGGGGTTTATAATTGTAGTGGGCAATGGTATAAGGTTATTTTTGGCCATTTTATATGAAAGTGTACTGTCTCTTTAAGAAACTTAACTTTTGAATTGGGGGCTGGAAATCGCAGTATAGCATTTTCAGGACACCCTGGAAGGTTCCCAGTGTGATTTTAAATATGTATGGGCTTTATAATTGTAGTGGGCAATGGTATAAGGTTATTTTTTGCCATTTTGTATGAAAGTGTACTGTCTCTTTAAGAAACTTAACTTTCGAATTGGGGGCTGGAAATCGCAGTATAGCAGTGTCAAGACACCCTAAGAAGGTTCCCAGGGTGATTTTAAATATGTATGGGGTTAATAATTGTGGTGGGCAATGGTATAAGGTTATTTTTGGCCATTTTATATGAAAGTGTACTGTCTTTTTAAGAAATTTCACTTTTGAATTGTGGGCTGGAAATCGCAGTATAGCACTGTCAAGACACCCTAAGAAGGTTCCCAGGGTGATTTTAAATATGTATGGGGTTTATAATTGTAGTGGGCAATGGTATAAGGTTATTTTTGGCCATTTTATATGTAAGTGTACTGTCTCTTTAAGAACTTAACTTTTGAATTGGGGGCTGGAAATCACAGTATAGCACTGTCAAGACACCCTAAGAAGGTTCCCAGGGTGATTTTAAATATGTATGGGGTTTATAATTGTAGTGGGCAATGGTATAAGGTTATTTTTGGCCATTTTATATGAAAGTGTACTGTCTCTTTAAGAAACTTAACTTTTGAATTGGGGGCTGGAAATCGCAGTATAGCATTTTCAGGACACCCGGGGAAGGTTCCCAGGGTAATTTTAAATATGTATGGGGTTTATAATTGTAGTGGGCAATGGTATAAGGTTATTTTTGGCCATTTTATATGAAAGTGTACTGTCTCTTTAAGAAATTTCACTTTTGAATTGTGGGCTGGAAATCGCAGTATAGCACTGTCAAGACACCCTAAGAAGGTTCCCAGGGTGATTTTAAATATGTATGGGGTTTATAATTGTAGTGGGCAATGGTATAAGTTTATTTTTGGCCATTTTATATGAAAGTGTACTGTCTCTTTAAGAAACTTAACTTTTGAATTGGGGGCTGGAAATCACAGTATAGCACTGTCAAGACACCCTAAGAAGGTTCCCAGGGTGATTTTAAATATGTATGGGGTTTATAATTGTAGTGGGCAATGGTATAAGGTTATTTTTTGCCATTTTGTATGAAAGTGTACTGTCTCTTTAAGAAACTTTACTTTTGAATTGTGGGCTGGAAATCGCAGTATAGCACTGTCAAGACACCCTAAGAAGGTTCCCAGGTTGATTTTAAATATGTATGGGGTTTATAATTGTAGTGGGCAATGGTATAAGGTTATTTTTGGCCATTTTATATGAAAGTGTACTGTCTCTTTAAGAAATTAAACTTTTGAATTGGGGGCTGGAAATCGCATTATAGCACTGTCAAGAAACCCTAAGAAGGTTCCCAGGGTGATTTTAAATATGTATGGGGTTTATAATTGTAGTGGGCAATGGTATAAGGTTAGTTTTGGCCATTTTATATGAAAGTGTACTGTCTCTTTAAGAAACTTAACTTTTGAATTGGGGGCTGGAAATCGCAGTATAGCATTTTCAGGACAACCTGGGAAGGTTCCCAGGGTGATTTTAAATATGTATGGGCTTTATAATTGTAGTGGGCAATGGTATAAGGTTATTTTTGGCCATTTTATATGAAAGTGTACTGTCTCTTTAAGAAATTTCACTTTTGAATTGTGGGCTGGAAATCGCAGTATAGCACTGTCAAGACACCCTAAGAAGGTTCCCAGGGTGATTTTAAATATGTATGGGGTTTATAATTGTAGTGGGCAATGGTATAAGGTTATTTTTGGCCATTTTATATGAAAGTGTACTGTCTCTTTAAGAACGTAACTTTTGAATTGTGGGCTGGAAATCGCAGTATAGCACTATCAAGACACCCTAAGAAGGTTCCCAGGGTGATTTTAAATATGTATGGGGTTTATAATTGTAGTGGGCAATGGTATAAGGTTATTTTTGCCCATTTTATATGAAAGTGTACTGTCTCTTTAAGAAATTTCACTTTTGAATTGGGGGCTGGAAGTCGCAGTATAGCATTTTCAGGACACCCTAAGAAGGTTCCCAGGGTGATTTTAAATATGTATGGGGTTTATAATTGTAGTGGGCAATGGTATAAGGTTATTTTTGGCCATTTTATATGAAAGTGTACTGTCTCTTTAAGAACGTAACTTTTGAATTGGGGGCTGGAAATCGCAGTATAGCACTGTCAAGACACCTTGATATGGTTCCCAGGGTGATTTTAAATATGTATGGGGTTTATAATTGTAGTGGGCAATGGTATAAGGTTACTTTTGGCCATTTTATATGAAAGTGTACTGTCTCTTTAAGAAACTTAACTTTTGAATTGGGGGCTGGAAATCGCAGTATAGCATTTTCAGGACAACCTGGGAAGGTTCCCAGGGTGATATTAAATATGTATGGGCTTTATAATTGTAGTGGGCAATGGTATAAGGTTATTTTTTGCCATTTTATATGAAAGTGTACTGTCTCTTTAAGAAATTAAACTTTTGAATTGGGGGCTGGAAATCGCATTATAGCACTGTCAAGAAACCCTAAGAAGGTTCCCAGGGTGATTTTAAATATGTATGGGGTTTATAATTGTAGTGGGCAATGGTATAAGGTTATTTTTGGCCATTTTATATGAAAGTGTACTGTCTCTTTAAGAAATTTCACTTTTGAATTGGGGGCTGGAAATCGCAGTATAGCACTGTCAAGACACCTTGATATGGTTCCCAGGGTGATTTTAAATATGTATGGGGTTTATAATTGTAGTTGGCAATGGTATAAGGTTATTTTTGGCCATTTTATATGAAAGTGTACTGTCTCTTTAAGAAACTTAACTTTTGAATTGGGGGCTGGAAATCGCAGTATAGCATTTTCAGGACACCCTAAGAAGGTTCCCAGGGTGATTTTAAATATGTATGGGGTTTATAATTGTAGTGGGCAATGGTATAAGGTTATTTTTGGCCATTTTATATGAAAGTGTACTGTCTCTTTAAGAAACTTAACTTTTGAATTGTGGGCTGGAAATCGCAGTATAGCACTGTCAAGACACCCTGGGAAGGTTCCCAGGGTGATTTTAAATATGTACGGGGTTTATAATTGTAGTGGGCAATGGTATAAGGTTATTTTTGGCCATTTTATATGAAAGTGTATTGTCTCTTTAAGAAACTTAACTTTTGAATTGGGGACTGGAAATCGCAGTATAGCACTGTCAAGACACCCTGGGAAGGTTCCCAGGGTGATTTTAAATATGTATGGGGTTTATAATTGTAGTGGGCAATGGTATAAAGTTATTTTTGGACATTTTATATGAAAGTGTACTGTCTCTTTAAGAAACTTAACTTTTGAATTGGGGGCTGGAAATCGCAGTATAGCACTGTCAAGACACCCTAAGAAGGTTCCCAGGGTGATTTTAAATGTGTATGGGGTTAATAATTGTGGTGGGCAATGGTATAAGGTTATTTTTGGCCATTTTATATGAAATTGTACTGTTTCTTTAAGAAACGTAACTTTTGAATTGGGGGCTGGAAATCGCAGTATAGCACTGTCAAGACACCCTAAGAAGGTTCCCAGGGTGATTTTAAATATGTATGGGGTTTATAATTGTAGTGGGCAATGGTATAAGGTTATTTTTGGCCATTTTATATGAAAGTGTACTGTCTCTTTAAGAAATTTCACTTTTGAATTGGGGGCTGGAAATCACAGTATAGCACTGTCAAGACACCCCTAAGAAGGTTCCCAGGGTGATTTTAAATATGTATGGGGTTTATAATTGTAGTGGGCAATGGTATAAAGTTATTTTTGGCCATTTTATATGAAAGTGTACTGTCTCTTTAAGAACTTAACTTTTGAATTGGGGGCTGGAAATCGCAGTATAGCACTGTCAAGACACCCTGGGAAGGTTCCCAGGGTGATTTTAAATATGTATGGGGTTTATAATTGTAGTAGGCAATGGTATAAGGTTATTTTTGGCCATTTTATATGAAAGTGTATTGTCTCTTTAAGAAACTTAACTTTTGAATTGGGGACTGGAAATCGCAGTATAGCACTGTCAAGACACCCTGGGAAGGTTCCCAGGGTGATTTTAAATATGTATGGGGTTTATAATTGTAGTGGGCAATGGTATAAGGTTATTTTTGGCCATTTTATATGAAAGTGTACTGTCTCTTTAAGAAACTTAACTTTTGAATTGGGGGCTGGAAATCGCAGTATAGCACTGTCAAGACACCCTAAGAAGGTTCCCAGGGTGATTTTAAATATGTATGGGGTTAATAATTGTGGTGGGCAATGGTATAAGGTTATTTTTGGCCATTTTATATGAAAGTGTACTGTCTCTTTAAGAAATTTCACTTTTGACTTGTGGGCTGGAAATCGCAGTATAGCACTGTCAAGACACCCTAAGAAGGTTCCCAGGGTGATTTTAATTATGTATGGGGTTTAAAATTGTAGTGGGCAATGGTATAAGGTTATTTTTGGCCATTTTATATGAAAGTGTACTGTCTCTTTAAGAAACTTAACTTTTGAATTGGGGTCTGGAAATCGCAGTATAGCACTGTCAAGACACCCTAAGAAGGTTCCCAGGGTGATTTTAAATATGTATGGGGTTTATAATTGTAGCGGGCAATGGTATAAGGTTATTTTTGACCATTTTATATGAAAGTGTACTGTCTCTTTAAGAAACTTAACTTTTGAATTGGGGGCTGGAAATCGCAGTATAGCATTTTCAGGACACCCTGGGAAGGTTCCCAGGGTGATTTTAAATATGTATGGGGTTTATAATTGTAGTGGGCAATGGTATAAGGTCATTTTTGGCCATTTTATATGAAAGTGTACTGTCTCTTTAAGAAATTTCACTTTTGAATTGTGGGCTGGAAATTGCAGTATAGCACTGTCAAGACACCCTAAGAAGATTCCCAGGGTGATTTTAAATATGTATAGGGTTTATAATTGTTGTGGGCAATGGTATAAGGTTATTTTTGGCCATTTTATATGAAAGTGTACTGTATATTTAAGAAATTTCACTTTTGAATTGGGGGCTGGAAATCGCAGCATAGCATTTGGTATAAGTTTATTTTTGGCCATTTTATATAAAATTGTACTGTCTCTTTAAGAAACGTAACTTTTGAATTGGGGGCTGGAAATCGCAGTATAGCACTGTCAAGACACCCTAAGAAGGTCCCCAGGGTGATTTTAAATATGTATGGGGTTTATAATTGTAGTGGGCAATGGTATAAGGTTATTTTTGGCCATTTTATATGAAAGTGTACTGTCTCTTTAAGAAACTTTACTTTTGAATTGGGGGCTGGAAATCGCAGTATAGCATTTTCAGGACACCCTGGGAAGGTTCCCAAGGTGAATTTAAATATGTATGGGGTTTATAATTGTAGTTGGCAATGGTATAAGGTTATTTTTGGCCATTTTATATGAAAGTTTACTGTCTCTTTAAGAAACTTAACTTTTGAATTGGGGGCTGGAAATCACAGTATAGCACTGTCAAGACACCCTAAGAAGGTTCCCAGGGTGATTTTAAATATGTATGGGGTTTATAATTGTAGTGGGCAATGGTATAAGGTTATTTTTGGCCATTTTATATGAAAGTGTACTGTCTCTTTAAGAAACTTAACTTTTGAATTGGGGGCTGGAAATCGCAGTATAGCATTTTCAGGACACCCTGGAAGGTTCCCAGTGTGATTTTAAATATGTATGGGCTTTATAATTGTAGTGGGCAATGGTATAAGGTTATTTTTTGCCATTTTGTATGAAAGTGTACTGTCTCTTTAAGAAACTTAACTTTCGAATTGGGGGCTGGAAATCGCAGTATAGCAGTGTCAAGACACCCTAAGAAGGTTCCCAGGGTGATTTTAAATATGTATGGGGTTAATAATTGTGGTGGGCAATGGTATAAGGTTATTTTTGGCCATTTTATATGAAAGTGTACTGTCTTTTTAAGAAATTTCACTTTTGAATTGTGGGCTGGAAATCGCAGTATAGCACTGTCAAGACACCCTAAGAAGGTTCCCAGGGTGATTTTAAATATGTATGGGGTTTATAATTGTAGTGGGCAATGGTATAAGGTTATTTTTGGCCATTTTATATGTAAGTGTACTGTCTCTTTAAGAACTTAACTTTTGAATTGGGGGCTGGAAATCACAGTATAGCACTGTCAAGACACCCTAAGAAGGTTCCCAGGGTGATTTTAAATATGTATGGGGTTTATAATTGTAGTGGGCAATGGTATAAGGTTATTTTTGGCCATTTTATATGAAAGTGTACTGTCTCTTTAAGAAACTTAACTTTTGAATTGGGGTCTGGAAATCGCAGTATAGCACTGTCAAGACACCCTAAGAAGGTTCCCAGGGTGATTTTAAATATGTATGGGGTTTATAATTGTAGCGGGCAATGGTATAAGGTTATTTTTGACCATTTTATATGAAAGTGTACTGTCTCTTTAAGAAACTTAACTTTTGAATTGGGGGCTGGAAATCGCAGTATAGCATTTTCAGGACACCCTGGGAAGGTTCCCAGGGTGATTTTAAATATGTATGGGGTTTATAATTGTAGTGGGCAATGGTATAAGGTCATTTTTGGCCATTTTATATGAAAGTGTACTGTCTCTTTAAGAAATTTCACTTTTGAATTGTGGGCTGGAAATTGCAGTATAGCACTGTCAAGACACCCTAAGAAGATTCCCAGGGTGATTTTAAATATGTATAGGGTTTATAATTGTTGTGGGCAATGGTATAAGGTTATTTTTGGCCATTTTATATGAAAGTGTACTGTATATTTAAGAAATTTCACTTTTGAATTGGGGGCTGGAAATCGCAGCACAGCATTTGGTATAAGTTTATTTTTGGCCATTTTATATAAAATTGTACTGTCTCTTTAAGAAACGTAACTTTTGAATTGGGGGCTGGAAATCGCAGTATAGCACTGTCAAGACACCCTAAGAAGGTTCCCAGGGTGATTTTAAATATGTATGGGGTTTATAATTGTAGTGGGCAATGGTATAAGGTTATTTTTGGCCATTTTATATGAAAGTGTACTGTCTCTTTAAGAAACTTTACTTTTGAATTGGGGGCTGGAAATCGCAGTATAGCATTTTCAGGACACCCTGGGAAGGTTCCCAAGGTGAATTTAAATATGTATGGGGTTTATAATTGTAGTTGGCAATGGTATAAGGTTATTTTTGGCCATTTTATATGAAAGTTTACTGTCTCTTTAAGAAACTTAACTTTTGAATTGGGGGCTGGAAATCACAGTATAGCACTGTCAAGACACCCTAAGAAGGTTCCCAGGGTGATTTTAAATATGTATGGGGTTTATAATTGTAGTGGGCAATGGTATAAGGTTATTTTTGGCCATTTTATATGAAAGTGTACTGTCTCTTTAAGAAACTTAACTTTTGAATTGGGGGCTGGAAATCGCAGTATAGCATTTTCAGGACACCCTGGAAGGTTCCCAGTGTGATTTTAAATATGTATGGGCTTTATAATTGTAGTGGGCAATGGTATAAGGTTATTTTTTGCCATTTTGTATGAAAGTGTACTGTCTCTTTAAGAAACTTAACTTTCGAATTGGGGCTGGAAATCGCAGTATAGCAGTGTCAAGACACCCTAAGAAGGTTCCCAGGGTGATTTTAAATATGTATGGGGTTAATAATTGTGGTGGGCAATGGTATAAGGTTATTTTTGGCCATTTTATATGAAAGTGTACTGTCTTTTTAAGAAATTTCACTTTTGAATTGTGGGCTGGAAATCGCAGTATAGCACTGTCAAGACACCCTAAGAAGGTTCCCAGGGTGATTTTAAATATGTATGGGGTTTATAATTGTAGTGGGCAATGGTATAAGGTTATTTTTGGCCATTTTATATGTAAGTGTACTGTCTCTTTAAGAACTTAACTTTTGAATTGGGGGCTGGAAATCACAGTATAGCACTGTCAAGACACCCTAAGAAGGTTCCCAGGGTGATTTTAAATATGTATGGGGTTTATAATTGTAGTGGGCAATGGTATAAGGTTATTTTTGGCCATTTTATATGAAAGTGTACTGTCTCTTTAAGAAACTTAACTTTTGAATTGGGGGCTGGAAATCGCAGTATAGCATTTTCAGGACACCCGGGGAAGGTTCCCAGGGTAATTTTAAATATGTATGGGGTTTATAATTGTAGTGGGCAATGGTATAAGGTTATTTTTGGCCATTTTATATGAAAGTGTACTGTCTCTTTAAGAAATTTCACTTTTGAATTGTGGGCTGGAAATCGCAGTATAGCACTGTCAAGACACCCTAAGAAGGTTCCCAGGGTGATTTTAAATATGTATGGGGTTTATAATTGTAGTGGGCAATGGTATAAGTTTATTTTTGGCCATTTTATATGAAAGTGTACTGTCTCTTTAAGAAACTTAACTTTTGAATTGGGGGCTGGAAATCACAGTATAGCACTGTCAAGACACCCTAAGAAGGTTCCCAGGGTGATTTTAAATATGTATGGGGTTTATAATTGTAGTGGGCAATGGTATAAGGTTATTTTTTGCCATTTTGTATGAAAGTGTACTGTCTCTTTAAGAAACTTTACTTTTGAATTGGGGGCTGGAAATCGCAGTATAGCACTGTCAAGACACCCTAAGAAGGTTCCCAGGTTGATTTTAAATATGTATGGGGTTTATAATTGTAGTGGGCAATGGTATAAGGTTATTTTTGGCCATTTTATATGAAAGTGTACTGTCTCTTTAAGAAATTAAACTTTTGAATTGGGGGCTGGAAATCGCATTATAGCACTGTCAAGAAACCCTAAGAAGGTTCCCAGGGTGATTTTAAATATGTATGGGGTTTATAATTGTAGTGGGCAATGGTATAAGGTTAGTTTTGGCCATTTTATATGAAAGTGTACTGTCTCTTTAAGAAACTTAACTTTTGAATTGGGGGCTGGAAATCGCAGTATAGCATTTTCAGGACAACCTGGGAAGGTTCCCAGGGTGATTTTAAATATGTATGGGCTTTATAATTGTAGTGGGCAATGGTATAAGGTTATTTTTGGCCATTTTATATGAAAGTGTACTGTCTCTTTAAGAAATTTCACTTTTGAATTGTGGGCTGGAAATCGCAGTATAGCACTGTCAAGACACCCTAAGAAGGTTCCCAGGGTGATTTTAAATATGTATGGGGTTTATAATTGTAGTGGGCAATGGTATAAGGTTATTTTTGGCCATTTTATATGAAAGTGTACTGTCTCTTTAAGAACGTAACTTTTGAATTGTGGGCTGGAAATCGCAGTATAGCACTATCAAGACACCCTAAGAAGGTTCCCAGGGTGATTTTAAATATGTATGGGGTTTATAATTGTAGTGGGCAATGGTATAAGGTTATTTTTGGCCATTTTATATGAAAGTGTACTGTCTCTTTAAGAACGTAACTTTTGAATTGGGGGCTGGAAATCGCAGTATAGCACTGTCAAGACACCTTGATATGGTTCCCAGGGTGATTTTAAATATGTATGGGGTTTATAATTGTAGTGGGCAATGGTATAAGGTTACTTTTGGCCATTTTATATGAAAGTGTACTGTCTCTTTAAGAAACTTAACTTTTGAATTGGGGGCTGGAAATCGCAGTATAGCATTTTCAGGACAACCTGGGAAGGTTCCCAGGGTGATTTTAAATATGTATGGGCTTTATAATTGTAGTGGGCAATGGTATAAGGTTATTTTTTGCCATTTTATATGAAAGTGTACTGTCTCTTTAAGAAATTAAACTTTTGAATTGGGGGCTGGAAATCGCATTATAGCACTGTCAAGAAACCCTAAGAAGGTTCCCAGGGTGATTTTAAATATGTATGGGGTTTATAATTGTAGTGGGCAATGGTATAAGGTTATTTTTGGCCATTTTATATGAAAGTGTACTGTCTCTTTAAGAAATTTCACTTTTGAATTGGGGGCTGGAAATCGCAGTATAGCACTGTCAAGACACCTTGATATGGTTCCCAGGGTGATTTTAAATATGTATGGGGTTTATAATTGTAGTTGGCAATGGTATAAGGTTATTTTTGGCCATTTTATATGAAAGTGTACTGTCTCTTTAAGAAACTTAACTTTTGAATTGGGGGCTGGAAATCGCAGTATAGCATTTTCAGGACACCCTAAGAAGGTTCCCAGGGTGATTTTAAATATGTATGGGGTTTATAATTGTAGTGGGCAATGGTATAAGGTTATTTTTGGCCATTTTATATGAAAGTGTACTGTCTCTTTAAGAAACTTAACTTTTGAATTGTGGGCTGGAAATCGCAGTATAGCACTGTCAAGACACCCTGGGAAGGTTCCCAGGGTGATTTTAAATATGTATGGGGTTTATAATTGTAGTGGGCAATGGTATAAGGTTATTTTTGGCCATTTTATATGAAAGTGTATTGTCTCTTTAAGAAACTTAACTTTTGAATTGGGGACTGGAAATCGCAGTATAGCACTGTCAAGACACCCTGGGAAGGTTCCCAGGGTGATTTTAAATATGTATGGGGTTTATAATTGTAGTGGGCAATGGTATAAAGTTATTTTTGGACATTTTATATGAAAGTGTACTGTCTCTTTAAGAAACTTAACTTTTGAATTGGGGGCTGGAAATCGCAGTATAGCACTGTCAAGACACCCTAAGAAGGTTCCCAGGGTGATTTTAAATGTGTATGGGGTTAATAATTGTGGTGGGCAATGGTATAAGGTTATTTTTGGCCATTTTATATGAAATTGTACTGTTTCTTTAAGAAACGTAACTTTTGAATTGGGGGCTGGAAATCGCAGTATAGCACTGTCAAGACACCCTAAGAAGGTTCCCAGGGTGATTTTAAATATGTATGGGGTTTATAATTGTAGTGGGCAATGGTATAAGGTTATTTTTGGCCATTTTATATGAAAGTGTACTGTCTCTTTAAGAAATTTCACTTTTGAATTGGGGGCTGGAAATCACAGTATAGCACTGTCAAGACACCCCTAAGAAGGTTCCCAGGGTGATTTTAAATATGTATGGGGTTTATAATTGTAGTGGGCAATGGTATAAAGTTATTTTTGGCCATTTTATATGAAAGTGTACTGTCTCTTTAAGAACTTAACTTTTGAATTGGGGGCTGGAAATCGCAGTATAGCACTGTCAAGACACCCTGGGAAGGTTCCCAGGGTGATTTTAAATATGTATGGGGTTTATAATTGTAGTAGGCAATGGTATAAGGTTATTTTTGGCCATTTTATATGAAAGTGTATTGTCTCTTTAAGAAACTTAACTTTTGAATTGGGGACTGGAAATCGCAGTATAGCACTGTCAAGACACCCTGGGAAGGTTCCCAGGGTGATTTTAAATATGTATGGGGTTTATAATTGTAGTGGGCAATGGTATAAGGTTATTTTTGGCCATTTTATATGAAAGTGTACTGTCTCTTTAAGAAACTTAACTTTTGAATTGGGGGCTGGAAATCGCAGTATAGCACTGTCAAGACACCCTAAGAAGGTTCCCAGGGTGATTTTAAATATGTATGGGGTTAATAATTGTGGTGGGCAATGGTATAAGGTTATTTTTGGCCATTTTATATGAAAGTGTACTGTCTCTTTAAGAAATTTCACTTTTGACTTGTGGGCTGGAAATCGCAGTATAGCACTGTCAAGACACCCTAAGAAGGTTCCCAGGGTGATTTTAATTATGTATGGGGTTTATAATTGTAGTGGGCAATGGTATAAGGTTATTTTTGGCCATTTTATATGAAAGTGTACTGTCTCTTTAAGAAACTTAACTTTTGAATTGGGGTCTGGAAATCGCAGTATAGCACTGTCAAGACACCCTAAGAAGGTTCCCAGGGTGATTTTAAATATGTATGGGGTTTATAATTGTAGCGGGCAATGGTATAAGGTTATTTTTGACCATTTTATATGAAAGTGTACTGTCTCTTTAAGAAACTTAACTTTTGAATTGGGGGCTGGAAATCGCAGTATAGCATTTTCAGGACACCCTGGGAAGGTTCCCAGGGTGATTTTAAATATGTATGGGGTTTATAATTGTAGTGGGCAATGGTATAAGGTCATTTTTGGCCATTTTATATGAAAGTGTACTGTCTCTTTAAGAAATTTCACTTTTGAATTGTGGGCTGGAAATTGCAGTATAGCACTGTCAAGACACCCTAAGAAGATTCCCAGGGTGATTTTAAATATGTATAGGGTTTATAATTGTTGTGGGCAATGGTATAAGGTTATTTTTGGCCATTTTATATGAAAGTGTACTGTATATTTAAGAAATTTCACTTTTGAATTGGGGGCTGGAAATCGCAGCATAGCATTTGGTATAAGTTTATTTTTGGCCATTTTATATAAAATTGTACTGTCTCTTTAAGAAACGTAACTTTTGAATTGGGGGCTGGAAATCGCAGTATAGCACTGTCAAGACACCCTAAGAAGGTTCCCAGGGTGATTTTAAATATGTATGGGGTTTATAATTGTAGTGGGCAATGGTATAAGGTTATTTTTGGCCATTTTATATGAAAGTGTACTGTCTCTTTAAGAAACTTTACTTTTGAATTGGGGGCTGGAAATCGCAGTATAGCATTTTCAGGACACCCTGGGAAGGTTCCCAAGGTGAATTTAAATATGTATGGGGTTTATAATTGTAGTTGGCAATGGTATAAGGTTATTTTTGGCCATTTTATATGAAAGTTTACTGTCTCTTTAAGAAACTTAACTTTTGAATTGGGGGCTGGAAATCACAGTATAGCACTGTCAAGACACCCTAAGAAGGTTCCCAGGGTGATTTTAAATATGTATGGGGTTTATAATTGTAGTGGGCAATGGTATAAGGTTATTTTTGGCCATTTTATATGAAAGTGTACTGTCTCTTTAAGAAACTTAACTTTTGAATTGGGGGCTGGAAATCGCAGTATAGCATTTTCAGGACACCCTGGAAGGTTCCCAGTGTGATTTTAAATATGTATGGGCTTTATAATTGTAGTGGGCAATGGTATAAGGTTATTTTTTGCCATTTTGTATGAAAGTGTACTGTCTCTTTAAGAAACTTAACTTTCGAATTGGGGGCTGGAAATCGCAGTATAGCAGTGTCAAGACACCCTAAGAAGGTTCCCAGGGTGATTTTAAATATGTATGGGGTTAATAATTGTGGTGGGCAATGGTATAAGGTTATTTTTGGCCATTTTATATGAAAGTGTACTGTCTTTTTAAGAAATTTCACTTTTGAATTGTGGGCTGGAAATCGCAGTATAGCACTGTCAAGACACCCTAAGAAGGTTCCCAGGGTGATTTTAAATATGTATGGGGTTTATAATTGTAGTGGGCAATGGTATAAGGTTATTTTTGGCCATTTTATATGTAAGTGTACTGTCTCTTTAAGAACTTAACTTTTGAATTGGGGGCTGGAAATCACAGTATAGCACTGTCAAGACACCCTAAGAAGGTTCCCAGGGTGATTTTAAATATGTATGGGGTTTATAATTGTAGTGGGCAATGGTATAAGGTTATTTTTGGCCATTTTATATGAAAGTGTACTGTCTCTTTAAGAAACTTAACTTTTGAATTGGGGGCTGGAAATCGCAGTATAGCATTTTCAGGACACCCGGGGAAGGTTCCCAGGGTAATTTTAAATATGTATGGGGTTTATAATTGTAGTGGGCAATGGTATAAGGTTATTTTTGGCCATTTTATATGAAAGTGTACTGTCTCTTTAAGAAATTTCACTTTTGAATTGTGGGCTGGAAATCGCAGTATAGCACTGTCAAGACACCCTAAGAAGGTTCCCAGGGTGATTTTAAATATGTATGGGGTTTATAATTGTAGTGGGCAATGGTATAAGTTTATTTTTGGCCATTTTATATGAAAGTGTACTGTCTCTTTAAGAAACTTAACTTTTGAATTGGGGGCTGGAAATCACAGTATAGCACTGTCAAGACACCCTAAGAAGGTTCCCAGGGTGATTTTAAATATGTATGGGGTTTATAATTGTAGTGGGCAATGGTATAAGGTTATTTTTTGCCATTTTGTATGAAAGTGTACTGTCTCTTTAAGAAACTTTACTTTTGAATTGGGGGCTGGAAATCGCAGTATAGCACTGTCAAGACACCCTAAGAAGGTTCCCAGGTTGATTTTAAATATGTATGGGGTTTATAATTGTAGTGGGCAATGGTATAAGGTTATTTTTGGCCATTTTATATGAAAGTGTACTGTCTCTTTAAGAAATTAAACTTTTGAATTGGGGCTGGAAATCGCATTATAGCACTGTCAAGAAACCCTAAGAAGGTTCCCAGGGTGATTTTAAATATGTATGGGGTTTATAATTGTAGTGGGCAATGGTATAAGGTTAGTTTTGGCCATTTTATATGAAAGTGTACTGTCTCTTTAAGAAACTTAACTTTTGAATTGGGGGCTGGAAATCGCAGTATAGCATTTTCAGGACAACCTGGGAAGGTTCCCAGGGTGATTTTAAATATGTATGGGCTTTATAATTGTAGTGGGCAATGGTATAAGGTTATTTTTGGCCATTTTATATGAAAGTGTACTGTCTCTTTAAGAAATTTCACTTTTGAATTGTGGGCTGGAAATCGCAGTATAGCACTGTCAAGACACCCTAAGAAGGTTCCCAGGGTGATTTTAAATATGTATGGGGTTTATAATTGTAGTGGGCAATGGTATAAGGTTATTTTTGGCCATTTTATATGAAAGTGTACTGTCTCTTTAAGAACGTAACTTTTGAATTGTGGGCTGGAAATCGCAGTATAGCACTATCAAGACACCCTAAAAAGGTTCCCAGGGTGATTTTAAATATGTATGGGGTTTATAATTGTAGTGGGCAATGGTATAAGGTTATTTTTGCCCATTTTATATGAAAGTGTACTGTCTCTTTAAGAAATTTCACTTTTGAATTGGGGGCTGGAAGTCGCAGTATAGCATTTTCAGGACACCCTAAGAAGGTTCCCAGGGTGATTTTAAATATGTATGGGGTTTATAATTGTAGTGGGCAATGGTATAAGGTTATTTTTGGCCATTTTATATGAAAGTGTACTGTCTCTTTAAGAACGTAACTTTTGAATTGGGGGCTGGAAATCGCAGTATAGCACTGTCAAGACACCTTGATATGGTTCCCAGGGTGATTTTAAATATGTATGGGGTTTATAATTGTAGTGGGCAATGGTATAAGGTTACTTTTGGCCATTTTATATGAAAGTGTACTGTCTCTTTAAGAAACTTAACTTTTGAATTGGGGGCTGGAAATCGCAGTATAGCATTTTCAGGACAACCTGGGAAGGTTCCCAGGGTGATTTTAAATATGTATGGGCTTTATAATTGTAGTGGGCAATGGTATAAGGTTATTTTTTGCCATTTTATATGAAAGTGTACTGTCTCTTTAAGAAATTAAACTTTTGAATTGGGGGCTGGAAATCGCATTATAGCACTGTCAAGAAACCCTAAGAAGGTTCCCAGGGTGATTTTAAATATGTATGGGGTTTATAATTGTAGTGGGCAATGGTATAAGGTTATTTTTGGCCATTTTATATGAAAGTGTACTGTCTCTTTAAGAAATTTCACTTTTGAATTGGGGGCTGGAAATCGCAGTATAGCACTGTCAAGACACCTTGATATGGTTCCCAGGGTGATTTTAAATATGTATGGGGTTTATAATTGTAGTTGGCAATGGTATAAGGTTATTTTTGGCCATTTTATATGAAAGTGTACTGTCTCTTTAAGAAACTTAACTTTTGAATTGGGGGCTGGAAATCGCAGTATAGCATTTTCAGGACACCCTAAGAAGGTTCCCAGGGTGATTTTAAATATGTATGGGGTTTATAATTGTAGTGGGCAATGGTATAAGGTTATTTTTGGCCATTTTATATGAAAGTGTACTGTCTCTTTAAGAAACTTAACTTTTGAATTGGGGGCTGGAAATCACAGTATAGCAGTGTCAAGACACCCTAAGAAGGTTCCCAGGGTGATTTTAAATATGTATGGGGTTTATAATTGTAGTGGGCAATGGTATAAGGTTGTTTTTGGCCATTTTATATGAAAGTGTACTGTCTCTTTAAGAAATTTCACTTTTGAATTGTGGGCTGGAAATCGCAGTATAGCACTGTCAAGACACCCTAAGAAGGTTCCCAGGGTGATTTTAAATATGTATGGGGTTTATAATTGTATTGGGCAATGGTATAAGGTTATTTTTGGCCATTTTATATGAAAGTGTACTGTCTCTTTAAGAACGTAACTTTTGAATTGTGGACTGGAAATCGCAGTATAGCACTGTCAAGACACCCTGGGAAGGTTCCCAGGGTGATTTTAAATATGTATGGGGTTTATAATTGTAGTGGGCAATGGTATAAGGTTATTTTTGGCCATTTTATATGAAAGTGTATTGTCTCTTTAAGAAACTTAACTTTTGAATTGGGGACTGGAAATCGCAGTATAGCACTGTCAAGACACCCTGGGAAGGTTCCCAGGGTGATTTTAAATATGTATGGGGTTTATAATTGTAGTGGGCAATGGTATAAGGTTATTTTTGGCCATTTTATATGAAAGTGTACTGTCTCTTTAAGAAACTTAACTTTTGAATTGGGGGCTGGAAATCGCAGTATAGCACTGTCAAGACACCCTAAGAAGGTTCCCAGGGTGATTTTAAATATGTATGGGGTTAATAATTGTGGTGGGCAATGGTATAAGGTTATTTTTGGCCATTTTATATGAAATTGTACTGTCTCTTTAAGAAACGTAACTTTTGAATTGGGGGCTGGAAATCGCAGTATAGCACTGTCAAGACACCCTAAGAAGGTTCCCAGGGTGATTTTAAATATGTATGGGGTTTATAATTGTAGTGGGCAATGGTATAAGGTTATTTTTGGCCATTTTATATGAAATTGTACTGTCTCTTTAAGAAATTTCACTTTTGAATTGTGGGCTGGAAATCGCAGTATAGCACTGTCAAGACTCCCTGGGAAGGTTCCCAGGGTGATTTTAAATATGTATGGGGTTTATAATTGTAGTGGGCAATGGTATAAAGTTATTTTTGGCCATTTTATATGAAAGTGTATTGTCTCTTTAAGAAACTTAACTTTTGAATTGGGGACTGGAAATCGCAGTATAGCACTGTCAAGACACCCTGGGAAGGTTCCCAGGGTGATTTTAAATATGTATGGGGTTTATAATTGTAGTGGGCAATGGTATAAGGTTATTTTTGGCCATTTTATATGAAAGTGTACTGTCTCTTTAAGAAACTTAACTTTTGAATTGGGGGCTGGAAATCGCAGTATAGCACTGTCAAGACACCCTAAGAAGGTTCCCAGGGTGATTTTAAATATGTATGGGGTTAATAATTGTGGTGGGCAATGGTATAAGGTTATTTTTGGCCATTTTATATGAAAGTGTACTGTCTCTTTAAGAAATTTCACTTTTGACTTGTGGGCTGGAAATCGCAGTATAGCACTGTCAAGACACCCTAAGAAGGTTCCCAGGGTGATTTTAATTATGTATGGGGTTTATAATTGTAGTGGGCAATGGTATAAGGTTATTTTTGGCCATTTTATATGAAAGTGTACTGTCTCTTTAAGAAACTTAACTTTTGAATTGGGGTCTGGAAATCGCAGTATAGCACTGTCAAGACACCCTAAGAAGGTTCCCAGGGTGATTTTAAATATGTATGGGGTTTATAATTGTAGCGGGCAATGGTATAAGGTTATCTTTGACCATTTTATATGAAAGTGTACTGTCTCTTTAAGAAATTTCACTTTTGAATTGTGGGCTGGAAATTGCAGTATAGCACTGTCAAGACACCCTAAGAAGATTCCCAGGGTGATTTTAAATATGTATAGGGTTTATAATTGTTGTGGGCAATGGTATAAGGTTATTTTTGGCCATTTTATATGAAAGTGTACTGTATATTTAAGAAATTTCACTTTTGAATTGGGGGCTGGAAATCGCAGCATAGCATTTGGTATAAGTTTATTTTTGGCCATTTTATATGAAATTGTACTGTCTCTTTAAGAAACGTAACTTTTGAATTGGGGGCTGGAAATCGCAGTATAGCACTGTCAAGACACCCTAAGAAGGTTCCCAGGGTGATTTTAAATATGTATGGGGTTTATAATTGTAGTGGGCAATGGTATAAGGTTATTTTTGGCCATTTTATATGAAAGTGTACTGTCTCTTTAAGAAACTTTACTTTTGAATTGGGGGCTGGAAATCGCAGTATAGCATTTTCAGGACACCCTGGGAAGGTTCCCAAGGTGAATTTAAATATGTATGGGGTTTATAATTGTAGTTGGCAATGGTATAAGGTTATTTTTGGCCATTTTATATGAAAGTTTACTGTCTCTTTAAGAAACTTAACTTTTGAATTGGGGGCTGGAAATCACAGTATAGCACTGTCAAGACACCCTAAGAAGGTTCCCAGGGTGATTTTAAATATGTATGGGGTTTATAATTGTAGTGGGCAATGGTATAAGGTTATTTTTGGCCATTTTATATGAAAGTGTACTGTCTCTTTAAGAAACTTAACTTTTGAATTGGGGGCTGGAAATCGCAGTATAGCATTTTCAGGACACCCTGGGAAGGTTCCCAGTGTGATTTTAAATATGTATGGGCTTTATAATTGTAGTGGGCAATGGTATAAGGTTACTTTTTGCCATTTTGTATGAAAGTGTACTGTCTCTTTAAGAAACTTAACTTTTGAATTGGGGGCTGGAAATCGCAGTATAGCAGTGTCAAGACACCCTAAGAAGGTTCCCAGGGTGATTTTAAATATGTATGGGGTTAATAATTGTGGTGGGCAATGGTATAAGGTTATTTTTGGCCATTTTATATGAAAGTGTACTGTCTCTTTAAGAAATTTCACTTTTGAATTGTGGGCTGGAAATCGCAGTATAGCACTGTCAAGACACCCTAAGAAGGTTCCCAGGGTGATTTTAAATATGTATGGGGTTTATAATTGTAGTGGGCAATGGTATAAGGTTATTTTTGGCCATTTTATATGAAAGTGTACTGTCTCTTTAAGAAACTTAACTTTTGAATTGGGGTCTGGAAATCGCAGTATAGCACTGTCAAGACACCCTAAGAAGGTTCCCAGGGTGATTTTAAATATGTATGGGGTTTATAATTGTAGCGGGCAATGGTATAAGGTTATTTTTGACCATTTTATATGAAAGTGTACTGTCTCTTTAAGAAACTTAACTTTTGAATTGGGGGCTGGAAATCGCAGTATAGCATTTTCAGGACACCCTGGGAAGGTTCCCAGGGTGATTTTAAATATGTATGGGGTTTATAATTGTAGTGGGCAATGGTATAAGGTCATTTTTGGCCATTTTATATGAAAGTGTACTGTCTCTTTAAGAAATTTCACTTTTGAATTGTGGGCTGGAAATTGCAGTATAGCACTGTCAAGACACCCTAAGAAGGTTCCCAGGGTGATTTTAAATATGTATGGGGTTTATAATTGTAGTGGGCAATGGTATAAGGTTATTTTTGGCCATTTTATATGAAAGTGTACTGTATATTTAAGAAATTTCACTTTTGAATTGGGGGCTGGAAATCGCAGCATAGCATTTTCAGGACACCCTGGGAAGGTTCCCAGGGTGATTTTAAATATGTATGGGGTTTATAATTGTAGTGGGCAATGGTATAAGTTTATTTTTGGCCATTTTATATGAAATTGTACTGTCTCTTTAAGAAACGTAACTTTTGAATTGGGGGCTGGAAATCGCAGTATAGCACTGTCAAGACACCCTAAGAAGGTTCCCAGGGTGATTTTAAATATGTATGGAGTTTATAATTGTAGTGGGCAATGGTATAAGGTTATTTTTGGCCATTTTATATGAAAGTGTACTGTCTCTTTAAGAAACTTAACTTTTGAATTGGGGGCTGGAAATCGCAGTATAGCATTTTCAGGACACCCTGGGAAGGTTCCCAGGGTGATTTTAAATATGTATGGGCTTTATAATTGTAGTGGGCAATGGTATAAGGTTATTTTTTGCCATTTTGTATGAAAGTGTACTGTCTCTTTAAGAAACTTAACTTTTGAATTGGGGGCTGGAAATCGCAGTATAGCAGTGTCAAGACACCCTAAGAAGGTTCCCAGGGTGATTTTAAATATGTATGGGGTTTATAATTGTAGTGGGCAATGGTATAAGGTTGTTTTTGGCCATTTTATATGAAAGTGTACTGTCTCTTTAAGAAATTTCACTTTTGAATTGTGGGCTGGAAATCGCAGTATAGCACTGTCAAGACACCCTAAGAAGGTTCCCAGGGTGATTTTAAATATGTATGGGGTTTATAATTGTAGTGGGCAATGGTATAAGGTTATTTTTGGCCATTTTATATGAAAGTGTACTGTCTCTTTAAGAAACTTTACTTTTGAATTGGGGGCTGGAAATCGCAGTATAGCATTTTCAGGACACCCTGGAAAGGTTCCCAAGGTGATTTTAAATATGTATGGGGTTTATAATTGTAGTGGGCAATGGTATAAGGTTATTTTTGGCCATTTTATATGAAAGTGTACTGTCTCTTTAAGAATGTAACTTTTGAATTGGGGGCTGGAAATCGCAGTATAGCACTGTCAAGACACCTTGATATGGTTCCCAGGGTGATTTTAAATATGTATGGGGTTTATAATTGTAGTGGGCAATGGTATAAGGTTATTTTTGGCCATTATATATGAAAGCGTACTGTCTCTTTAAGAAATTTAACTTTTGAATTGGGGGCTGGAAATCGCAGTATAGCACTGTCAAGAAACCCTAAGAAGTTTCCTAGGGTGATTTTAAATATGTATGGGGTTTATAATTGTAGTTGTCAATGGTATAAGGTTATTTTTGGCCATTTTATATGAAAGTGTACTGTCTCTTTAAGAAATTTCACTTTTGAATTGGGGGCTGGAAATCACAGTATAGCACTGTCAAGACACCCCTAAGAAGGTTCCCAGGGTGATTTTAAATATGTATGGGGTTTATAATTGTAGTGGGCAATGGTATAAGGTTATTTTTGGCCATTTTATATGAAAGTGTACTGTCTCTTTAAGAACTTAACCTTTAAATTGGGGGCTGGAAATCGCAGTATAGCACTGTCAAGACACCCTGGGAAGGTTCCCAGGGTGATTTTAAATATGTATGGGGTTTATAATTGTAGTAGGCAATGGTATAAGGTTATTTTTGGCCATTTTATATGAAAGTTTACTGTCTCTTTAAGAAATTTCACTTTTGAATTGGGGGCTGGAAATCACAGTATAGCACTGTCAAGACACCCTAAGAAGGTTCCCAGGGTGATTTTAAATATGTATGGGGTTTATAATTGTAGTGGGCAATGGTATAAGGTTATTTTTGGCCATTTTATATGAAAGTGTACTGTCTCTTTAAGAAACTTTACTTTTGAATTGGGGGCTGGAAATCGCAGTATAGCATTTTCAGGACACCCTGGGAAGGTTCCCAAGGTGAATTTAAATATGTATGGGGTTTATAATTGTAGTTGGCAATGGTATAAGGTTATTTTTGGCCATTTTATATGAAAGTTTACTGTCTCTTTAAGAAACTTAACTTTTGAATTGGGGGCTGGAAATCACAGTATAGCACTGTCAAGACACCCTAAGAAGGTTCCCAGGGTGATTTTAAATATGTATGGGGTTTATAATTGTAGTAGGCAATGGTATAAGGTTATTTTTGGCCATTTTATATGAAAGTGTACTGTCTCTTTAAGAAATTTCACTTTTGAATTGGGGGCTGGAAGTCGCAGTATAGCATTTTCAGGACACCCTAAGAAGGTTCCCAGGGTGATTTTAAATATGTATGGGGTTTATAATTGTAGTGGGCAATGGTATAAGGTTATTTTTGGCCATTTTATATGAAAGTGTACTGTCTCTTTAAGAACGTAACTTTTGAATTGGGGGCTGGAAATCGCAGTATAGCACTGTCAAGACACCTTGATATGGTTCCCAGGGTGATTTTAAATATGTATGGGGTTTATAATTGTAGTGGGCAATGGTATAAGGTTATTTTTGGCCATTTTATATGAAAGTGTACAGTCTCTTTAAGAAACTTAACTTTTGAATTGGGGGCTGGAAATCGCAGTATAGCATTTTCAGGACAACCTGGGAAGGTTCCCAGGGTGATTTTAAATATGTATGGGCTTTATAATTGTAGTGGGCAATGGTATAAGGTTATTTTTTGCCATTTTATATGAAAGTGTACTGTCTCTTTAAGAAATTAAACTTTTGAATTGGGGGCTGGAAATCGCATTATAGCACTGTCAAGAAACCCTAAGAAGGTTCCCAGGGTGATTTTAAATATGTATGGGGTTTATAATTGTAGTGGGCAATGGTATAAGGTTATTTTTGGCCATTTTATATGAAAGTGTACTGTCTCTTTAAGAAACTTAACTTTTGAATTGGGGGCTGGAAATCGCAGTATAGCATTTTCAGGACACCCTAAGAAGGTTCCCAGGGTGATTTTAAATATGTATGGGGTTTATAATTGTAGTGGGCAATGGTATAAGGTTATTTTTGGCCATTTTATATGAAAGTGTACTGTCTCTTTAAGAAACTTAACTTTTGAATTGGGGGCTGGAAATTGCAGTATAGCAGTGTCAAGACACCCTAAGAAGGTTCCCAGGGTGATTTTAAATATGTATGGGGTTTATAATTGTAGTGGGCAATGGTATAAGGTTGTTTTTGGCCATTTTATATGAAAGTGTACTGTCTCTTTAAGAAATTTCACTTTTGAATTGTGGGCTGGAAATCGCAGTATAGCACTGTCAAGACACCCTAAGAAGGTTCCCAGGGTGATTTTAAATATGTATGGGGTTTATAATTGTATTGGGCAATGGTATAAGGTTATTTTTGGCCATTTTATATGAAAGTGTACTGTCTCTTTAAGAACGTAACTTTTGAATTGTGGGCTGGAAATCGCAGTATAGCACTGTCAAGACACCCTGGGAAGGTTCCCAGGGTGATTTTAAATATGTATGGGGTTTATAATTGTAGTGGGCAATGGTATAAGGTTATTTTTGGCCATTTTATATGAAAGTGTATTGTCTCTTTAAGAAACTTAACTTTTGAATTGGGGACTGGAAATCGCAGTATAGCACTGTCAAGATACCCTGGGAAGGTTCCCAGGGTGATTTTAAATATGTATGGGGTTTATAATTGTAGTGGGCAATGGTATAAGGTTATTTTTGGCCATTTTATATGAAAGTGTACTGTCTCTTTAAGAAACTTAACTTTTGAATTGGGGGCTGGAAATCGCAGTATAGCACTGTCAAGACACCCTAAGAAGGTTCCCAGGGTGATTTTAAATATGTATGGGGTTAATAATTGTGGTGGGCAATGGTATAAGGTTATTTTTGGCCATTTTATATGAAATTGTACTGTCTCTTTAAGAAACGTAACTTTTGAATTGGGGGCTGGAAATCGCAGTATAGCACTGTCAAGACACCCTAAGAAGGTTCCCAGGGTGATTTTAAATATGTATGGGGTTTATAATTGTAGTGGGCAATGGTATAAGGTTATTTTTGGCCATTTTATATGAAATTGTACTGTCTCTTTAAGAAATTTCACTTTTGAATTGTGGGCTGGAAATCGCAGTATAGCACTGTCAAGACACCCTGGGAAGGTTCCCAGGGTGATTTTAAATATGTATGGGGTTTATAATTGTAGTGGGCAATGGTATAAAGTTATTTTTGGCCATTTTATATGAAAGTGTATTGTCTCTTTAAGAAACTTAACTTTTGAATTGGGGACTGGAAATCGCAGTATAGCACTGTCAAGACACCCTGGGAAGGTTCCCAGGGTGATTTTAAATATGTATGGGGTTTATAATTGTAGTGGGCAATGGTATAAGGTTATTTTTGGCCATTTTATATGAAAGTGTACTGTCTCTTTAAGAAACTTAACTTTTGACTTGTGGGCTGGAAATCGCAGTATAGCACTGTCAAGACACCCTAAGAAGGTTCCCAGGGTGATTTTAATTATGTATGGGGTTTATAATTGTGGTGGGCAATGGTATAAGGTTATTTTTGGCCATTTTATATGAAAGTGTACTGTCTCTTTAAGAAACTTAACTTTTGAATTGGGGTCTGGAAATCGCAGTATAGCACTGTCAAGACACCCTAAGAAGGTTCCCAGGGTGATTTTAAATATGTATGGGGTTTATAATTGTAGCGGGCAATGGTATAAGGTTATTTTTGACCATTTTATATGAAAGTGTACTGTCTCTTTAAGAAACTTAACTTTTGAATTGGGGGCTGGAAATCGCAGTATAGCATTTTCAGGACACCCTGGGAAGGTTCCCAGGGTGATTTTAAATATGTATGGGGTTTATAATTGTAGTGGGCAATGGTATAAGGTCATTTTTGGCCATTTTATATGAAAGTGTACTGTCTCTTTAAGAAATTTCACTTTTGAATTGTGGGCTGGAAATTGCAGTATAGCACTGTCAAGACACCCTAAGAAGATTCCCAGGGTGATTTTAAATATGTATAGGGTTTATAATTGTTGTGGGCAATGGTATAAGGTTATTTTTGGCCATTTTATATGAAAGTGTACTGTATATTTAAGAAATTTCACTTTTGAATTGGGGGCTGGAAATCGCAGCATAGCATTTGGTATACGTTTATTTTTGGCCATTTTATATGAAATTGTACTGTCTCTTTAAGAAACGTAACTTTTGAATTGGGGGCTGGAAATCGCAGTATAGCACTGTCAAGACACCCTAAGAAGGTTCCCAGGGTGATTTTAAATATGTATGGGGTTTATAATTGTAGTGGGCAATGGTATAAGGTTATTTTTGGCCATTTTATATGAAAGTGTACTGTCTCTTTAAGAAACTTTACTTTTGAATTGGGGGCTGGAAATCGCAGTATAGCATTTTCAGGACACCCTGGGAAGGTTCCCAAGGTGAATTTAAATATGTATGGGGTTTATAATTGTAGTTGGCAATGGTATAAGGTTATTTTTGGCCATTTTATATGAAAGTTTACTGTCTCTTTAAGAAACTTAACTTTTGAATTGGGGGCTGGAAATCACAGTATAGCACTGTCAAGACACCCTAAGAAGGTTCCCAGGGTGATTTTAAATATGTATGGGGTTTATAATTGTAGTGGGCAATGGTATAAGGTTATTTTTGGCCATTTTATATGAAAGTGTACTGTCTCTTTAAGAAACTTAACTTTTGAATTGGGGGCTGGAAATCGCAGTATAGCATTTTCAGGACACCCTGGGAAGGTTCCCAGTGTGATTTTAAATATGTATGGGCTTTATAATTGTAGTGGGCAATGGTATAAGGTTATTTTTTGCCATTTTGTATGAAAGTGTACTGTCTCTTTAAGAAACTTAACTTTTGAATTGGGGGCTGGAAATCGCAGTATAGCAGTGTCAAGACACCCTAAGAAGGTTCCCAGGGTGATTTTAAATATGTATGGGGTTAATAATTGTAGTGGGCAATGGTATAAGGTTATTTTTGGCCATTTTATATGAAAGTGTACTGTCTCTTTAAGAACTTAACCTTTAAATTGGGGGCTGGAAATCGCAGTATAGCACTGTCAAGACACCCTGGGAAGGTTCCCAGGGTGATTTTAAATATGTATGGGGTTTATAATTGTAGTAGGCAATGGTATAAGGTTATTTTTGGCCATTTTATATGAAAGTTTACTGTCTCTTTAAGAAATTTCACTTTTGAATTGGGGGCTGGAAATCACAGTATAGCACTGTCAAGACACCCTAAGAAGGTTCCCAGGGTGATTTTAAATATGTATGGGGTTTATAATTGTAGTGGGCAATGGTATAAGGTTATTTTTGGCCATTTTATATGAAAGTGTACTGTCTCTTTAAGAAACTTTACTTTTGAATTGGGGGCTGGAAATCGCAGTATAGCATTTTCAGGACACCCTGGGAAGGTTCCCAAGGTGAATTTAAATATGTATGGGGTTTATAATTGTAGTTGGCAATGGTATAAGCTTATTTTTGGCCATTTTATATGAAAGTTTACTGTCTCTTTAAGAAACTTAACTTTTGAATTGGGGGCTGGAAATCACAGTATAGCACTGTCAAGACACCCTGGGAAGGTTCCCAGGGTGATTTTAAATATGTATGGGGTTTATAATTGTAGTAGGCAATGGTATAAGGTTATTTTTGGCCATTTTATATGAAAGTGTACTGTCTCTTTAAGAAATTTCACTTTTGAATTGGGGGCTGGAAGTCGCAGTATAGCATTTTCAGGACACCCTAAGAAGGTTCCCAGGGTGATTTTAAATATGTATGGGGTTTATAATTGTAGTGGGCAATGGTATAAGGTTATTTTTGGCCATTTTATATGAAAGTGTACTGTCTCTTTAAGAACGTAACTTTTGAATTGGGGGCTGGAAATCGCAGTATAGCACTGTCAAGACACCTTGATATGGTTCCCAGGGTGATTTTAAATATGTATGGGGTTTATAATTGTAGTGGGCAATGGTATAAGGTTATTTTTGGCCATTTTATATGAAAGTGTACTGTCTCTTTAAGAAACTTAACTTTTGAATTGGGGGCTGGAAATCGCAGTATAGCATTTTCAGGACAACCTGGGAAGGTTCCCAGGGTGATTTTAAATATGTATGGGCTTTATAATTGTAGTGGGCAATGGTATAAGGTTATTTTTTGCCATTTTATATGAAAGTGTACTGTCTCTTTAAGAAATTAAACTTTTGAATTGGGGGCTGGAAATCGCATTATAGCACTGTCAAGAAACCCTAAGAAGGTTCCCAGGGTGATTTTAAATATGTATGGGGTTTATAATTGTAGTGGGCAATGGTATAAGGTTATTTTTGGCCATTTTATATGAAAGTGTACTGTCTCTTTAAGAAACTTAACTTTTGAATTGGGGGCTGGAAATCGCAGTATAGCATTTTCAGGACACCCTAAGAAGGTTCCCAGGGTGATTTTAAATATGTATGGGGTTTATAATTGTAGTGGGCAATGGTATAAGGTTATTTTTGGCCATTTTATATGAAAGTGTACTGTCTCTTTAAGAAACTTAACTTTTGAATTGGGGGCTGGAAATCGCAGTATAGCAGTGTCAAGACACCCTAAGAAGGTTCCCAGGGTGATTTTAAATATGTATGGGGTTTATAATTGTAGTGGGCAATGGTATAAGGTTGTTTTTGGCCATTTTATATGAAAGTGTACTGTCTCTTTAAGAAATTTCACTTTTGAATTGTGGGCTGGAAATCGCAGTATAGCACTGTCAAGACACCCTAAGAAGGTTCCCAGGGTGATTTTAAATATGTATGGGGTTTATAATTGTATTGGGCAATGGTATAAGGTTATTTTTGGCCATTTTATATGAAAGTGTACTGTCTCTTTAAGAACGTAACTTTTGAATTGTGGGCTGGAAATCGCAGTATAGCACTGTCAAGACACCCTGGGAAGGTTCCCAGGGTGATTTTAAATATGTATGGGGTTTATAATTGTAGTGGGCAATGGTATAAGGTTATTTTTGGCCATTTTATATGAAAGTGTATTGTCTCTTTAAGAAACTTAACTTTTGAATTGGGGACTGGAAATCGCAGTATAGCACTGTCAAGACACCCTGGGAAGGTTCCCAGGGTGATTTTAAATATGTATGGGGTTTATAATTGTAGTGGGCAATGGTATAAGGTTATTTTTGGCCATTTTATATGAAAGTGTACTGTCTCTTTAAGAAACTTAACTTTTGAATTGGGGGCTGGAAATCGCAGTATAGCACTGTCAAGACACCCTAAGAAGGTTCCCAGGGTGATTTTAAATATGTATGGGGTTAATAATTGTGGTGGGCAATGGTATAAGGTTATTTTTGGCCATTTTATATGAAATTGTACTGTCTCTTTAAGAAACGTAACTTTTGAATTGGGGGCTGGAAATCGCAGTATAGCACTGTCAAGACACCCTAAGAAGGTTCCCAGGGTGATTTTAAATATGTATGGGGTTTATAATTGTAGTGGGCAATGGTATAAGGTTATTTTTGGCCATTTTATATGAAATTGTACTGTCTCTTTAAGAAATTTCACTTTTGAATTGTGGGCTGGAAATCGCAGTATAGCACTGTCAAGACACCCTGGGAAGGTTCCCAGGGTGATTTTAAATATGTATGGGGTTTATAATTGTAGTGGGCAATGGTATAAAGTTATTTTTGGCCATTTTATATGAAAGTGTATTGTCTCTTTAAGAAACTTAACTTTTGAATTGGGGACTGGAAATCGCAGTATAGCACTGTCAAGACACCCTGGGAAGGTTCCCAGGGTGATTTTAAATATGTATGGGGTTTATAATTGTAGTGGGCAATGGTATAAGGTTATTTTTGGCCATTTTATATGAAAGTGTACTGTCTCTTTAAGAAACTTAACTTTTGACTTGTGGGCTGGAAATCGCAGTATAGCACTGTCAAGACACCCTAAGAAGGTTCCCAGGGTGATTTTAATTATGTATGGGGTTTATAATTGTGGTGGGCAATGGTATAAGGTTATTTTTGGCCATTTTATATGAAAGTGTACTGTCTCTTTAAGAAACTTAACTTTTGAATTGGGGTCTGGAAATCGCAGTATAGCACTGTCAAGACACCCTAAGAAGGTTCCCAGGGTGATTTTAAATATGTATGGGGTTTATAATTGTAGCGGGCAATGGTATAAGGTTATTTTTGACCATTTTATATGAAAGTGTACTGTCTCTTTAAGAAACTTAACTTTTGAATTGGGGGCTGGAAATCGCAGTATAGCATTTTCAGGACACCCTGGGAAGGTTCCCAGGGTGATTTTAAATATGTATGGGGTTTATAATTGTAGTGGGCAATGGTATAAGGTCATTTTTGGCCATTTTATATGAAAGTGTACTGTCTCTTTAAGAAATTTCACTTTTGAATTGTGGGCTGGAAATTGCAGTATAGCACTGTCAAGACACCCTAAGAAGATTCCCAGGGTGATTTTAAATATGTATAGGGTTTATAATTGTTGTGGGCAATGGTATAAGGTTATTTTTGGCCATTTTATATGAAAGTGTACTGTATATTTAAGAAATTTCACTTTTGAATTGGGGGCTGGAAATCGCAGCATAGCATTTGGTATACGTTTATTTTTGGCCATTTTATATGAAATTGTACTGTCTCTTTAAGAAACGTAACTTTTGAATTGGGGGCTGGAAATCGCAGTATAGCACTGTCAAGACACCCTAAGAAGGTTCCCAGGGTGATTTTAAATATGTATGGGGTTTATAATTGTAGTGGGCAATGGTATAAGGTTATTTTTGGCCATTTTATATGAAAGTGTACTGTCTCTTTAAGAAACTTTACTTTTGAATTGGGGGCTGGAAATCGCAGTATAGCATTTTCAGGACACCCTGGGAAGGTTCCCAAGGTGAATTTAAATATGTATGGGGTTTATAATTGTAGTTGGCAATGGTATAAGGTTATTTTTGGCCATTTTATATGAAAGTTTACTGTCTCTTTAAGAAACTTAACTTTTGAATTGGGGGCTGGAAATCACAGTATAGCACTGTCAAGACACCCTAAGAAGGTTCCCAGGGTGATTTTAAATATGTATGGGGTTTATAATTGTAGTGGGCAATGGTATAAGGTTATTTTTGGCCATTTTATATGAAAGTGTACTGTCTCTTTAAGAAACTTAACTTTTGAATTGGGGGCTGGAAATCGCAGTATAGCATTTTCAGGACACCCTGGGAAGGTTCCCAGTGTGATTTTAAATATGTATGGGCTTTATAATTGTAGTGGGCAATGGTATAAGGTTATTTTTTGCCATTTTGTATGAAAGTGTACTGTCTCTTTAAGAAACTTAACTTTTGAATTGGGGGCTGGAAATCGCAGTATAGCACTGTCAAGACACCCTAAGAAGGTTCCCAGGGTGATTTTAAATATGTATGGGGTTTATAATTGTAGTGGGCAATGGTATAAGGTTATTTTTGGCCATTTTATATGAAAGTGTACTGTCTCTTTAAGAAACTTAACTTTTGAATTGGGGGCTGGAAATCGCAGTATAGCATTTTCAGGACACCCTGGGAAGGTTCCCAGTGTGATTTTAAATATGTATGGGCTTTATAATTGTAGTGGGCAATGGTATAAGGTTATTTTTTGCCATTTTGTATGAAAGTGTACTGTCTCTTTAAGAAACTTAACTTTTGAATTGGGGGCTGGAAATCGCAGTATAGCAGTGTCAAGACACCCTAAGAAGGTTCCCAGGGTGATTTTAAATATGTATGGGGTTAATAATTGTGGTGGGCAATGGTATAAGGTTATTTTTGGCCATTTTATATGAAAGTGTACTGTCTCTTTAAGAAATTTCACTTTTGAATTGTGGGCTGGAAATCGCAGTATAGCACTGTCAAGACACCCTAAGAAGGTTCCCAGGGTGATTTTAAATATGTATGGGGTTTATAATTGTAGTGGGCAATGGTATAAGGTTATTTTTGGCCATTTTATATGACAGTGTACTGTCTCTTTAAGAAATTTCACTTTTGAATTGGGGGCTGGAAATCGCAGTATAGCATTTTCAGGACACCCTGGGGAGGTTCCCAGGGTGATTTTAATTATGTATGGGGTTTATAATTGTAGTGGGCAATGGTATAAGGTTATTTTTGGCCATTTTATATGAAATTGTACTGTCTCTTTAAGAAACGTAACTTTTGAATTGGGGGCTGGAAATCGCAGTATAGCACTGTCAAGACACCCTAAGAAGGTTCCCAGGGTGATTTTAAATATGTATGGGGTTTATAATTGTAGTGGGCAATGGTATAAGGTTATTTTTGGCCATTTTATATGAAATTGTACTGTCTCTTTAAGAAATTTCACTTTTGAATTGTGGGCTGGAAATCGCAGTATAGCACTGTCAAGACACCCTGGGAAGGTTCCCAGGGTGATTTTAAATATGTATGGGGTTTATAATTGTAGTGGGCAATGGTATAAAGTTATTTTTGGCCATTTTATATGAAAGTGTATTGTCTCTTTAAGAAACTTAACTTTTGAATTGGGGACTGGAAATCGCAGTATAGCACTGTCAAGACACCCTGGGAAGGTTCCCAGGGTGATTTTAAATATGTATGGGGTTTATAATTGTAGTGGGCAATGGTATAAGGTTATTTTTGGCCATTTTATATGAAAGTGTACTGTCTCTTTAAGAAACTTAACTTTTGACTTGTGGGATGGAAATCGCAGTATAGCACTGTCAAGACACCCTAAGAAGGTTCCCAGGGTGATTTTAATTATGTATGGGGTTTATAATTGTGGTGGGCAATGGTATAAGGTTATTTTTGGCCATTTTATATGAAAGTGTACTGTCTCTTTAAGAAACTTAACTTTTGAATTGGGGTCTGGAAATCGCAGTATAGCACTGTCAAGACACCCTAAGAAGGTTCCCAGGGTGATTTTAAATATGTATGGGGTTTATAATTGTAGCGGGCAATGGTATAAGGTTATTTTTGACCATTTTATATGAAAGTGTACTGTCTCTTTAAGAAACTTAACTTTTGAATTGGGGGCTGGAAATCGCAGTATAGCATTTTCAGGACACCCTGGGAAGGTTCCCAGGGTGATTTTAAATATGTATGGGGTTTATAATTGTAGTGGGCAATGGTATAAGGTCATTTTTGGCCATTTTATATGAAAGTGTACTGTCTCTTTAAGAAATTTCACTTTTGAATTGTGGGCTGGAAATTGCAGTATAGCACTGTCAAGACACCCTAAGAAGATTCCCAGGGTGATTTTAAATATGTATAGGGTTTATAATTGTTGTGGGCAATGGTATAAGGTTATTTTTGGCCATTTTATATGAAAGTGTACTGTATATTTAAGAAATTTCACTTTTGAATTGGGGGCTGGAAATCGCAGCATAGCATTTGGTATACGTTTATTTTTGGCCATTTTATATGAAATTGTACTGTCTCTTTAAGAAACGTAACTTTTGAATTGGGGGCTGGAAATCGCAGTATAGCACTGTCAAGACACCCTAAGAAGGTTCCCAGGGTGATTTTAAATATGTATGGGGTTTATAATTGTAGTGGGCAATGGTATAAGGTTATTTTTGGCCATTTTATATGAAAGTGTACTGTCTCTTTAAGAAACTTTACTTTTGAATTGGGGGCTGGAAATCGCAGTATAGCATTTTCAGGACACCCTGGGAAGGTTCCCAAGGTGAATTTAAATATGTATGGGGTTTATAATTGTAGTTGGCAATGGTATAAGGTTATTTTTGGCCATTTTATATGAAAGTTTACTGTCTCTTTAAGAAACTTAACTTTTGAATTGGGGGCTGGAAATCACAGTATAGCACTGTCAAGACACCCTAAGAAGGTTCCCAGGGTGATTTTAAATATGTATGGGGTTTATAATTGTAGTGGGCAATGGTATAAGGTTATTTTTGGCCATTTTATATGAAAGTGTACTGTCTCTTTAAGAAACTTAACTTTTGAATTGGGGGCTGGAAATCGCAGTATAGCATTTTCAGGACACCCTGGGAAGGTTCCCAGTGTGATTTTAAATATGTATGGGCTTTATAATTGTAGTGGGCAATGGTATAAGGTTATTTTTTGCCATTTTGTATGAAAGTGTACTGTCTCTTTAAGAAACTTAACTTTTGAATTGGGGGCTGGAAATCGCAGTATAGCAGTGTCAAGACACCCTAAGAAGGTTCCCAGGGTGATTTTAAATATGTATGGGGTTAATAATTGTGGTGGGCAATGGTATAAGGTTATTTTTGGCCATTTTATATGAAAGTGTACTGTCTCTTTAAGAAATTTCACTTTTGAATTGTGGGCTGGAAATCGCAGTATAGCACTGTCAAGACACCCTAAGAAGGTTCCCAGGGTGATTTTAAATATGTATGGGGTTTATAATTGTAGTGGGCAATGGTATAAGGTTATTTTTGGCCATTTTATATGAAAGTGTACTGTCTCTTTAAGAAACTTAACTTTTGAATTGGGGGCTGGAAATCGCAGTATAGCATTTTCAGGACACCCTGGGAAGGTTCCCAGTGTGATTTTAAATATGTATGGGCTTTATAATTGTAGTGGGCAATGGTATAAGGTTATTTTTTGCCATTTTGTATGAAAGTGTACTGTCTCTTTAAGAAACTTAACTTTTGAATTGGGGGCTGGAAATCGCAGTATAGCAGTGTCAAGACACCCTAAGAAGGTTCCCAGGGTGATTTTAAATATGTATGGGGTTAATAATTGTGGTGGGCAATGGTATAAGGTTATTTTTGGCCATTTTATATGAAAGTGTACTGTCTCTTTAAGAAATTTCACTTTTGAATTGTGGGCTGGAAATCGCAGTATAGCACTGTCAAGACACCCTAAGAAGGTTCCCAGGGTGATTTTAAATATGTATGGGGTTTATAATTGTAGTGGGCAATGGTATAAGGTTATTTTTGGCCATTTTATATGACAGTGTACTGTCTCTTTAAGAAATTTCACTTTTGAATTGGGGGCTGGAAATCGCAGTATAGCATTTTCAGGACACCCTGGGGAGGTTCCCAGGGTGATTTTAATTATGTATGGGGTTTATAATTGTAGTGGGCAATGGTATAAGGTTATTTTTGGCCATTTTATATGAAATTGTACTGTCTCTTTAAGAAACGTAACTTTTGAATTGGGGGCTGGAAATCGCAGTATAGCACTGTCAAGACACCCTAAGAAGGTTCCCAGGGTGATTTTAAATATGTATGGGGTTTATAATTGTAGTGGGCAATGGTATAAGGTTATTTTTGGCCATTTTATATGAAATTGTACTGTCTCTTTAAGAAATTTCACTTTTGAATTGTGGGCTGGAAATCGCAGTATAGCACTGTCAAGACACCCTGGGAAGGTTCCCAGGGTGATTTTAAATATGTATGGGGTTTATAATTGTAGTGGGCAATGGTATAAAGTTATTTTTGGCCATTTTATATGAAAGTGTATTGTCTCTTTAAGAAACTTAACTTTTGAATTGGGGACTGGAAATCGCAGTATAGCACTGTCAAGACACCCTGGGAAGGTTCCCAGGGTGATTTTAAATATGTATGGGGTTTATAATTGTAGTGGGCAATGGTATAAGGTTATTTTTGGCCATTTTATATGAAAGTGTACTGTCTATTTAAGAAACTTAACTTTTGACTTGTGGGATGGAAATCGCAGTATAGCACTGTCAAGACACCCTAAGAAGGTTCCCAGGGTGATTTTAATTATGTATGGGGTTTATAATTGTGGTGGGCAATGGTATAAGGTTATTTTTGGCCATTTTATATGAAAGTGTACTGTCTCTTTAAGAAACTTAACTTTTGAATTGGGGTCTGGAAATCGCAGTATAGCACTGTCAAGACACCCTAAGAAGGTTCCCAGGGTGATTTTAAATATGTATGGGGTTTATAATTGTAGCGGGCAATGGTATAAGGTTATTTTTGACCATTTTATATGAAAGTGTACTGTCTCTTTAAGAAACTTAACTTTTGAATTGGGGGCTGGAAATCGCAGTATAGCATTTTCAGGACACCCTGGGAAGGTTCCCAGGGTGATTTTAAATATGTATGGGGTTTATAATTGTAGTGGGCAATGGTATAAGGTCATTTTTGGCCATTTTATATGAAAGTGTACTGTCTCTTTAAGAAATTTCACTTTTGAATTGTGGGCTGGAAATTGCAGTATAGCACTGTCAAGACACCCTAAGAAGATTCCCAGGGTGATTTTAAATATGTATAGGGTTTATAATTGTTGTGGGCAATGGTATAAGGTTATTTTTGGCCATTTTATATGAAAGTGTACTGTATATTTAAGAAATTTCACTTTTGAATTGGGGGCTGGAAATCGCAGCATAGCATTTGGTATACGTTTATTTTTGGCCATTTTATATGAAATTGTACTGTCTCTTTAAGAAACGTAACTTTTGAATTGGGGGCTGGAAATCGCAGTATAGCACTGTCAAGACACCCTAAGAAGGTTCCCAGGGTGATTTTAAATATGTATGGGGTTTATAATTGTAGTGGGCAATGGTATAAGGTTATTTTTGGCCATTTTATATGAAAGTGTACTGTCTCTTTAAGAAACTTTACTTTTGAATTGGGGGCTGGAAATCGCAGTATAGCATTTTCAGGACACCCTGGGAAGGTTCCCAAGGTGAATTTAAATATGTATGGGGTTTATAATTGTAGTTGGCAATGGTATAAGGTTATTTTTGGCCATTTTATATGAAAGTTTACTGTCTCTTTAAGAAACTTAACTTTTGAATTGGGGGCTGGAAATCACAGTATAGCACTGTCAAGACACCCTAAGAAGGTTCCCAGGGTGATTTTAAATATGTATGGGGTTTATAATTGTAGTGGGCAATGGTATAAGGTTATTTTTGGCCATTTTATATGAAAGTGTACTGTCTCTTTAAGAAACTTAACTTTTGAATTGGGGGCTGGAAATCGCAGTATAGCATTTTCAGGACACCCTGGGAAGGTTCCCAGTGTGATTTTAAATATGTATGGGCTTTATAATTGTAGTGGGCAATGGTATAAGGTTATTTTTTGCCATTTTGTATGAAAGTGTACTGTCTCTTTAAGAAACTTAACTTTTGAATTGGGGGCTGGAAATCGCAGTATAGCAGTGTCAAGACACCCTAAGAAGGTTCCCAGGGTGATTTTAAATATGTATGGGGTTAATAATTGTGGTGGGCAATGGTATAAGGTTATTTTTGGCCATTTTATATGAAAGTGTACTGTCTCTTTAAGAAATTTCACTTTTGAATTGTGGGCTGGAAATCGCAGTATAGCACTGTCAAGACACCCTAAGAAGGTTCCCAGGGTGATTTTAAATATGTATGGGGTTTATAATTGTAGTGGGCAATGGTATAAGGTTATTTTTGGCCATTTTATATGACAGTGTACTGTCTCTTTAAGAAATTTCACTTTTGAATTGGGGGCTGGAAATCGCAGTATAGCATTTTCAGGACACCCTGGGGAGGTTCCCAGGGTGATTTTAATTATGTATGGGGTTTATAATTGTAGTGGGCAATGGTATAAGGTTATTTTTGGCCATTTTATATGAAAGTGTACTGTCTCTTTAAGAAACTTAACTTTTGAATTGGGGGCTGGAAATCGCAGTATAGCACTGTCAAGACACCCTAAGAAGGTTCCCAGGGTGATTTTAAATATGTATGGGGTTTATAATTGTAGCGGGCAATGGTATAAGGTTATTTTTGACCATTTTATATGAAAGTGTACTGTCTCTTTAAGAAACTTAACTTTTGAATTGGGGGCTGGAAATCGCAGTATAGCATTTTCAGGACACCCTGGAAAGGTTCCCAAGGTGATTTTAAATATATATGGGGTTTATAATTGTAGTGGGCAATGGTATAAGGTTATTTTTGGCCATTTTATATGAAAGTGTACTGTCTCTTTAAGAACGTAACTTTTGAATTGGGGGCTGGAAATCGCAGTATAGCATTTTCAGGACACCCTGGGGAGGTTCCCAGGGTGATTTTAAATATATATGGGGTTTATAATTGTAGTGGGCAATGGTATAAGGTTATTTTTGGCCATTATATATGAAAGCGTACTGTCTCTTTAAGAAATTTAACTTTTGAATTGGGGGCTGGAAATCGCAGTATAGCACTGTCAAGAAACCCTAAGAAGTTTCCTAGGGTGATTTTAAATATGTATGGGGTTTATAATTGTAGTTGTCAATGGTATAAGGTTATTTTTGGCCATTTTATATGAAAGTGTACTGTCTCTTTAAGAAATTTCACTTTTGAATTGGGGGCTGGAAATCACAGTATAGCACTGTCAAGACACCCCTAAGAAGGTTCCCAGGGTGATTTTAAATATGTATGGGGTTTATAATTGTAGTGGGCAATGGTATAAGGTTATTTTTGGCCATTTTATATGAAAGTTTACTGTCTCTTTAAGAACTTAACCTTTAAATTGGGGGCTGGAAATCACAGTATAGCACTGTCAAGACACCCTAAGAAGGTTCCCAGGGTGATTTTAAATATGTATGGGGTTTATAATTGTAGTGGGCAATGGTATAAGGTTATTTTTGGCCATTTTATATGAAAGTGTACTGTCTCTTTAAGAAACTTTACTTTTGAATTGGGGGCTGGAAATCGCAGTATAGCATTTTCAGGACACCCTGGGAAGTTTCCCAAGGTGAATTTAAATATGTATGGGGTTTATAATTGTAGTTGGCAATGGTATAAGGTTATTTTTGGCCATTTTATATGAAAGTTTACTGTCTCTTTAAGAAACTTAACTTTTGAATTGGGGGCTGGAAATCACAGTATAGCACTGTCAAGACACCCTGGGAAGGTTCCCAGGGTGATTTTAAATATGTATGGGGTTTATAATTGTAGTAGGCAATGGTATAAGGTTATTTTTGGCCATTTTATATGAAAGTGTACTGTCTCTTTAAGAAATTTCACTTTTGAATTGGGGGCTGGAAGTCGCAGTATAGCATTTTCAGGACACCCTAAGAAGGTTCCCAGGGTGATTTTAAATATGTATGGGGTTTATAATTCTAGTGGGCAATGGTATAAGGTTATTTTTGGCCATTTTATATGAAAGTGTACTGTCTCTTTAAGAACATAACTTTTGAATTGGGCGCTGGAAATCGCAGTATAGCACTGTCAAGACACCTTGATATGGTTCCCAGGGTGATTTTAAATATGTATGGGGTTTATAATTGTAGTGGGCAATGGTATAAGGTTATTTTTGGCCATTTTATATGAAACTGTACTGTCTCTTTAAGAAACTTAACTTTTGAATTGGGGGCTGGAAATCGCAGTATAGCATTTTCAGGACAACCTGGGAAGGTTCCCAGGGTGATTTTAAATATGTATGGGCTTTATAATTGTAGTGGGCAATGGTATAAGGTTATTTTTTGCCATTTTATATGAAAGTGTACTGTCTCTTTAAGAAATTAAACTTTTGAATTGGGGGCTGGAAATCGCATTATAGCACTGTCAAGAAACCCTAAGAAGGTTCCCAGGGTGATTTTAAATATGTATGGGGTTTATAATTGTAGTGGGCAATGGTATAAGGTTATTTTTGGCCATTTTATATGAAAGTGTACTGTCTCTTTAAGAAATTTCACTTTTGAATTGGGGGCTGGAAATCGCAGTATAGCACTGTCAAGACACCTTGATATGGTACCCAGGGTGATTTTAAATATGTATGGGGTTTATAATTGTAGTTGGCAATGGTATAAGGTTATTTTTGGCCATTTTATATGAAAGTGTACTGTCTCTTTAAGAAACTTAACTTTTGAATTGGGGGCTGGAAATCGCAGTATAGCATTTTCAGGACACCCTAAGAAGGTTCCCAGGGTGATTTTAAATATGTATGGGGTTTATAATTGTAGTGGGCAATGGTATAAGGTTATTTTTGGCCATTTTATATGAAAGTGTACTGTCTCTTTAAGAAACGTAACTTTTGAATTGGGGGCTGGAAATCGCAGTATAGCAGTGTCAAGACACCCTAAGAAGGTTCCCAGGGTGATTTTAAATATGTATGGGGTTTATAATTGTAGTGGGCAATTGTATAAGGTTGTTTTTGGCCATTTTATATGAAAGTGTACTGTCTCTTTAAGAAATTTCACTTTTGAATTGTGGGCTGGAAATCGCAGTATAGCACTGTCAAGACACCCTAAGAAGGTTCCCAGGGTGATTTTAAATATGTATGGGGTTTATAATTGTATTGGGCAATGGTATAAGGTTATTTTTGGCCATTTTATATGAAAGTGTACTGTCTCTTTAAGAACGTAACTTTTGAATTGTGGGCTGGAAATCGCAGTATAGCACTGTCAAGACACCCTGGGAAGGTTCCCAGGGTGATTTTAAATATGTATGGGGTTTATAATTGTAGTGGGCAATGGTATAAGGTTATTTTTGGCCATTTTATATGAAAGTGTATTGTCTCTTTAAGAAACTTAACTTTTGAATTGGGGACTGGAAATCGCAGTATAGCACTGTCAAGACACCCTGGGAAGGTTCCCAGGGTGATTTTAAATATGTATGGGGTTTATAATTGTAGTGGGCAATGGTATAAGGTTATTTTTGGCCATTTTATATGAAAGTGTACTGTCTCTTTAAGAAACTTAACTTTTGAATTGGGGGCTGGAAATCGCAGTATAGCACTGTCAAGACACCCTAAGAAGGTTCCCAGGGTGATTTTAAATATGTATGGGGTTAATAATTGTGGTGGGCAATGGTATAAGGTTATTTTTGGCCATTTTATATGAAATTGTACTGTCTCTTTAAGAAACGTAACTTTTGAATTGGGGGCTGGAAATCGCAGTATAGTACTGTCAAGACACCCTAAGAAGGTTCCCAGGGTGATTTTAAATATGTATGGGGTTTATAATTGTAGTGGGCAATGGTATAAGGTTATTTTTGGACATTTTATATGAAATTGTACTGTCTCTTTAAGAAATTTCACTTTTGAATTGTGGGCTGGAAATCGCAGTATAGCACTGTCAAGACACCCTGGGCAGGTTCCCAGGGTGATTTTAAATATGTATGGGGTTTATAATTGTAGTGGGCAATGGTATAAAGTTATTTTTGGCCATTTTATATGAAAGTGTATTGTCTCTTTAAGAAACTTAACTTTTGAATTGGGGACTGGAAATCGCAGTATAGCACTGTCAAGACACCCTGGGAAGGTTCCCAGGGTGATTTTAAATATGTATGGGGTTTATAATTGTAGTGGGCAATGGTATAAGGTTATTTTTGGCCATTTTATATGAAAGTGTACTGTCTCTTTAAGAAACTTAACTTTTGACTTGTGGGCTGGAAATCGCAGTATAGCACTGTCAAGACACCCTAAGAAGGTTCCCAGGGTGATTTTAATTATGTATGGGGTTTATAATTGTGGTGGGCAATGGTATAAGGTTATTTTTGGCCATTTTATATGAAAGTGTACTGTCTCTTTAAGAAATTTCACTTTTGACTTGTGGGCTGGAAATCGCAGTATAGCACTGTCAAGACACCCTAAGAAGGTTCCCAGGGTGATTTTAATTATGTATGGGGTTTATAATTGTAGTGGGCAATGGTATAAGGTTATTTTTGGCCATTTTATATGAAAGTGTACTGTCTCTTTAAGAAACTTAACTTTTGAATTGGGGTCTGGAAATCGCAGTATAGCACTGTCAAGACACCCTAAGAAGGTTCCCAGGGTGATTTTAAATATGTATGGGGTTTATAATTGTAGCGGGCAATGGTATAAGGTTATTTTTGACCATTTTATATGAAAGTGTACTGTCTCTTTAAGAAACTTAACTTTTGAATTGGGGGCTGGAAATCGCAGTATAGCATTTTCAGGACACCCTGGGAAGGTTCCCAGGGTGATTTTAAATATGTATGGGGTTTATAATTGTAGTGGGCAATGGTATAAGGTCATTTTTGGCCATTTTATATGAAAGTGTACTGTCTCTTTAAGAAATTTCACTTTTGAATTGTGGGCTGGAAATTGCAGTATAGCACTGTCAAGACACCCTAAGAAGATTCCCAGGGTGATTTTAAATATGTATAGGGTTTATAATTGTTGTGGGCAATGGTATAAGGTTATTTTTGGCCATTTTATATGAAAGTGTACTGTATATTTAAGAAATTTCACTTTTGAATTGGGGGCTGGAAATCGCAGCATAGCATTTGGTATACGTTTATTTTTGGCCATTTTATATGAAATTGTACTGTCTCTTTAAGAAACGTAACTTTTGAATTGGGGGCTGGAAATCGCAGTATAGCACTGTCAAGACACCCTAAGAAGGTTCCCAGGGTGATTTTAAATATGTATGGGGTTTATAATTGTAGTGGGCAATGGTATAAGGTTATTTTTGGCCATTTTATATGAAAGTGTACTGTCTCTTTAAGAAACTTTACTTTTGAATTGGGGGCTGGAAATCGCAGTATAGCATTTTCAGGACACCCTGGGAAGGTTCCCAAGGTGAATTTAAATATGTATGGGGTTTATAATTGTAGTTGGCAATGGTATAAGGTTATTTTTGGCCATTTTATATGAAAGTTTACTGTCTCTTTAAGAAACTTAACTTTTGAATTGGGGGCTGGAAATCACAGTATAGCACTGTCAAGACACCCTAAGGAGGTTCCCAGGGTGATTTTAAATATGTATGGGGTTTATAATTGTAGTGGGCAATGGTATAAGGTTATTTTTGGCCATTTTATATGAAAGTGTACTGTCTCTTTAAGAAACTTAACTTTTGAATTGGGGGCTGGAAATCGCAGTATAGCATTTTCAGGACACCCTGGGAAGGTTCCCAGTGTGATTTTAAATATGTATGGGCTTTATAATTGTAGTGGGCAATGGTATAAGGTTATTTTTTGCCATTTTGTATGAAAGTGTACTGTCTCTTTAAGAAACTTAACTTTTGAATTGGGGGCTGGAAATCGCAGTATAGCAGTGTCAAGACACCCTAAGAAGGTTCCCAGGGTGATTTTAAATATGTATGGGGTTAATAATTGTGGTGGGCAATGGTATAAGGTTATTTTTGGCCATTTTATATGAAAGTGTACTGTCTCTTTAAGAAATTTCACTTTTGAATTGAGGGCTGGAAATCGCAGTATAGCACTGTCAAGACACCCTAAGAAGGTTCCCAGGGTGATTTTAAATATGTATGGGGTTTATAATTGTAGTGGGCAATGGTATAAGGTTATTTTTGGCCATTTTA
This sequence comes from Phyllobates terribilis, assembly GCF_046119375.1. Lineage (NCBI taxonomy): Eukaryota > Metazoa > Chordata > Amphibia > Anura > Dendrobatidae > Phyllobates > Phyllobates terribilis. The sequence continues at coordinate 2,502,975 of NW_027362913.1, forward strand.
TATGACAGTGTACTGTCTCTTTAAGAAATTTCACTTTTGAATTGGGGGCTGGAAATTGCAATATAGCATTTTCAGGACACCCTGGGGAGGTTCCCAGGGTGATTTTAATTATGTATGGGGTTTATAATTGTAGTGGGCAATGGTATAAGGTTATTTTTGGCCATTTTATATGAAAGTGTACTGTCTCTTTAAGAAACTTAACTTTTGAATTGGGGTCTGGAAATCGCAGTATAGCACTGTCAAGACACCCTAAGAAGGTTCCCAGGGTGATTTTAAATATGTATGGGGTTTATAATTGTAGCGGGCAATGGTATAAGGTTATTTTTGACCATTTTATATGAAAGTGTACTGTCTCTTTAAGAAACTTAACTTTTGAATTGGGGGCTGGAAATCGCAGTATAGCATTTTCAGGACACCCTGGGAAGGTTCCCAGGGTGATTTTAAATATGTATGGGGTTTATAATTGTAGTGGGCAATGGTATAAGGTTATTTTTTGCCATTTTGTATGAAAGTGTACTGTCTCTTTAAGAAACTTAACTTTTGAATTGGGGGCTGGAAATCGCAGTATAGCAGTGTCAAGACACCCTAAGAAGGTTCCCAGGGTGATTTGAAATATGTATGGGGTTTATAATTGTAGTGGGCAATGGTATAAGGTTGTTTTTGGCCATTTTATATGAAAGTGTACTGTTTCTTTAAGAAATTTCACTTTTGAATTGTGGGCTGGAAATCGCAGTATAGCACTGTCAAGACACCCTAAGAAGGTTCCCAGGGTGATTTTAAATATGTATGGGGTTTATAATTGTAGTGGGCAATGGTATAAGGTTATTTTTGGCCATTTTATATGAAAGTGTACTGTCTCTTTAAGAAACTTTACTTTTGAATTGGGGGCTGGAAATCGCAGTATAGCATTTTCAGGACACCCTGGAAAGGTTCCCAAGGTGATTTTAAATATGTATGGGGTTTATAATTGTAGTGGGCAATGGTATAAGGTTATTTTTGGCCATTTTATATGAAAGTGTACTGTCTCTTTAAGAACGTAACTTTTGAATTGGGGGCTGGAAATCGCAGTATAGCACTGTCAAGACACCTTGATATGGTTCCCAGGGTGATTTTAAATATGTATGGGGTTTATAATTGTAGTGGGCAATGGTATAAGGTTATTTTTGGCCATTATATATGAAAGCGTACTGTCTCTTTAAGAACGTAACTTTTGAATTGGGGGCTGGAAATCGCAGTATAGCATTTTCAGGACACCCTGGGGAGGTTCCCAGGGTGATTTTAAATATATATGGGGTTTATAATTGTAGTGGGCAATGGTATAAGGTTATTTTTGGCCATTATATATGAAAGCGTACTGTCTCTTTAAGAAATTTAACTTTTGAATTGGGGGCTGGAAATCGCAGTATAGCACTGTCAAGAAACCCTAAGAAGTTTCCTAGGGTGATTTTAAATATGTATGGGGTTTATAATTGTAGTTGTCAATGGTATAAGGTTATTTTTGGCCATTTTATATGAAAGTGTACTGTCTCTTTAAGAAATTTCACTTTTGAATTGGGGGCTGGAAATCACAGTATAGCACTGTCAAGACACCCCTAAGAAGGTTCCCAGGGTGATTTTAAATATGTATGGGGTTTATAATTGTAGTGGGCAATGGTATAAGGTTATTTTTGGCCATTTTATATGAAAGTGTACTGTCTCTTTAAGAACTTAACCTTTAAATTGGGGGCTGGAAATCGCAGTATAGCACTGTCAAGACACCCTGGGAAGGTTCCCAGGGTGATTTTAAATATGTATGGGGTTTATAATTGTAGTAGGCAATGGTATAAGGTTATTTTTGGCCATTTTATATGAAAGTTTACTGTCTCTTTAAGAAATTTCACTTTTGAATTGGGGGCTGGAAATCACAGTATAGCACTGTCAAGACACCCTAAGAAGGTTCCCAGGGTGATTTTAAATATGTATGGGGTTTATAATTGTAGTGGGCAATAGTATAAGGTTATTTTTGGCCATTTTATATGAAAGTGTACTGTCTCTTTAAGAAACTTTACTTTTGAATTGGGGGCTGGAAATCGCAGTATAGCATTTTCAGGACACCCTGGGAAGGTTCCCAAGGTGAATTTAAATATGTATGGGGTTTATAATTGTAGTTGGCAATGGTATAAGGTTATTTTTGGCCATTTTATATGAAAGTTTACTGTCTCTTTAAGAAACTTAACTTTTGAATTGGGGGCTGGAAATCACAGTATAGCACTGTCAAGACACCCTGGGAAGGTTCCCAGGGTGATTTTAAATATGTATGGGGTTTATAATTGTAGTGGCCAATGGTATAAGGTTATTTTTGGCCATTTTATATGAAAGGGTACTGTCTCTTTAAGAAACTTAACTTTTGAATTGGGGGCTGGAAATCGCAGTATAGCACTGTCAAGACACCCTAAGAAGGTTCCCAGGGTGATTTTAAATATGTATGGGGTTAATAATTGTAGTAGGCAATGGTATAAGGTTATTTTTGGCCATTTTATATGAAAGTGTATTGTCTCTTTAAGAAACTTAACTTTTGAATTGGGGACTGGAAATCGCAGTATAGCACTGTAAAGACACCCTGGGAAGGTTCCCAGGGTGATTTTAAATATGTATGGGGTTTATAATTGTAGTGGGCAATGGTATAAGGTTATTTTTGGCCATTTTATATGAAAGTGTACTGTCTCTTTAAGAAACTTAACTTTTCAATTGGGGGCTGGAAATCGCAGTATAGCACTGTCAAGACACCCTAAGAAGGTTCCCAGGGTGATTTTAAATATGTATGGGGTTAATGATTGTGGTGGGCAATGGTATAAGGTTATTTTTGGCCATTTTATATGAAAGTGTACTGTCTCTTTAAGAAATTTCACTTTTGAATTGTGGGCTGGAAATCGCAGTATAGCACTGTCAAGACACCCTAAGAAGGTTCCCAGGGTGATTTTAAATATGTATGGGGTTAATAATTGTGGTGGGCGATGGTATAAGGTTATTTTTGGCCATTTTATATGACAGTGTACTGTCTCTTTAAGAAATTTCACTTTTGAATTGGGGGCTGGAAATCGCAGTATAGCATTTTCAGGACACCCTGGGGAGGTTCCCAGGGTGATTTTAATTATGTATGGGGTTTATAATTGTAGTGGGCAATGGTATAAGGTTATTTTTGGCCATTTTATATGAAAGTGTACTGTCTCTTTAAGAAATTTCACTTTTGAATTGGGGGCTGGAAATCGCAGTATAGCACTGTCAAGACACCTTGATATGGTACCCAGGGTGATTTTAAATATGTATGGGGTTTATAATTGTAGTTGGCAATGGTATAAGGTTATTTTTGGCCATTTTATATGAAAGTGTACTGTCTCTTTAAGAAACTTAACTTTTGAATTGGGGGCTGGAAATCGCAGTATAGCATTTTCAGGACACCCTAAGAAGGTTCCCAGGGTGATTTTAAATATGTATGGGGTTTATAATTGTAGTGGGCAATGGTATAAGGTTATTTTTGGCCATTTTATATGAAAGTGTACTGTCTCTTTAAGAAACGTAACTTTTGAATTGGGGGCTGGAAATCGCAGTATAGCAGTGTCAAGACACCCTAAGAAGGTTCCCAGGGTGATTTTAAATATGTATGGGGTTTATAATTGTAGTGGGCAATTGTATAAGGTTGTTTTTGGCCATTTTATATGAAAGTGTACTGTCTCTTTAAGAAATTTCACTTTTGAATTGTGGGCTGGAAATCGCAGTATAGCACTGTCAAGACACCCTAAGAAGGTTCCCAGGGTGATTTTAAATATGTATGGGGTTTATAATTGTATTGGGCAATGGTATAAGGTTATTTTTGGCCATTTTATATGAAAGTGTACTGTCTCTTTAAGAACGTAACTTTTGAATTGTGGGCTGGAAATCGCAGTATAGCACTGTCAAGACACCCTGGGAAGGTTCCCAGGGTGATTTTAAATATGTATGGGGTTTATAATTGTAGTGGGCAATGGTATAAGGTTATTTTTGGCCATTTTATATGAAAGTGTATTGTCTCTTTAAGAAACTTAACTTTTGAATTGGGGACTGGAAATCGCAGTATAGCACTGTCAAGACACCCTGGGAAGGTTCCCAGGGTGATTTTAAATATGTATGGGGTTTATAATTGTAGTGGGCAATGGTATAAGGTTATTTTTGGCCATTTTATATGAAAGTGTACTGTCTCTTTAAGAAACTTAACTTTTGAATTGGGGGCTGGAAATCGCAGTATAGCACTGTCAAGACACCCTAAGAAGGTTCCCAGGGTGATTTTAAATATGTATGGGGTTAATAATTGTGGTGGGCAATGGTATAAGGTTATTTTTGGCCATTTTATATGAAATTGTACTGTCTCTTTAAGAAACGTAACTTTTGAATTGGGGGCTGGAAATCGCAGTATAGTACTGTCAAGACACCCTAAGAAGGTTCCCAGGGTGATTTTAAATATGTATGGGGTTTATAATTGTAGTGGGCAATGGTATAAGGTTATTTTTGGCCATTTTATATGAAATTGTACTGTCTCTTTAAGAAATTTCACTTTTGAATTGTGGGCTGGAAATCGCAGTATAGCACTGTCAAGACACCCTGGGAAGGTTCCCAGGGTGATTTTAAATATGTATGGGGTTTATAATTGTAGTGGGCAATGGTATAAAGTTATTTTTGGCCATTTTATATGAAAGTGTATTGTCACTTTAAGAAACTTAACTTTTGAATTGGGGACTGGAAATCGCAGTATAGCACTGTCAAGACACCCTGGGAAGGTTCCCAGGGTGATTTTAAATATGTATGGGGTTTATAATTGTAGTGGGCAATGGTATAAGGTTATTTTTGGCCATTTTATATGAAAGTGTACTGTCTCTTTAAGAAACTTAACTTTTGACTTGTGGGCTGGAAATCGCAGTATAGCACTGTCAAGACACCCTAAGAAGGTTCCCAGGGTGATTTTAATTATGTATGGGGTTTATAATTGTGGTGGGCAATGGTATAAGGTTATTTTTGGCCATTTTATATGAAAGTGTACTGTCTCTTTAAGAAATTTCACTTTTGACTTGTGGGCTGGAAATCGCAGTATAGCACTGTCAAGACACCCTAAGAAGGTTCCCAGGGTGATTTTAATTATGTATGGGGTTTATAATTGTAGTGGGCAATGGTATAAGGTTATTTTTGGCCATTTTATATGAAAGTGTACTGTCTCTTTAAGAAACTTAACTTTTGAATTGTGGGCTGGAAATTGCAGTATAGCACTGTCAAGACACCCTAAGAAGATTCCCAGGGTGATTTTAAATATGTATAGGGTTTATAATTGTTGTGGGCAATGGTATAAGGTTATTTTTGGCCATTTTATATGAAAGTGTACTGTATATTTAAGAAATTTCACTTTTGAATTGGGGGCTGGAAATCGCAGCATAGCATTTGGTATACGTTTATTTTTGGCCATTTTATATGAAATTGTACTGTCTCTTTAAGAAACGTAACTTTTGAATTGGGGGCTGGAAATCGCAGTATAGCACTGTCAAGACACCCTAAGAAGGTTCCCAGGGTGATTTTAAATATGTATGGGGTTTATAATTGTAGTGGGCAATGGTATAAGGTTATTTTTGGCCATTTTAAATGAAAGTGTACTGTCTCTTTAAGAAACTTTACTTTTGAATTGGGGGCTGGAAATCGCAGTATAGCATTTTCAGGACACCCTGGGAAGGTTCCCAAGGTGAATTTAAATATGTATGGGGTTTATAATTGTAGTTGGCAATGGTATAAGGTTATTTTTGGCCATTTTATATGAAAGTTTACTGTCTCTTTAAGAAACTTAACTTTTGAATTGGGGGCTGGAAATCACAGTATAGCACTGTCAAGACACCCTAAGAAGGTTCCCAGGGTGATTTTAAATATGTATGGGGTTTATAATTGTAGTGGGCAATGGTATAAGGTTATTTTTGGCCATTTTATATGAAAGTGTACTGTCTCTTTAAGAAACTTAACTTTTGAATTGGGGGCTGGAAATCGCAGTATAGCATTTTCAGGACACCCTGGGAAGGTTCCCAGTGTGATTTTAAATATGTATGGGCTTTATAATTGTAGTGGGCAATGGTATAAGGTTATTTTTTGCCATTTTGTATGAAAGTGTACTGTCTCTTTAAGAAACTTAACTTTTGAATTGGGGGCTGGAAATCGCAGTATAGCAGTGTCAAGACACCCTAAGAAGGTTCCCAGGGTGATTTTAAATATGTATGGGGTTAATAATTGTGGTGGGCAATGGTATAAGGTTATTTTTGGCCATTTTATATGAAAGTGTACTGTCTCTTTAAGAAATTTCACTTTTGAATTGAGGGCTGGAAATCGCAGTATAGCACTGTCAAGACACCCTAAGAAGGTTCCCAGGGTGATTTTAAATATGTATGGGGTTTATAATTGTAGTGGGCAATGGTATAAGGTTATTTTTGGCCATTTTATATGACAGTGTACTGTCTCTTTAAGAAATTTCACTTTTGAATTGGGGGCTGGAAATTGCAATATAGCATTTTCAGGACACCCTGGGGAGGTTCCCAGGGTGATTTTAATTATGTATGGGGTTTATAATTGTAGTGGGCAATGGTATAAGGTTATTTTTGGCCATTTTATATGAAAGTGTACTGTCTCTTTAAGAAACTTAACTTTTGAATTGGGGTCTGGAAATCGCAGTATAGCACTGTCAAGACACCCTAAGAAGGTTCCAGGGTGATTTTAAATATGTATGGGGTTTATAATTGTAGTGGGCAATGGTATAAGGTTATTTTTGGCCATTTTATATGAAAGTGTACTGTCTCTTTAAGAAACTTTACTTTTGAATTGGGGGCTGGAAATCGCAGTATAGCATTTTCAGGACACCCTGGGAAGGTTCCCAAGGTGAATTTAAATATGTATGGGGTTTATAATTGTAGTTGGCAATGGTATAAGGTTATTTTTGGCCATTTTATATGAAAGTTTACTGTCTCTTTAAGAAACTTAACTTTTGAATTGGGGGCTGGAAATCACAGTATAGCACTGTCAAGACACCCTAAGAAGGTTCCCAGGGTGATTTTAAATATGTATGGGGTTTATAATTGTAGTGGGCAATGGTATAAGGTTATTTTTGGCCATTTTATATGAAAGTGTACTGTCTCTTTAAGAAACTTAACTTTTGAATTGGGGGCTGGAAATCGCAGTATAGCATTTTCAGGACACCCTGGGAAGGTTCCCAGTGTGATTTTAAATATGTATGGGCTTTATAATTGTAGTGGGCAATGGTATAAGGTTATTTTTTGCCATTTTGTATGAAAGTGTACTGTCTCTTTAAGAAACTTAACTTTTGAATTGGGGGCTGGAAATCGCAGTATAGCAGTGTCAAGACACCCTAAGAAGGTTCCCAGGGTGATTTTAAATATGTATGGGGTTAATAATTGTGGTGGGCAATGGTATAAGGTTATTTTTGGCCATTTTATATGAAAGTGTACTGTCTCTTTAAGAAATTTCACTTTTGAATTGAGGGCTGGAAATCGCAGTATAGCACTGTCAAGACACCCTAAGAAGGTTCCCAGGGTGATTTTAAATATGTATGGGGTTTATAATTGTAGTGGGCAATGGTATAAGGTTATTTTTGGCCATTTTATATGACAGTGTACTGTCTCTTTAAGAAATTTCACTTTTGAATTGGGGGCTGGAAATTGCAATATAGCATTTTCAGGACACCCTGGGGAGGTTCCCAGGGTGATTTTAATTATGTATGGGGTTTATAATTGTAGTGGGCAATGGTATAAGGTTATTTTTGGCCATTTTATATGAAAGTGTACTGTCTCTTTAAGAAACTTAACTTTTGAATTGGGGTCTGGAAATCGCAGTATAGCACTGTCAAGACACCCTAAGAAGGTTCCCAGGGTGATTTTAAATATGTATGGGGTTTATAATTGTAGCGGGCAATGGTATAAGGTTATTTTTGACCATTTTATATGAAAGTGTACTGTCTCTTTAAGAAACTTAACTTTTGAATTGGGGGCTGGAAATCGCAGTATAGCATTTTCAGGACACCCTGGGAAGGTTCCCAGGGTGATTTTAAATATGTATGGGGTTTATAATTGTAGTGGGCAATGGTATAAGGTTATTTTTTGCCATTTTGTATGAAAGTGTACTGTCTCTTTAAGAAACTTAACTTTTGAATTGGGGGCTGGAAATCGCAGTATAGCAGTGTCAAGACACCCTAAGAAGGTTCCCAGGGTGATTTGAAATATGTATGGGGTTTATAATTGTAGTGGGCAATGGTATAAGGTTGTTTTTGGCCATTTTATATGAAAGTGTACTGTTTCTTTAAGAAATTTCACTTTTGAATTGTGGGCTGGAAATCGCAGTATAGCACTGTCAAGACACCCTAAGAAGGTTCCCAGGGTGATTTTAAATATGTATGGGGTTTATAATTGTAGTGGGCAATGGTATAAGGTTATTTTTGGCCATTTTATATGAAAGTGTACTGTCTCTTTAAGAAACTTTACTTTTGAATTGGGGGCTGGAAATCGCAGTATAGCATTTTCAGGACACCCTGGAAAGGTTCCCAAGGTGATTTTAAATATGTATGGGGTTTATAATTGTAGTGGGCAATGGTATAAGGTTATTTTTGGCCATTTTATATGAAAGTGTACTGTCTCTTTAAGAACGTAACTTTTGAATTGGGGGCTGGAAATCGCAGTATAGCACTGTCAAGACACCTTGATATGGTTCCCAGGGTGATTTTAAATATGTATGGGGTTTATAATTGTAGTGGGCAATGGTATAAGGTTATTTTTGGCCATTATATATGAAAGCGTACTGTCTCTTTAAGAACGTAACTTTTGAATTGGGGGCTGGAAATCGCAGTATAGCATTTTCAGGACACCCTGGGGAGGTTCCCAGGGTGATTTTAAATATATATGGGGTTTATAATTGTAGTGGGCAATGGTATAAGGTTATTTTTGGCCATTATATATGAAAGCGTACAGTCTCTTTAAGAAATTTAACTTTTGAATTGGGGGCTGGAAATCGCAGTATAGCACTGTCAAGAAACCCTAAGAAGTTTCCTAGGGTGATTTTAAATATGTATGGGGTTTATAATTGTAGTTGTCAATGGTATAAGGTTATTTTTGGCCATTTTATATGAAAGTGTACTGTCTCTTTAAGAAATTTCACTTTTGAATTGGGGGCTGGAAATCACAGTATAGCACTGTCAAGACACCCCTAAGAAGGTTCCCAGGGTGATTTTAAATATGTATGGGGTTTATAATTGTAGTGGGCAATGGTATAAGGTTATTTTTGGCCATTTTATATGAAAGTGTACTGTCTCTTTAAGAACTTAACCTTTAAATTGGGGGCTGGAAATCGCAGTATAGCACTGTCAAGACACCCTGGGAAGGTTCCCAGGGTGATTTTAAATATGTATGGGGTTTATAATTGTAGTAGGCAATGGTATAAGGTTATTTTTGGCCATTTTATATGAAAGTTTACTGTCTCTTTAAGAAATTTCACTTTTGAATTGGGGGCTGGAAATCACAGTATAGCACTGTCAAGACACCCTAAGAAGGTTCCCAGGGTGATTTTAAATATGTATGGGGTTTATAATTGTAGTGGGCAATAGTATAAGGTTATTTTTGGCCATTTTATATGAAAGTGTACTGTCTCTTTAAGAAACTTTACTTTTGAATTGGGGGCTGGAAATCGCAGTATAGCATTTTCAGGACACCCTGGGAAGGTTCCCAAGGTGAATTTAAATATGTATGGGGTTTATAATTGTAGTTGGCAATGGTATAAGGTTATTTTTGGCCATTTTATATGAAAGTTTACTGTCTCTTTAAGAAACTTAACTTTTGAATTGGGGGCTGGAAATCACAGTATAGCACTGTCAAGACACCCTGGGAAGGTTCCCAGGGTGATTTTAAATATGTATGGGGTTTATAATTGTAGTGGCCAATGGTATAAGGTTATTTTTGGCCATTTTATATGAAAGGGTACTGTCTCTTTCAGAAACTTAACTTTTGAATTGGGGGCTGGAAATCGCAGTATAGCACTGTCAAGACACCCTAAGAAGGTTCCCAGGGTGATTTTAAATATGTATGGGGTTAATAATTGTAGTAGGCAATGGTATAAGGTTATTTTTGGCCATTTTATATGAAAGTGTATTGTCTCTTTAAGAAACTTAACTTTTGAATTGGGGACTGGAAATCGCAGTATAGCACTGTAAAGACACCCTGGGAAGGTTCCCAGGGTGATTTTAAATATGTATGGGGTTTATAATTGTAGTGGGCAATGGTATAAGGTTATTTTTGGCCATTTTATATGAAAGTGTACTGTCTCTTTAAGAAACTTAACTTTTCAATTGGGGGCTGGAAATCGCAGTATAGCACTGTCAAGACACCCTAAGAAGGTTCCCAGGGTGATTTTAAATATGTATGGGGTTAATGATTGTGGTGGGCAATGGTATAAGGTTATTTTTGGCCATTTTATATGAAAGTGTACTGTCTCTTTAAGAAATTTCACTTTTGAATTGTGGGCTGGAAATCGCAGTATAGCACTGTCAAGACACCCTAAGAAGGTTCCCAGGGTGATTTTAAATATGTATGGGGTTAATAATTGTGGTGGGCGATGGTATAAGGTTATTTTTGGCCATTTTATATGACAGTGTACTGTCTCTTTAAGAAATTTCACTTTTGAATTGGGGGCTGGAAATCGCAGTATAGCATTTTCAGGACACCCTGGGGAGGTTCCCAGGGTGATTTTAATTATGTATGGGGTTTATAATTGTAGTGGGCAATGGTATAAGGTTATTTTTGGCCATTTTATATGAAAGTGTACTGTCTCTTTAAGAAACTTAACTTTTGAATTGGGGGCTGGAAATCGCAGTATAGCACTGTCAAGACACCCTAAGAAGGTTCCCAGGGTGATTTTAAATATGTATGGGGTTTATAATTGTAGCGGGCAATGGTATAAGGTTATTTTTGGCCATTTTATATGAAAGTGTACTGTCTCTTTAAGAAACTTAACTTTTGAATTGGGGGCTGGAAATCGCAGTATAGCACTGTCAAGACACCCTGGGAAGGTTCCCAGGGTGATTTTAAATATGTATGGGGTTTATAATTGTAGTAGGCAATGGTATAAGGTTATTTTTGGCCATTTTATATGAAAGTTTACTGTCTCTTTAAGAAATTTCACTTTTGAATTGGGGGCTGGAAATCACAGTATAGCACTGTCAAGACACCCTAAGAAGGTTCCCAGGGTGATTTTAAATATGTATGGGGTTTATAATTGTAGTGGGCAATGGTATAAGGTTATTTTTGGCCATTTTATATGAAAGTGTACTGTCTCTTTAAGAAACTTTACTTTTGAATTGGGGGCTGGAAATCGCAGTATAGCATTTTCAGGACACCCTGGGAAGGTTCCCAAGGTGAATTTAAATATGTATGGGGTTTATAATTGTAGTTGGCAATGGTATAAGGTTATTTTTGGCCATTTTATATGAAAGTTTACTGTCTCTTTAAGAAACTTAACTTTTGAATTGGGGGCTGGAAATCACAGTATAGCACTGTCAAGACACCCTGGGAAGGTTCCCAGGGTGATTTTAAATATGTATGGGGTTTATAATTGTAGTAGGCAATGGTATAAGGTTATCTTTGGCCATTTTATATGAAAGTGTATTGTCTCTTTAAGAAACTTAACTTTTGAATTGGGGACTGGAAATCGCAGTATAGCACTGTCAAGACACCCTGGGAAGGTTCCCAGCGTGATTTTAAATATGTATGGGGTTTATAATTGTAGTGGCCAATGGTATAAGGTTATTTTTGGCCATTTTATATGAAAGGGTACTGTCTCTTTAAGAAACTTAACTTTTGAATTGGGGGCTGGAAATCGCAGTATAGCACTGTCAAGACACCCTAAGAAGGTTCCCAGGGTGATTTTAAATATGTATGGGGTTAATAATTGTAGTAGGCAATGGTATAAGGTTATTTTTGGCCATTTTATATGAAAGTGTATTGTCTCTTTAAGAAACTTAACTTTTGAATTGGGGACTGGAAATCGCAGTATAGCACTGTAAAGACACCCTGGGAAGGTTCCCAGGGTGATTTTAAATATGTATGGGGTTTATAATTGTAGTGGGCAATGGTATAAGGTTATTTTTGGCCATTTTATATGAAAGTGTACTGTCTCTTTAAGAAACTTAACTTTTCAATTGGGGGCTGGAAATCGCAGTATAGCACTGTCAAGACACCCTAAGAAGGTTCCCAGGGTGATTTTAAATATGTATGGGGTTAATGATTGTGGTGGGCAATGGTATAAGGTTATTTTTGGCCATTTTATATGAAAGTGTACTGTCTCTTTAAGAAATTTCACTTTTGAATTGTGGGCTGGAAATCGCAGTATAGCACTGTCAAGACACCCTAAGAAGGTTCCCAGGGTGATTTTAAATATGTATGGGGTTAATAATTGTGGTGGGCGATGGTATAAGGTTATTTTTGGCCATTTTATATGACAGTGTACTGTCTCTTTAAGAAATTTCACTTTTGAATTGGGGGCTGGAAATCGCAGTATAGCATTTTCAGGACACCCTGGGGAGGTTCCCAGGGTGATTTTAATTATGTATGGGGTTTATAATTGTAGTGGGCAATGGTATAAGGTTATTTTTGGCCATTTTATATGAAAGTGTACTGTCTCTTTAAGAAACTTAACTTTTGAATTGGGGGCTGGAAATCGCAGTATAGCACTGTCAAGACACCCTAAGAAGGTTCCCAGGGTGATTTTAAATATGTATGGGGTTTATAATTGTAGCGGGCAATGGTATAAGGTTATTTTTGGCCATTTTATATGAAAGTGTACTGTCTCTTTAAGAAACTTAACTTTTGAATTGGGGGCTGGAAATCGCAGTATAGCACTGTCAAGACACCCTAAGAAGGTTCCCAGGGTGATTTTAAATATGTATGGGGTTTATAATTGTAGCGGGCAATGGTATAAGGTTATTTTTGGCCATTTTATATGAAAGTGTACTGTCTCTTTAAGAAACTTAACTTTTGAATTGGGGGCTGGAAATCGCAGTATAGCATTTTCAGGACACCCTGGGAAGGTTCCCAGGGTGATTTTAAATATGTATGGGGTTTATAATTGTAGTGGGCAATGGTATAAGGATATTTTTGGCCATTTAAATGAAAGTGTACTGTCTCTTTAAGAAATTTCACTTTTGAATTGTGGGCTGGAAATCGCAGTATAGCACTGTCAAGACACCCTAAGAAGTTTCCTAGGGTGATTTTAAATATGTATGGGGTTTATAATTGTAGTTGTCAATGGTATAAGGTTATTTTTGGCCATTTTATATGAAAGTGCACTGTCTCTTTAAGAAATTTCACTTTTGAATTGGGGGCTGGAAATCACAGTATAGCACTGTCAAGACACCCTGGGAAGGTTCCCAGGGTGATTTTAAATATGTATGGGGTTTATAATTGTAGTGGGCAATGGTATAAGGTTATTTTTGGCCATTTTATATGACAGTGTACTGTCTCTTTAAGAAACTTAACTTTTGAATTGGGGGCTGGAAATCGCAGTATAGCACTGTCAAGACACCCTGGGAAAGTTCCCAGGGTGATTTTAAATATGTATGGGGTTTAAAATTGTAGTAGGCAATGGTATAAGGTTATTTTTGGCCATTTTATATGAAAGTGTATTGTCTCTTTAAGAAACTTAACTTTTGAATTGGGGACTGGAAATCGCAGTATAGCACTGTCAAGACACACTGGGAAGGTTCCCAGGGTGATTTTAAATATGTATGGGGTTTATAATTGTAGTGGGCAATGGTATAAGGTTATTTTTGGCCATTTTATATGAAAGTGTACTGTCTCTTTAAGAAACTTAACTTTTGAATTGGGGGCTGGAAATCGCAGTATAGCACTGTCAAGACACCCTAAGAAGGTTCCCAGGGTGATTTTAAATATGTATGGGGTTAATAATTGTAGTGGGCAATGGTATAAGGTTATTTTTGGCCATTTTATATGAAAGTGTATTGTCTCTTTAAGAAACTTAACTTTGGAATTGGGGACTGGAAATCGCAGTATAGCACTGTCAAGACACCCTGGGAAGGTTCCCAGGGTGATTTTAAATATGTATGGGGTTAATAATTGTGGTGGGCAATGGTATAAGGTTATTTTTGGCCATTTTATATGAAAGTGTACTGTCTCTTTAAGAAATTTCACTTTTGAATTGTGGGCTGGAAATCGCAGTATAGCACTGTCAAGACACCCTAAGAAGGTTCCCAGGGTGATTTTAAATATGTATGGGGTTTATAATTGTAGTGGGCAATGGTATAAGGTTATTTTTGGCCATTTTATATGACAGTGTACTGTCTCTTTACGAAATTTCACTTTTGAATTGGGGGCTGGAAATCGCAGTATAGCATTTTCAGGACACCCTGGGGAGGTTCCCAGGGTGATTTTAATTATGTATGGGGTTTATAATTGTAGTGGGCAATGGTATAAGGTTATTTTTGGCCATTTTATATGAAAGTGTACTGTCTCTTTAAGAAACTTAACTTTTGAATTGGGGGCTGGAAATCGCAGTATAGCACTGTCAAGACACCCTAAGAAGGTTCCCAGGGTGATTTTAAATATGTATGGGGTTTATAATTGTAGCGGGCAATGGTATAAGGTTATTTTTGGCCATTTTATATGAAAGTGTACTGTCTCTTTAAGAAACTTAACTTTTGAATTAGGGGCTGGAAATCGCAGTATAGCATTTTCAGGACACCCTGGGAAGGTTCCCAGGGTGATTTTAAATATGTATGGGGTTTATAATTGTAGTGGTCAATGGTATAAGGTTATTTTTGGCCATTTTATATGAAAGTGTACTGTCTCTTTAAGAAATTTCACTTTTGAATTGGGGGCTGGAAATCGCAGCATAGTACTGTCAAGACACCCTAAGAAGGTTCCCAGGGTGATTTTAAATATGTATGGTGATTTTAAATATGTATGGGGTTTATAATTGTAGTGGTCAATGGTATAAGGTTATTTTTGGCCATTTTATATGAAAGTGTACTGTCTCTTTAAGAAACTTAACTTTTGAATTGGGGGCTGGAAATTGCAGTATAGCAGTGTCAAGACACCCTAAGAAGGTTCCCAGGGTGATTTTAAATATGTATGGGGTTTATAATTGTAGTGGGCAATGGTATATGGTTGTTTTTGGCCATTTTATATGAAAGTCTACTGTCTCTTTAAGAAATTTCACTTTTGAATTTTGGGCTGGAAATCGCAGTATAGCACTGTCAAGACACCCTAAGAAGGTTCCCAGGGTGATTTTAAATATGTATGGGGTTTATAATTGTAGTGGGCAATGGTATAAGGTTATTTTTGGCCATTTTATATGAAAGTGTACTGTCTCTTTAAGAAACTTAACTTTTGAATTGGGGGCTGGAAATCGCAGTATAGCATTTTCAGGACACCCTGGGAAGGTTCCCAGGGTGATTTTAAATATGTATGGGCTTTATAATTGTAGTGGGCAATGGTATAAGGTTATTTTTTGCCATTTTGTATGAAAGTGTACTGTCTCTTTAAGAAACTAACTTTTGAATTGGGGGCTGGAAATCGCAGTATAGCAGTGTCAAGACACCCTAAGAAGGTTCCCAGGGTGATTTTAAATATGTATGGGGTTTATAATTGTAGTGGGCAATGGTATAAGGTTATTTTTGGCCATTTTATATGAAAGTGTACTGTCTTTTTAAGAAATTTCACTTTTGAATTGTGGGCTGGAAATCGCAGTATAGCACTGTCAAGACACCCTAAGAAGGTTCCCAGGGTGATTTTAAATATGTATGGGGTTTATAATTGTAGTGGGCAATGGTATAAGGTTATTTTTGGCCATTTTATATGAAAGTGTACTGTCTCTTTAAGAACGTAACTTTTGAATTGTGGGCTGGAAATCGCAGTATAGCACTGTCAAGACACCCTAAGAAGGTTCCCAGGGTGATTTTAAATATGTATGGGGTTTATAATTGTAGTGGGCAATGGTATAAGGTTATTTTTGGCCATTTTATATGAAAGTGTACTGTCTCTTTAAGAAATTTCACTTTTGAATTGGGGGCTGGAAATCGCAGTATAGCATTTACAGGACACCCTAAGAAGGTTCCCAGGGTGATTTTAAATATGTATGGGGTTTATAATTGTAGTGGGCAATGGTATAAGGTTATTTTTGGCCATTTTATATTTAAGTGTACTGTCTCTTTAAGAACGTAACTTTTGAATTGGGGGCTGGAAATCGCAGTATAGCACTGTCAAGACATCCTAAGAAGGTTCCCAGGGTGATTTTAAATATGTATGGGGTTTATAATTGTAGTGGGCAATGGTATAAGGTTATTTTTGGCCATTTTATATGAAAGTGTACTGTCTCTTTAAGAAATTAATTTTTGAATTGGGGACTGGAAATCGCAGTATTGCACTGTCAAGAAACCCTAAGAAGGCTCCCAGGGTGATTTTAAATGTGTATGGTTTTTATAATTGTAGTGGGCAATGGTATAAGGTTATTTTTGGCCATTTTATATGAAAGTGTACTGTCTCTTTAAGAAACTTTACTTTTGAATTGGGGGCTGGAAATCGCAGTATAGCATTTTCAGGACACCCTGGGGAGGTTCCCAGGGTGATTTTAAATATGTATGGGGTTTATAATTGTAGTGGGCAATGGTATAAGGTTATTTTTGGCCATTTTATATGAAAGTGTACTGTCTCTTTAAGAAATTTCACTTTTGAATTGGGGGCTGGAAATCGCAGTATAGCATTTACAGGACACCCTAAGAAGGTTCCCAGGGTGATTTTAAATATGTATGGGGTTTATAATTGTAGTGGGCAATGGTATAAGGTTATTTTTGGCCATTTTATATGAAAGTGTACTGTCTCTTTAAGAACGTAACTTTTGAATTGGGGGCTGGAAATCGCAGTATAGCACTGTCAAGACACCTTGATATGGTTCCCAGGGTGATTTTAAATATGTATGGGGTTTATAATTGTAGTGGGCAATGGTATAAGGTTATTTTTGGCCATTTTATATGAAAGTGTACTGTCTCTTTAAGAAACTTAGCTTTTGAATTGGGGGCTGGAAATCGCAGTATAGCACTGTCAAGACACCCTAAGAAGGTTCCCAGGGTGATTTTAAATATGTATGGGGTTTATAATTGTAGTGGGCAATGGTATAAGGTTATTGTTGGCCATTTTATATGAAAGTGTACTGTCTCTTTAAGAAATTTCACTTTTGAATTGGGGGCTGGAAATCGCAGTATAGCATTTTCAGGACACCCTGGGGAGGTTCCCAGGGTGATTTTAAATATATATGGGGTTTATAATTGTAGTGGGCAATGGTATAAGGTTATTTTTGGCCATTATATATGAAAGCGTACTGTCTCTTTAAGAAATTTAACTTTTGAATTGTGGGCTGGAAATCGCAGTATAGCACTGTCAAGAAACCCTAAGAAGGTTCCCAGGGTGATTTTAAATATGTATGGGGTTTATAATTGTAGTGGGCAATGGTATAAGGTTATTTTTGGCCATTTTATATGAAAGTATACTGTCTCTTTAAGAAACTTAACTTTTGAATTGGGGGCTGGAAATCGCAGTATAGCATTTTCAGGACACCCTGGGGAGGTTCCCAGGGTGATTTTAAATGTGTATGGGGTTTATAATTGTAGTGGGCAATGGTATAAGGTTATTTTTGGCCATTTTATATGAAAGTGTACTGTCTCTTTAAGAAATTTCACTTTTGAATTGGGGGCTGGAAATCACAGTATAGCACTGTCAAGACACCCCTAAGAAGGTTCCCAGGGTGATTTTAAATATGTATGGGGTTTATAATTGTAGTGGGCAATGGTATAAGGTTATTTTTGGCCATTTTATATGAAAGTGTACTGTCTCTTTAAGAACTTAACTTTTAAATTGGGGGCTGGAAATCGCAGTATAGCACTGTCAAGACACCCTGAGAAGGTTCCCAGGGTGATTTTAAATATGTATGGGGTTTATAATTGTAGTAGGCAATGGTATAAGGTTATTTTTTGGCCATTTTATATGAAAGTGTATTGTCTCTTTAAGAAACTTAACTTTTGAATTGGGGACTGGAAATCGCAGTATAGCACTGTCAAGACACCCTGGGAAGGTTCCCAGGGTGATTTTAAATATGTATGGGGTTAATAATTGTGGTGGGCAAAGGTATAAGGTTATTTTTGGCCATTTTATATGAAAGTGTACTGTCTCTTTAAGAAATTTCACTTTTGAATTGTGGGCTGGAAATCGCAGTATAGCACTGTCAAGACACCCTAAGAAGGTTCCCAGGGTGATTTTAAATATGTATGGGGTTTATAATTGTAGTGGGCAATGGTATAAGGTTATTTTTGGCCATTTTATATGAAAGTGTACTGTCTCTTTAAGAAATTTCACTTTTGAATTGGGGGCTGGAAATCGCAGTATAGCATTTTCAGGACACCCTGGGAAGGTTCCCAGGGTGATTTTAAATATGTATGGGGTTTATAATTGTAGTGGGCAATGGTATAAGGTTATTTTTGGCCATTTTATATGAAAGTGTACTGTCTCTTTAAGAAATTTCACTTTTGAATTGTGGGCTGGAAATCGCAGTATAGCACTGTCAAGACACCCTAAGAAGGTTCCCAGGGTGATTTTAAATATGTATGGGGTTTATAATTGTAGTGGGCAATGGTATAAGGTTATTTTTGGCCATTTTATATGAAAGTGTACTGTCTCTTTAAGAAATTTCACTTTTGAATTGGGGGCTGGAAATCGCAGCATAGCACTGTCAAGACACCCTAAGAAGGTTCCCAGGGTGATTTTAAATATGTATGGTTTTTATAATTGTAGTGGGCAATGGTATAAGGTTATTTTTGGCCATTTTATATGAAAGTGTACTGTCTCTTTAAGAAACTTTACTTTTGAATTGGGGGCTGGAAATCGCAGTATAGCATTTTCAGGACACCCTGGGGAGGTTCCCAGGGTGATTTTAAATATGTATGGGGTTTATAATTGTAGTGGGCAATGGTTTAAGGTTATTTTTGGCCATTTTATATGAAAGTGTACTGTCTCTTTAAGAAATTTCACTTTTGAATTGGGGGCTGGAAATCGCAGTATAGCATTTACAGGACACCCTAAGAAGGTTCCCAGGGTGATTTTAAATATGTATGGGGTTTATAATTGTAGTGGGCAATGGTATAAGGTTATTTTTGGCCATTTTATATGAAAGTGTACTGTCTCTTTAAGAACGTAACTTTTGAATTGGGGGCTGGAAATCGCAGTATAGCACTGTCAAGACACCTTGATATGGTTCCCAGGGTGATTTTAAATATGTATGGGGTTTATAATTGTAGTGGGCAATGGTATAAGGTTATTTTTGGCCATTTTATATGAAAGTGTACTGTCTCTTTAAGAAACTTAGCTTTTGAATTGGGGGCTGGAAATCGCAGTATAGCACTGTCAAGACACCCTAAGAAGGTTCCCAGGGTGATTTTAAATATGTATGGGGTTTATAATTGTAGTGGGCAATGGTATAAGGTTATTGTTGGCCATTTTATATGAAAGTGTACTGTCTCTTTAAGAAATTTCACTTTTGAATTGGGGGCTGGAAATCGCAGTATAGCATTTTCAGGACACCCTGGGGAGGTTCCCAGGGTGATTTTAAATATGTATGGGGTTTATAATTGTAGTGGGCAATGGTATAAGGTTATTTTTGGCCATTTTATATGAAAGTGTACTGTCTCTTTAAGAACGTAACTTTTGAATTGGGGGCTGGAAATCGCAGTATAGCACTGTCAAGACACCCTAAGAAGGTTCCCAGGGTGATTTTAAATATGTATGGGGTTTATAATTGTAGTGGGCAATGGTATAAGGTTATTTTTGGCCATTTTATATGAAAGTGTACTGTCTCTTTAAGAAATTTCACTTTTGAATTGGGGGCTGGAAATCGCAGCATAGCACTGTCAAGACACCCTAAGAAGGTTCCCAGGGTGATTTTAAATATGTATGGTTTTTATAATTGTAGTGGGCAATGGTATAAGGTTATTTTTGGCCATTTTATATGAAAGTGTACTGTCTCTTTAAGAAACTTTACTTTTGAATTGGGGGCTGGAAATCGCAGTATAGCATTTTCAGGACACCCTGGGGAGGTTCCCAGGGTGATTTTAAATATGTATGGGGTTTATAATTGTAGTGGGCAATGGTATAAGGTTATTTTTGGCCATTTTATATGAAAGTGTACTGTCTCTTTAAGAAATTTCACTTTTGAATTGGGGGCTGGAAATCGCAGTATAGCATTTACAGGACACCCTAAGAAGGTTCCCAGGGTGATTTTAAATATGTATGGGGTTTATAATTGTAGTGGGCAATGGTATAAGGTTATTTTTGGCCATTTTATATGAAAGTGTACTGTCTCTTTAAGAACGTAACTTTTGAATTGGGGGCTGGAAATCGCAGTATAGCACTGTCAAGACACCTTGATATGGTTCCCAGGGTGATTTTAAATATGTATGGGGTTTATAATTGTAGTGGGCAATGGTATAAGGTTATTTTTGGCCATTTTATATGAAAGTGTACTGTCTCTTTAAGAAACTTAGCTTTTGAATTGGGGGCTGGAAATCGCAGTATAGCACTGTCAAGACACCCTAAGAAGGTTCCCAGGGTGATTTTAAATATGTATGGGGTTTATAATTGTAGTGGGCAATGGTATAAGGTTATTGTTGGCCATTTTATATGAAAGTGTACTGTCTCTTTAAGAAATTTCACTTTTGAATTGGGGGCTGGAAATCGCAGTATAGCATTTTCAGGACACCCTGGGGAGGTTCCCAGGGTGATTTTAAATATATATGGGGTTTATAATTGTAGTGGGCAATGGTATAAGGTTATTTTTGGCCATTATATATGAAAGCGTACTGTCTCTTTAAGAAATTTAACTTTTGAATTGTGGGCTGGAAATCGCAGTATAGCACTGTCAAGAAACCCTAAGAAGGTTCCCAGGGTGATTTTAAATATGTATGGGGTTTATAATTGTAGTGGGCAATGGTATAAGGTTATTTTTGGCCATTTTATATGAAAGTATACTGTCTCTTTAAGAAACTTAACTTTTGAATTGGGGGCTGGAAATCGCAGTATAGCATTTTCAGGACACCCTGGGGAGGTTCCCAGGGTGATTTTAAATGTGTATGGGGTTTATAATTGTAGTGGGCAATGGTATAAGGTTATTTTTGGCCATTTTATATGAAAGTGTACTGTCTCTTTAAGAAATTTCACTTTTGAATTGGGGGCTGGAAATCACAGTATAGCACTGTCAAGACACCCCTAAGAAGGTTCCCAGGGTGATTTTAAATATGTATGGGGTTTATAATTGTAGTGGGCAATGGTATAAGGTTATTTTTGGCCATTTTATATGAAAGTGTATTGTCTCTTTAAGAACTTAACTTTTAAGTTGGGGGCTGGAAATCGCAGTATAGCACTGTCAAGACACCCTGAGAAGGTTCCCAGGGTGATTTTAAATATGTATGGGGTTTATAATTGTAGTAGGCAATGGTATAAGGTTATTTTTTGGCCATTTTATATGAAAGTGTATTGTCTCTTTAAGAAACTTAACTTTTGAATTGGGGACTGGAAATCGCAGTATAGCACTGTCAAGACACCCTGG
This sequence comes from Phyllobates terribilis, assembly GCF_046119375.1. Taxonomy (NCBI): domain Eukaryota; kingdom Metazoa; phylum Chordata; class Amphibia; order Anura; family Dendrobatidae; genus Phyllobates; species Phyllobates terribilis. The sequence goes on from NW_027362913.1 coordinate 2,524,668, forward strand.
GAAGGTTCCCAGGGTGATTTTAAATATGTATGGGGTTAATAATTGTGGTGGGCAAAGGTATAAGGTTATTTTTGGCCATTTTATATGAAAGTGTACTGTCTCTTTAAGAAATTTCACTTTTGAATTGTGGGCTGGAAATCGCAGTATAGCACTGTCAAGACACCCTAAGAAGGTTCCCAGGGTGATTTTAAATATGTATGGGGTTTATAATTGTAGTGGGCAATGGTATAAGGTTATTTTTGGCCATTTTATATGAAAGTGTACTGTCTCTTTAAGAAATTTCACTTTTGAATTGGGGGCTGGAAATCGCAGTATAGCATTTTCAGGACACCCTGGGAAGGTTCCCAGGGTGATTTTAAATATGTATGGGGTTTATAATTGTAGTGGGCAATGGTATAAGGTTATTTTTGGCCATTTTATATGAAAGTGTACTGTCTCTTTAAGAAATTTCACTTTTGAATTGTGGGCTGGAAATCGCAGTATAGCACTGTCAAGACACCCTAAGAAGCTTCCCAGGGTGATTTTAAATATGTATGGGGTTTATAATTGTAGTGGGCAATGGTATAAGGTTATTTTTGGCCATTTTATATTAAAGTGTACTGTCTCTTTAAGAACGTAACTTTTGAATTGGGGGCTGGAAATCGCAGTATAGCACTGTCAAGACACCCTAAGAAGGTTCCCAGGGTGATTTTAAATATGTATGGGGTTTATAATTGTAGTGGGCAATGGTATAAGGTTATTTTTGGCCATTTTATATGAAAGTGTACTGTCTCTTTAAGAAATTTCACTTTTTAATTGGGGGCTGGAAATCGCAGCATAGCACTGTCAAGACACCCTAAGAAGGTTCCCAGGGTGATTTTAAATATGTATGGGGTTTATAATTGTAGTGGTCAATGGTATAAGGTTATTTTTGGCCATTTTATATGAAAGTGTACTGTCTCTTTAAGAAACTTAACTTTTGAATTGGGGGCTGGAAATCGCAGTATAGCATTTTCAGGACACCCTGGGAAGGTTCCCAGGGTGATTTTAAATATGTATGGGGTTTAAAATTGTAGTGGGCAATGGTATAAGGTTATTTTTGGCCATTTTATATGAAAGTGTACTGTCTCTTTAAGAAACGTAACTTTTGAATTGGGGGCTGGAAATCGCAGTATAGCACTGTCAAGAAACCCTAAGAAGATTCCCAGGGTGATTTTAAATATGTATGGTGTTTATAATTGTAGTGGGTAATGGTATAAGGTTATTTTTGGCCATTTTATATGAAAGTGTACTGTCTCTTTAAGAAACTTTACTTTTGAATTGTGGGCTGGAAATCGCAGTATAGCATTTTCAGGACACCCTGGGAAGGTTCCCAGGGTGATTTTAAATATGTATGGGGTTTATAATTGTAGTGGGCAATGGTATATGGTTATTTTTGGCCATTTCATATGAAAGTGTACTGTCTCTTTAAGAAACTTCACTTTTGAATTAAGGGCTGGAAATCGCAGTATAGCACTGTCAAGACACCCTAAGAAGGTTCCCAGGGTGATTTTAAATAAGTATGGGGTTTATAATTGTAGTGGGCATTGGTATAAGGTTATTTTTGGCCATTTTATATGAAAATGTACTGTCTCTTTAAGAAACTTTACTTTTGAATTGGGGGCTGGAAATCGCAGTATAGCATTTTCAGGACACCCTGGGAAGGTTCCCAAGGTGAATTTAAATATGTATGGGGTTTATAATTGTAGTTGGCAATGGTATAAGGTTATTTTTGGCCATTTTATATGAAAGTTTACTGTCTCTTTAAGAAACTTAACTTTTGAATTGGGGGCTGGAAATCACAGTTTAGCACTGTCAAGACACCCTAAGAAGGTTCCCAGGGTGATTTTAAATATGTATGGGGTTTATAATTGTAGTGGGCAATGGTATAAGGTTATTTTTGGCCATTTTATATGAAAGTGTACTCTCTCTTTAAGAAACTTAACTTTTGAATTGGGGGCTGGAAATCGCAGTATAGCAGTGTCAAGACACCCTAAGAAGGTTCCCAGGGTGATTTTAAATATGTATGGGGTTTATAATTGTAGTGGGCAATGATATAAGGTTATTTTTGGCCATTTTATATGAAAGTGTACTGTCTCTTTAAGAAATTTCACTTTTGAATTGGGGGCTGGAAATCGCAGCATAGCACTGTCAAGACACCCTAAGAAGGTTCCCAGGGTGATTTTAAATATGTATGGGGTTTATAATTGTAGTGGTCAATGGTATAAGGTTATTTTTGGCCATTTTATATGAAAGTGTACTGTCTCTTTAAGAAACTTAACTTTTGAATTGGGGGCTGGAAATCGCAGTATAGCATTTTCAGGACACCCTGGGAAGGTTCCCAGGGTGATTTTAAATATGTATGGGCTTTATAATTGTACTGGGCAATGGTATAAGTTTATTTTTGGCCATTTTATATGAAAGTGTACTGTCTCTTTAAGAAACGTAACTTTTGAATTGGGGGCTGGAAATCGCAGTATAGCACTGTCAAGACACCCTAAGAAGGTTCCCAGGGTGATTTTAAATATGTATGGGGTTTAAAATTGTAGTGGGCAATGGTATAAGGTTATTTTTGGCCATTTTATATGAAAGTGTACTGTCTCTTTAAGAAATGTAACTTTTGAATTGGGGGCTGGAAATCGCAGTATAGCACTGTCAAGAAACCCTAAGAAGATTCCCAGGGTGATTTTAAATATGTATGGTGTTTATAATTGTAGTGGGCAAGGGTATAAGGTTATTTTTGGCCATTTTATATGAAAGTGTACTGTCTCTTTAAGAAACTTTACTTTTGAATTGTGGGCTGGAAATCGCAGTATAGCATTTTCAGGACACCCTGGGAAGGTTCCCAGGGTGATTTTAAATATGTATGGGGTTTATAATTGTAGTGGGCAATGGTATAAGGTTATTTTTGGCCATTTTATATGAAAGTGTACTGTCTCTTTAAGAACTTAACTTTTGAATTGGGGACTGGAAATCGCAGTATTGCACTGTCAAGAAACCCTAAGAAGGTTCCCAGGGTGATTTTAAATATGTATGGGGTTTATAATTGTAGTGGGCAATGGTATAAGGTTATTTTTGGCCATTTTATTTGAAAGTGTACTGTCTCTTTAAGAAACTTTACTTTTGAATTGGGGGCTGGAAATCGCAGTATAGCATTTTCAGGACACCCTGGGGAGGTTCCCAGGGTGATTTTAAATATGTATGGGGTTTATAATTGTTGTGGGCAATGGTATAAGGTTATTTTTGGCCATTTTATATGAAAGTGTACTGTCTCTTTAAGAAATTTCACTTTTGAATTGTGGGCTGGAAATCGCAGTATAGCACTGTCAAGACACCCTAAGAAGTTTCCTAGGGTGATTTTAAATATGTATGGGGTTTATAATTGTAGTTGGCAATGGTATAAGGTTATTTTTGGCCATTTTATATGAAAATGTATTGTCTCTTTAAGAAACTTAACTTTTGAATTGGGGGCTGGAAATCGCAGTATAGCACTGTCAAGACACCCTGGGAAGGTTCCCAGGGTGATTTTAAATATGTATGGGGTTTATAATTGTAGTGGGCAATGGTATAAGGTTATTTTTGGCCATTTTATATGAAAGTGTACTGTCTCTTTAAGAAATTTCACTTTTGAATTGGGGGCTGGAAATCGCAGTATAGCATTTTCAGGACACCCTGGGAAGGTTCCCAGGGTGATTTTAAATATGTATGGGGTTTATAATTGTAGTGGGCAATGGTATAAGGTTATTTTTGGCCATTTTATATGAAAGTGTACTGTCTCTTTAAGAAATTTCACTTTTGAATTGTGGGCTGGAAATCGCAGTATAGCACTGTCAAGACACCCTAAGAAGCTTCCCAGGGTGATTTTAAATATGTATGGGGTTTATAATTGTAGTGGGCAATGGTATAAGGTTATTTTTGGCCATTTTATATTAAAGTGTACTGTCTCTTTAAGAACGTAACTTTTGAATTGGGGGCTGGAAATCGCAGTATAGCACTGTCAAGACACCCTAAGAAGGTTCCCAGGGTGATTTTAAATATGTATGGGGTTTATAATTGTAGTGGGCAATGGTATAAGGTTATTTTTGGCCATTTTATATGAAAGTGTACTGTCTCTTTAAGAAATTTCACTTTTTAATTGGGGGCTGGAAATCGCAGCATAGCACTGTCAAGACACCCTAAGAAGGTTCCCAGGGTGATTTTAAATATGTATGGGGTTTATAATTGTAGTGGTCAATGGTATAAGGTTATTTTTGGCCATTTTATATGAAAGTGTACTGTCTCTTTAAGAAACTTAACTTTTGAATTGGGGGCTGGAAATCGCAGTATAGCATTTTCAGGACACCCTGGGAAGGTTCCCAGGGTGATTTTAAATATGTATGGGGTTTAAAATTGTAGTGGGCAATGGTATAAGGTTATTTTTGGCCATTTTATATGAAAGTGTACTGTCTCTTTAAGAAACGTAACTTTTGAATTGGGGGCTGGAAATCGCAGTATAGCACTGTCAAGAAACCCTAAGAAGATTCCCAGGGTGATTTTAAATATGTATGGTGTTTATAATTGTAGTGGGTAATGGTATAAGGTTATTTTTGGCCATTTTATATGAAAGTGTACTGTCTCTTTAAGAAACTTTACTTTTGAATTGTGGGCTGGAAATCGCAGTATAGCACTGTCAAGACACCCTAAGAAGGTTCCCAGGGTGATTTTAAATAAGTATGGGGTTTATAATTGTAGTGGGCATTGGTATAAGGTTATTTTTGGCCATTTTATATGAAAATGTACTGTCTCTTTAAGAAACTTTACTTTTGAATTGGGGGCTGGAAATCGCAGTATAGCATTTTCAGGACACCCTGGGAAGGTTCCCAAGGTGAATTTAAATATGTATGGGGTTTATAATTGTAGTTGGCAATGGTATAAGGTTATTTTTGGCCATTTTATATGAAAGTTTACTGTCTCTTTAAGAAACTTAACTTTTGAATTGGGGGCTGGAAATCACAGTTTAGCACTGTCAAGACACCCTAAGAAGGTTCCCAGGGTGATTTTAAATATGTATGGGGTTTATAATTGTAGTGGGCAATGGTATAAGGTTATTTTTGGCCATTTTATATGAAAGTGTACTCTCTCTTTAAGAAACTTAACTTTTGAATTGGGGGCTGGAAATCGCAGTATAGCAGTGTCAAGACACCCTAAGAAGGTTCCCAGGGTGATTTTAAATATGTATGGGGTTTATAATTGTAGTGGGCAATGATATAAGGTTATTTTTGGCCATTTTATATGAAAGTGTACTGTCTCTTTAAGAAATTTCACTTTTGAATTGGGGGCTGGAAATCGCAGCATAGCACTGTCAAGACACCCTAAGAAGGTTCCCAGGGTGATTTTAAATATGTATGGGGTTTATAATTGTAGTGGTCAATGGTATAAGGTTATTTTTGGCCATTTTATATGAAAGTGTACTGTCTCTTTAAGAAACTTAACTTTTGAATTGGGGGCTGGAAATCGCAGTATAGCATTTTCAGGACACCCTGGGAAGGTTCCCAGGGTGATTTTAAATATGTATGGGCTTTATAATTGTACTGGGCAATGGTATAAGTTTATTTTTGGCCATTTTATATGAAAGTGTACTGTCTCTTTAAGAAACGTAACTTTTGAATTGGGGGCTGGAAATCGCAGTATAGCACTGTCAAGACACCCTAAGAAGGTTCCCAGGGTGATTTTAAATATGTATGGGGTTTAAAATTGTAGTGGGCAATGGTATAAGGTTATTTTTGGCCATTTTATATGAAAGTGTACTGTCTCTTTAAGAAATGTAACTTTTGAATTGGGGGCTGGAAATCGCAGTATAGCACTGTCAAGAAACCCTAAGAAGATTCACAGGGTGATTTTAAATATGTATGGTGTTTATAATTGTAGTGGGCAATGGTATAAGGTTATTTTTGGCCATTTTATATGAAAGTGTACTGTCTCTTTAAGAAACTTTACTTTTGAATTGTGGGCTGGAAATCGCAGTATAGCATTTTCAGGACACCCTGGGAAGGTTCCCAGGGTGATTTTAAATATGTATGGGGTTTATAATTGTAGTGGGCAATGGTATAAGGTTATTTTTGGCCATTTTATATGAAAGTGTACTGTCTCTTTAAGAACTTAACTTTTGAATTGGGGACTGGAAATCGCAGTATTGCACTGTCAAGAAACCCTAAGAAGGTTCCCAGGGTGATTTTAAATATGTATGGGGTTTATAATTGTAGTGGGCAATGGTATAAGGTTATTTTTGGCCATTTTATTTGAAAGTGTACTGTCTCTTTAAGAAACTTTACTTTTGAATTGGGGGCTGGAAATCGCAGTATAGCATTTTCAGGACACCCTGGGGAGGTTCCCAGGGTGATTTTAAATATGTATGGGGTTTATAATTGTTGTGGGCAATGGTATAAGGTTATTTTTGGCCATTTTATATGAAAGTGTACTGTCTCTTTAAGAAATTTCACTTTTGAATTGTGGGCTGGAAATCGCAGTATAGCACTGTCAAGACACCCTAAGAAGTTTCCTAGGGTGATTTTAAATATGTATGGGGTTTATAATTGTAGTTGGCAATGGTATAAGGTTATTTTTGGCCATTTTATATGAAAATGTATTGTCTCTTTAAGAAACTTAACTTTTGAATTGGGGGCTGGAAATCGCAGTATAGCACTGTCAAGACACCCTGGGAAGGTTCCCAGGGTGATTTTAAATATGTATGGGGTTTATAATTGTAGTGGGCAATGGTATAAGGTTATTTTTGGCCATTTTATATGAAAGTGTACTGTCTCTTTAAGAAATTTCACTTTTGAATTGGGGGCTGGAAATTGCAGTATAGCACTGTCAAGACACCCTAAGAAGGTTCCCAGGGTGATTTTAAATATGTATGGGGTTTATAATTGTAGTGGGCAATGGTATAAGGTTATTTTTGGCCATTTTATATGAAAGTGTACTGTCTCTTTAAGAAACTTAACTTTTGAATTGGGGGCTGGAAATCGCAGTATAGCACTGTCAAGACACCCTAAGAAGGTTCCCAGGGTGATTTTAAATATGTATGGGGTTTATAATTGTAGTGGGCAATGGTATACGGTTGTTTTTGGCCATTTTATATGAAAGTGTACTGTCTCTTTAAGAACGTAACTTTTGAATTGGGGGCTGGAAATCGCAGTATAGCACTGTCAAGACACCTTGATATGGTTCCCAGGGTGATTTTAAATATGTATGGGGTTTATAATTGTAGTGGGCAATGGTATAAGGTTATTTTTGGCCATTTTATATGAAAGTGTACTGTCTCTTTAAGAAATTTCACTTTTGAATTGGAGGCTGGAAATCGCAGTATAGCATTTTCAGGACACCCTGGGGAGGTTCCCAGGGTGCTTTTAAATATATATGGGGTTTATAATTGTAGTGGGCAATGGTATAAGGTTATTTTTGGCCATTATATATGAAAGCGTACTGTCTCTTTAAGAAATTTAACTTTTGAATTGGGGGCTGGAAATCGCAGTATAGCACTGTCAAGAAACCCTAAGAAGGTTCCCAGGGTGATTTTAAATATGTATGGGGTTTATAATTGTAGTGGGCAATGGTATAAGGTTATTTTTAACCATTTTATATGAAAGTATACTGTCTCTTTAAGAAACTTAACTTTTGAATTGGGGGCTGGAAATCGCAGTATAGCATTTTCAGGACACCCTGGGGAGGTTCCCAGGGTGATTTTAAATATGTATGGGGTTTATAATTGTAGTGGGCAATGGTATAAGGTTATTTTTGGCCATTTTATATGAAAGTGTACTGTCTCTTTAAGAAATTTCACTTTTGAATTGTGGGCTGGAAATCGCAGTATAGCACTGTCAAGACACCCTAAGAAGTTTCCTAGGGTGATTTTAAATATGTATGGGGTTTATAATTGTAGTTGTCAATGGTATAAGGTTATTTTTGGCCATTTTATATGAAAGTGTACTGTCTCTTTAAGAAATTTCACTTTTGAATTGGGGGCTGGAAATCACAGTATAGCACTGTCAAGGCACCCCTAAGAAGGTTCCCAGGGTGATTTTAAATATGTATGGGGTTTATAATTGTAGTGGGCAATGGTATAAGGTTATTTTTGGCCATTTTATATGAAAGTGTACTGTCTCTTTAAGAACTTAACTTTTGAATTGGGGGCTGGAAATCGCAGTATAGCATTGTCAAGACACCCTGGGAAGGTTCCCAGGGTGATTTTAAATATGTATGGGGTTTAAAATTGTAGTAGGCAATGGTATAAGGTTATTTTTGGCCATTTTATATGAAAGTGTATTGTCTCTTTAAGAAACTTAACTTTTGAATTGGGGACTGGAAATCGCAGTATAGCACTGTCAAGACACCCTGGGAAGGTTCCCAGGGTGATTTTAAATATGTATGGGGTTTATAATTGTAGTGGGCAATGGTATAAGGTTATTTTTGGCCATTTTATATGAAAGTGTACTGTCTCTTTAAGAAACTTAACTTTTGAATTGGGGGCTGGAAATCGCAGTATAGCACTGTCAAGACACCCTAAGAAGGTTCCCAGGGTGATTTTAAATATGTATGGGGTTTATAATTGTAGTGGGCAATGGTATAAGGTTATTTTTGGCCATTTTATATGACAGTGTACTGTCTCTTTAAGAAATTTCACTTTTGAATTGGGGGCTGGAAATCGCAGTATAGCATTTTCAGGACACCCTGGGGAGGTTCCCAGGGTGATTTTAATTATGTATGGGGTTTATAATTGTAGTGGGCAATGGTATAAGGTTATTTTTGGCCATTTTATATGAAAGTGTACTGTCTCTTTAAGAAACTTAACTTTTGAATTGGGGGCTGGAAATCGCAGTATAGCACTGTCAAGACACCCTAAGAAGGTTCCCAGGGTGATTTTAAATATGTATGGGGTTTATAATTGTAGTGGGCAATGGTATAAGGTTATTTTTGGCCATTTTATATGAAAGTGTACTGTCTCTTTAAGAAATTTCACTTTTGAATTGTGGGCTGGAAATCGCAGTATAGCACTGTCAAGACACCCTAAGAAGGTTCCCAGGGTGATTTTAAATATGTATGGGGTTTATAATTATAGTGGGCAATGGTATAAGGTTATTTTTGGCCATTTTATATGAAAGTGTACTGTCTCTTTAATAAATTTCACTTTTGAATTGGGGGCTGGAAATCGCAGTATAGCATTTTCAGGACACCCTGGGAAGGTTCCCAGGGTGATTTTAAATATGTATGGGGTTTATAATTGTAGTGGGCAATGGTATAAGGTTATTTTTGGCCATTTTATATGAAAGTGTACTGTCTCATTAAGAAATTTCACTTTTGAATTGTGGGCTGGAAATCGCAGTATAGCACTGTCAAGACACCCTAAGAAGCTTCCCAGGGTGATTTTAAATATGTATGGGGTTTATAATTGTAGTGGGCAATGGTATAAGGTTATTTTTGGCCATTTTATATGAAAGTGTACTGTCTCTTTAAGAACGTAACTTTTGAATTGGGGGCTGGAAATCGCAGTATAGCACTGTCAAGACACCCTAAGAAGGTTCCCAGGGTGATTTTAAATATGTATGGGGTTTATAATTGTAGTGGGCAATGGTATAAGGTTATTTTTGGCCATTTTATATGAAAGTGTACTGTCTCTTTAAGAAATTTCACTTTTGAATTGGGGGCTGGAAATCGCAGCATAGCACTGTCAAGACACCCTAAGAAGGTTCCCAGGGTGATTTTAAATATGTATGGGGTTTATAATTGTAGTGGTCAATGGTATAAGGTTATTTTTGGCCATTTTATATGAAAGTGTACTGTCTCTTTAAGAAACTTAACTTTTGAATTGGGGGCTGGAAATCGCAGTATAGCATTTTCAGGACACCCTGGGGAGGTTCCCAGGGTGATTTTAAATGTGTATGGGGTTTATAATTGTAGTGGGCAATGGTATAAGGTTATTTTTGGCCATTTTATATGAAAGTGTACTGTCTCTTTAAGAAATTTCACTTTTGAATTGGGGGCTGGAAATCACAGTATAGCACTGTCAAGACACCCCTAAGAAGGTTCCCAGGGTGATTTTAAATATGTATGGGGTTTATAATTGTAGTGGGCAATGGTATAAGGTTATTTTTGGCCATTTTATATGAAAGTGTACTGTCTCTTTAAGAACTTAACTTTTAAATTGGGGGCTGGAAATCGCAGTATAGCACTGTCAAGACACCCTGAGAAGGTTCCCAGGGTGATTTTAAATATGTATGGGGTTTATAATTGTAGTAGGCAATGGTATAAGGTTATTTTTTGGCCATTTTATATGAAAGTGTATTGTCTCTTTAAGAAACTTAACTTTTGAATTGGGGACTGGAAATCGCAGTATAGCACTGTCAAGACACCCTGGGAAGGTTCCCAGGGTGATTTTAAATATGTATGGGGTTAATAATTGTGGTGGGCAAAGGTATAAGGTTATTTTTGGCCATTTTATATGAAAGTGTACTGTCTCTTTAAGAAATTTCACTTTTGAATTGTGGGCTGGAAATCGCAGTATAGCACTGTCAAGACACCCTAAGAAGGTTCCCAGGGTGATTTTAAATATGTATGGGGTTTATAATTGTAGTGGGCAATGGTATAAGGTTATTTTTGGCCATTTTATATGAAAGTGTACTGTCTCTTTAAGAAATTTCACTTTTGAATTGGGGGCTGGAAATCGCAGTATAGCATTTTCAGGACACCCTGGGAAGGTTCCCAGGGTGATTTTAAATATGTATGGGGTTTATAATTGTAGTGGGCAATGGTATAAGGTTATTTTTGGCCATTTTATATGAAAGTGTACTGTCTCTTTAAGAAATTTCACTTTTGAATTGTGGGCTGGAAATCGCAGTATAGCACTGTCAAGACACCCTAAGAAGGTTCCCAGGGTGATTTTAAATATGTATGGGGTTTATAATTGTAGTGGGCAATGGTATAAGGTTATTTTTGGCCATTTTATATGAAAGTGTACTGTCTCTTTAAGAAATTTCACTTTTGAATTGGGGGCTGGAAATCGCAGCATAGCACTGTCAAGACACCCTAAGAAGGTTCCCAGGGTGATTTTAAATATGTATGGTTTTTATAATTGTAGTGGGCAATGGTATAAGGTTATTTTTGGCCATTTTATATGAAAGTGTACTGTCTCTTTAAGAAACTTTACTTTTGAATTGGGGGCTGGAAATCGCAGTATAGCATTTTCAGGACACCCTGGGGAGGTTCCCAGGGTGATTTTAAATATGTATGGGGTTTATAATTGTAGTGGGCAATGGTATAAGGTTATTTTTGGCCATTTTATATGAAAGTGTACTGTCTCTTTAAGAAATTTCACTTTTGAATTGGGGGCTGGAAATCGCAGTATAGCATTTACAGGACACCCTAAGAAGGTTCCCAGGGTGATTTTAAATATGTATGGGGTTTATAATTGTAGTGGGCAATGGTATAAGGTTATTTTTGGCCATTTTATATGAAAGTGTACTGTCTCTTTAAGAACGTAACTTTTGAATTGGGGGCTGGAAATCGCAGTATAGCACTGTCAAGACACCTTGATATGGTTCCCAGGGTGATTTTAAATATGTATGGGGTTTATAATTGTAGTGGGCAATGGTATAAGGTTATTTTTGGCCATTTTATATGAAAGTGTACTGTCTCTTTAAGAAACTTAGCTTTTGAATTGGGGGCTGGAAATCGCAGTATAGCACTGTCAAGACACCCTAAGAAGGTTCCCAGGGTGATTTTAAATATGTATGGGGTTTATAATTGTAGTGGGCAATGGTATAAGGTTATTGTTGGCCATTTTATATGAAAGTGTACTGTCTCTTTAAGAAATTTCACTTTTGAATTGGGGGCTGGAAATCGCAGTATAGCATTTTCAGGACACCCTGGGGAGGTTCCCAGGGTGATTTTAAATATGTATGGGGTTTATAATTGTAGTGGGCAATGGTATAAGGTTATTTTTGGCCATTTTATATGAAAGTGTACTGTCTCTTTAAGAACGTAACTTTTGAATTGGGGGCTGGAAATCGCAGTATAGCACTGTCAAGACACCCTAAGAAGGTTCCCAGGGTGATTTTAAATATGTATGGGGTTTATAATTGTAGTGGGCAATGGTATAAGGTTATTTTTGGCCATTTTATATGAAAGTGTACTGTCTCTTTAAGAAATTTCACTTTTGAATTGGGGGCTGGAAATCGCAGCATAGCACTGTCAAGACACCCTAAGAAGGTTCCCAGGGTGATTTTAAATATGTATGGTTTTTATAATTGTAGTGGGCAATGGTATAAGGTTATTTTTGGCCATTTTATATGAAAGTGTACTGTCTCTTTAAGAAACTTTACTTTTGAATTGGGGGCTGGAAATCGCAGTATAGCATTTTCAGGACACCCTGGGGAGGTTCCCAGGGTGATTTTAAATATGTATGGGGTTTATAATTGTAGTGGGCAATGGTATAAGGTTATTTTTGGCCATTTTATATGAAAGTGTACTGTCTCTTTAAGAAATTTCACTTTTGAATTGGGGGCTGGAAATCGCAGTATAGCATTTACAGGACACCCTAAGAAGGTTCCCAGGGTGATTTTAAATATGTATGGGGTTTATAATTGTAGTGGGCAATGGTATAAGGTTATTTTTGGCCATTTTATATGAAAGTGTACTGTCTCTTTAAGAACGTAACTTTTGAATTGGGGGCTGGAAATCGCAGTATAGCACTGTCAAGACACCTTGATATGGTTCCCAGGGTGATTTTAAATATGTATGGGGTTTATAATTGTAGTGGGCAATGGTATAAGGTTATTTTTGGCCATTTTATATGAAAGTGTACTGTCTCTTTAAGAAACTTAGCTTTTGAATTGGGGGCTGGAAATCGCAGTATAGCACTGTCAAGACACCCTAAGAAGGTTCCCAGGGTGATTTTAAATATGTATGGGGTTTATAATTGTAGTGGGCAATGGTATAAGGTTATTGTTGGCCATTTTATATGAAAGTGTACTGTCTCTTTAAGAAATTTCACTTTTGAATTGGGGGCTGGAAATCGCAGTATAGCATTTTCAGGACACCCTGGGGAGGTTCCCAGGGTGATTTTAAATATATATGGGGTTTATAATTGTAGTGGGCAATGGTATAAGGTTATTTTTGGCCATTATATATGAAAGCGTACTGTCTCTTTAAGAAATTTAACTTTTGAATTGTGGGCTGGAAATCGCAGTATAGCACTGTCAAGAAACCCTAAGAAGGTTCCCAGGGTGATTTTAAATATGTATGGGGTTTATAATTGTAGTGGGCAATGGTATAAGGTTATTTTTGGCCATTTTATATGAAAGTATACTGTCTCTTTAAGAAACTTAACTTTTGAATTGGGGGCTGGAAATCGCAGTATAGCATTTTCAGGACACCCTGGGGAGGTTCCTAGGGTGATTTTAAATGTGTATGGGGTTTATAATTGTAGTGGGCAATGGTATAAGGTTATTTTTGGCCATTTTATATGAAAGTGTACTGTCTCTTTAAGAAATTTCACTTTTGAATTGGGGGCTGGAAATCACAGTATAGCACTGTCAAGACACCCCTAAGAAGGTTCCCAGGGTGATTTTAAATATGTATGGGGTTTATAATTGTAGTGGGCAATGGTATAAGGTTATTTTTGGCCATTTTATATTAAAGTGTACTGTCTCTTTAAGAACGTAACTTATGAATTGGGGGCTGGAAATCGCAGTATAGCACTGTCAAGACACCCTAAGAAGGTTCCCAGGGTGATTTTAAATATGTATGGGGTTTATAATTGTAGTGGGCAATGGTATAAGGTTATTTTTGGCCATTTTATATGAAAGTGTACTGTCTCTTTAAGAAATTTCACTTTTTAATTGGGGGCTGGAAATCGCAGCATAGCACTGTCAAGACACCCTAAGAAGGTTCCCAGGGTGATTTTAAATATGTATGGGGTTTATAATTGTAGTGGTCAATGGTATAAGGTTATTTTTGGCCATTTTATATGAAAGTGTACTGTCTCTTTAAGAAACTTAACTTTTGAATTGGGGGCTGGAAATCGCAGTATAGCATTTTCAGGACACCCTGGGAAGGTTCCCAGGGTGATTTTAAATATGTATGGGGTTTAAAATTGTAGTGGGCAATGGTATAAGGTTATTTTTGGCCATTTTATATGAAAGTGTACTGTCTCTTTAAGAAACGTAACTTTTGAATTGGGGGCTGGAAATCGCAGTATAGCACTGTCAAGAAACCCTAAGAAGATTCCCAGGGTGATTTTAAATATGTATGGTGTTTATAATTGTAGTGGGTAATGGTATAAGGTTATTTTTGGCCATTTTATATGAAAGTGTACTGTCTCTTTAAGAAACTTTACTTTTGAATTGTGGGCTGGAAATCGCAGTATAGCATTTTCAGGACACCCTGGGAAGGTTCCCAGGGTGATTTTAAATATGTATGGGGTTTATAATTGTAGTGGGCAATGGTATATGGTTATTTTTGGCCATTTCATATGAAAGTGTACTGTCTCTTTAAGAAACTTCACTTTTGAATTAAGGGCTGGAAATCGCAGTATAGCACTGTCAAGACACCCTAAGAAGGTTCCCAGGGTGATTTTAAATAAGTATGGGGTTTATAATTGTAGTGGGCATTGGTATAAGGTTATTTTTGGCCATTTTATATGAAAATGTACTGTCTCTTTAAGAAACTTTACTTTTGAATTGGGGGCTGGAAATCGCAGTATAGCATTTTCAGGACACCCTGGGAAGGTTCCCAAGGTGAATTTAAATATGTATGGGGTTTATAATTGTAGTTGGCAATGGTATAAGGTTATTTTTGGCCATTTTATATGAAAGTTTACTGTCTCTTTAAGAAACTTAACTTTTGAATTGGGGGCTGGAAATCACAGTTTAGCACTGTCAAGACACCCTAAGAAGGTTCCCAGGGTGATTTTAAATATGTATGGGGTTTATAATTGTAGTGGGCAATGGTATAAGGTTATTTTTGGCCATTTTATATGAAAGTGTACTCTCTCTTTAAGAAACTTAACTTTTGAATTGGGGGCTGGAAATCGCAGTATAGCAGTGTCAAGACACCCTAAGAAGGTTCCCAGGGTGATTTTAAATATGTATGGGGTTTATAATTGTAGTGGGCAATGATATAAGGTTATTTTTGGCCATTTTATATGAAAGTGTACTGTCTCTTTAAGAAATTTCACTTTTGAATTGGGGGCTGGAAATCGCAGCATAGCACTGTCAAGACACCCTAAGAAGGTTCCCAGGGTGATTTTAAATATGTATGGGGTTTATAATTGTAGTGGTCAATGGTATAAGGTTATTTTTGGCCATTTTATATGAAAGTGTACTGTCTCTTTAAGAAACTTAACTTTTGAATTGGGGGCTGGAAATCGCAGTATAGCATTTTCAGGACACCCTGGGAAGGTTCCCAGGGTGATTTTAAATATGTATGGGCTTTATAATTGTACTGGGCAATGGTATAAGTTTATTTTTGGCCATTTTATATGAAAGTGTACTGTCTCTTTAAGAAACGTAACTTTTGAATTGGGGGCTGGAAATCGCAGTATAGCACTGTCAAGACACCCTAAGAAGGTTCCCAGGGTGATTTTAAATATGTATGGGGTTTAAAATTGTAGTGGGCAATGGTATAAGGTTATTTTTGGCCATTTTATATGAAAGTGTACTGTCTCTTTAAGAAATGTAACTTTTGAATTGGGGGCTGGAAATCGCAGTATAGCACTGTCAAGAAACCCTAAGAAGATTCCCAGGGTGATTTTAAATATGTATGGTGTTTATAATTGTAGTGGGCAATGGTATAAGGTTATTTTTGGCCATTTTATATGAAAGTGTACTGTCTCTTTAAGAAACTTTACTTTTGAATTGTGGGCTGGAAATCGCAGTATAGCATTTTCAGGACACCATGGGAAGGTTCCCAGGGTGATTTTAAATATGTATGGGGTTTATAATTGTAGTGGGCAATGGTATAAGGTTATTTTTGGCCATTTTATATGAAAGTGTACTGTCTCTTTAAGAACTTAACTTTTGAATTGGGGACTGGAAATCGCAGTATTGCACTGTCAAGAAACCCTAAGAAGGTTCCCAGGGTGATTTTAAATATGTATGGGGTTTATAATTGTAGTGGGCAATGGTATAAGGTTATTTTTGGCCATTTTATTTGAAAGTGTACTGTCTCTTTAAGAAACTTTACTTTTGAATTGGGGGCTGGAAATCGCAGTATAGCATTTTCAGGACACCCTGGGGAGGTTCCCAGGGTGATTTTAAATATGTATGGGGTTTATAATTGTTGTGGGCAATGGTATAAGGTTATTTTTGGCCATTTTATATGAAAGTGTACTGTCTCTTTAAGAAATTTCACTTTTGAATTGTGGGCTGGAAATCGCAGTATAGCACTGTCAAGACACCCTAAGAAGTTTCCTAGGGTGATTTTAAATATGTATGGGGTTTATAATTGTAGTTGGCAATGGTATAAGGTTATTTTTGGCCATTTTATATGAAAATGTATTGTCTCTTTAAGAAACTTAACTTTTGAATTGGGGGCTGGAAATCGCAGTATAGCACTGTCAAGACACCCTGGGAAGGTTCCCAGGGTGATTTTAAATATGTATGGGGTTTATAATTGTAGTGGGCAATGGTATAAGGTTATTTTTGGCCATTTTATATGAAAGTGTACTGTCTCTTTAAGAAATTTCACTTTTGAATTGGGGGCTGGAAATTGCAGTATAGCACTGTCAAGACACCCTAAGAAGGTTCCCAGGGTGATTTTAAATATGTATGGGGTTTATAATTGTAGTGGGCAATGGTATAAGGTTATTTTTGGCCATTTTATATGAAAGTGTACTGTCTCTTTAAGAAACTTAACTTTTGAATTGGGGGCTGGAAATCGCAGTATAGCACTGTCAAGACACCCTAAGAAGGTTCCCAGGGTGATTTTAAATATGTATGGGGTTTATAATTGTAGTGGGCAATGGTATAAGGTTGTTTTTGGCCATTTTATATGAAAGTGTACTGTCTCTTTAAGAACGTAACTTTTGAATTGGGGGCTGGAAATCGCAGTATAGCACTGTCAAGACACCTTGATATGGTTCCCAGGGTGATTTTAAATATGTATGGGGTTTATAATTGTAGTGGGCAATGGTATAAGGTTATTTTTGGCCATTTTATATGAAAGTGTACTGTCTCTTTAAGAAATTTCACTTTTGAATTGGAGGCTGGAAATCGCAGTATAGCATTTTCAGGACACCCTGGGGAGGTTCCCAGGGTGCTTTTAAATATATATGGGGTTTATAATTGTAGTGGGCAATGGTATAAGGTTATTTTTGGCCATTATATATGAAAGCGTACTGTCTCTTTAAGAAATTTAACTTTTGAATTGGGGGCTGGAAATCGCAGTATAGCACTGTCAAGAAACCCTAAGAAGGTTCCCAGGGTGATTTTAAATATGTATGGGGTTTATAATTGTAGTGGGCAATGGTATAAGGTTATTTTTAACCATTTTATATGAAAGTATACTGTCTCTTTAAGAAACTTAACTTTTGAATTGGGGGCTGGAAATCGCAGTATAGCATTTTCAGGACACCCTGGGGAGGTTCCCAGGGTGATTTTAAATATGTATGGGGTTTATAATTGTAGTGGGCAATGGTATAAGGTTATTTTTGGCCATTTTATATGAAAGTGTACTGTCTCTTTAAGAAATTTCACTTTTGAATTGTGGGCTGGAAATCGCAGTATAGCACTGTCAAGACACCCTAAGAAGTTTCCTAGGGTGATTTTAAATATGTATGGGGTTTATAATTGTAGTTGTCAATGGTATAAGGTTATTTTTGGCCATTTTATATGAAAGTGTACTGTCTCTTTAAGAAATTTCACTTTTGAATTGGGGGCTGGAAATCACAGTATAGCACTGTCAAGGCACCCCTAAGAAGGTTCCCAGGGTGATTTTAAATATGTATGGGGTTTATAATTGTAGTGGGCAATGGTATAAGGTTATTTTTGGCCATTTTATATGAAAGTGTACTGTCTCTTTAAGAACTTAACTTTTGAATTGGGGGCTGGAAATCGCAGTATAGCATTGTCAAGACACCCTGGGAAGGTTCCCAGGGTGATTTTAAATATGTATGGGGTTTAAAATTGTAGTAGGCAATGGTATAAGGTTATTTTTGGCCATTTTATATGAAAGTGTATTGTCTCTTTAAGAAACTTAACTTTTGAATTGGGGACTGGAAATCGCAGTATAGCACTGTCAAGACACCCTGGGAAGGTTCCCAGGGTGATTTTAAATATGTATGGGGTTTATAATTGTAGTGGGCAATGGTATAAGGTTATTTTTGGCCATTTTATATGAAAGTGTACTGTCTCTTTAAGAAACTTAACTTTTGAATTGGGGGCTGGAAATCGCAGTATAGCACTGTCAAGACACCCTAAGAAGGTTCCCAGGGTGATTTTAAATATGTATGGGGTTTATAATTGTAGTGGGCAATGGTATAAGGTTATTTTTGGCCATTTTATATGACAGTGTACTGTCTCTTTAAGAAATTTCACTTTTGAATTGGGGGCTGGAAATCGCAGTATAGCATTTTCAGGACACCCTGGGGAGGTTCCCAGGGTGATTTTAATTATGTATGGGGTTTATAATTGTAGTGGGCAATGGTATAAGGTTATTTTTGGCCATTTTATATGAAAGTGTACTGTCTCTTTAAGAAACTTAACTTTTGAATTGGGGGCTGGAAATCGCAGTATAGCACTGTCAAGACACCCTAAGAAGGTTCCCAAGGTGATTTTAAATATGTATGGGGTTTATAATTGTAGTGGGCAATGGTATAAGGTTATTTTTGGCCATTTTATATGAAAGTGTACTGTCTCTTTAAGAAATTTCACTTTTGAATTGTGGGCTGGAAATCGCAGTATAGCACTGTCAAGACACCCTAAGAAGGTTCCCAGGGTGATTTTAAATATGTATGGGGTTTATAATTATAGTGGGCAATGGTATAAGGTTATTTTTGGCCATTTTATATGAAAGTGTACTGTCTCTTTAAGAAATTTCACTTTTGAATTGGGGGCTGGAAATCGCAGTATAGCATTTTCAGGACACCCTGGGAAGGTTCCCAGGGTGATTTTAAATATGTATGGGGTTTATAATTGTAGTGGGCAATGGTATAAGGTTATTTTTGGCCATTTTATATGAAAGTGTACTGTCTCTTTAAGAACGTAACTTTTGAATTGGGGGCTGGAAATCGCAGTATAGCACTGTCAAGACACCCTAAGAAGGTTCCCAGGGTGATTTTAAATATGTATGGGGTTTATAATTGTAGTGGGCAATGGTATAAGGTTATTTTTGGCCATTTTATTTGAAAGTGTACTGTCTCTTTAAGAAACTTTACTTTTGAATTGGGGGCTGGAAATCGCAGTATAGCATTTTCAGGACACCCTGGGGAGGTTCCCAGGGTGATTTTAAATATGTATGGGGTTTATAATTGTTGTGGGCAATGGTATAAGGTTATTTTTGGCCATTTTATATGAAAGTGTACTGTCTCTTTAAGAAATTTCACTTTTGAATTGTGGGCTGGAAATCGCAGTATAGCACTGTCAAGACACCCTAAGAAGTTTCCTAGGGTGATTTTAAATATGTATGGGGTTTATAATTGTAGTTGGCAATGGTATAAGGTTATTTTTGGCCATTTTATATGAAAATGTATTGTCTCTTTAAGAAACTTAACTTTTGAATTGGGGGCTGGAAATCGCAGTATAGCACTGTCAAGACACCCTGGGAAGGTTCCCAGGGTGATTTTAAATATGTATGGGGTTTATAATTGTAGTGGGCAATGGTATAAGGTTATTTTTGGCCATTTTATATGAAAGTGTACTGTCTCTTTAAGAAATTTCACTTTTGAATTGGGGGCTGGAAATTGCAGTATAGCACTGTCAAGACACCCTAAGAAGGTTCCCAGGGTGATTTTAAATATGTATGGGGTTTATAATTGTAGTGGGCAATGGTATAAGGTTATTTTTGGCCATTTTATATGAAAGTGTACTGTCTCTTTAAGAAACTTAACTTTTGAATTGGGGGCTGGAAATCGCAGTATAGCACTGTCAAGACACCCTAAGAAGGTTCCCAGGGTGATTTTAAATATGTATGGGGTTTATAATTGTAGTGGGCAATGGTATAAGGTTGTTTTTGGCCATTTTATATGAAAGTGTACTGTCTCTTTAAGAACGTAACTTTTGAATTGGGGGCTGGAAATCGCAGTATAGCACTGTCAAGACACCTTGATATGGTTCCCAGGGTGATTTTAAATATGTATGGGGTTTATAATTGTAGTGGGCAATGGTATAAGGTTATTTTTGGCCATTTTATATGAAAGTGTACTGTCTCTTTAAGAAATTTCACTTTTGAATTGGAGGCTGGAAATCGCAGTATAGCATTTTCAGGACACCCTGGGGAGGTTCCCAGGGTGCTTTTAAATATATATGGGGTTTATAATTGTAGTGGGCAATGGTATAAGGTTATTTTTGGCCATTATATATGAAAGCGTACTGTCTCTTTAAGAAATTTAACTTTTGAATTGGGGGCTGGAAATCGCAGTATAGCACTGTCAAGAAACCCTAAGAAGGTTCCCAGGGTGATTTTAAATATGTATGGGGTTTATAATTGTAGTGGGCAATGGTATAAGGTTATTTTTAACCATTTTATATGAAAGTATACTGTCTCTTTAAGAAACTTAACTTTTGAATTGGGGGCTGGAAATCGCAGTATAGCATTTTCAGGACACCCTGGGGAGGTTCCCAGGGTGATTTTAAATATGTATGGGGTTTATAATTGTAGTGGGCAATGGTATAAGGTTATTTTTGGCCATTTTATATGAAAGTGTACTGTCTCTTTAAGAAATTTCACTTTTGAATTGTGGGCTGGAAATCGCAGTATAGCACTGTCAAGACACCCTAAGAAGTTTCCTAGGGTGATTTTAAATATGTATGGGGTTTATAATTGTAGTTGTCAATGGTATAAGGTTATTTTTGGCCATTTTATATGAAAGTGTACTGTCTCTTTAAGAAATTTCACTTTTGAATTGGGGGCTGGAAATCACAGTATAGCACTGTCAAGGCACCCCTAAGAAGGTTCCCAGGGTGATTTTAAATATGTATGGGGTTTATAATTGTAGTGGGCAATGGTATAAGGTTATTTTTGGCCATTTTATATGAAAGTGTACTGTCTCTTTAAGAACTTAACTTTTGAATTGGGGGCTGGAAATCGCAGTATAGCATTGTCAAGACACCCTGGGAAGGTTCCCAGGGTGATTTTAAATATGTATGGGGTTTAAAATTGTAGTAGGCAATGGTATAAGGTTATTTTTGGCCATTTTATATGAAAGTGTATTGTCTCTTTAAGAAACTTAACTTTTGAATTGGGGACTGGAAATCGCAGTATAGCACTGTCAAGACACCCTGGGAAGGTTCCCAGGGTGATTTTAAATATGTATGGGGTTTATAATTGTAGTGGGCAATGGTATAAGGTTATTTTTGGCCATTTTATATGAAAGTGTACTGTCTCTTTAAGAAACTTAACTTTTGAATTGGGGGCTGGAAATCGCAGTATAGCACTGTCAAGACACCCTAAGAAGGTTCCCAGGGTGATTTTAAATATGTATGGGGTTTATAATTGTAGTGGGCAATGGTATAAGGTTATTTTTGGCCATTTTATATGACAGTGTACTGTCTCTTTAAGAAATTTCACTTTTGAATTGGGGGCTGGAAATCGCAGTATAGCATTTTCAGGACACCCTGGGGAGGTTCCCAGGGTGATTTTAATTATGTATGGGGTTTATAATTGTAGTGGGCAATGGTATAAGGTTATTTTTGGCCATTTTATATGAAAGTGTACTGTCTCTTTAAGAAACTTAACTTTTGAATTGGGGGCTGGAAATCGCAGTATAGCACTGTCAAGACACCCTAAGAAGGTTCCCAAGGTGATTTTAAATATGTATGGGGTTTATAATTGTAGTGGGCAATGGTATAAGGTTATTTTTGGCCATTTTATATGAAAGTGTACTGTCTCTTTAAGAAATTTCACTTTTGAATTGTGGGCTGGAAATCGCAGTATAGCACTGTCAAGACACCCTAAGAAGGTTCCCAGGGTGATTTTAAATATGTATGGGGTTTATAATTATAGTGGGCAATGGTATAAGGTTATTTTTGGCCATTTTATATGAAAGTGTACTGTCTCTTTAAGAAATTTCACTTTTGAATTGGGGGCTGGAAATCGCAGTATAGCATTTTCAGGACACCCTGGGAAGGTTCCCAGGGTGATTTTAAATATGTATGGGGTTTATAATTGTAGTGGGCAATGGTATAAGGTTATTTTTGGCCATTTTATATGAAAGTGTACTGTCTCATTAAGAAATTTCACTTTTGAATTGTGGGCTGGAAATCGCAGTATAGCACTGTCAAGACACCCTAAGAAGCTTCCCAGGGTGATTTTAAATATGTATGGGGTTTATAATTGTAGTGGGCAATGGTATAAGGTTATTTTTGGCCATTTTATATGAAAGTGTACTGTCTCTTTAAGAACGTAACTTTTGAATTGGGGGCTGGAAATCGCAGTATAGCACTGTCAAGACACCCTAAGAAGGTTCCCAGGGTGATTTTAAATATGTATGGGGTTTATAATTGTAGTGGGCAATGGTATAAGGTTATTTTTGGCCATTTTATATGAAAGTGTACTGTCTCTTTAAGAAATTTCACTTTTGAATTGGGGGCTGGAAATCGCAGCATAGCACTGTCAAGACACCCTAAGAAGGTTCCCAGGGTGATTTTAAATATGTATGGGGTTTATAATTGTAGTGGTCAATGGTATAAGGTTATTTTTGGCCATTTTATATGAAAGTGTACTGTCTCTTTAAGAAACTTAACTTTTGAATTGGGGGCTGGAAATCACAGTATAGCATTTTCAGGACACCCTGGGAAGGTTCCCAGGGTGATTTTAAATATGTATGGGGTTTATAATTGTAGTGGGCAATGGTATAAGTTTATTTTTGGCCATTTTATATGAAATTGTACTGTCTCTTTAAGAAACGTAACTTTTGAATTGGGGGCTGGAAATCGCAGTATAGCACTGTCAAGACACCCTAAGAAGGTTCCCAGGGTGATTTTAAATATGTATGGGGTTTAAAATTGTAGTGGGCAATGGTATAAGGTTATTTTTGGCCATTTTATATGAAAGTGTACTGTCTCTTTAAGAAACGTAACTTTTGAATTGGGGGCTGGAAATCACAGTATAGCACTGTCAAGACACCCTAAGAAGGTTCCCAGGGTGATTTTAAATATGTATGGGGTTTATAATTGTAGTGGGCAATGGTATAAGGTTATTTTTGGCCATTTTATATGAAAGTGTACTGTCTCTTTAAGAAACTTAACTTTTGAATTGGGGGCTGGAAATCGCAGTATAGCATTTTCAGGACACCCTGGGAAGGTTCCCAGGGTGATTTTGAATATGAATGGGCTTTATAATTGTACTGGGCAATGGTATAAGGTTATTTTTTGCCATTTTGTATGAAAGTGTACTGTCTCTTTAAGAAACTTTACTTTTGAATTGGGGGCTGGAAATCGCAGTATAGCACTGTCAAGAAACCCTAAGAAGGTTCCCAGGGTGATTTTAAATATGTATGGGGTTTATAATTGTAGTAGGCAATGGTATAAGGTTAGTTTTGGCCATTTTATATGAAAGTGTAGTGTCTCTTTAAGAAACTTACCTTTTGAATTGGGGGCTGGAAATCGCAGTATAGCACTGTCAAGAAACCCTAAGAAGATTCCCAGGGTGATTTTAAATATGTATGGTGTTTATAATTGTAGTGGGCAATGGTATAAGGTTATTTTTGGCCATTTTATATGAAAGTGTACTGTCTCTTTAAGAAACTTTACTTTTGAATTGTGGGCTGGAAATCGCAGTATAGCACTGTCAAGACACCCTAAGAAGGTTCCCAGGGTGATTTTAAATATGCATGGGGTTTATAATTGTAGTGGGCAATGCTATAAGGTTATTTTTGGCCATTTTATATGAAAGTGTACTGTCTCTTTAAGAAATTTCACTTTTGAATTGGGGGCTGGAAATCGCAGTATAGCATTTTCAGGACACCCTAAGAAGGTTCCCAGGGTGATTTTAAATATGTATGGGGTTTATAATTGTAGTGGGCAATGGTATAAGGTTATTTTTGGCCATTTTATATGAAAGTGTACTGTCTCTTTAAGAACGTAACTTTTGAATTGGGGGCTGGAAATCGCAGTATAGCACTGTCAAGACATCCTAAGAAGGTTCCCAGGGTGATTTTAAATATGTATGGGGTTTATAATTGTAGTGGGCAATGGTATAAGGTTATTTTTGGCCATTTTATATGAAAGTGTACTGTCTCTTTAAGAACTTAACTTTTGAATTGGGGACTGGAAATCGCAGTATTGCACTGTCAAGAAACCCTAAGAAGGTTCCCAGGGTGATTTTAAATATGTATGGGGTTTATAATTGTAGTGCGCAATGGTATAAGGTTATTTTTGGCCATTTTATATGAAAATGTATTGTCTCTTTAAGAAACTTAACTTTTGAATTGGGGGCTGGAAATCGCAGTATAGCACTGTCAAGACACCCTGGGAAGGTTCCCAGGGTGATTTTAAATATGTATGGGGTTTATAATTGTAGTGGGCAATGGTATAAGGTTATTTTTGGCCATTTTATATGAAAGTGTACTGTCTCTTTAAGAAATTTCACTTTTGAATTGGGGGCTGGAAATTGCAGTATAGCACTGTCAAGACACCCTAAGAAGGTTCCCAGGGTGATTTTAAATATGTATGGGGTTTATAATTGTAGTGGGCAATGGTATAAGGTTATTTTTGGCCATTTTATATGAAAGTGTACTGTCTCTTTAAGAAACTTAACTTTTGAATTGGGGGCTGGAAATCGCAGTATAGTACTGTCAAGACACCCTAAGAAGGTTCCCAGGGTGATTTTAAATATGTATGGGGTTTATAATTGTAGTGGGCAATGGTATAAAGTTGTTTTTGGCCATTTTATATGAAAGTGTACTGTCTCTTTAAGAAATTTCAGTTTTGAATTGTGGGCTGGAAATCGCAGTATAGCACTGTCCAGACACCCTAAGAAGGTTCCCAGGGTGATTTTAAATATGTATGGGGTTTATAATTGTAGTGGGCAATGGTATAAGGTTATTTTTGGCCATTTTATATGAAAGTGTACTGTCTCTTTAAGAACGTAACTTTTGAATTGTGGGCTGGAAATCGCAGTATAGCACTGTCAAGACACCCTAAGAAGGTTCCCAGGGTGATTTTAAATATGTATGGGGTTTATAATTGTAGTGGGCAATGGTATAAGGTTATTTTTGGCCATTTTATATGAAAGTGTACTGTCTCTTTAAGAACGTAACTTTTGAATTGGGGGCTGGAAATCGCAGTATAGCACTGTCAAGACACTTTGATATGGTTCCCAGGGTGATTTTAAATATGTATGGGGTTTATAATTGTAGTGGGCAATGGCATAAGGTTATTTTTGGCCATTTTATATGAAAGTGTACTGTCTCTTTAAGAAATTTCACTTTTGAATTGGAGGCTGGAAATCGCAGTATAGCATTTTCAGGACACCCTGGGGAGGTTCCCAGGGTGCTTTTAAATATATGTGGGGTTTATAATTGTAGTGGGCAATGGTATAAGGTTATTTTTGGCCATTATATATGAAAGCGTACTGTCTCTTTAAGAAATTTAACTTTTGAATTGGGGGCTGGAAATCGCAGTATAGCACTGTCAAGAAACCCTAAGAAGGTTCCCAGGGTGATTTTAAATATGTATGGGGTTTATAATTGTAGTGGGCAATGGTATAAGGTTATTTTTAACCATTTTATATGAAAGTATACTGTCTCTTTAAGAAACTTAACTTTTGAATTGGGGGCTGGAAATCGCAGTATAGCATTTTCAGGACACCCTGGGGAGGTTCCCAGGGTGATTTTAAATATGTATGGGGTTTATAATTGTAGTGGGCAATGGTATAAGGTTATTTTTGGCCATTTTATATGAAAGTGTACTGTCTCTTTAAGAAATTTCACTTTTGAATTGTGGGCTGGAAATCGCAGTATAGCACTGTCAAGACACCCTAAGAAGTTTCCTAGGGTGATTTTAAATATGTATGGGGTTTATAATTGTAGTTGTCAATGGTATAAGGTTATTTTTGGCCATTTTATATGAAAGTGTACTGTCTCTTTAAGAAATTTCACTTTTGAATTGGGGGCTGGAAATCACAGTATAGCACTGTCAAGGCACCCCTAAGAAGGTTCCCAGGGTGATTTTAAATATGTATGGGGTTTATAATTGTAGTGGGCAATGGTATAAGGTTATTTTTGGCCATTTTATATGAAAGTGTACTGTCTCTTTAAGAACTTAACTTTTGAATTGGGGGCTGGAAATCGCAGTATAGCATTGTCAAGACACCCTGGGAAGGTTCCCAGGGTGATTTTAAATATGTATGGGGTTTAAAATTGTAGTAGGCAATGGTATAAGGTTATTTTTGGCCATTTTATATGAAAGTGTATTGTCTCTTTAAGAAACTTAACTTTTGAATTGGGGACTGGAAATCGCAGTATAGCACTGTCAAGACACCCTGGGAAGGTTCCCAGGGTGATTTTAAATATGTATGGGGTTTATAATTGTAGTGGGCAATGGTATAAGGTTATTTTTGGCCATTTTATATGAAAGTGTACTGTCTCTTTAAGAAACTTAACTTTTGAATTGGGGGCTGGAAATCGCAGTATAGCACTGTCAAGACACCCTAAGAAGGTTCCCAGGGTGATTTTAAATATGTATGGGGTTTATAATTGTAGTGGGCAATGGTATAAGGTTATTTTTGGCCATTTTATATGACAGTGTACTGTCTCTTTAAGAAATTTCACTTTTGAATTGGGGGCTGGAAATCGCAGTATAGCATTTTCAGGACACCCTGGGGAGGTTCCCAGGGTGATTTTAATTATGTATGGGGTTTATAATTGTAGTGGGCAATGGTATAAGGTTATTTTTGGCCATTTTATATGAAAGTGTACTGTCTCTTTAAGAAATTTCACTTTTGAATTGTGGGCTGGAAATCGCAGTATAGCACTGTCAAGACACCCTAAGAAGGTTCCCAGGGTGATTTTAAATATGTATGGGGTTTATAATTGTAGTGGGCAATGGTATAAGGTTATTTTTGGCCATTTTATATGAAAGTGTACTGTCTCTTTAAGAAATTTCTCTTTTGAATTGTGGGCTGGAAATCGCAGTATAGCACTGTCAAGACACCCTAAGAAGGTTCCCAGGGTGATTTTAAATATGTATGGGGTTTATAATTGTAGTGGGCAATGGTATAAGGTTATTTTTGGCCATTTTATTTGAAAGTGTACTGTCTCTTTAAGAAACTTTACTTTTGAATTGGGGGCTGGAAATCGCAGTATAGCACTGTCAAGACACCCTAAGAAGGTTCCCAGGGTGATTTTAAATATGTATGGGGTTTATAATTGTAGTGGGCAATGGTATAAGGTTATTTTTGGCCATTTTATATGAAAGTGTACTGTCTCTTTAAGAAATTTCACTTTTGAATTGGAGGCTGGAAATCGCAGTATAGCATTTTCAGGACACCCTGGGGAGGTTCCCAGGGTGCTTTTAAATATATATGGGGTTTATAATTGTAGTGGGCAATGGTATAAGGTTATTTTTGGCCATTATATATGAAAGCGTACTGTCTCTTTAAGAAATTTAACTTTTGAATTGGGGGCTGGAAATCGCAGTATAGCACTGTCAAGAAACCCTAAGAAGGTTCCCAGGGTGATTTTAAATATGTATGGGGTTTATAATTGTAGTGGGCAATGGTATAAGGTTATTTTTAACCATTTTATATGAAAGTATACTGTCTCTTTAAGAAACTTAACTTTTGAATTGGGGGCTGGAAATCGCAGTATAGCATTTTCAGGACACCCTGGGGAGGTTCCCAAGGTGATTTTAAATATGTATGGGGTTTATAATTGTAGTGGGCAATGGTATAAGGTTATTTTTGGCCATTTTATATGAAAGTGTACTGTCTCTTTAAGAAATTTCACTTTTGAATTGTGGGCTGGAAATCGCAGTATAGCACTGTCAAGACACCCTAAGAAGTTTCCTAGGGTGATTTTAAATATGTATGGGGTTTATAATTGTAGTTGTCAATGGTATAAGGTTATTTTTGGCCATTTTATATGAAAGTGTACTGTCTCTTTAAGAAATTTCACTTTTGAATTGGGGGCTGGATATCACAGTATAGCACTGTCAAGGCACCCCTAAGAAGGTTCCCAGGGTGATTTTAAATATGTATGGGGTTTATAATTGTAGTGGGCAATGGTATAAGGTTATTTTTGGCCATTTTATATGAAAGTGTACTGTCTCTTTAAGAACTTAACTTTTGAATTGGGGGCTGGAAATCGCAGTATAGCACTGTCAAGACACCCTAAGAAGGTTCCCAGGGTGATTTTAAATATGTATGGGGTTTATAATTGTAGTGGGCAATGGTATAAGGTTATTTTTGGCCATTTTATATGACAGAGTACTGTCTCTTTAAGAAATTTCACTTTTGAAATGGGGGCTGGAAATCGCAGTATAGCATTTTCAGGACACCCTGGGGAGGTTCCCAGGGTGATTTTAATTATGTATGGGGTTTATAATTGTAGTGGGCAATGGTATAAGGTTATTTTTGGCCATTTTATATGAAAGTGTACTGTCTCTTTAAGAAACTTAACTTTTGAATTGGGGGCTGGAAATCGCAGTATAGCACTGTCAAGACACCCTAAGAAGGTTCCCAGGGTGATTTTAAATATGTATGGGGTTTATAATTGTAGTGGGCAATGGTATAAGGTTATTTTTGGCCATTTTATATGAAAGTGTACTGTCTCTTTAAGATATTTCACTTTTGAATTGTGGGCTGGAAATCGCAGTATAGCACTGTCAAGACACCCTAAGAAGGTTCCCAGGGTGATTTTAAATATGTATGGGGTTTATAATTGTAGTGGGCAATGGTATAAGGTTATTTTTGGCCATTTTATATGAAAGTGTACTGTCTCTTTAAGAAATTTCTCTTTTGAATTGTGGGCTGGAAATCGCAGTATAGCACTGTCAAGACACCCTAAGAAGGTTCCCAGGGTGATTTTAAATATGTATGGGGTTTATAATTGTAGTGGGCAATGGTATAAGGTTATTTTTGGCCATTTTATATGAAAGTGTACTGTCTCTTTAAGAAATTTCTCTTTTGAATTGGGGGCTGGAAATCGCAGTATAGCACTGTCAAGACACCCTAAGAAGGTTCCCAGGGTGATTTTAAATATGTATGGGGTTTATAATTGTAGTGGGCAATGGTATAAGGTTATTTTTGGCCATTTTATATGAAAGTGTACTGTCTCTTTAAGAAATTTCTCTTTTGAATTGTGGGCTGGAAATCGCAGTATAGCACTGTCAAGACACCCTAAGAAGGTTCCCAGGGTGATTTTAAATATGTATGGGGTTTATAATTGTAGTGGGCAATGGTATAAGGTTATTTTTGGCCATTTTATTTGAAAGTGTACTGTCTCTTTAAGAAACTTTACTTTTGAATTGGGGGCTGGAAATCGCAGTATAGCACTGTCAAGACACCCTAAGAAGGTTCCCAGGGTGATTTTAAATATGTATGGGGTTTATAATTGTAGTGGGCAATGGTATAAGGTTATTTTTGGCCATTTTATATGAAAGTGTACTGTCTCTTTAAGAAATTTCACTTTTGAATTGGAGGCTGGAAATCGCAGTATAGCATTTTCAGGACACCCTGGGGAGGTTCCCAGGGTGCTTTTAAATATATATGGGGTTTATAATTGTAGTGGGCAATGGTATAAGGTTATTTTTGGCCATTATATATGAAAGCGTACTGTCTCTTTAAGAAATTTAACTTTTGAATTGGGGGCTGGAAATCGCAGTATAGCACTGTCAAGAAACCCTAAGAAGGTTCCCAGGGTGATTTTAAATATGTATGGGGTTTATAATTGTAGTGGGCAATGGTATAAGGTTATTTTTAACCATTTTATATGAAAGTATACTGTCTCTTTAAGAAACTTAACTTTTGAATTGGGGGCTGGAAATCGCAGTATAGCATTTTCAGGACACCCTGGGGAGGTTCCCAAGGTGATTTTAAATATGTATGGGGTTTATAATTGTAGTGGGCAATGGTATAAGGTTATTTTTGGCCATTTTATATGAAAGTGTACTGTCTCTTTAAGAAATTTCACTTTTGAATTGTGGGCTGGAAATCGCAGTATAGCACTGTCAAGACACCCTAAGAAGTTTCCTAGGGTGATTTTAAATATGTATGGGGTTTATAATTGTAGTTGTCAATGGTATAAGGTTATTTTTGGCCATTTTATATGAAAGTGTACTGTCTCTTTAAGAAATTTCACTTTTGAATTGGGGGCTGGATATCACAGTATAGCACTGTCAAGGCACCCCTAAGAAGGTTCCCAGGGTGATTTTAAATATGTATGGGGTTTATAATTGTAGTGGGCAATGGTATAAGGTTATTTTTGGCCATTTTATATGAAAGTGTACTGTCTCTTTAAGAACTTAACTTTTGAATTGGGGGCTGGAAATCGCAGTATAGCACTGTCAAGACACCCTAAGAAGGTTCCCAGGGTGATTTTAAATATGTATGGGGTTTATAATTGTAGTGGGCAATGATATAAGGTTATTTTTGGCCATTTTATATGACAGAGTACTGTCTCTTTAAGAAATTTCACTTTTGAATTGGGGGCTGGAAATCGCAGTATAGCATTTTCAGGACACCCTGGGGAGGTTCCCAGGGTGATTTTAATTATGTATGGGGTTTATAATTGTAGTGGGCAATGGTATAAGGTTATTTTTGGCCATTTTATATGAAAGTGTACTGTCTCTTTAAGAAACTTAACTTTTGAATTGGGGGCTGGAAATCGCAGTATAGCACTGTCAAGACACCCTAAGAAGGTTCCCAGGGTGATTTTAAATATGTATGGGGTTTATAATTGTAGTGGGCAATGGTATAAGGTTATTTTTGGCCATTTTATATGAAAGTGTACTGTCTCTTTAAGATATTTCACTTTTGAATTGTGGGCTGGAAATCGCAGTATAGCACTGTCAAGACACCCTAAGAAGGTTCCCAGGGTGATTTTAAATATGTATGGGGTTTATAATTGTAGTGGGCAATGGTATAAGGTTATTTTTGGCCATTTTATATGAAAGTGTACTGTCTCTTTAAGAAATTTCTCTTTTGAATTGTGGGCTGGAAATCGCAGTATAGCACTGTCAAGACACCCTAAGAAGGTTCCCAGGGTGATTTTAAATATGTATGGGGTTTATAATTGTAGTGGGCAATGGTATAAGGTTATTTTTGGTCATTTTATATGAAAGTGTACTGTCTCTTTAAGAACGTAACTTTTGAATTGTGGGCTGGAAATCGCAGTATAGCACTGTCAAGAAACCCTAAGAAGGTTCCCAGGGTGATTTTAAATATGTATGGGGTTTATAATTGTAGTGGGCAATGGTATAAGGTTATTTTTGGCCATTTTATATGAAAGTGTACTGTCTCTTTAAGAACTTAACTTTTGAATTGGGGGCTGGAAATCACAGTATAGCACTGTCAAGACACCCTAAGAAGGTTCCCAGGGTGATTTTAAATATGTATGGGGTTTATAATTGTAGTGGGCAATGGTATAAGGTTATTTTTGGCCATTTTATATGAAAGTGTACTGTCTCTTTAAGAACGTAACTTTTGAATTGTGGGCTGGAAATCGCAGTATAGCACTGTCAAGAAACCCTAAGAAGGTTCCCAGGTTGATTTTAAATATGTATGGGGTTTATAATTGTAGTGGGCAATGGTATAAGGTTATTTTTGGCCATTTTATATGAAAGTGTACTGTCTCTTTAAGAACTTAACTTTTGAATTGGGGGCTGGAAATCACAGTATAGCACTGTCAAGACACCCTAAGAAGGTTCCCAGGGTGATTTTAAATATGTATGGGGTTTATAATTGTAGTGGGCAATGGTATAAGGTTATTTTTGGCCATTTTATATGAAAGTGTACTGTCTCTTTAAGAACGTAACTTTTGAATTGGGGGCTGGAAATCGCAGTATAGCACTGTCAAGACACCTTGATATGGTTCCCAGGGTGATTTTAAATATGTATGGGGTTTATAATTGTAGTGGGCAATGGTATAAGGTTATTTTTGGCCATTTTATATGAAAGTGTACTGTCTCTTTAAGAAATTTCACTTTTGAATTGGGGGCTGGAAATCACAGTATAGCACTGTCAAGGCACCCCTAAGAAGGTTCCCAGGGTGATTTTAAATATGTATGGGGTTTATAATTGTAGTGGGCAATGGTATAAGGTTATTTTTGGCCATTTTATATGAAAGTGTACTGTCTCTTTAAGAACTTAACTTTTGAATTGGGGGCTGGAAATCGCAGTATAGCATTGTCAAGACACCCTGGGAAGGTTCCCAGGGTGATTTTAAATATGTATGGGGTTTAAAATTGTAGTAGGCAATGGTATAAGTTTATTTTTGGCCATTTTATATGAAAGTGTATTGTCTCTTTAAGAAACTTAACTTTTGAATTGGGGACTGGAAATCGCAGAATAGCACTGTCAAGACACCCTGGGAAGGTTCCCAGGGTGATTTTAAATATGTATGGGGTTTATAATTGTAGTGGGCAATGGTATAAGGTTATTTTTGGCCATTTTATATGAAAGTGTACTGTCTCTTTAAGAAATTTCACTTTTGAATTGTGGGCTGGAAATCGCAGTATAGCACTGTCAAGACACCCTAAGAAGGTTCCCAGGGTGATTTTAAATATGTATGGGGTTTATAATTGTAGTGGGCAATGGTATAAGGTTATTTTTGGCCATTTTATATGAAAGTGTACTGTCTCTTTAAGAACTTAACTTTTGAATTGGGGGCTGGAAATCGCAGTATAGCATTGTCAAGACACCCTAAGAAGGTTCCCAGGGTGATTTTAAATATGTATGGGGTTTATAATTGTAGTGGGCAATGGTATAAGGTTATTTTTGGTCATTTTATATGAAAGTGTACTGTCTCTTTAAGAACGTAACTTTTGAATTGTGGGCTGGAAATCGCAGTACAGCACTGTCAAGAAACCCTAAGAAGGTTCCCAGGGTGATTTTAAATATGTATGGGGTTTATAATTGTAGTGGGCAATGGTATAAGGTTATTTTTGGCCATTTTATATGAAAGTGTACTGTCTCTTTAAGAAACTTAACTTTTGAATTGGGGGCTGGAAATCACAGTATAGCACTGTCAAGACACCCTAAGAAGGTTCCCAGGGTGATTTTAAATATGTATGGGGTTTATAATTGTAGTGGGCAATGGTATAAGGTTATTTTTGGCCATTTTATATGACAGTGTACTGTCTCTTTAAGAAACTTAACTTTTGAATTGGGGGCTGGAAATCGCAGTATAGCACTGTCAAGACACCCTAAGAAGGTTCCCAGGGTGATTTTAAATATGTATGGGGTTTATAATTGTAGTGGGCAATGGTATAAGGTTATTTTTGGCCATTTTTTATGAAAGTGTACTGTCTCTTTAAGAAATTTCTCTTTTGAATTGTGGGCTGGAAATCGCAGTATAGCACTGTCAAGACACCCTAAGAAGGTTCCCAGGGTGATTTTAAATATGTATGGGGTTTATAATTGTAGTGGGCAATGGTATAAGGTTATTTTTGGTCATTTTATATGAAAGTGTACTGTCTCTTTAAGAACGTAACTTTTGAATTGTGGGCTGGAAATCGCAGTATAGCACTGTCAAGAAACCCTAAGAAGGTTCCCAGGGTGATTTTAAATATGTATGAGGTTTATAATTGTAGTGGGCAATGGTATAAGGTTATTTTTGGCCATTTTATATGAAAGTGTACTGTCTCTTTAAGAACTTAACTTTTGAATTGGGGGCTGGAAATCACAGTATAGCACTGTCAAGACACCCTAAGAAGGTTCCCAGGGTGATTTTAAATATGTATGGGGTTTATAATTGTAGTGGGCAATGGTATAAGGTTATTTTTGGCCATTTTATATGACAGTGTACTGTCTCTTTAAGAAACTTAACTTTTGAATTGGGGGCTGGAAATCGCAGTATAGCATTTTCAGGACACCCGGGGAAGGTTCCCAGGGTAATTTTAAATATGTATGGGGTTTATAATTGTAGTGGGCAATGGTATAAGGTTATTTTTGGCCATTTTATATGAAAGTGTACTGTCTCTTTAAGAAATTTCACTTTTGAATTGTGGGCTGGAAATCGCAGTATAGCACTGTCAAGACACCCTAAGAAGGTTCCCAGGGTGATTTTAAATATGTATGGGGTTTATAATTGTAGTGGGCAATGGTATAAGGTTATTTTTGGCCATTTTATATGAAAGTGTACTGTCTCTTTAAGAACGTAACTTTTGAATTGGGGGCTGGAAATCGCAGTATAGCACTGTCAAGACACCCTAAGAAGGTTCCCAGGGTGATTTTAAATATGTATGGGGTTTATAATTGTAGTGGGCAATGGTATAAGGTTATTTTTGGCCATTTTATATGAAAGTGTACTGTCTCTTTAAGAAATTTCACTTTTGAATTGGGGGCTGGAAATCGCAGCATAGCACTGTCAAGACACCCTAAGAAGGTTCCCAGGGTGATTTTAAATATGTATGGGGTTTATAATTGTAGTGGTCAATGGTATAAGGTTATTTTTGGCCATTTTATATGAAAGTGTACTGTCTCTTTAAGAAACTTAACTTTTCAATTGGGGGCTGGAAATCGCAGTATAGCATTTTCAGAACACCCTGGGAAGGTTCCCAGGGTGATTTTAAATTTGTTTGGGGTTTATAATTGTAGTGGGCAATGGTATAAGTTTATTTTTGGCCATTTTATATGAAATTGTACTGTCTCTTTAAGAAACGTAACTTTTGAATTGGGGGCTGGGAATCGCAGTATAGCACTGTCAAGACACCCTAAGAAGGTTCCCAGGGTGATTTTAAATATGTATGGGGTTTATAATTGTAGTGGGCAATGGTATAAGGTTATTTTTTCCATTTTATATGAAAGTGTACTGTCTCTTTAAGAAACTTTACTTTTGAATTGGGGGTTGGAAATCGCAGTATATCATTTTCAGGACACCCTGGGAAGGTTCCCAAGGTGAATTTAAATATGTATGGGGTTTATAATTGTAGTTGGCAATCGTATAAGGTTATTTTTTGCCATTTTGTATGAAAGTGTACTGTCTCTTTAAGAAGCTTAACTTTTGAATTGGGGGCTGGAAATCGCAGTATAGCAGTGTCAAGACACCCTAAGAAGGTTCCCAGGGTGATTTTAAATATGTATGGGGTTTATAATTGTAGTGGGCAATGGTATAAGGTTATTTTTGGCCATTTTATATGAAAGTGTACTGTCTCTTTAAGAACGTAACTTTTGAATTGGGGGCTGGAAATCGCAGTATAGCATTTTCAGGACACCCTGGGAAGGTTCCCAAGGTGAATTTAAATATGCATGGGGTTTATAATTGTAGTTGGCAATGGTATAAGGTTATTTTTGGCCATTTTAAATGAAAGTGTACTGTCTCTTTAAGAAATTTCACTTTTGAATTGGGGGCTGGAAATCGCAGTATAGCATTTTCAGGACACCCTAAGAAGGTTCCCAGGGTGATTTTAAATATGTATGGGGTTTATAATTGTAGTGGGCAATGGTATAAGGTTATTTTTGGCCATTTTATATGAAAGTGTACTGTCTCTTTAAGAACGTAACTTTTGAATTGGGGGCTGGAAATCGCAGTATAGCACTGTCAAGACATCCTAAGAAGGTTCCCAGGGTGATTTTAAATATGTATGGGTTTATAATTGTAGTGGGCAATGGTATAAGGTTATTTTTGGCCATTTTATATGAAAGTGTACTGTCTCTTTAAGAACTTAACTTTTGAATTGGGGACTGGAAATCGCAGTATTGCACTGTCAAGAAACCCTAAGAAGGTTCCCAGGGTGATTTTTAATATGTATGGGGTTTATAATTGTAGTGGGCAATGGTATAAGGTTATTTTTGGCCATTTTATGTGAAAGTGTACTGTCTATTTAAGAAACTTTACTTTTGAATTGGGGGCTGGAAATCGCAGTATAGCATTTTCAGGACACCCTGGGGAGGTTCCCAGGGTGATTTTAAATATGTATGGGGTTTATAATTGTTGTGGGCAATGGTATAAGGTTATTTTTGGCCATTTTATATGAAAGTGTACTGTCTCTTTAAGAAATTTCACTTTTGAATTGTGGGCTGGAAATCGCAGTATAGCACTGTCAAGACACCCTAAGAAGTTTCCTAGGGTGATTTTAAATATGTATGGGGTTTATTATTGTAGTTGGCAATGGTATAAGGTTATTTTTGGCCATTTTATAAGAAAATGTATTGTCTCTTTAAGAAACTTAACTTTTGAATTGGGGGCTGGAAATCGCAGTATAGCACTGTCAAGACACCCTGGGAAGGTTCCCAGGGTGATTTTAAATATGTATGGGGTTTATAATTGTAGTGGGCAATGGTATAAGGTTATTTTTGGCCATTTTATATGAAAGTGTACTGTCTCTTTAAGAAATTTCACTTTTGAATTGTGGGCTGGAAATTGCAGTATAGCACTGTCAAGACACCCTAAGAAGGTTCCCAGGGTGATTTTAAATATGTATGGGGTTTATAATTGTAGTGGGCAATGGTATAAGGTTATTTTTGGCCATTTTATATGAAAGTGTACTGTCTCTTTAAGAAACTTAACTTTTGAATTGTGGGCTGGAAATCGCAGCATAGCACTGTCAAGACACCCTAAGAAGGTTCCCAGGGTGATTTTAAATATGTATGGGGTTTATAATTGTAGTGGCCAATGGTATAAGGTTATTTTTGGCCATTTTATATGAAAGTGTACTGTCTCTTTAAGAAATTTCACTTTTGATTTGGGGGCTGGAAATCGCAGTACAGCATTTTCAGGACACCCTAAGAAGGTTCCCAGGGTGATTTTAAATATGCATGGGGTTTATAATTGTAGTGGGCAATGGTATAAGGTTATTTTTGGCCATTTTATATGAAAGTGTACTGTCTCTTTAAGAAATTTCACTTTTGAATTGGGGGCTGGAAATCGCAGTATAGCACTGTCAAGACACCCTAAGAAGTTTCCTAGGGTGATTTTAAATATGTATGGGGTTTATAATTGTAGTTGTCAATGGTATAAGGTTATTTTTGGCCATTTTATATGAAAGTGTACTGTCTCTTTAAGAAATTTCACTTTTGAATTGGGGGCTGGAAATCACAGTATAGCACTGTCAAGGCACCCCTAAGAAGGTTCCCAGGGTGATTTTAAATATGTATGGGGTTTATAATTGTAGTGGGCAATGGTATAAGGTTATTTTTGGCCATTTTATATGAAAGTGTATTGTCTCTTTAAGAACTTAACTTTTGAATTGGGGGCTGGAAATCGCAGTATAGCACTGTCAAGACACCCTGGGAAGGTTCCCAGGGTGATTTTAAATATGTATGGGGTTTATAATTGTAGTAGGCAATGGTATAAGGTTATTTTTGGCCATTTTATATGAAAGTGTACTGTCTCTTTAAGAAACCTAACTTTTGAATTGGGGGCTGGAAATCGCAGTATAGCACTGTCAAGACACCCTAAGAAGGTTCCCAGGGTGATTTTAAATATGTATGGTGTTTATAATTGTAGTGGGCAGTGGTATAAGGTTATTTTTGGCCATTTTATATGACAGTGTACTGTCTCTTTAAGAAATTTCACTTTTGAATTGGGGGCTGGAAATCGCAGTATAGCATTTTCAGAACACCCTGGGGAGGTTCCCAGGGTGATTTTAATTATGTATGGGGTTTATAATTGTAGTGGGCAATGATATAAGGTTATTTTTGGCCATTTTATATGAAAGTGTACTGTCTCTTTAAGAAACTTAACTTTTGAATTGGGGGCTGGAAATCGCAGTATAGCACTGTCAAGACACCCTAAGAATGTTCCCAGGGTGATTTTAAATATGTATGGGGTTTATAATTGTAGTGGGCAATGGTATAAGGTTATTTTTGGCCATTTTATATGAAAGTGTACTGTCTCTTTAAGAACGTAACTTTTGAATTGTGGGCTGGAAATTGCAGTATAGCACTGTCAAGAAACCCTAAGAAGGTTCCCAGGGTGATTTTAAATATGTATGGGGTTTATAACTGTAGTGGGCAATGGTATAAGGTTATTTTTGGCCATTTTATATGAAAGTGTACTGTCTCTTTAAGAAACTTAACTTTTGAATTGGGGGCTGGAAATCGCAGTATAGCATTTTCAGGACACCCGGGGAAGGTTCCCAGGGTAATTTTAAATATGTATGGGGTTTATAATTGTAGTGGGCAATGGTATAAGGTTATTTTTGGCCATTTTATATGAAAGTGTACTGTCTCTTTAAGAAATTTCACTTTTGAATTGTGGGTTGGAAATCGCAGTATAGCACTGTCAAGACACCCTAAGAAGGTTCCCAGGGTGATTTTAAATATGTATGGGGTTTATAATTGTAGTGGGCAATGGTATAAGGTTATTTTTGGCCATTTTATATGAAAGTGTACTGTCTCTTTAAGAAATTTCACTTTTGAATTGGGGGCTGGAAATCGCAGCATAGCACTGTCAAGACACCCTAAGAAGGTTCCCAGGGTGATTTTAAATATGTATGGGGTTTATAATTGTAGTGGTCAATGGTATAAGGTTATTTTTGGCCAATTTATATGAAAGTGTACTGTCTCTTTAAGAAACTTTACTTTTGAATTGGGGGTTGGAAATCGCAGTATATCATTTTCAGGACACCCTGGGAAGGTTCCCAAGGTGAATTTAAATATGTATGGGGTTTATAATTGTAGTTGGCAATGGTATAAGGTTATTTTTTGCCATTTTGTATGAAAGTGTACTGTCTCTTTAAGAAACTTAACTTTTGAATTGGGGGCTGGAAATCGCAGTATAGCAGTGTCAAGACACCCTAAGAAGGTTCCCAGGGTGATTTTAAATATGTATGGGGTTTATAATTGTAGTGGGCAATGGTATAAGGTTATTTTTGGCCATTTTATATGAAAGTGTACTGTCTCTTTAAGAATGTAACTTTTGAATTGGGGGCTGGAAATCGCAGTATAGCATTTTCAGGACACCCTGGGAAGGTTCCCAAGGTGAATTTAAATATGTATGGGGTTTATAATTGTAGTTGGCAATGGTATAAGGTTATTTTTGGCCATTTTATATGAAAGTGTACTGTCTCTTTAAGAAACTTAACTTTTGAATTGGGGGCTGGAAATCGCAGTATAGCAGTGTCAAGACACCCTAAGAAGGTTCCCAGGGTGATTTTAAATATGTATGGGGTTTATAATTGTAGTGGGCAATGGTATAAGGTTATTTTTGGCCATTTTATATGAAAGTGTACTGTCTCTTTAAGAATGTAACTTTTGAATTGGGGGCTGGAAATCGCAGTATAGCATTTTCAGGACACCCTGGGAAGGTTCCCAAGGTGAATTTAAATATGTATGGGGTTTATAATTGTAGTTGGCAATGGTATAAGGTTATTTTTGGCCATTTTATATGAAAGTGTACTGTCTCTTTAAGAAATTTCACTTTTGAATTGGGGGCTGGAAATCGCAGTATAGCATTTTCAGGACACCCTAAGAAGGTTCCCAGGGTGATTTTAAATATGTATGGGGTTTATAATTGTAGTGGGCAATGGTATAAGGTTATTTTTGGCCATTTTATATGAAAGTGTACTGTCTCTTTAAGAACGTAACTTTTGAATTGGGGACTGGAAATCGCAGTATAGCACTGTCAAGACATCCTAAGAAGGTTCCCAGGGTGATTTTAAATATGTATGGGGTTTATAATTGTAGTGGGCAATGGTATAAGGTTATTTTTGGCCATTTTATATGAAAGTGTACTGTCTCTTTAAGAACTTAACTTTTGAATTGGGGACTGGAAATCGCAGTATTGCACTGTCAAGAAACCCTAAGAAGGTTCCCAGGGTGACTTTTAATATGTATGTGGTTTATAATTGTAGTGGGCAATGGTATAAGGTTATTTTTGGCCATTTTATATGAAAGTGTACTGTCTATTTAAGAAACTTTACTTTTGAATTGGGGGCTGGAAATCGCAGTATAGCATTTTCAGGACACCCTGGGGAGGTTCCCAGGGTGATTTTAAATATGTATGGGGTTTATAATTGTTGTGGGCAATGGTATAAGGTTATTTTTGGCCATTTTATATGAAAGTGTACTGTCTCTTTAAGAAATTTCACTTTTGAACTGTGGGCTGGAAATCGCAGTATAGCACTGTCAAGACACCCTAAGAAGTTTCCTAGGGTGATTTTAAATATGTATGGGGTTTATAATTGTAGTGGGCAATGGTATAAGGTTATTTTTGGCCATTTTATATGAAAATGTATTGTCTCTTTAAGAAACTTAACTTTTGAATTGGGGGCTGGAAATCGCAGTATAGCACTGTCAAGACACCCTGGGAAGGTTCCCAGGGTGATTTTAAATATGTATGGGGTTTATAATTGTAGTGGGCAATGGTATAAGGTTATTTTTGGCCATTTTATATGAAAGTGTACTGTCTCTTTAAGAAATTTCACTTTTGAATTGGG
This sequence comes from Phyllobates terribilis, assembly GCF_046119375.1. Taxonomy (NCBI): domain Eukaryota; kingdom Metazoa; phylum Chordata; class Amphibia; order Anura; family Dendrobatidae; genus Phyllobates; species Phyllobates terribilis. Next base: position 2,565,416 of record NW_027362913.1, read on the forward strand.
GGCTGGAAATTGCAGTATAGCACTGTCAAGACACCCTAAGAAGGTTCCCAGGGTGATTTTAAATATGTATGGGGTTTATAATTGTAGTGGGCAATGGTATAAGGTTATTTTTGGCCATTTTATATGAAAGTGTACTGTCTCTTTAAGAAACTTAACTTTTGAATTGGGGGCTGGAAATCGCAGTATAGCAGTGTCAAGACACCCTAAGAAGGTTCCCAGGGTGATTTTAAATAAGTATGGGGTTTATAATTGTAGTGGGCAATGGTATAAGGTTATTTTTGGCCATTTTATATGAAAGTGTACTGTCTCTTTAAGAAATTTCACTTTTGAATTGGGGGCTGGAAATCGCAGTACAGCATTTTCAGGACACCCTAAGAAGGTTCCCAGGGTGATTTTAAATATGTATGGGGTTTATAATTGTAGTGGGCAATGGTATAAGGTTATTTTTGGCCATTTTATATGAAAGTGTACTGTCTCTTTAAGAAAGTAACTTTTGAATTGGGGGCTGGAAATCGCAGTATAGCACTGTCAAGACACCTTGATATGGTTCCCAGGGTGATTTTAAATATGTATGGGGTTTATAATTGTAGTGGGCAATGGTATAAGGTTATTTTTGGCCATTTTATATGAAAGTGTACTGTCTCTTTAAGAACTTAACTTTTGAATTGGGGACTGGAAATCACAGTATTGCACTGTCAAGAAACCCTAAGAAGGTTCCCAGGGTGATTTTTAATGTGTATGGGGTTTATAATTGTAGTGGGCAATGGTATAAGGTTATTTTTGGCCATTTTATATGAAAGTGTACTGTCTATTTAAGAAACTTTACTTTTGAATTGGGGGCTGGAAATCGCAGTATAGCATTTTCAGGACACCCTGGGGAGGTTCCCAGGGTGATTTTAAATATGTATGGGGTTTATAATTGTTGTGGGCAATGGTATAAGGTTATTATTGGCCATTTTATATGAAAGTGTACTGTCTCTTTAAGAAATTTCACTTTTGAATTGTGGGCTGGAAATCGCAGTATAGCACTGTCAAGACACCCTAAGAAGTTTCCTAGGGTGATTTTAAATATGTATGGGGTTTATAATTGTAGTTGGCAATGGTATAAGGTTATTTTTGGCCATTTTATATGAAAATGTATTGTCTCTTTAAGAAACTTAAAATTTGAATTGGGGGCTGGAAATCGCAGTATAGCACTGTCAAGACACCCTGGGAAGGTTCCCAGGGTGATTTTAAATATGTATGGGGTTTATAATTGTAGTGGGCAATGGTATAAGGTTATTTTTGGCCATTTTATATGAAAGTGTACTGTCTCTTTAAGAAATTTCACTTTTGAATTGGGGGCTGGAAATTGCAGTATAGCACTGTCAAGACACCCTAAGAAGGTTCCCAGGGTGATTTTAAATATGTATGGGGTTGATAATTGTAGTGGGCAATGGTATAAGGTTATTTTTGGCCATTTTATATGAAAGTGTACTGTCTCTTTAAGAAACTTAACTTTTGAATTGGGGGCTGGAAATCGCAGTATAGCAGTGTCAAGACACCCTAAGAAGGTTCCCAGGGTGATTTTAAATATGTATGGGGTTTATAATTGTAGTGGGCAATGGTATAAGGTTGTTTTTGGCCATTTTATATGAAAGTGTACTGTCTCTTTAAGAAATTTCACTTTTGAATTGTGGGCTGGAAATCGCAGTATAGCACTGTCAAGACACCCTAAGAAGGTTCCCAGGGTGATTTTAAATATGTATGGGGTTTATAATTGTAGTGGGCAATGGTATAAGGTTATTTTTGGCCATTTTATATGAAAGTGTACTGTCTCTTTAAGAAATTTCACTTTTGAATTGGGGGCTGGAAATCGCAGTACAGCATTTTCAGGACACCCTAAGAAGGTTCCCAGGGTGATTTTAAATATGTATGGGGTTTATAATTGTAGTGGGCAATGGTATAAGGTTATTTTTGGCCATTTTATATGAAAGTGTACTGTCTCTTTAAGAAAGTAACTTTTGAATTGGGGGCTGGAAATCGCAGTATAGCACTGTCAAGACACCTTGATATGGTTCCCAGGGTGATTTTAAATATGTATGGGGTTTATAATTGTAGTGGGCAATGGTATAAGGTTATTTTTGGCCATTTTATATGAAAGTGTACTGTCTCTTTAAGAAACTTAGCTTTTGAATTGGGGGCTGGAAATCGCAGTATAGCACTGTCAAGACACCCTAAGAAGGTTCCCAGGGTGATTTTAAATATGTATGGGGTTTATAATTGTAGTGGGCAATGTATAATGTTTTTTTTGGCCATTTTATATGAAAGTGTACTGTCTCTTTAAGAAATTAACTTTTGAATTGGGGGTTGGAAATCACAGTATAGCATTTTCAGGACACCCTGGGGAGGTTCCCAGGGTGATTTTAAATATGTATGGGGTTTATAATTGTAGTGGGCAATGGTATAAGGTTATTTTTGGCCATTTTGTATGAAAGTGTACTGTCTCTTTAAGAAACTTAACTTTTGAATTGGGGGCTGGAAATCGCAGTATAGCAGTGTCAAGACACCCTAAGAAGTTTCCCAGGGTGATTTTAAATATGTATGGGGTTTATAATTGTAGTGGGCAATGGTATAAGGTTATTTTTGGCCATTTTATATGAAAGTGTACTGTCTCTTTAAGAACGTAACTTTTGAATTGGGGGCTGGAAATCGCAGTATAGCATTTTCAGGACACCCTGGGAAGGTTCCCAAGGTGAATTTAAATATGTATGGGGTTTATAATTGTAGTTGGCAATGGTATAAGGTTATTTTTGGCCATTTTATATGAAAGTGTACTGTCTCTTTAAGAAATTTCACTTTTGAATTGGGGGCTGGAAATCGCAGTATAGCATTTTCAGGACACCCTAAGAAGGTTCCCAGGGTGATTTTAAATATGTATGGGGTTTATAATTGTAGTGGGCAATGGTATAAGGTTATTTTTGGCCATTTTATATGAAAGTGTACTGTCTCTTTAAGAACGTAACTTTTGAATTGGGGGCTGGAAATCGCAGTATAGCACTGTCAAGACATCCTAAGAAGGTTCCCAGGGTGATTTTAAATATGTATGGGGTTTATAATTGTAGTGGGCAATGGTATAAGGTTATTTTTGGCCATTTTATATGAAAGTGTACTGTCTCTTTAAGAACTTAACTTTTGAATTGGGGACTGGAAATCGCAGTATTGCACTGTCAAGAAACCCTAAGAAGGTTCCCAGGGTGATTTTTAATATGTATGGGGTTTATAATTGTAGTGGGCAATGGTATAAGGTTATTTTTGGCCATTTTATATGAAAATGTATTGTCTCTTTAAGAAACTTAACTTTTGAATTGGGGGCTGGAAATCGCAGTATAGCACTGTCAAGACACCCTGGGAAGGTTCCCAGGGTGATTTTAAATATGTATGTGGTTTATAATTGTAGTGGGCAATGGTATAAGGTTATTTTTGGCCAGTTTATATGAAAGTGTACTGTCTCTTTAAGAAATTTCACTTTTGAATTGGGGGCTGGAAATTGCAGTATAGCACTGTCAAGACACCCTAAGAAGGTTCCCAGGGTGATTTTAAATATGTATGGGGTTTATAATTGTAGTGGGCAATGGTATAAGGTTATTTTTGGCCATTTTATATGAAAGTGTACTGTCTCTTTAAGAAACTTAACTTTTGAATTGGGGGCTGGAAATCGCAGTATAGCAGTGTCAAGACACCCCAAGAAGGTTCCCAGGGTGATTTTAAATATGTATGGGGTTTATAATTGTAGTGGGCAATGGTATAAGGTTGTTTTTGGCCATTTTATATGAAAGTGTACTGTCTCTTTAAGAAATTTCACTTTTGAATTGTGGGCTGGAAATCGCAGTATAGCACTGTCAAGACACCCTAAGAAGGTTCCCAGGGTGATTTTAAATATGTATGGGGTTTATAATTGTAGTGGGCAATGGTATAAGGTTATTTTTGGCCATTTTATATGAAAGTGTACTGTCTCTTTAAGAACGTAACTTTTGAATTGGGGGCTGGAAATCGCAGTATAGCACTGTCAAGACACCCTAAGAAGGTTCCCAGGGTGATTTTAAATATGTATGGGGTTTATAATTGTAGTGGGCAATGGTATAAGGTTATTTTTGGCCATTTTATATGAAAGTGTACTGTCTCTTTAAGAAACTTAGCTTTTGAATTGGGGGCTGGAAATCGCAGTATAGCACTGTCAAGACACCCTAAGAAGGTTCCCAGGGTGATTTTAAATATGTATGGGGTTTATAATTGTAGTGGGCAATGGTATAAGGTTATTTTTGGCCATTTTATATGAAAGTGTACTGTCTCTTTAAGAAATTTCACTTTTGAATTGTGGGCTGGAAATCGCAGTATAGCACTGTCAAGACACCCTAAGAAGTTTCCTAGGGTGATTTTAAATATGTATGGGGTTTATAATTGTAGTTGTCAATGGTATAAGGTTATTTTTGGCCATTTTATATGAAAGTGTACTGTCTCTTTAAGAAATTTCACTTTTGAATTGGGGGCTGGAAATCACAGTATAGCACTGTCAAGGCACCCCTAAGAAGGTTCCCAGGGTGATTTTAAATATGTATGGGGTTTATAATTGTAGTGGGCAATGGTATAAGGTTATTTTTGGCCATTTTATATGAAAGTGTACTGTCTCTTTAAGAAATTTCACTTTTGAATTGGGGGCTGGAAATCGCAGTATAGCATTTTCAGGACACCCTAAGAAGGTTCCCAGGGTGATTTTAAATATGTATGGGGTTTATAATTGTAGTGGGCAATGGTATAAGGTTATTTTTGGCCATTTTATATGAAAGTGTACTGTCTCTTTAAGAACGTAACTTTTGAATTGGGGGCTGGAAATCGCAGTATAGCACTGTCAAGACATCCTAAGAAGGTTCCCAGGGTGATTTTAAATATGTATGGGGTTTATAATTGTAGTGGGCAATGGTATAAGGTTATTTTTGGCCATTTTATATGAAAGTGTACTGTCTCTTTAAGAACTTAACTTTTGAATTGGGGACTGGAAATCGCAGTATTGCACTGTCAAGAAACCCTAAGAAGGTTCCCAGGGTGATTTTTAATATGTATGGGGTTTATAATTGTAGTGGGCAATGGTATAAGGTTATTTTTGGCCATTTTATATGAAAATGTATTGTCTCTTTAAGAAACTTAACTTTTGAATTGGGGGCTGGAAATCGCAGTATAGCACTGTCAAGACACCCTGGGAAGGTTCCCAGGGTGATTTTAAATATGTATGGGGTTTATAATTGTAGTGGGCAATGGTATAAGGTTATTTTTGGCCAGTTTATATGAAAGTGTACTGTCTCTTTAAGAAATTTCACTTTTGAATTGGGGGCTGGAAATTGCAGTATAGCACTGTCAAGACACCCTAAGAAGGTTCCCAGGGTGATTTTAAATATGTATGGGGTTTATAATTGTAGTGGGCAATGGTATAAGGTTATTTTTGGCCAGTTTATATGAAAGTGTACTGTCTCTTTAAGAAATTTCACTTTTGAATTGGGGGCTGGAAATTGCAGTATAGCACTGTCAAGACACCCTAAGAAGGTTCCCAGGGTGATTTTAAATATGTATGGGGTTTATAATTGTAGTGGGCAATGGTATAAGGTTATTTTTGGCCATTTTATATGAAAGTGTACTGTCTCTTTAAGAAACTTAACTTTTGAATTGGGGGCTGGAAATCGCAGTATAGCAGTGTCAAGACACCCTAAGAAGGTTCCCAGGGTGATTTTAAATATGTATGGGGTTTATAATTGTAGTGGGCAATGGTATAAGGTTGTTTTTGGCCATTTTATATGAAAGTGTACTGTCTCTTTAAGAAATTTCACTTTTAAATTGTGGGCTGGAAATCGCAGTATAGCACTGTCAAGACACCCTAAGAAGGTTCCCAGGGTGATTTTAAATATGTATGGGGTTTATAATTGTAGTGGGCAATGGTATAAGGTTATTTTTGGCCATTTTATATGAAAGTGTACTGTCTCTTTAAGAACGTAACTTTTGAATTGTGGGCTGGAAATCGCAGTATAGCACTGTCAAGACACCCTAAGAAGGTTCCCAGGGTGATTTTAAATATGTATGGGGTTTATAATTGTAGTGGGCAATGGTATAAGGTTATTTTTGGCCATTTTATATGAAAGTGTACTGTCTCTTTAAGAAACTTAGCTTTTGAATTGGGGGCTGGAAATCGCAGTATAGCACTGTCAAGACACCCTAAGAAGGTTCCCAGGGTAATTTTAAATATGCATGGGGTTTATAATTGTAGTGGGCAATGGTATAAGGTTATTTTTGGCCATTTTATATGAAAGTGTACTGTCTCTTTAAGAAATTTCACTTTTGAATTGTGGGCTGGAAATCGCAGTATAGCACTGTCAAGACACCCTAAGAAGTTTCCTAGGGTGATTTTAAATATGTATGGGGTTTATAATTGTAGTTGTCAATGGTATAAGGTTATTTTTGGCCATTTTATATGAAAGTGTACTGTCTCTTTAAGAAATTTCACTTTTGAATTGGGGGCTGGAAATCACAGTATAGCACTGTCAAGGCACCCCTAAGAAGGTTCCCAGGGTGATTTTAAATATGTATGGGGTTTATAATTGTAGTGGGCAATGGTATAAGGTTATTTTTGGCCATTTTATATGAAAGTGTACTGTCTCTTTAAGAACTTAACTTTTGAATTGGGGGCTGGAAATCGCAGTATAGCACTGTCAAGACACCCTGGGAAGGTTCCCAGGGTGATTTTAAATATGTATGGGGTTTATAATTGTAGTGGGCAATGGTATAAGGTTATTTTTGGCCATTTTATATGAAAGTGTACTGTCTCTTTAAGAAACTTAACTTTTGAATTGGGGGCTGGAAATCGCAGTATAGCACTGTCAAGACACCCTGGGAAGGTTCCCAGGGTGATTTTAAATATGTATGGGGTTTATAATTGTAGTGGGCAATGGTATAAGGTTATTTTTGGCCATTTTATATGAAAGTGTACTGTCTCTTTAAGAAATTTCACTTTTGAATTGTGGGCTGGAAATCGCAGTATAGCACTGTCAAGACTAGAGATGAGCGTTGTTCTACTCGAACTGTTCGCCAATCTCAAATTCGAGCTGTTTTGGGCGGTGTTCGAGCCGGTCGGCGAACACGAACAATTTGAGAAAAATTCGGCTGTTCGAGGTTATGTTCGATAACTGTTCGTGCACCAAAATCATAAAATTTTTTCTCAGTAATGATGAAAATTAATGTTAATACGCAGTTTGAGTGTACAGCGGGGGGGGGGAGGGGCAGGGGATGGATCTCTGCAGGAACAATGAAGATCTCCATTTTTTTTTCTCTTTCCCGCATTTGCAGTGGGGAGGTGCAATCTGTCAGCCTATCAGCAGCGCACACACGGAGCGAAGTGCTTTTTTTCACACAAGCAAGGGCATGTGTGATTGGCAGTGTATGTCACATGTCCTTGCCCTATAAGACCAAGCCATTTTCCCCATCGCCACCATTTTCTCACTGCTGCAGCTGCGTGTTAGACGGCACCGCTGTTGCTGTGTGCGATATACCTTGTTAATTTCAAGCCAATTTTCGCACAAATATACAGATAGCTTGGGAGTAGGGAATAGTTGTGATTGCAGTCCTTTTAAGGACTAGGTTACAGCATTTCCTACGACTTTTATCAGGCAGGTCTGTGCTCTTAAATAGATAGATTGTGGGAGTAAAGACTAATTGTAATTGGAGTCCTTTTCAGGACTAGGTTACATCAGTTCCTATCAGTTTTTGCCAGGCAGGTCTGTGCCAGTGCTGTGCAAGTTTTTTTCACAGCATTTGGCTGAATCTAGCAAAGCTAATCCTTTTTGGCCTATTGCAGAGTGTGTTAGTCAGTGGAGTAGCCTATCTGTGTTGCAAGATATACCACCTGTGTATAGAATACCAATTTTTTTACTGCAACTAGTGAAGTAAAATCTTTTGGGCATAGCATCATTCTATTAGTCCATCTATACTGACCTCCATCAGGTTGCAAACTGAATATAATTTTTTTCTGCATCTAGCTCTGAAAAAATATTTGGGCTTCTAGCGGTGTGTGGGACTTGGTCTATTAGTCCATCTATACTGACCTCCATCAGGTTGCAAATTACAAATAATTTTTTTCTGCATCTAGCTCTGAAAAAATATTTGGGCTTCTAGCAGTGTGTGGGACTTGGTCTATTAGTCCATCTATACTGACCTCCATCAGGTTTCAAATTAAAAATAATTTTTTTCTTCATTTATCTCTGAAAAAATATTTGGGCTTCTAGCAGCGTGTGGGACTTGTTCTATTAGTCCATCTATACTGACCTCCATCAGGTTGCAAATTAAAAATAATTTTTTTCTGCATCTAGCTCTGAAAAAATATTTGGGCTTCTAGCAGTGTGTGGGACTTGGTCTATTAGTCCATCTATACTGACCTCCATCAGGTTGCAAATTAAAAATAATTTTTTTCTGCATCTAGCTCTGAAAAAATATTTGGGCTTCTAGCAGTGTGTGGGACTTGGTCTATTAGTCCATCTATACTGACCTCCATCAGGTTGCAAATTGAATAAAAAAAATTTCTGCATCTAGCTCTGAAAAAATATTTGGGCTTCTAGCGTTGTGTGGGACTTGGTCTATTAGTCCATCTATACTGACCTCCATCAGGTTGCAAATTAAAAATAATTTTTTTCTGCATCTAGCTCTGAAAAAATATTTGGGCTTCTAGCAGTGTGTGGGACTTGGTCTATTAGTCCATCTATACTGACCTCCATCAGGTTGCAAATTAAAAATAATTTTTTTCTGCATCTAGCTCTGAAAAAATATTTGGGCTTCTAGCAGTGTGTGGGACTTGGTCTATTAGTCCATCTATACTGACCTCCATCAGGTTGCAAATTGAATAAAAAAAATTTCTGCATCTAGCTCTGAAAAAATATTTGGGCTTCTAGCGGTGTGTGGGACTTGGTCTATTAGTCCATCTATACTGACCTCCATCAGGTTGCAAATTAAAAATAATTTTTTTCTGCATCTAGCTCTGAAAAAATATTTGGGCTTCTAGCGGTGTGTGGGACTTGGTCTATTAGTCCATCTATACTGACCTCCATCAGGTTGCAAATTAAAAATAATTTTTTTCTGCATCTAGCTCTGAAAAAATATTTGGGCTTCTAGCAGTGTGTGGGACTTGGTCTATTAGTCCATCTATACTGACCTCCATCAGGTTGCAAATTGAATAAAAAAAGTTTCTGCATCTAGCTCTGAAAAAATATTTGGGCTTCTAGCGGTGTGTGGGACTTGGTCTATTAGTCCATCTATACTGACCTCCATCAGGTTGCAAATTAAAAATAATTTTTTTCTGCATCTAACCCAGCCAATAGTTTTGGCCTAATACCACAGTTTGGCCACTCAGCTCTGCTCGGTTACCATCCATTGTTTTTTTGTGCAAACAACTCCAGAGTTGTGAATTAGTTAACCACCAAAATGAGTGGAAAAAGGCCTGCTGCTGGTGGAAAGGGGAATAGGCGTGTTGGGAAGGGGAAAAAAGGTTGTGTCCGTGGGGTAGGTGCAGAAGAAAGACCATCTTCCAGCCAAACTAAAATGTCTACTTCTTTTAGCGGACAATGTGATAAGATCCCTTTCTTACGGCCACGCCAATCGCTACAAATTCCAGATGAGGCACAAAAACAGCAGGTGCTTCAACGGATATCAAGTGCTCCTTTAAGTGGGCTCTCCTCCACATCAACTTCAACATCACAAATACTCCAGTCCTCAAAGGTGTCACCCAAATCGCACTTGCTTCCTCACAGCTCCCAAATCTCCAGCTGCCCGTCTGAGTATGAGGTAGAACAGATGGTTGAGTCTGCAGAGCTGTTTACTCATACTATAGCCTGGGAATCAGAGGTCGACTCCAGCGCTTCTGTGAATCCAGACGAGGAAATGATCTGCACTGATGCCCAGAATCTTTATGAGTCGGATCCAGGACCAGACGCAGAAGGTTCTGACCATAATGTAGACCCTCATTCCCAAACTGTAACTCCTGTTGGTGGAGACAATGAGGAAGACGATGATAAGACTCAAATACCTGATTGGAGCGACAACTTTAGTTTTTTGTCAGGGCAGGAACAGGTTGGCTCTGAGGACGACGGGTGTGATAACGCACAGGGTGATGATGATGAGGTCGGAGATCCCACTTACTGTCAACCCACAGTCAGCCAAGAGATGAGGTCAGCAGAGGAGGTGGAGGAAGATGCTAGTGACGACGAGGTCAGGTTGCGCCTTCCTGGACAGAGACGTAGTACTGGAAGCACGTCAACAACTGCATCCTCAAACACAACTCTGCCTCTCACCACAAGTCGTGGTGGCTCTTCAGGTCGCATGGGTGCTAAGCCTTGCATAGCCTGGGCATTTTTTCAGATCGATAAAGATGACCCAACTCGTGTTATCTGTAACATTTGTCAGCAAAAGCTAAGTAGAGGCCAAAAAATACATAGTTTGAGTACTTCATGCATGAACCGGCACATGGACATGAAGCATAAGTTGCAGTGGGAAGCTCAGTGTGCTACAATGCGGTCTAGCCGGCCGGGCCAACCACCGTCTGCCATATCTTGTGCATCCGCGGCCTCTTCATCCTCTGTGACTGGGGGGACAGCAGTCACACCTGTTTTGGGGCGCAGACCTGCCACCTCTTTACCCGCAACAGCCAGCGTGATTGGCAGGTCATCATTTTCTTTGGAGGTGGTAACACCAGCTGGTCTTGAGCGCTGTCCGACATCGATAGCACCACCTTTGGATCAAGGCAACCTAACATGTCCGCCTGCATCTTCCTCACAGACCGGCAGTTTGCCGGGGACACCCTTATCAACCCCGTCTAAGCACAATAGCCAGCCCTCGGTCCCTCAGATGTGGACAAGTAAAAGACCATTTCCTCCTAGCCATGAGAAAGCTAAGAGGTTGAATTTCACCATCTGCAAGCTCTTGGCTACAGAAATGCTGCCTTTCCGCCTGGTGGACACAGAGGATTTTCGAGACCTTATGTCCGTCGCAGTGCCCCAGTACCAGATGCCCAGTCGGCACTACTTCTCAAAGAAAGGTGTGCCTGCGCTCCACCAGCATGTCGCACACAACATCACCGCTTCTTTGAGAAACTCTGTGTGTGACAGGGTGCATTTCACCACAGACACTTGGACGAGTAGGCATGGACAGGGGCGTTACATGTCGCTGACTGGGCACTGGGTAACTATGGTGACAGCAGGACAAGGGGCTGCTGTCCAAGTCTTGCCGTCCCCACGAGTTGTGCGTCAATCCTCTTTATGTCATTTTTCCTCCACTGCTTCTGCCTCCTCAACCTCCTCTCGGTCTTCCACCTGCACCCAAAGCCTGTCTGGTCATGCCACAAGCTTTCTAACTGCGCAGAAGGGATCCTGCACACCTCCTTGCTATGCTGGCAGTAGGGCTCAACATCATCAGGCGGTTTTTACATTGAAATGTCTGGGAAATGTGAGTCACACAGCTGAGGAGTTGTGGTCAGCTCTGGAGAACCAATTTCATGAATGGTTGTCTCCACTGGACCTGAAACCAGGGAAGGCCGTGTGCGACAATGCTGCAAACCTGGGTGCGGCCCTTCGCCGGGGCAATGTCACACACGTGCCTTGTATGGCTCACGTGTTGAACCTGGTTGTCCAGCAATTTTTAGCCCACTATCCCAGACTAGATGGCCTTCTGCAGAGGGCACGGTCGCTGTGTGCTCACTTCCGCCGTTCGCATCCCGCAGCTCAGCGACTTACATCTCTACAGAAGTCGTTGGGCCTGCCACTTCACCGGCTAAAATGCGATGTGCCTACCCGGTGGAATTCAACTCTGCACATGTTGCAGCGACTGTGGCAGCACCGACAAGCCCTGGTGCAATACGTTCTGACGTATAGCCTGGGCCAACGAGATTCAGAGGTGGGGCAAATCACGCTGGAGGAGTGGTCTCAGATCAGGGACCTATGCACCCTTCTGCACAGTTTTGAAATGGCGACGAAGATGTTTAGTGCTGACGATGCCATTATCAGCATGACTATTCCGGTGATTTACATGCTGGAGCACATGTTAAACAGAATTCGGAGTCAGGTGGTGGCACAAGAGGAGGTGGAGGAAGTAGAGGAGGAGGAGTTGTATGCGGAAGGGCTAACATCTGCAAGGTCCAGACGGTCGGCAGCACCAAGGCGGCAGGCATGTGAGGGTGGGGGAGATGGTTTAACCAGGGCGCATGGTAGCAGCCAAACTAGTGAGGAAGGTGCAGGAGCCCAGGAAGAAGTGGAGGACGAACTGATGGAAGACTCATCAGATGAGGGAGACCTTGATCACATTTCTGTTGTGCGAGGTTGGGGGGAGAGGACAGAGGAAGGAAGCATGATTGTTACCTCGCCACCACCACAACAGGGACTTGGTGCTCCTGGATGCGCAACACACATGAGTGCCTTCTTGCTGCACTACCTGCAACATGACCCTCGAATTGTGAGAATTAGAAATAATCCTGACTACTGGGTTGCCACACTGTTAGATCCCCGGTACAAAAGTAAATTTGCAGAAATTATTCCTGCCATAGAAAGGGATGCACGCATGCAGGAGTATCAGCAGAGACTGTTGCAGAATCTTACATGTGCTTTTCCACAAAATACCAGTGGTGCACGTAGTGAATCTCACAGTTCCAACTTGCCAACCGTGGGACCGTCAAGTGTTCAGCACTCAAACCGTAACAGAACCACAGTATCTGCTGGTAACATCAATTTTGCGGAATCATTTCACCACTTTTTTAGCCCATCCTTTGCAAGGCCACAGGAGACAAGAAGTCTGACACATAGTCAACGCCTAGAGACGATGGTACAGGAGTATCTCCAAGTAAACATTGAAGCCACGACTGTGTCACTGGACCCTTGCTCTTTTTGGGCTTCCAATCTGGATAAATGGCCGGAGCTAGCCACTTACGCCTTGGAGATCTTGTCATGCCCCGCAGCCAGCGTTCTGTCTGAACGTGTGTTCAGCGCTGCTGGTGGTGTGCTGACAGATAAGCGCACGCGGCTCTCCACTGATAATGTAGACAGACTCACGTTCATAAAGATGAACAAATCATGGATCCGAAACGACTTTTCTACCCCTGTGTCATCCTGGGGAGAGTAAAAGCTTGATGATTGGTTAAAATCACCCTACCAACCGTTTTAAGCTTTCAAATTACTAATCATGTTTATCTGTATCTTGACTGGAAAATAATTTGGGCTTTGTAGCAGTGTGCAGCACTGATCCTATTAGGCCATCTATAATAAGCTTCACCAGATTTAAAATTAAAAATAATTTTTAGCTGCATCTAGCCCGGAAAATAATTTTGGGGCTCCGAGATGCGCAAGACACATAAGTGCCTTCTTGCTGCACTACCTGCAGCATGACCCTCATATTGTCAGAATTCGAAGTAATCATGACTACTGGGTTGCCACACTCTTAGATCCCCCAAACTTTTCGATCAACCTTTTCATTTTAATAAAGACCAAAAAAATGGTCATTTTTGAAATTATAAGCATTAGCAGGTTGTTAGAAACTGAAATCAAACAGTTTTCAACTCAAAACTTTATTCTAGGTGATGTTACATTTTCACATAGGACCCCTTGTTCGAAAGGAGCTTCTGAACTCTCTCGTCCATTGAATTTGTCAGGTTTTGGATGGTTTCTGCTTCAATTGTTTTGCATGAGGACAGAATACCCTCCCAGAGCTGTTGCTTAGATGTGAACTGCCTCCCGCCATCATAGACACTCCTTTTAATGATGCTCCAAAGGTTCTGAATGGGGTAGAGGTCAGGGGAGCATGGGGGTCACACCATAAGTTTGTCCCCTTTTATGCCCATATCAGCCAGAGATGCAGATGTTTTATGTGCAGCATGAGATGGTGCATTATCATGCAGAAAAATGATCTTGCTGTGAAATACACGGTTCTTCTTCTTGAACCATGGCAGGAAGTGCTGTTTGAGAAAATCCACATACATTATGGAGTTCATCTTTAGCGCCTTCAGGGATCCTAAAGGGGCCGACAATCTCTCTCCCCATGATTCCAGCCCAAAACATTACTCCACCTCCTCCTTGTTGGCGCTGTAGCCGTGTTTGCGTGGGGTGTCCATCAACCAGCCATCCTCCACTCCATTCATCTGGACCATCGAGCGCTGCACGGCACTCATCCGTGAACAAAACAGTTTTGAAATCAGTCTTCATGCAATGTTTAGCCCACTGGAGCCGTTTCTGCTTGTGTGAAGTGGATAGAGGAGGTCGACAGGATGGCGTATGCACAGCTGCAAACCTCTGAAGGACCCTGCATCTTGTTGTTCGGGGGACGTTGGAGGCACAAGCAGCTTCAAAAACTTGTCTGCTGCTATGACAAGGCTTTTTTGCCGCTGCTCTTTCAACCTGACGTAATTGCCTGTAGGAAAGAGTCCTCAATTTGCCCTTATCAGCACGCACACGTGTGTACTGTGAATCAGCTACATACTTCTTGATTGCCAAGACACTTCATCCTGATCATCGCACAATGTTGATTGTAGTCATGCCTTGACCTAAACACTCCACAATTTGTTGCTTCTCAGCAGCCGACACATCCTTTTTCTTTCCCATTTTGGCAGAAAATGTAGGCTGCTTAATAATGTGAGAGAGCCTTCTTAAGTAGTCTTGCCTTTCATTGGACACACCTGCCAAACTAATTAGCACAGGTGTCTGCAATTGCTTACAGTGATATAAAGAGCCCTGACACACATCACCATCAATGAGTTTAACTGACAAACAAACAAATTCTTGCCTTATCACTCCTAAACACTTTTTGCATAATAATTTGGAACACGGTGTACATGTGCTTTTCCACAAAACACCAGTGGTTCACGTAGTGAATCTTACAGTTCTAACTTGCCAACCGTGGTCTGTATGGAATTGTTCAATAAAGGGCCCAAAATTAAGATAACATAGATGGGAGAGGTCTCTATGAATAGGAATTCCTAAGTATTTGATACCCTGTGAGGGCCAGGCAAAGGGAAAGTTGGACTGGATGGAATCCTATATGGATTTAGGGAGGGAGACATCGAGGGCCTCAGACTTCGCTGCATTGATTTTAAAATTTTACCATGTAACAAAGTGATCTATTTCAGCCATAACAGCAGGGATGGATATATGTGATTGAGTGATATATACTAGGACATCATCAGCAAATAGAGAGCACTTGTACTCGGTGCCTCCCACCTCAATCCACCTAATATTGGGGTTATGGCGAATTGATGAGAGCAGGTGCTCCGTCACTAGGATGTATAAGAGAGGGGACAGAGGACATCCCTGCCTTGTCCCATTGGTGATTGTGAAAGGTGATGAAAATGTTCTGACGCACCCCCTGGGCCTTGGGACACCCGGAGCCGGACCCTTTTTGGTGGATGCTGGTGGTTGTAGTCTTCGTGGCGGCGATCCGGTTCCGTGGCTCAGGGCGGTCAAACCAGTGGCGGAACTATTTATGTGGTTTTGATGTTTAAATGTCCGACTACGCCACCCGTGGATTGCGGTCAGAGTGAACCGCCGCTACAGGGCAGACCGCTAAGGCTGGTGTTGTGGGTGCAGCAGAGCGTAGCATAACTCCCCACGGGAGGAGTATAGCCTCAGGGCAGTGTATGCGGAAGATGGGGGTGATGGTGCAGGGCAGCAGCAGTAACGACACGGAGTCAGTGATGCAGTCCAGGGCCTTTACTCACAGTTCTTATTATCCAGACCACTTCTGCAGGTAACGGCTGCCCACGTCGTACTGTGCTCACCAGGTGAGGGGCTCAGACAACTCCCAGATAACTTTGGAGCGCTTCACAGGACCCCCTTTGTGTGTCCTTTGTCTGGCCTTTCTTACCAACACTTCTGTCCGGCTGCCTCGGGCCTCCTCTTGGTAAACTTGGCGCCAGTTTCCCTGACCCTATGTGGTGCCTTCCTAGCGGGTGGAGCAAGGGGCTGCGCCACATAAAATGTCAGAGCCTCCGGTTTCTAGCTGAGGGTCGTTTCCTGCCTCCACTAGTTCGGGGACCGGTCTCCCCCTTTGGCCTGACCCCTCCACGCAGGTGGATTCGGGCGTGCGGTGGCGACTCGCCCGTCCACACCCCTGGGATCCCTTCATTCCTCGTTCCTGGAGCCTTCTCCGCTCCTCTTCCTTCCTTCTCCCTCTTGCAGGCCTGGGCCTCTGTTACTAGGCCTGCCTCCGGAGCAGAGCTCATGCAGAGCCCCTGCTCCCTGCCACTTCTGCTCAGACTTCTCTGCACTGAACTAAGATGGTGCCCACCTTTTATACTCCCTTCTCAATGCACCCAGGAACTGCTTCCTCCCTGCTCCTGCACTGCAGGGTTCCCCTTCCTCAGTGTTCCCTCCCCCCACTCCAGCCAGGGACAGGGACTGTCGTGCCCACCTCAGGGGCATATTGGTCGCCCTGCCCCACGGCAATGTGGTGTAATGCATGCAGGTGTCGGGTCCTGATCCACACTCCATCCTTATCTGAGAGTGAGATATCACACCTCTGGGTGAGGTGCAATACGTCTGTAGCAACCGAGCCCTCGGTGCTACAGTTCCATTTATCTTCAGCCTAGGTGACGTATTGTGATACAGGGCCGTGATTTTGGCTATAAAAGGGTCCCCTAGACCCCTACCCCAAGCTTTTTAAGAGAATCATATATGGCGTGCCAGGAGACTCTATGGAATGCTTTCTCAGCATCCAACGAGAGTATCTACTTACAAATTTTTAACTGCATCTAGCCCAGGAAATACTTTGTGCCTAGTAGCAGTGTCTGCTAGTCAGCGGATTATCCCGGCTGTTAAGCAAGCTACACCACCTGTAGTTTGGACACTTAATTTTTTCAAAGGAAATGCTTCGGGACCACGGGATACTTAGTGAAGAGCATCAGGAGGCACCCCAAGGCATAGGGGCTGGGCCTGGCACTAGGATGCCTTGCGGTGGACAGCCGAGCTCGATCCTTATAAAAGCTTTTTAACTGCAGCAGCTTTAGTGGACGCTACTGGAGCTGGAATTACGCGGCTGCTGGCATGAGACTTGCCCTCCAATAGATCCTTGTAAATGGATTTAAAGTGTATTCATTCAAATTAGAGGGACAATTTAAATTAAAAAGCTTAGAGCTGCCTCCACCACAGGGGGGCTCTCTCGACCCACCAGCGGACAGGCACCAGTATTGGGAGAGGGGGGCTGGCCGTCAGGGTTCACCGCGGCTCTGGCACAAACCCGGCGACACGGAGGTGGCACGGGCAGGAGCGGACTGGCCGTCTCGGCTTCTCACTTTTTGGATTTTAGAAGGGCATGACATGCCTATATCTGTGTCTCCCCCTCCTTTTACTCCTCCACCTCTTTTCTTTTCGCATGACTATATGTACTTGTCACTTTTCCAGTTTGTCAGCTTTTGGACACCTTTGAAGGTGTTTTCTATGTGTTTCTATGTGTTTTTGTTTGCCTGCCATTGGTTTTAACGGTGTTCGAAGGTGTTCGACGAACAGTTCGACGAACAGTTCGGCGAACACACGGGTGTTCGACGAACCGAACCGAACTCGAACACTACGGGGGTGGCTCAACACTAGTCAAGACACCCTAAGAAGGTTCCCAGGGTGATTTTAAATATGTATGGGGTTTATAATTGTAGTTGTCAATGGTATAAGGTAATTTTTGGCCATTTTATATGAAAGTGTACTGTCTCTTTAAGAAACTTACCTTTTGAATTGGGGGCTGGAAATCGCAGTATTGCACTGTCAAGAAACCCTAAGAAGGTTCCCAGGGTGATTTTAAATATGTATGGGGTTTATAATTGTAGTGGGCAATGGTATAAGGTTATTTTTGGCCATTTTATATGAAAGTGTACTGTCTCTTTAAGAAAATTCACTTTTGAATTGTGGGCTGGAAATCGCAGTACAGCATTTTCAGGACACACTGGGGAGATTCCCAGGGTGATTTTAAATATGTATGGGGTTTATAATTGTAGTTGTCAATGGTATAAGGTTATTTTTGGCCATTTTATATGAAAGTGTACTGTCTCTTTAAGAAACTTCACTTTTGAATTGGGGGCTGGAAATCGCAGTATAGCACTGTCAAGACACCCTAAGAAGGTTCCCAGGGTGATTTTAAATATGTATGGGGTTTATAATTGTAGTGGGCAATGGTATAAGGTTATTTTTGGCCATTTTATATGAAAGTGTACTGTCTCTTTAAGAAATTTCACTTTTGAATTGTGGGCTGGAAATCGCAGTATAGCATTTTCAGGACACCCTGGGAAGGTTCCCATGGTGATTTTAAATATGTATGGGGTTTATAATTGTAGTTGTCAATGGTATAAGGTAATTTTTGGCCATTTTATATGAAAGTGTACTGTCTCTTTAAGAAACTTACCTTTTGAATTGGGGGCTGGAAATTGCAGTATTGCACTGTCAAGAAACCCTAAGAAGGTTCCCAGGGTGATTTTAAATATGTATGGGGTTTATAATTGTAGTGGGCAATGGTATAAGGTTATTTTTGGCCATTTTATATGAAAGTGTACTGTCTCTTTAAGAAACTTCACTTTTGAATTGGGGGTTGGAAATCGCAGTATAGCACTGTCAAGACACCCTAAGAAGGATCCCAGGGTGATTTTAAATATGTATGGGGTTTATAATTGTAGTGGGCAATGGTATAAGGTTATTTTTGGCCATTTTATATGAAAGTGTACTGTCTCTTTAAGAAACTTAACTTTTGAATTGGGGGCTGGAAATCGCACTATAGCATTTTCAGGACACCCTGGGAAGGTTCCCAGGGTGATTTTAAATATGTATGGGGTTTATAATCGTAGTGGGCAATGGTATAATGTTATTTTTGGCCATTTTATATGAAAGTGTACTGTCTCTTTAAGAAATTTCACTTTTGAATTGGGGGCTGGAAATCGCAGTACAGCATTTTCAGGACACACTGGGGAGATTCCCAGGGTGATTTTAAATATGTATGGGGTTTTTAATCGTAGTGGGCAATGGTATAAGGTTATTTTTGGCCATTTTATATGAAAGTGTACTGTCTCTTTAAGAAACTTCACTTTTGAATTGGGGGCTGGAAATCGCAGTATAGCACTGTCAAGACACCCTAAGAAGGTTCCCAGGGTGATTTTAAATATGTATGGGGTTTATAATTGTAGTGGGCAATGGTATAAGGTTATTTTTGGCCATTTTATATGAAAGTGTACTGTCTCTTTAAGAAATTTCACTTTTGAATTGTGGGCTGGAAATCGCAGTATAGCATTTTCAGGACACCCTGGGAAGGTTCCCATGGTGATTTTAAATATGTATGGGGTTTATAATTGTAGTTGTCAATGGTATAAGGTAATTTTTGGCCATTTTATATGAAAGTGTACTGTCTCTTTAAGAAACTTACCTTTTGAATTGGGGGCTGGAAATTGCAGTACTGCACTGTCAAGAAACCCTAAGAAGGTTCCCAGGGTGATTTTAAATATGTATGGGGTTTATAATTGTAGTGGGCAATGGTATAAGGTTATTTTTGGCCATTTTATATGAAAGTGTACTGTCTCTTTAAGAAACTTCACTTTTGAATTGGGGGTTGGAAATCGCAGTATAGCACTGTCAAGACACCCTAAGAAGGATCCCAGGGTGATTTTAAATATGTATGGGGTTTATAATTGTAGTGGGCAATGGTATAAGGTTATTTTTGGCCATTTTATATGAAAGTGTACTGTCTCTTTAAGAAACTTAACTTTTGAATTGGGGGCTGGAAATCGCACTATAGCATTTTCAGGACACCCTGGGAAGGTTCCCAGGGTGATTTTAAATATGTATGGGGTTTATAATCGTAGTGGGCAATGGTATAATGTTATTTTTGGCCATTTTATATGAAAGTGTACTGTCTCTTTAAGAAATTTCACTTTTGAATTGGGGGCTGGAAATCGCAGTACAGCATTTTCAGGACACACTGGGGAGATTCCCAGGGTGATTTTAAATATGTATGGGGTTTTTAATCGTAGTGGGCAATGGTATAAGGTTATTTTTGGCCATTTTATATGAAAGTGTACTGTCTCTTTAAGAAACTTCACTTTTGAATTGGGGGCTGGAAATCGCAGTATAGCACTGTCAAGACACCCTAAGAAGGTTCCCAGGGTGATTTTAAATATGTATGGGGTTTATAATTGTAGTGGGCAATGGTATAAGGTTATTTTTGGCCATTTTATATGAAAGTGTACTGTCTCTTTAAGAAATTTCACTTTTGAATTGGGGGCTGGAAATCACAGTATAGCATTTTCAGTACACCCTAAGAAGGTTCCCAGGGTGATTTTAAATATGTATGGGGTTTATAATTGTAGTGGGCAATGGTATAAGGTTATTTTTGGCCATTTTGTATGAAAGTGTACTGTCTATTTAAGAACGTAACTTTTGAATTGGGGGCTGGAAATCGGATTATAGCACTGTCAAGAAACCCTAAGAAGGTTCCCAGGGTGATTTTAAATATGTATATGGTTTATAATTGTAGTGGGCAATGGTATAAGGTTATTTTTGGCCATTTTATATGAAAGTGTACTGTCTCTTTAAGAAATTTCACTTTTGAATTGGGGACTGGAAATCGCAGTATAGCACTGTCAAGACACCCTAAGATGGTTCCCATGGTGATTTTAAATATGTATGGGGCTTATAATTGTAGTTGTCAATGGTATAAGGTTATTTTTGGCCATTTTATATGAGAGTGTACTGTCTCTTTAAGAAATTAAACTTTTGAATTGGGGGCTGGAAATCGCAGTATAGCATTTTCAGGACACCCTGGGGAGGTTCCCAGGGTGATTTTAAATATATATGGGGTTTATAATTGTAGTGGGCAATGGTATAAGGTTATTTTTGGCCATTTTATATGAAAGCGTACTGTCTCTTTAAGAAATTTAACTTTTGAATTGGGGGCTGGAAATCGCAGTATAGCACTGTCAAGAAACCCTAAGAAGGTTCCCAGGGTGATTTTAAATATGTATGGGGTTTATAATTGTAGTGGGCAATGGTATAAGGTTATTTTTGGCCATTTTATATGAAAGTGTACTGTCTCTTTAAGAAATTTCACTTTTGAATTGTGGGCTGGAAATCGCAGTATAGCACTGTCAAGACACCCTAAGAAGTTTCCTAGGGTGATTTTAAATATGTATGGGGTTTATAATTGTAGTTGGCAATGGTATAAGGTTATTTTTGGCCATTTTATATGAAAGTGTACTGTCTCTTTAAGAACTTAACTTTTGAATTGGGGGCTGGATATCGCAGTATAGCACTGTCAAGACACCTTGATATGGTTCCCAGGGTGATTTTAAATATGTATGGGGTTTATAATTGTAGTGGGCAATGGTATAAGGTTATTTTTGGCCATTTTATATGAAAGTGTACTGTCTCTTTAAGAACGTAACTTTTGAACTGGGAGCTGGAAATCGCAGTATAGCACTGTCAAGACATCCGAAGAAGGTTTCCAGGGTGATTTTAAATATGTATGGGGTTTATAATTGTTGTGGGCAATGGTATAAGGTTATTTTTGGCCATTTTATATGAAAGTGTACTGTCTCTTTAAGAAATTTCACTTTTGAATTGGGGGCTGGAAATCGCAGTATAGCAATTTCAGGACACCCTAAGAAGGTTCCCAGGGTGATTTTAAATATGTATGGGGTTTATAATTGTAGTGGGCAATGGTATAAGGTTATTTTTGGCCATTTTATATGAAAGTGTACTGTCTCTTTAAGAACGTAACTTTTGAACTGGGAGCTGGAAATCGCAGTATAGCACTGTCAAGACATCCGAAGAAGGTTTCCAGGGTGATTTTAAATATGTATGGGGTTTATAATTGTAGTGGGCAATGGTATAAGGTTATTTTTGGCCAGTTTATATGAAAGTGTACTGTCTCTTTAAGAACTTAACTTTTGAATTGGGGACTGGAAATCGCAGTATTGCACTGTCAAGAAACCCTAAGAAGGTTCCCAGGGTGATTTTAAATATGTATGGGGTTTATAATTGTAGTGGGCAATGGTATAAGGTTATTTTTGGCCATTTTATATGAAAGTGTACTGTCTCTTTAAGAAACTTTACTTTTGAATTGGGTGCTGGATATCGCAGTATAGCATTTTCAGGACACCCTGGGAGGTTCCCAGGGTGATTTTAAATATGTATGGGGTTTATAATTGTTGTGGGCAATGGTATAAGGTTATTTTTGGCCATTTTATATGAAAGTGTACTGTCTCTTTAAGAAATTTCACTTTTGAATTGTGGGCTGGAAATCGCAGTATAGCACTGTCAAGACACCCTAAGAAGTTTCCTAGGGTGATTTTAAATATGTATGGGGTTTATAATTGTAGTTGGCAATGGTATAAGGTTATTTTTGGCCATTTTATATGAAAATGTATTGTCTCTTTAAGAAATTTCACTTTTGAATTTGGTGCTGGAAATTGCAGTATAGCACTGTCAAGACACCCTAAGAAGGTTCCCAGGGTGATTTTAAATATGTATGGGGTTTATAATTGTAGTGGGCAATGGTATAAGGTTATTTTTGGCCATTTTATATGAAAGTGTACTGTCTCTTTAAGAAACTTAACTTTTGAATTGGGGGCTGGAAATCGCAGTATAGCAGTGTCAAGACACCCTAAGAAGGTTCCCAGGGTGATTTTAAATATGTATGGGGTTTATAATTGTAGTGGGCAATGGTATAAGGTTGTTTTTGGCCATTTTATATGAAAGTGTACTGTCTCTTTAAGAAATTTCACTTTTGAATTGTGGGCTGGAAATCGCAGTATAGCACTGTCAAGACACCATAAGAAGGTTCCCAGGGTGATTTTAAATATGTATGGGGTTTATAATTGTAGTAGGCAATGGTATAAGGTTATTCTTGGCCATTTTATATGAAAGTGTACTGTCTCTTGAAGAACGTAACTTTTGAATTGTGGGCTGGAAATCGCAGTATAGCACTGTCAAGACACCCTAAGAAGGTTCCCAGGGTGATTTTAAATATGTATGGGGTTTATAATTGTAGTGGGCAATGGTATAAGGTTATTTTTAGGCCATTTTATATGAAAGTGTACTGTCTCTTTAAGAAATTTCACTTTTGAATTGGGGGCTGGAAATCGCAGTATAGCATTTTCAGGACACCCTAAGAAGGTTCCCAGGGTGATTTTAAATATGTATGGGGTTTATAATTGTAGTGGGCAATGGTATAAGGTTCTTTTTGGCCATTTTATATGAAAGTGTACTGTCTCTTTAAGAACGTAACTTTTGAATTGGGGGCTGGAAATCGCAGTATAGCACTGTCAAGACACCTTGATATGGTTCCCAGGGTGATTTTAAATATGTATGGGGTTTATAATTGTAGTGGGCAATGGTATAAGGTTATTTTTGGCCATTTTATATGAAAGTGTACTGTCTCTTTAAGAAACTTAGCTTTTGAATTGGGGGCTGGAAATCGCAGTATAGCACTGTCAAGACACCCTAAGAAGGTTCCCAGGGTGATTTTAAATATGTATGGGGTTTATAATTGTAGTGGGCAATGGTATAAGGTTATTTTTGGCCATTTTATATGAAAGTGTACTGTCTCTTTAAGAAATTTCACTTTTGAATTGGGGGCTGGAAATCGCAGTATAGCATTTTCAGGACACCCTGGGGAGGAGGTTCCCAGGGTGATTTTAAATATATATGGGGTTTATAATTGTAGTGGGCAATGGTATAAGGTTATTTTTGGCCATTATATATGAAAGCGTACTGTCTCTTTAAGAAATTTAACTTTTGAATTGGGGGCTGGAAATCGCAGTATAGCATTTTCAGGACACCCTGGGGAGGTTCCCAGGGTGATTTTAAATATGTATGGGGTTTATAATTGTAGTGGGCAATGGTATAAGGTTATTTTTGGCCATTTTATATGAAAGTGTACTGTCTCTTTAAGAAATTTCACTTTTTTATTGTGGGCTGGAAATCGCAGTATAGCACTGTCAAGACACCCTAAGAAGGTTCCCAGGGTGATTTTAAATATGTATGGGGTTTATAATTGTAGTGGGCAATGGTTTAAGGTTATTTTTGGCCATTTTATATGAAAGTGTTCTGTCTCTTTAAGAAATTTCACTTTTGAATTGTGGGCTGGAAATCGCAGTATAGCACTGTCAAGACACCCTAAGAAGGTTCCCAGGGTGATTTTAAATATATATTGAGTTTATAATTGTAGTGGGCAATGGTATAAGGTTATTTTTGGCCATTTTATATGAAAGTGTACTGTCTCTTAAAGAAACTCAACTTTTGAATTGGGGGCTGGAAATCGCAGTATAGCATTTTCAGGACACCCTGGGGAGGTTCCCAGGGTGATTTTAAATATGTATGTGGTTTATAATTGTAGTGGGCAATGGTATAAGGTTATTTTTGGCCATTTTATATGAAAGTGTACTGTCTCTTTAAGAACGTAACTTTTGAATTGGGGGCTGGAAATCGCAGTATAGCATTTTTAGGACACCCTGGGGAGGTTCCCACGGTGATTTTAAGTATGTATGGGGTTTATAATTGTAGTGGGCAATGGTATAAGGTTATTTTTGGCCATTTTATATGAAAGTGTACTGTCTCTTTAAGAAACTTAGCTTTTGAATTGGGGGCTGGAAATCGCAGTATAGCACTGTCAAGAAACCCTAAGAAGGTTCCCAGGGTGATTTTAAATATGTATGGGGTTTATAATCGTAGTGGGCAATGGTATAAGGTTATTTTTGGCAATTTTATATGAAAGTGTACTGTCTCTTTAAGAAATTTCACTTTTGAATTGGGGGCTGGAAATCACAGTATAGCATTTTCAGTACACCCTAAGAAGGTTCCGAGGGTGATTTTAAATATGTATGGGGTTTATAATTGTAGTGGGCAATGGTATAAGGTTATTTTTGGCCATTTTGTATGAAAGTGTACTGTCTATTTAAGAACGTAACTTTTGAATTGGCGGCTGGAAATCGGATTATAGCACTGTCAAGAAACCCTAAGAAGGTTCCCAGGGTGATTTTAAATATGTATATGGTTTATAATTGTAGTGGGCAATGGTATAAGGTTATTTTTGGCCATTTTATATGAAAGTGTACTGTCTCTTTAAGAAATTTCACTTTTGAATTGTGGGTTGGAAATCGCAGTATAGCACTGTCAAGACACCCTAAGATGGTTCCCAGGGTGATTTTAAATATGTATGGGGCTTATAATTGTAGTTGTCAATGGTATAAGGTTATTTTTGGCCATTTTATATGAGAGTGTACTGTCTCTTTAAGAAATTAAACTTTTGAATTGGGGGCTGGAAATCGCAGTATAGCATTTTCAGGACACCCTGGGGAGGTTCCCAGGGTGATTTTAAATATATATGGGGTTTATAATTGTAGTGGGCAATGGTATAAGGTTATTTTTGGCCATTTTATATGAAAGCGTACTGTCTCTTTAAGAAATTTAACTTTTGAATTGGGGGCTGGAAATCGCAGTATAGCACTGTCAAGAAACCCTAAGAAGGTTCCCAGGGTGATTTTAAATATGTATGGGGTTTATAATTGTAGTGGGCAATGGTATAAGGTTATTTTTGGCCATTTTATATGAAAGTGTACTGTCTCTTTAAGAAATTTCACTTTTGAATTGTGGGCTGGAAATCGCAGTATAGCACTGTCAAGACACCCTAAGAAGTTTCCTAGGGTGATTTTAAATATGTATGGGGTTTATAATTGTAGTTGGCAATGGTATAAGGTTATTTTTGGCCATTTTATATGAAAGTGTACTGTCTCTTTAAGAACTTAACTTTTGAATTGGGTGCTGGATATCGCAGTATAGCACTGTCAAGACACCTTGATATGGTTCCCAGGGTGATTTTAAATATGTATGGGGTTTATAATTGTAGTGGGCAATGGTATAAGGTTATTTTTGGCCATTTTATATGAAAGTGTACTGTCTCTTTAAGAAACTTAGCTTTTGAATTGGGGGCTGGAAATCGCAGTATAGCACTGTCAAGACACCCTAAGAAGGTTCGCAGGGTGATTTTAAACATGTATGGGGTTTATAATCGTAGTGGGCAATGGTATAAGGTTATTTTTGGCCATTTTATATGAAAGTGTACTGTCTCTTTAAGAAACTTAACTTGTGAATTGAGGGCTGGAAATCGCAGTATAGCATTTTCAGGACACCCTGGGGAGGTTCCCAGGGTGATTTTAAATATATATGGGGTTTATAATTGTAGTGGGCAATGGTATAAGGTTATTTTTGGTCATTTTATATGAAAGCGTACTGTCTCTTTAAGAAATTTAACTTTTGAATTGGGGGCTGGAAATCGCAGTATAGCACTGTCAAGAAACCCTAAGAAGGTTCCCAGGGTGATTTTAAATATGTATGGGGTTTATAATTGTAGTTGGCAATGGTATAAGGTTATTTTTGGCCATTTTATATGAAAGTGTACTGTCTCTTTAAGAAACTTCACTTTTGAATTGGGGGCTGGAAATCGCAGTATAGCACTGTCAAGACACCCTAAGAAGGTTCCCAGGGTGATTTTAAATATGTATGGGGTTTATAATTGTAGTGGGCAATGGTATAAGGTTATTTTTGGCCATTTTATATGAAAGTGTACTGTCTCTTTAAGAAATTTCACTTTTGAATTGTGGGCTGGAAATCGCAGTATAGCACTGTCAAGACACCCTAAGAAGGTTCCCAGGGTGATTTTAAATATGTATGGGGTTTATAATTGTAGTGGGCAATGGTATAAGGTTATTTTTGGCCATTTTATATGAAAGTGTACTGTCTCTTTAAGAAATTTCACTTTTGAATTGGGGGCTGGAAATCGCAGTATAGCATTTTCAGGACACCCTAAGAAGGTTCCCAGAGTGATTTTAAATATGTATGGGGTTTATAATTGTAGTGGGCAATGGTATAAGGTTATTTTTGGCCATTTTATATGAAAGTGTACTGTCTCTTTAAGAACGTAACTTTTGAATTGGGGGCTGGAAATCGCAGTATAGCACTGTCAAGACATCCTAAGAAGGTTCCCAGGGTGATTTTAAATATGTATGGGGTTTATAATTGTAGTGGGCAATTTTATAAGGTTATTTTTGGCTATTTTATATGAAAGTGTACTGTCTCTTTAAGAACTTAACTTGTGAATTGGGGACTGGAAATCGCAGTATTGCACTGTCAAGAAACCCTAAGAAGGTTCCCAGGGTGATTTTAAATATGTATGGGGTTTATAATTGTAGTTGGCAATGGTATAAGGTTATTTTTGGCCATTTTATATGAAAGTGTACTGTCTCTTTAAGAAACTTCACTTTTGAATTGTGGGCTGGAAATCGCAGTATAGCACTGTCAAGACACCCTAAGAAGTTTCCTAGGGTGATTTTAAATATGTTTTTGGTTTATAATTGTAGTTGGCAATGGTATAAGGTTATTTTTGGCCACTTTATATGAAAATGTATTGTCTCTTTAAGAAACTTAACTTTTGAATTTGGGGCTGGAAATCGCAGTATAGCACTGTCAAGACACCCTGGGAAGGTTCCCAGGGTGATTTTAAATATGTATGGGGTTTATAATTGTTGTGGGCAATGGTATAAGGTTATTTTTGGCCATTTTATATGAAAGTGTACTGTCTCTTTAAGAAATTTCACTTTTGAATTGTGGGCTGGAAATCGCAGTATAGCACTGTCAAGACACCCTAAGAAGTTTCCTAGGGTGATTTTAAATATGTTTGGGGTTTATAATTGTAGTTGGCAATGGTATAAGGTTATTTTTGGCCACTTTATATGAAAATGTATTGTCTCTTTAAGAAACTTAACTTTTGAATTTGGGGCTGGAAATCGCAGTATAGCACTGTCAAGACACCCTGGGAAGGTTCCCAGGGTGATTTTAAATATGTATGGGGTTTATAATTGTAGTGGGCAATGGTATAAGGTATTTTTGGCCATTTTATATGAAAGTGTACTGTCTCTTTAAGAAATTTCACTTTTGAATTGGGGGCTGGAAATTGCAGTATAGCACTGTCAAGACACCCTAAGAAGGTTCCCAGGGTGATTTTAAATATGTATGGGGTTTATAATTGTAGTGGGCAATGGTATAAGGTTATTTTTGGCCATTTTATATGAAAGTGTACTGTCTCTTTAAGAAATTTCACTTTTGAATTGTGGGCTGGAAATCGCAGTATAGCACTGTCAAGACACCCTAAGAAGGTTCCCAGGGTGATTTTAAATATGTATGGGGTTTATAATTGTAGTGGGCAATGGTATAAGGTTATTTTTGGCCATTTTATATGAAAGTGTACTGTCTCTTTAAGAACGTAACTTTTGAATTGGGGCTGGAAATCGCAGTATAGCACTGTCAAGACACCTTGATATGGTTCCCAGGGTGATTTTAAATATGTATGGGGTTTATAATTGTAGTGGGCAATGGTATAAGGTTATTTTTGGCCATTTTATATGAAAGTGTACTGTCTCTTTAAGAAATTTCACTTTTGAATTGGGGGCTGGAAATCGCAGTATAGCATTTTCAGGACACCCTGGGGAGGTTCCCAGGGTGATTTTAAATATATATATGGGGTTTATAATTGTAGTGGGCAATGGTATAAGGTTATTTTTGGCCATTATATATGAAAGCGTACTGTCTCTTTAAGAAATTTAACTTCTGAATTGGGGGCTGGAAATCGCAGTATAGCACTGTCAAGAAACCCTAAGAAGGTTCCCAGGGTGATTTTAAATATGTATGGGGTTTATAATTGTAGTGGGCAATGGTATAAGGTTATTTTTGGCCATTTTATTTGAAAGTGTACTGTCTCTTTAAGAAACTTAACTTTTGAATTGGGGGCTGGAAATCGCAGTATAGCATTTTCAGGACACCCTGGGGAGGTTCCCAGGGTGATTTTAAATATGTATGGGGTTTATAATTGTAGTGGGCAATGGTATAAGGTTATTTTTGGCCATTTTATATGAAAGTGTACTGTCTTTTTAAGAAATTTCACTTTTGAATTGTGGGCTGGAAATCGCAGTATAGCACTGTCAAGACACCCTAAGAAGTTTCCTAGGGTGATTTTAAATATGTATGGGGTTTATTATTGTAGTTGTCAATGGTATAAGGTTATTTTTGGCCATTTTATATGAAAGTGTACTGTCTCTTTAAGAAATTTCACTTTTGAATTGGGGGCTGGAAATCACAGTATAGCACTGTCAAGACACCCCTAAGAAGGTTCCCAGGGTGATTTTAAATATGTATGGGGTTTATAATTGTAGTTGGCAATGGTATAAGGTTATTTTTGGCCATTTTATATGAAAGTGTACTGTCTCTTTAAGAACTTAACTTTTGAATTGGGGGCTGGAAATCGCAGTATAGCACTGTCAAGACACCCTGGGAAGGTTCCCAGGGTGATTTTAAATATGTATGGGGTTTATAATTGTAGTAGGCAATGGTATAAGGTTATTTTTGGCCATTTTATATGAAAGTGTACTGTCTCTTTAAGAAACTTAACTTTTGAATTGGGGGCTGGAAATCGCGGTATAGCACTGTCAAGACACCCTAAGAAGGTTCCCAGGGTGATTTTAAATATGTATGGGGTTAATAATTGTGGTGGGCAATGGTATAAGGTTATTTTTGGCCATTTTATATGAAAGTGTACTGTCTCTTTAAGAAATTTCACTTTTGAATTGTGGGCTGGAAATCGCAGTATAGCACTGTCAAGACACCCTAAGAAGGTTCCCAGGGTGATTTTAAATATGTATGGGGTTTATAATTGTAGTGGGCAATGGTATAAGGTTATTTTTGGCCATTTTATATGACAGTGTACTGTCTCTTTAAGAAATTTCACTTTTGAATTGGGGGCTGGAAATCACAGTATAGCACTGTCAAGACACCCTAAGAAGGTTCCCAGGGTGATTTTAAATATGTATGGGGTTTATAATTGTAGTGGGCAATGGTATAAGGTTATTTTTGGCCATTTTATATTAAAGTGTACTGTCTCTTTAAGAAATTTCACTTTTGAATTGGGGGCTGGAAATCGCAGCATAGCACTGTCAAGACACCCTAAGAAGGTTCCCAGGGTGATTTTAAATATGTATGGGGTTTATAATTGTAGTGGGCAATGGTATAAGTTTATTTTTGGCCATTTTATATGAAATTGTACTGTCTCTTTAAGAAACGTAACTTTTGAAATGGGGGCTGGAAATCGCAGTATAGCACTGTCAAGACACCCTAAGAAGGTTCCCAGGGTGATTTTAAATATGTATGGGGTTTATAATTGTAGTGGGCAATGGTATAAGGTTATTTTTGGCCATTTTATATGAAAGTGTACTGTCTCTTTAAGAAACTTTACTTTTGAATTGGGGCTGGAAATCGCAGTATAGCATTTTCAGGACACCCTGGGAAGGTTCCCAGGGTGATTTTAAATATGTATGGGCTTTATAATTGTAGTGGGCAATGGTATAAGGTTATTTTTTGCCATTTTGTATGAAAGTGTACTGTCTCTTTAAGAAACTTTACTTTTGAATTGGGGGCTGGAAATCGCAGTATAGCACTGTCAAGACACCCTAAGAAGGTTCCCAGGTTGATTTTAAATATGTATGGGGTTTATAATTGTAGTGGGCAATGGTATAAGGTTATTTTTGGCCATTTTATATGTAAGTGTACTGTCTCTTTAAGAAATTAAACTTTTGAATTGGGGGCTGGAAATCGCATTATAGCATTGTCAAGAAACCCTAAGAAGGTTCCCAGGGTGATTTTAAATATGTATGGGGTTTATAATTATAGTGGGCAATGGTATAAGGTTAGTTTTGGCCATTTTATATGAAAGTGTACTGTCTCTTTAAGAAACTTAACTTTTGAATTGGGGGCTGGAAATCGCAGTATAGCATTTTCAGGACACCCTGGGAAGGTTCCCAGGGTGATTTTAAATATGTATGGGGTTTATAATTGTAGTGGGCAATGGTATAAGGTTATTTTTGGCCATTTTATATGAAAGTGTACTGTCTCTTTAAGAAATTTCACTTTTGAATTGGGGGCTGGAAATCGCAGTATAGCACTGTCAAGACACCCTAAGAAGGTTCCCAGGGTGATTTTAAATATGTATGGGGTTTATAATTGTAGTGGGCAATGGTATAAGCTTATTTTTGGCCATTTTATATGAAAGTGTACTGTCTCTTTAAGAAACTTAACTTTTGAATTGGGGGCTGGAAATCGCAGTATAGCACTGTCAAGACACCCTAAGAAGGTTCCCAGGGTGATTTTAAATATGTATGGGGTTTATAATTGTAGTGGGCAATGGTATAAGGTTGTTTTTGGCCATTTTATATGAAAGTGTACTGTCTCTTTAAGAAATTTCACTTTTGAATTGTGGGCTGGAAATCGCAGTATAGCACTGTCAAGACACCCTAAGAAGGTTCCCAGGGTGATTTTAAATATGTATGGGGTTTATAATTGTAGTGGGCAATGGTATAAGGTTATTTTTGGCCATTTTATATGAAAGTGTACTGTCTCTTTAAGAACGTAACTTTTGAATTGTGGGCTGGAAATCGCAGTATAGCACTGTCAAGACATCCTAAGAAGGTTCCCAGGGTGATTTTAAATATGTATGGGGTTTATAATTGTAGATGGCAATGGTATAAGGTTATTTTTGGCCATTTTATATGAAACTGTACTGTCTCTTTAAGAAACTTCACTTTTGAATTGGGGGCTGGAAATCGCAGTATAGCATTTTCAGGACACCCTGGGGAGGTTCCCAGGGTGATTTTAATTATGTATGGGGTTTATAATTGTTGTGGGCAATGGTATAAGGTTATTTTTGGCCATTTTATATGAAAGTGTACTGTCTCTTTAAGAAATTTAACTTTTGAATTGTGGGCTGGAAATCGCAGTATAGCACTGTCAAGACACCCTAAGAAGTTTCCTAGGGTGATTTTAAATATGTATGGGGTTTATAATTATAGTGGGCAATGGTATAAGGTTATTTTTGGCCATTTTATATGAAAGTGTACTGTCTCTTTAAGAAATTTCAATTTTGAATTGGGGGCTGGAAATCGCAGTATAGCATTTTCAGGACACCCTAAGAAGGTTCCCAGGGTGATTTTAAATATGTATGGGGTTTATAATTGTAGTGGGCAATGGTATAAGGTTATTTTTGGCCATTTTATATGAAAGTGTACTGTCTCTTTAAGAACGTAACTTTTGAATTGGGGGCTGGAAATCGCAGTATAGCATTTTCAGGACACCCTAAGAAGGTTCCCAGGGTGATTTTAAATATGTATGGGGTTTATAATTGTAATGGGCAATGGTATAAGGTTATTTTTGGCCATTTTATATGAAAGTGTACTGTCTCTTTAAGAAACTTAACTTTTGAATTGGGGGCTGGAAATCGCAGTATAGCATTTTCAGGACACCCTGGGAAGGTTCCCAGGGTGATTTTAAATATGTATGGGCTTTATAATTGTAGTGGGCAATGGTATAAGGTTATTTTTTGCCATTTTGTATGAAAGTGTACTGTCTCTTTAAGAAACTTCACTTTTGAATTGGGGGCTGGAAATGGCAGTATAGCACTGTCAAGACACCCTAAGAAGGCTTCCCAGGGTGATTTTAAATATGTATGGGGTTTATAATTGTAGTGGGCAATGGTATAAGGTTATTTTTGGCAATTTTATATGAAAGTGTACTGTCTTTTTAAGAAATTAAACTTTTGAATTGGGGGCTGGAAATTGCATTATAGCACTGTCAAGAAACCCTAAGAAGGTTCCCAGGGTGATTTTAAATATGTATGGGGTTTATAATTGTAGTGGGCAATGGTATAAGGTTATTTTTGGCCATTTTATATGAAAGTGTACTGTCTCTTTAAGAAATTTCACTTTTGAATTGGGGGCTAGAAATGGCAGTATAGCACTGTCAAGACACCCTAAGAAGGTTCCCAGGGTGATTTTAAATATGTATGGGGTTTATAATTGTAGTGGGCAATGGTATAAGTTTATTTTTGACCATTTTATATGAAAGTGTACTGTCTCTTTAAGAAATTTCACTTTTGAATTGGGGGCTGGAAATCGCAGTATAGCATTTTCAGGACACCCTAAGAAGGTTCCCAGGGTGATTTTAAATATGTATGGGGTTTATAATTGTAGTGGGCAATGGTATAAGGTTATTTTTGGCCATTTTATATGAAAGTGTACTGTCTCTTTAAGAACGTAACTTTTGAATTGGGGGCTGGAAATCGCAGTATAGCACTGTCAAGACATCCTAAGAAGGTTCCCAGGGTGATTTTAAATATGTATGGGGTTTATAATTGTAGTGGGCAATGGTATAAGATTATTTTTGGCCATTTTATATGAAAGTGTACTGTCTCTTTAAGAAACTTTACTTTTGAATTGGGGGCTGGAAATCGCAGTATAGCATTTTCAGGACACCCTGGGGAGGTTCCCAGGGTGATTTTAAATATGTTATGGGGTTTATAATTGTTTTGGGCAATGGTATAAGGTTATTTTTGGCCATTTTATATGAAAGTGTACTGTCTCTTTAAGAAATTTCACTTTTGAATTGTGGGCTGGAAATCGCAGTATAGCACTGTCAAGACACCCCTAAGAAGTTTCCTAGGGTGATTTTAAATATGTATGGGGTTTATAATTGTAGTTGGCAATGGTATAAGGTTATTTTTGGCCATTTTATATGAAAATGTATTGTCTCTTTAAGAAACTTAACTTTTGAATTGGGGGCTGAAAATCGCAGTATAGCACTGTCAAGACAGCCTGGGAAGGTTCCCAGGGTGATTTTAAATATGTATGGGGTTTATAATTGTAGTGGGCAATGGTATAAGGTTATTTTTGGCCATTTTATATGAAAGTGTACTGTCTCTTTAAGAAATTTAACTTTTGAATTGGGGGCTGGAAATCGCAGTATAGCATTTTCAGGTCACCCTGGGAAGGTTCCCAGGGTGATTTTAAATATGTATGGGGTTTATAATTGTAGTAGGCAATGGTATAAGGTTATTTTTGGCCATTATATATGAAAGCGTACTGTCTCTTTAAGAAACTTAACTTTTGAATTGGGGGCTGGAAATCGCAGTATAGCACTGTCAAGACACCCTAAGAAGGTTCCCAGGGTGATTTTAAATATGTATGGGGTTAATAATTGTAGTGGGCAATGGTATAAGGTTATTTTTGGCCATTTTATATGACAGTGTACTGTCTCTTTAAGAAATTTCACTTTTGAATTGGGGGCTGGAAATCGCAGTATAGCATTTTCAGGACACCCTGGGGAGGTTCCCAGGGTGATTTCATTATGTATGGGGTTTATAATTGTAGTGGGCAATGGTATAAGGTTATTTTTGGCCATTATATATGAAAGTGTACTGTCTCTTTAAGAAACTTAGCTTTTGAATTGGGGGCTGGAAATCGCAGTATAGCACTGTCAAGACACCCTAAGAAGGTTCCCAGGGTGATTTTAAATATGTATGGGGTTTATAATTGTAGTGGGCAATGGTATAAGGTTATTTTTGGCCATTTTATATGAAAGTGTACTGTCTCTTTAAGTACTTAACTTTTGAATTGGGGGCTGGAAATCACAGTATAGCACTGTCAAGACACCCTAAGAAGGTTCCCAGGGTGATTTTAAATATGTATGGGGTTTATAATTGTAGTGGGCAATGGTATAAGGTTATTTTTGGCCATTTTATATGAAAGTGTACTGTCTCTTTAAGAAACTTAACTTTTGAATTGGGGGCTGTAAATCGCAGTATAGCATTTTCAGGACACCCGGGGAAGGTTCCCAGGGTAATTTTAAATACGTATGGGGTTTATAACTGTAGTGGGCAATGGTATAAGGTTATTTTTGGCCATTTTATATGAAAGTGTACTGTCTCTTTAAGAAATTTCACTTTTGAATTGTTGGCCGGAAATCGCAGTATAGCACTGTCAAGACACCCTAAGAATGTTCCCAGGGTGATTTTAAATATGTATGGGGTTTATAATTGTAGTGGGCAATGGTATAAGGTTATTTTTGGCCATTTTATATGAAAGTGTACTGTCTCTTTAAGAAATTAACTTTTGAATTGGGGGTTGGAAATCACAGTATAGCACTGTCAAGACACCCTAAGAAGGTTCCCAGGGTGATTTTAAATATGTATGGGTTTTATAATTGTAGTGGGCAATGGTATAAGGTTATTTTTGGCCATTTTATATGAAAGTGTACTGTCTCTTTAAGAAACTTAACTTTTGAATTGGGGGCTGGAAATCGCAGTATAGCATTTTCAGGACACCCTGGGGAGGTTCCCAGGGTGATTTTAAATATGTATGGGGTTTATAATTGTAGTGGGCAATGGTATAAGGTTATTTTTGGCCATTTTATATGAAAGTGTACTGTGTCTTTAAGAAATTTCACTTTTGAATTGTGGGCTGGAAATCGCAGTATAGCACTGTCAAGACACCCTAAGAAGTTTCCTAGGGTGATTTTAAATATGTATGGGGTTTATAATTGTAGTTGTCAATGGTATAAGGTTATTTTTGGCCATTTTATATGAAAGTGTACTGTCTCTTTAAGAAACTTAGCTTTTGAATTGGGGGCTGGAATCGCAGCATAGCATTTTCAGGACACCCTGGGGAGGTTCCCAGGGTGATTTTAATTATGTATGGGGTTTATAATTGTAGTGGGCAATGGTATAAGGTTATTTTTGGCCATTTTATATGAAAGTGTACTGTCTCTTTAAGAAATTTCACTTTTGAATTGGGGGCTGGAAATGGCAGTATAGCACTGTCAAGACACCCTAAGAAGGTTCCCAGGGTGATTTTAAATATGTATGGGGTTTATAATTGTAGTGGGCAATGGTATAAGTTTATTTTTGACCATTTTATATGAAAGTGTACTGTTTCTTTAAGAAATTTCACTTTTGAATTGGGGGCTGGAAATCGCAGTATAGCATTTTCAGGACACCCTGGGGAGGTTCCCAGGGTGATTTTAAATATGTTTTGGGGTTTATAATTGTTTTGGGCAATGGTATAAGGTTATTTTTGGCCATTTTATATGAAAGTGTACTGTCTCTTTAAGAAATTTCACTTTTGAATTGTGAGCTGGAAATCGCAGTATAGCACTGTCAAGACACCCCTAAGAAGTTTCCTAGGGTGATTTTAAATATGTATGGGGTTTATAATTGTAGTTGGCAATGGTATAAGGTTATTTTTGGCCATTTTATATGAAAATGTATTGTCTCTTTAAGAAACTTAACTTTTGAATTGGGGGCTGAAAATCGCAGTATAGCACTGTCAAGACACCCTGGGAAGGTTCCCAGGGTGATTTTAAATATGTATGGGGTTTATAATTGTAGTGGGCAATGGTATAAGGTTATTTTTGGCCATTTTATATGAAAGTGTACTGTCTCTTTAAGTACTTAACTTTTGAATTGGGGGCTGGAAATCACAGTATAGCACTGTCAAGACACCCTAAGAAGGTTCCCAGGGTGATTTTAAATATGTATGGGGTTTATAATTGTAGTGGGCAATGGTATAAGGTTATTTTTGGCCATTTTATATGAAAGTGTACTGTCTCTTTAAGAAACTTAACTTTTGAATTGGGGGCTGTAAATCGCAGTATAGCATTTTCAGGACACCCGGGGAAGGTTCGCAGGGTAATTTTAAATATGTATGGGGTTTATAACTGTAGTGGGCAATGGTATAAGGTTATTTTTGGCCATTTTATATGAAAGTGTACTGTCTCTTTAAGAAATTTCACTTTTGAATTGTTGGCCGGAAATCGCAGTATAGCACTGTCAAGACACCCTAAGAAGGTTCCCAGGGTGATTTTAAATATGTATGGGGTTTATAATTGTAGTGGGCAATGGTATAAGGTTATTTTTGGCCATTTTATATGAAAGTGTACTGTCTCTTTAAGAAACTTTACTTTTGAATTGGGGGCTGGAAATCGCAGTATAGCATTTTCAGGACACCCAGGGTGATTTTAAATATGTATGGGGTTTATAATTGTTTTGGGCAATGGTATAAGGTTATTTTTGGCCATTTTATATGAAAGTGTACTGTCTCTTTAAGAAATTTCACTTTTGAATTGTGGGCTGGAAATCGCAGTATAGCACTGTCAAGACACCCCTAAGAAGTTTCCTAGGGTGATTTTAAATATGTATGGGGTTTATAATTGTAGTTGGCAATGGTATAAGGTTATTTTTGGCCATTTTATATGAAAGTGTACTGTCTCTTTAAGAAACTTCACTTTTGAATTGGGGGCTGGAAATCGCAGTATAGCATTTTCAGGACACCCTGGGGAGGTTCCCAGGGTGATTTTAAATATATATGGGGTTTATAATTGTAGTGGGCAATGGTATAAGGTTATTTTTGGCCATTATATATGAAAGCGTACTGTCTCTTTAAGAAATTAAACTTTTGAATTGGGGCCTGGAAATCGCAGTATAGCACTGTCAAGAAACCCTAAGAAGGTTCCCAGGGTTATTTTAAATATGTATGGGGTTTATAATTGTAGTGGGCAATGGTATAAGGTTATTTTTGGCCATTTTATATGAAAGTGTACTGTCTCTTTAAGAAATTAACTTTTGAATTGGGGGTTGGAAATCACAGTATAGCACTGTCAAGACACCCTAAGAAGGTTCCCAGGGTGATTTTAAATATGTATGGGTTTTATAATTGTAGTGGGCAATGGTATAAGGTTATTTTTGGCCATTTTATATGAAAGTGTACTGTCTCTTTAAGAAACTTAACTTTTGAATTGGGGGCTGGAAATCGCAGTATAGCATTTTCAGGACACCCTGGGGAGGTTCCCAGGGTGATTTTAAATATGTATGGGGTTTATAATTGTAGTGGGCAATGGTATAAGGTTATTTTTGGCCATTTTATATGAAAGTGTACTGTGTCTTTAAGAAATTTCACTTTTGAATTGTGGGCTGGAAATCGCAGTATAGCACTGTCAAGACACCCTAAGAAGTTTCCTAGGGTGATTTTAAATATGTATGGGGTTTATAATTGTAGTTGTCAATGGTATAAGGTTATTTTTGGCCATTTTATATGAAAGTGTACTGTCTCTTTAAGAAACTTAGCTTTTGAATTGGGGGCTGGAAATCGCAGTATAGCATTTTCAGGACACCCTGGGGAGGTTCCCAGGGTGATTTTAATTATGTATGGGGTTTATAATTGTAGTGGGCAATGGTATAAGGTTATTTTTGGCCATTTTATATGAAAGTGTACTGTCTCTTTAAGAAACTTAGCTTTTGAATTGGGGGCTGGAAATCGCAGTATAGCACTGTCAAGACACCATAAGAAGGTTCCCAGGGTGATTTTAAATATGTATGGGGTTTATAATTGTAGTGGGCAATGGTATAAGGTATTTTTGGCCATTTTATATGAAAGTGTACTGTCTCTTTAAGAAATTTCACTTTTGAATTGGGGGCTGGAAATTGCAGTATAGCACTGTCAAGACACCCTAAGAAGGTTCCCAGGGTGATTTTAAATATGTATGGGGTTTATAATTGTAGTGGGCAATGGTATAAGGTTATTTTTGGCCATTTTATATGAAAGTGTACTGTCTCTTTAAGAAATTTCACTTTTGAATTGTGGGCTGGAAATCGCAGTATAGCACTGTCAAGACACCCTAAGAAGGTTCCCAGGGTGATTTTAAATATGTATGGGGTTTATAATTGTAGTGGGCAATGGTATAAGGTTATTTTTGGCCATTTTATATGAAAGTGTACTGTCTCTTTAAGAAACTTAACTTTTGAATTGGGGGCTGGAAATCGCAGTATAGCATTTTCAGGACACCCTGGGGAGGTTCCCAGGGTGATTTTAAATATGTATGGGGTCTATAATTGTAGTGGGCAATGGTATAAGGTTATTTTTGGCCATTTTATATGAAAGTGTACTGTCTTTTTAAGAAATTTCACTTTTGAATTGTGGGCTGGAAATCGCAGTATAGCACTGTCAAGACACCCTAAGAAGTTTCCTAGGGTGATTTTAAATATGTATGGGGTTTATTATTGTAGTTGTCAATGGTATAAGGTTATTTTTGGCCATTTTATATGAAAGTGTACTGTCTCTTTAAGAAATTTCACTTTTGAATTGGGGGCTGGAAATCACAGTATAGCACTGTCAAGACACCCCTAAGAAGGTTCCCAGGGTGATTTTAAATATGTATGGGGTTTATAATTGTAGTGGGCAATGGTATAAGGTTATTTTTGGCCATTTTATATGAAAGTGTACTGTCTCTTTAAGAACTTAACTTTTGAATTGGGGGCTGGAAATCGCAGTATAGCACTGTCAAGACACCCTGGGAAGGTTCCCAGGGTGATTTTAAATATGTATGGGGTTTATAATTGTAGTAGGCAATGGTATAAGGTTATTTTTGGCCATTTTATATGAAAGTGTACTGTCTCTTTAAGAAACTTAACTTTTGAATTGGGGGCTGGAAATCACGGTATAGCACTGTCAAGACACCCTAAGAAGGTTCCCAGGGTGATTTTAAATATGTATGGGGTTAATAATTGTGGTGGGCAATGGTATAAGGTTATTTTTGGCCATTTTATATGAAAGTGTACTGTCTCTTAAAGAAATTTCACTTTTGAATTGTGGGCTGGAAATCGCAGTATAGCACTGTCAAGACACCCTAAGAAGGTTCCCAGGGTGATTTTAAATATGTATGGGGTTTATAATTGTAGTGGGCAATGGTATAAGGTTATTTTTGGCCATTTTATATGACAGTGTACTGTCTCTTTAAGAAATTTCACTTTTGAATTGGGGGCTGGAAATCGCAGTATAGCATTTTCAGGAC
This sequence comes from Phyllobates terribilis, assembly GCF_046119375.1. Lineage (NCBI taxonomy): Eukaryota > Metazoa > Chordata > Amphibia > Anura > Dendrobatidae > Phyllobates > Phyllobates terribilis. Next base: position 2,605,195 of record NW_027362913.1, read on the forward strand.
ACCCTGGGGAGGTTCCCAGGGTGATTTTAATTATGTATGGGGTTTATAATTGTAGTGGGCAATGGTATAAGGTTATTTTTGGCCATTTTATATGAAAGTGTACTGTCTCTTTAAGAAACTTTACTTTTGAATTGGGGCTGGAAATCGCAGTATAGCATTTTCAGGACACCCTGGGAAGGTTCCCAGGGTGATTTTAAATATGTATGGGCTTTATAATTGTAGTGGGCAATGGTATAAGGTTATTTTTTGCCATTTTGTATGAAAGTGTACTGTCTCTTTAAGAAACTTTACTTTTGAATTGGGGGCTGGAAATCGCAGTATAGCACTGTCAAGACACCCTAAGAAGGTTCCCAGGTTGATTTTAAATATGTATGGGGTTTATAATTGTAGTGGGCAATGGTATAAGGTTATTTTTGGCCATTTTATATGTAAGTGTACTGTCTCTTTAAGAAATTAAACTTTTGAATTGGGGGCTGGAAATCGCATTATAGCATTGTCAAGAAACCCTAAGAAGGTTCCCAGGGTGATTTTAAATATGTATGGGGTTTATAATTATAGTGGGCAATGGTATAAGGTTAGTTTTGGCCATTTTATATGAAAGTGTACTGTCTCTTTAAGAAACTTAACTTTTGAATTGGGGCCTGGAAATCGCAGTATAGCATTTTCAGGACACCCTGGGAAGGTTCCCAGGGTGATTTTAAATATGTATGGGGTTTATAATTGTAGTGGGCAATGGTATAAGGTTATTTTTGGCCATTTTATATGAAAGTGTACTGTCTCTTTAAGAAATTTCACTTTTGAATTGGGGGCTGGAAATCGCAGTATAGCACTGTCAAGACACCCTAAGAAGGTTCCCAGGGTGATTTTAAATATGTATGGGGTTTATAATTGTAGTGGGCAATGGTATAAGCTTATTTTTGGCCATTTTATATGAAAGTGTACTGTCTCTTTAAGAAACTTAACTTTTGAATTGGGGGCTGGAAATCGCAGTATAGCACTGTCAAGACACCCTAAGAAGGTTCCCAGGGTGATTTTAAATATGTATGGGGTTTATAATTGTAGTGGGCAATGGTATAAGGTTGTTTTTGGCCATTTTATATGAAAGTGTACTGTCTCTTTAAGAAATTTCACTTTTGAATTGTGGGCTGGAAATCGCAGTATAGCACTGTCAAGACACCCTAAGAAGGTTCCCAGGGTGATTTTAAATATGTATGGGGTTTATAATTGTAGTGGGCAATGGTATAAGGTTATTTTTGGCCATTTTATATGAAAGTGTACTGTCTCTTTAAGAACGTAACTTTTGAATTGTGGGCTGGAAATCGCAGTATAGCACTGTCAAGACATCCTAAGAAGGTTCCCAGGGTGATTTTAAATATGTATGGGGTTTATAATTGTAGTGGGCAATGGTATAAGGTTATTTTTGGCCATTTTATATGAAACTGTACTGTCTCTTTAAGAAACTTCACTTTTGAATTGGGGGCTGGAAATCGCAGTATAGCATTTTCAGGACACCCTGGGGAGGTTCCCAGGGTGATTTTAATTATGTATGGGGTTTATAATTGTTGTGGGCAATGGTATAAGGTTATTTTTGGCCATTTTATATGAATCATAGAATCATAGAATCATAGAATCATAGAATGGTAGAGTTGGAAGGGACCTCCTGGGTCATCTGGTCCAACCCCCTGCTCAAAGCAGGATTCACTAGATCATCTCAGACAGATGTCTGTCCAGCCTCTGTTTGAAGACGTCCATTGAAGGGGAACTCACCACCTCTCGTGGCAGCCTGTTCCACTCATTAATCACCCTAACTGTCAAAAAGTTTTTTCTAATATCTAATCTGTGTCTCCTCCCATTAAGTTTCATCCCATTGCTTCTAGTCTTTCCTTGTGCAAATGAGAATAAAGATGATCCTTCTACAATGTGACAGCCCTTGACATATTTGTAGACAGCTATTAAGTCTCCTCTCAGTCTTCTTTTTTGCAAGCTAAACATTCCCAAATCCTGCAACCGTTCCTCATAGGACATGGTTTGCAGACCAGTCACCATTCTGGTCGCTCTTCTCTGAACTTGCTCCAGTTTGTCGATGTCTTTTTTAAAATGTGGTGCCCAAAACTGTACACAGTATTCCAGATGAGGTCTGACCAAAGAGGAGTAAAGACCGATAATGACTTCACGTGATCTAGACTGTATGCTTCTGTTAATACATCCCAGAATTGTATTTGCCTTTTTTGCTGCTGCATCACACTGTTGACTCATGTTCAGTCTATGATCTATTAGTATACCTAAGTCTTTTTCACATGTACTGTTGCTTAGCTCTATTCCTCCCATTCTGTATATGCTTTTTTCATTTTTATTGCCCAGATGTAGTACTTTGCATTTTTCCCGGTTAAAAACCATTCTGTTGGTTGCTGCCCACTGCTCCAGTTTATTTAGGTCTTTTTGAATCCTCTCTCTCTCTTCTCTAGTATTAGCTATCCCTCCTAGCTTTGTGTCATCAGCAAATTTAATCAGTTTACCCTCAATTCCTTCATCTAAATCATTGATAAAGATGTTGAACAATACAGGTCCCAGGACGGAGCCCTGTGGTACCCCACTTGAGACATTCATCCAGCTGGATGTGAAGCCATTTACAACCACCCTTTGAGTCCGATCACTAAGCCAGTTATGAATCCACCTAACAGTTGCCTGGTCCATTGCATACTTGGTCATTTTTTCAATAAGGATGATGTGAGATACTTTGTCAAATGCTTTGCTGAAGTCAAGATATACTATATCTACAGCATTTCCCTGATCCACCCAGTCAGTGATTCTGTCATAGAAGGAAATTAAGTTAGTCTGACATGACTTGTTAGTTACAAACCCATGCTGACTCTGGTTAATCACTTCATTCTTATCCATGTACTTACATACATGTTGTTTAATAATTTGTTCAAAGATCTTTCCTGGTATAGAAGTCAGACTCACCGGCCTATAGTTCCCTGGGTCCACCTTCTTCCCCTTTTTGAAGATAGGAACAACATTTGCTCTTCTCCAGTCTTCTGGGACTTCTCCTGTTCTCCAAGAATTTTCAAAGATTATGGAGAGTGGTTCTAAAATTTCTTCTACAATCTCCTTCAGTACTCTGGGGTGTAATTCATCTGGACCTGGAGACTTGAACTCATTTATGTTAGCTAAATATTCCCTCACAATCTTTCTGTTTACTGATAACTTGGATTCCTCTATTCCTTTAAAAGGACAGTGAAGATCAGTTGATGTTACATTTTCTTTCTGAGAGAAAACAGATGCAAAATAGGAATTAAAAAGTTCGGCCTTCTCAACATCCTCTCTTACCATTTCTCCATTTTCATCCTGTAAAAATCCTATAGCATCTTTGACTTTTCTTTTACTTTTGACATACCCCCAAAATCCTTTTTTATTGCTTTTGACATCTCTTGCAAGCCTTAATTCATTGTCAGCTTTAGCTAATCTGATACGTGCCCTGCAGGATCTGCAGACTGCATTATAATCTTCTTTAGATATGCCTCCCTCTTTCCATTTAATAAACATTTCTTTCTTTCTTTTTAGCATGTGTTTAAGTTCTGTGTTCATCCATCCTGGTTTCCTTAAATGCTTCCCATTCTTCCTACTTTTCGGGATTGTTAACGATTGTGCTTTGAGAATCTCATTTTTAAAAATTTCCCATCCTTCCTGGACATTTTTGTCCTTAAGGACATCCAGCCATTGGATCCCTCCTATTCTCTTTCTGAGTCTCTTAAAATCTGCCTTTCTAAAATCTAACCTTGAAGTTTGAGTCTTCACATGTCTTCCTCCTCTAGTTATCCAAAATTCTATAATAGCATGATCGCTGCCTCCTAGGGTCCCAGCCACCTTTACCTCCTCAACCATTTCCTCCCTGTTTATAAGGATTAGATCCAAAGTAGCAGATCCCCTTGTTTTCTCCCCTACCTTTTGGAAGATAAAGTTGTCAGCAAGAGAGGATAAGAATTTGCTTGACCTGTTAGTTTTACTTGAGAGAGATTCCCAACAAATGTCTGGATAGTTGAACTCTCCCATGACCACTACGTCATATTTTTTGGAGAACTTGGTCATTTGATACATAAAGAGTTCATCCATATCTTCAGCTTGCCCAGGTGGCCTGTAGTAAATGCCTACAATGGTGTCCTTTCCGTTGTTCTCTCCTTGTATTCTTACCCAAACAGTTTCCACAGAACTCCCAGTCTCTGAAGCTTCAATCTCTGTGCAGATATACGCTTTTCTAACATACAATGCAACACCTCCTCCTCGTTTATCAAGTCTGTTTCTTGCAAATAAGTTGTATCCTTTTAGCCTTTTATTCCAATCATGTGTATCGTCCCACCAAGTTTCAGTGATTCCAATGACATCATATTCCTTTTCCTGCATTAGTAGTTCCAATTCTCCTTGTTTGTTGCCCATGCTTTGTGCATTTGTATAAAAACATTTTAGTTTGTGATTGGTTTCTCTTCCTCCCATATTTTTATTATTTAGATTTTTTTGTCTTTGTTCTTCTTTTCCACTTCCAGTAGCAGAGATCTCAATAGTATTTGTCAGCTGTATGGCTTTTTCTGGCCTTTTGCTTCCCTTCCCACATTGTTCTAGTTTAAAGCTCTTCTGATGAGTGTAGCAAGGCGACTTCCAAATACATGTTTTCCAGTCTTCGTAAGGTGCACCCCATCTCTAGCAAGTAGTCCATCGTATAGGTAATTCATTCCGTGATCCAGAAATCCAAATCCTTGTTGACGGCACCATCGACGTAGCCAGTTGTTCACCTGTAGAATCTTATTCCACCTCATTGTTCCATGGCCATCCACTGGGAGGATGGATGAGAAGACCACCTGCGCTCCCAATTCTTTCACTTAAAGTGAAATGAAAGTGTACTGTCTCTTTAAGAAATTTAACTTTTGAATTGTGGGCTGGAAATCGCAGTATAGCACTGTCAAGACACCCTAAGAAGTTTCCTAGGGTGATTTTAAATATGTATGGGGTTTATAATTATAGTGGGCAATGGTATAAGGTTATTTTTGGCCATTTTATATGAAAGTGTACTGTCTCTTTAAGAAATTTCAATTTTGAATTGGGGGCTGGAAATCGCAGTATAGCATTTTCAGGACACCCTAAGAAGGTTCCCAGGGTGATTTTAAATATGTATGGGGTTTATAATTGTAGTGGGCAATGGTATAAGGTTATTTTTGGCCATTTTATATGAAAGTGTACTGTCTCTTTAAGAACGTAACTTTTGAATTGGGGGCTGGAAATCGCAGTATAGCATTTTCAGGACACCCTAAGAAGGTTCCCAGGGTGATTTTAAATATGTATGGGGTTTATAATTGTAATGGGCAATGGTATAAGGTTATTTTTGGCCATTTTATATGAAAGTGTACTGTCTCTTTAAGAAACTTAACTTTTGAATTGGGGGCTGGAAATCGCAGTATAGCATTTTCAGGACACCCTGGGAAGGTTCCCAGGGTGATTTTAAATATGTATGGGCTTTATAATTGTAGTGGGCAATGGTATAAGGTTATTTTTTGCCATTTTGTATGAAAGTGTACTGTCTCTTTAAGAAACTTTACTTTTGAATTGGGGGCTGGAAATCGCAGTATAGCATTTTCAGGACACCCTGGGGAGGTTCCCAGGGTGATTTTAAATATGTTATGGGGTTTATAATTGTTGTGGGCAATGGTATAAGGTTATTTTTGGCCATTTTATATGAAAGTGTACTGTCTCTTTAAGAAATTTCACTTTTGAATTGTGGGCTGGAAATCGCAGTATAGCACTGTCAAGACACCCCTAAGAAGTTTCCTAGGGTGATTTTAAATATGTATGGGGTTTATAATTGTAGTTGGCAATGGTATAAGGTTATTTTTGGCCATTTTATATGAAAATGTATTGTCTCTTTAAGAAACTTAACTTTTGAATTGGGGGCTGAAAATCGCAGTATAGCACTGTCAAGACACCCTGGGAAGGTTCCCAGGGTGATTTTAAATATGTATGGGGTTTATAATTGTAGTGGGCAATGGTATAAGGTTATTTTTGGCCATTTTATATGAAAGTGTACTGTCTCTTTAAGAAATTTAACTTTTGAATTGGGGGCTGGAAATCGCAGTATAGCATTTTCAGGTCACCCTGGGAAGGTTCCCAGGGTGATTTTAAATATGTATGGGGTTTATAATTGTAGTGGGCAATGGTATAAGGTTATTTTTGGCCATTATATATGAAAGCGTACTGTCTCTTTAAGAAACTTAACTTTTGAATTGGGGGCTGGAAATCGCAGTATAGCACTGTCAAGACACCCTAAGAAGGTTCCCAGGGTGATTTTAAATATGTATGGGATTAATAATTGTAGTGGGCAATGGTATAAGGTTATTTTTGGCCATTTTATATGACAGTGTACTGTCTCTTTAAGAAATTTCACTTTTGAATTGGGGGCTGGAAATCGCAGTATAGCATTTTCAGGACACCCTGGGGAGGTTCCCAGGGTGATTTCATTATGTATGGGGTTTATAATTGTAGTGGGCAATGGTATAAGGTTATTTTTGGCCATTATATATGAAAGTGTACTGTCTCTTTAAGAAACTTAGCTTTTGAATTGGGGGCTGGAAATCGCAGTATAGCACTGTCAAGACACCCTAAGAAGGTTCCCAGGGTGATTTTAAATATGTATGGGGTTTATAATTGTAGTGGGCAATGGTATAAGGTTATTTTTGGCCATTTTATATGAAAGTGTACTGTCTCTTTAAGTACTTAACTTTTGAATTGGGGGCTGGAAATCACAGTATAGCACTGTCAAGACACCCTAAGAAGGTTCCCAGGGTGATTTTAAATATGTATGGGGTTTATAATTGTAGTGGGCAATGGTATAAGGTTATTTTTGGCCATTTTATATGAAAGTGTACTGTCTCTTTAAGAAACTTAACTTTTGAATTGGGGGCTGTAAATCGCAGTATAGCATTTTCAGGACACCCGGGGAAGGTTCCCAGGGTAATTTTAAATACGTATGGGGTTTATAACTGTAGTGGGCAATGGTATAAGGTTATTTTTGGCCATTTTATATGAAAGTGTACTGTCTCTTTAAGAAATTTCACTTTTGAATTGTTGGCCGGAAATCGCAGTATAGCACTGTCAAGACACCCTAAGAAGGTTCCCAGGGTGATTTTAAATATGTATGGGGTTTATAATTGTAGTGGGCAATGGTATAAGGTTATTTTTGGCCATTTTATATGAAAGTGTACTGTCTCTTTAAGAAATTAACTTTTGAATTGGGGGTTGGAAATCACAGTATAGCACTGTCAAGACACCCTAAGAAGGTTCCCAGGGTGATTTTAAATATGTATGGGTTTTATAATTGTAGTGGGCAATGGTATAAGGTTATTTTTGGCCATTTTATATGAAAGTGTACTGTCTCTTTAAGAAACTTAACTTTTGAATTGGGGGCTGGAAATCGCAGTATAGCATTTTCAGGACACCCTGGGGAGGTTCCCAGGGTGATTTTAAATATGTATGGGGTTTATAATTGTAGTGGGCAATGGTATAAGGTTATTTTTGGCCATTTTATATGAAAGTGTACTGTGTCTTTAAGAAATTTCACTTTTGAATTGTGGGCTGGAAATCGCAGTATAGCACTGTCAAGACACCCTAAGAAGTTTCCTAGGGTGATTTTAAATATGTATGGGGTTTATAATTGTAGTTGTCAATGGTATAAGGTTATTTTTGGCCATTTTATATGAAAGTGTACTGTCTCTTTAAGAAACTTAGCTTTTGAATTGGGGGCTGGAATCGCAGTATAGCATTTTCAGGACACCCTGGGGAGGTTCCCAGGGTGATTTTAATTATGTATGGGGTTTATAATTGTAGTGGGCAATGGTATAAGGTTATTTTTGGCCATTTTATATGAAAGTGTACTGTCTCTTTAAGAAATTTCACTTTTGAATTGGGGGCTGGAAATGGCAGTATAGCACTGTCAAGACACCCTAAGTAGGTTCCCAGGGTGATTTTAAATATGTATGGGGTTTATAATTGTAGTGGGCAATGGTATAAGTTTATTTTTGACCATTTTATATGAAAGTGTACTGTTTCTTTAAGAAATTTCACTTTTGAATTGGGGGCTGGAAATCGCAGTATAGCATTTTCAGGACACCCTGGGGAGGTTCCCAGGGTGATTTTAAATATGTTATGGGGTTTATAATTGTTTTGGGCAATGGTATAAGGTTATTTTTGGCCATTTTATATGAAAGTGTACTGTCTCTTTAAGAAATTTCACTTTTGAATTGTGGGCTGGAAATCGCAGTATAGCACTGTCAAGACACCCCTAAGAAGTTTCCTAGGGTGATTTTAAATATGTATGGGGTTTATAATTGTAGTTGGCAATGGTATAAGGTTATTTTTGGCCATTTTATATGAAAATGTATTGTCTCTTTAAGAAACTTAACTTTTGAATTGGGGGCTGAAAATCGCAGTATAGCACTGTCAAGACACCCTGGGAAGGTTCCCAGGGTGATTTTAAATATGTATGGGGTTTATAATTGTAGTGGGCAATGGTATAAGGTTATTTTTGGCCATTTTATATGAAAGTGTACTGTCTCTTTAAGTACTTAACTTTTGAATTGGGGGCTGGAAATCACAGTATAGCACTGTCAAGACACCCTAAGAAGGTTCCCAGGGTGATTTTAAATATGTATGGGGTTTATAATTGTAGTGGGCAATGGTATAAGGTTATTTTTGGCCATTTTATATGAAAGTGTACTGTCTCTTTAAGAAACTTAACTTTTGAATTGGGGGCTGTAAATCGCAGTATAGCATTTTCAGGACACCCGGGGAAGGTTCGCAGGGTAATTTTAAATATGTATGGGGTTTATAACTGTAGTGGGCAATGGTATAAGGTTATTTTTGGCCATTTTATATGAAAGTGTACTGTCTCTTTAAGAAATTTCACTTTTGAATTGTTGGCCGGAAATCGCAGTATAGCACTGTCAAGACACCCTAAGAAGGTTCCCAGGGTGATTTTAAATATGTATGGGGTTTATAATTGTAGTGGGCAATGGTATAAGGTTATTTTTGGCCATTTTATATGAAAGTGTACTGTCTCTTTAAGAAACTTTACTTTTGAATTGGGGGCTGGAAATCGCAGTATAGCATTTTCAGGACACCCAGGGTGATTTTAAATATGTATGGGGTTTATAATTGTTTTGGGCAATGGTATAAGGTTATTTTTGGCCATTTTATATGAAAGTGTACTGTCTCTTTAAGAAATTTCACTTTTGAATTGTGGGCTGGAAATCGCAGTATAGCACTGTCAAGACACCCCTAAGAAGTTTCCTAGGGTGATTTTAAATATGTATGGGGTTTATAATTGTAGTTGGCAATGGTATAAGGTTATTTTTGGCCATTTTATATGAAAGTGTACTGTCTCTTTAAGAAACTTCACTTTTGAATTGGGGGCTGGAAATCGCAGTTTAGCATTTTCAGGACACCCTGGGGAGGTTCCCAGGGTGATTTTAAATATATATGGGGTTTATAATTGTAGTGGGCAATGGTATAAGGTTATTTTTGGCCATTATATATGAAAGCGTACTGTCTCTTTAAGAAACTTTACTTTTGAATTGGGGGCTGGAAATCGCAGTATAGCATTTTCAGGACACCCAGGGTGATTTTAAATATGTATGGGGTTTATAATTGTTTTGGGCAATGGTATAAGGTTATTTTTGGCCATTTTATATGAAAGTGTACTGTCTCTTTAAGAAATTTCACTTTTGAATTGTGGGCTGGAAATCGCAGTATAGCACTGTCAAGACACCCCTAAGAAGTTTCCTAGGGTGATTTTAAATATGTATGGGGTTTATAATTGTAGTTGGCAATGGTATAAGGTTATTTTTGGCCATTTTATATGAAAGTGTACTGTCTCTTTAAGAAACTTCACTTTTGAATTGGGGGCTGGAAATCGCAGTATAGCATTTTCAGGACACCCTGGGGAGGTTCCCAGGGTGATTTTAAATATATATGGGGTTTATAATTGTAGTGGGCAATGGTATAAGGTTATTTTTGGCCATTATATATGAAAGCGTACTGTCTCTTTAAGAAATTAAACTTTTGAATTGGGGCCTGGAAATCGCAGTATAGCACTGTCAAGAAACCCTAAGAAGGTTCCCAGGGTAATTTTAAATATGTATGGGGTTTATAATTGTAGTGGGCAATGGTATAAGGTTATTTTTGGCCATTTTATATGAAAGTGTATTGTCTCTTTAAGAAATTAACTTTTGAATTGGGGGTTGGAAATCACAGTATAGCACTGTCAAGACACCCTAAGAAGGTTCCCAGGGTGATTTTAAATATGTATGGGTTTTATAATTGTAGTGGGCAATGGTATAAGGTTATTTTTGGCCATTTTATATGAAAGTGTACTGTCTCTTTAAGAAACTTAACTTTTGAATTGGGGGCTGGAAATCGCAGTATAGCATTTTCAGGACACCCTGGGGAGGTTCCCAGGGTGATTTTAAATATGTATGGGGTTTATAATTGTAGTGGGCAATGGTATAAGGTTATTTTTGGCCATTTTATATGAAAGTGTACTGTCTTTTTAAGAAATTTCACTTTTGAATTGTGGGCTGGAAATCGCAGTATAGCACTGTCAAGACACCCCTAAGAAGTTTCCTAGGGTGATTTTAAATATGTATGGGGTTTATAATTGTAGTTGGCAATGGTATAAGGTTATTTTTGGCCATTTTATATGAAAGTGTACTGTCTCTTTAAGAAACTTCACTTTTGAATTGGGGGCTGGAAATCGCAGTATAGCATTTTCAGGACACCCTGGGGAGGTTCCCAGGGTGATTTTAAATATATATGGGGTTTATAATTGTAGTGGGCAATGGTATAAGGTTATTTTTGGCCATTATATATGAAAGCGTACTGTCTCTTTAAGAAATTAAACTTTTGAATTGGGGCCTGGAAATCGCAGTATAGCACTGTCAAGAAACCCTAAGAAGGTTCCCAGGGTAATTTTAAATATGTATGGGGTTTATAATTGTAGTGGGCAATGGTATAAGGTTATTTTTGGCCATTTTATATGAAAGTGTACTGTCTCTTTAAGAAATTAACTTTTGAATTGGGGGTTGGAAATCACAGTATAGCACTGTCAAGACACCCTAAGAAGGTTCCCAGGGTGATTTTAAATATGTATGGGTTTTATAATTGTAGTGGGCAATGGTATAAGGTTATTTTTGGCCATTTTATATGAAAGTGTACTGTCTCTTTAAGAAACTTAACTTTTGAATTGGGGGCTGGAAATCGCAGTATAGCATTTTCAGGACACCCTGGGGAGGTTCCCAGGGTGATTTTAAATATGTATGGGGTTTATAATTGTAGTGGGCAATGGTATAAGGTTATTTTTGGCCATTTTATATGAAAGTGTACTGTGTCTTTAAGAAATTTCACTTTTGAATTGTGGGCTGGAAATCGCAGTATAGCACTGTCAAGACACCCTAAGAAGTTTCCTAGGGTGATTTTAAATATGTATGGGGTTTATAATTGTAGTTGTCAATGGTATAAGGTTATTTTTGGCCATTTTATATGAAAGTGTACTGTCTCTTTAAGAAACTTAGCTTTTGAATTGGGGGCTGGAAATCGCAGTATAGCATTTTCAGGACACCCTGGGGAGGTTCCCAGGGTGATTTTAATTATGTATGGGGTTTATAATTGTAGTGGGCAATGGTATAAGGTTATTTTTGGCCATTTTATATGAAAGTGTACTGTCTCTTTAAGAAACTTAGCTTTTGAATTGGGGGCTGGAAATCGCAGTATAGCACTGTCAAGACACCATAAGAAGGTTCCCAGGGTGATTTTAAATATGTATGGGGTTTATAATTGTAGTGGGCAATGGTATAAGGTTATTTTTGGCCATTTTATATGAAAGTGTACTGTCTCTTTAAGAACTTAACTTTTGAATTGGGGGCTGGAAATCACAGTATAGCACTGTCAAGACACCCTAAGAAGGTTCCCAGGGTGATTTTAAATATGTATGGGGTTTATAATTGTAGTGGGCAATGGTATAAGGTTATTTTTGGCCATTTTATATGAAAGTGTACTGTCTCTTTAAGAACTTAACTTTTGAATTGGGGGCTGGAAATCACAGTATAGCACTGTCAAGACACCCTAAGAAGGTTCCCAGGGTGATTTTAAATATATATGGGGTTTATAATTGTAGTGGGCAATGGTATAAGGTTATTTTTGGCCATTATATATGAAAGCGTACTGTCTCTTTAAGAAATTTAACTTTTGAATTGGGGCTGGAAATCGCAGTATAGCACTGTCAAGAAACCCTCAGAAGGTTCCCAGGGTGATTTTAAATATGTATGGGTTTTATAATTGTAGTGGGCAATGGTATAAGGTTATTTTTGGCCATTTTATATGAAAGTGTACTGTCTCTTTAAGAAACTTAACTTTTGAATTGGGGGCTGGAAATCACAGTATAGCATTTTCAGGACACCCTGGGGAGGTTCCCAGGGTGATTTTAAATATGTATGGGGTTTATAATTGTAGTGGGCAATGGTATAAGGTTATTTTTGGCCATTTTATATGAAAGTGTACTGTGTCTTTAAGAAATTTCACTTTTGAATTGTGGGCTGGAACTCGCAGTATAGCACTGTCAAGACACCCTAAGAAGTTTCCTAGGGTGATTTTAAATATGTATGGGGTTTATAATTGTAGTTGTCAATGGTATAAGGTTATTTTTGGCCATTTTATATGAAAGTGTACTGTCTCTTTAAGAAATTTCACTTTTGAATTGGGGGCTAGAAATCACAGTATAGCACTGTCAAGACACCCCTAAGAAGGTTCCCAGGGTGATTTTAAATATGTATGGGGTTTATAATTGTAGTGGGCAATGGTATAAGGTTATTTTTGGCCATTTTATATGAAAGTGTACTGTCTCTTTAAGAACTTAACTTTTGAATTGGGGGCTGGAAATCGCAGTATAGCACTGTCAAGACACCCTGGGAAGGTTCCCAGGGTGATTTTAAATATGTATGGGGTTTATAATTGTAGTAGGTAATGGTATAAGGTTATTTTTGGCCATTTTATATGAAAGTGTATTGTCTCTTTAAGAAACTTAACTTTTGAATTGGGGACTGGAAATCGCAGTATAGCACTGTCAAGACACCCTGGGAAGGTTCCCAGGGTGATTTTAAATATGTATGGGGTTTATAATTGTAGTGGGCAATGGTATAAGGTTATTTTTGGCCATTTTATATGAAAGTGTACTGTATCTTTAAGAAACTTAACTTTTGAATTGGGGGCTGGAAATCGCGGTATAGCACTGTCAAGACACCCTAAGAAGGTTCCCAGGGTGATTTTAAATATGTATGGGGTTAATAATTGTAGTGGGCAATGGTATAAGGTTATTTTTGGCCATTTTATATGACAGTGTACTGTCTATTTAAGAAATTTCACTTTTGAATTGGGGGCTGGAAATCGCAGTATAGCATTTTCAGGACACCCTGGGGAGGTTCCCAGGGTGATTTTAATTATGTATGGGGTTTATAATTGTAGGGGGCAATGGTATAAGGTTATTTTTGGCCATTTTATATGAAAGTGTACTGTCTCTTTAAGAAACTTAGCTTTTGAATTGGGGGCTGGAAATCGCAGTATAGCACTGTCAAGACACCCTAAGAAGGTTCCCAGGGTGATTTTAAATATGTATGGGGTTTATAATTGTAGTGGGCAATGGTATAAGGTTATTTTTGGCCATTTTATATGAAAGTGTACTGTCTCTTTAAGAACTTAACTTTTGAATTGGGGGCTGGAAATCACAGTATAGCACTGTCAAGACACCCTAAGAAGGTTCCCAGGGTGATTTTAAATATGTATGGGGTTTATAATTGTAGTGGGCAATGGTATAAGGTTATTTTTGGCCATTTTATATGAAAGTGTACTGTCTCTTTAAGAAACTTAACTTTTGAATTGGGGGCTGGAAATCGCAGTATAGCATTTTCAGGACACCCGGGGAAGGTTCCCAGGGTAATTTTAAATTTGTATGGGGTTTATAATTGTAGTGGGCAATGGTATAAGGTTATTTTTGGCCATTTTATATGAAAGTGTACTGTCTCTTTAAGAAATTTCACTTTTGAATTGTGGGCTGGAAATCGCAGTATAGCACTGTCAAGACACCCTAAGAAGGTTCCCAGGGTGATTTTAAATATGTATGGGGTTTATAATTGTAGTGGGCAATGGTATAAGGTTATTTTTGGCCATTTTATATGAAAGTGTACTGTCTCTTTAAGAAACTTTACTTTTGAATTGGGGGCTGGAAATCGCAGTATAGCATTTTCAGGACACCCTGGGGAGGTTCCCAGGGTGATTTTAAATATGTATGGGGTTTATAATTGTTTTGGGCAATGGTATAAGGTTATTTTTGGCCATTTTATATGAAAGTGTACTGTCTCTTTAAGAAATTTCACTTTTGAATTGTGGGCTGGAAATCGCAGTATAGCACTGTCAAGACACCCCTAAGAAGTTTCCTAGGGTGATTTTAAATATGTATGGGGTTTATAATTGTAGTTGGCAATGGTATAAGGTTATTTTTGGCCATTTTATATGAAAATGTATTGTCTCTTTAAGAAACTTAACTTTTGAATTGGGGGCTGAAAATCGCAGTATAGCACTGTCAAGACACCCTGGGAAGGTTCCCAGGGTGATTTTAAATATGTATGGGGTTTATAATTGTAGTGGGCAATGGTATAAGGTTATTTTTGGCCATTTTATATGAAAGTGTACTGTCTCTTTAAGAAATTTCACTTTTGAATTGGGGGCTGGAAATCGCAGTATAGCATTTTCAGGACACCCTGGGGAGGTTCCCAGGGTGATTTTAAATATATATGGGGTTTATAATTGTAGTGGGCAATGGTATAAGGTTATTTTTGGCCATTATATATGAAAGCGTACTGTCTCTTTAAGAAATTTAACTTTTGAATTGGGGGCTGGAAATAGCAGTATAGCACTGTCAAGAAACCCTAAGAAGGTTCCCAGGGTGATTTTAATTATGTATGGGGTTTATAATTGTAGTGGGCAATGGTATAAGGTTATTTTTGGCCATTATATATGAAAGTGTACTGTCTCTTTAAGAAACTTAGCTTTTGAATTGGGGGCTGGAAATCGCAGTATAGCACTGTCAAGACACCCTAAGAAGGTTCCCAGGGTGATTTTAAATATGTATGGGGTTTATAATTGTAGTGGGCAATGGTATAAGGTTATTTTTGGCCATTTTATATGAAAGTGTACTGTCTCTTTAAGTACTTAACTTTTGAATTGGGGGCTGGAAATCACAGTATAGCACTGTCAAGACACCCTAAGAAGGTTCCCAGGGTGATTTTAAATATGTATGGGGTTTATAATTGTAGTGGGCAATGGTATAAGGTTATTTTTGGCCATTTTATATGAAAGTGTACTGTCTCTTTAAGAAACTTAACTTTTGAATTGGGGGCTGTAAATCGCAGTATAGCATTTTCAGGACACCCGGGGAAGGTTCGCAGGGTAATTTTAAATATGTATGGGGTTTATAACTGTAGTGGGCAATGGTATAAGGTTATTTTTGGCCATTTTATATGAAAGTGTACTGTCTCTTTAAGAAATTTCACTTTTGAATTGTTGGCCGGAAATCGCAGTATAGCACTGTCAAGACATCCTAAGAAGGTTCCCAGGGTGATTTTAAATATGTATGGGGTTTATAATTGTAGTGGGCAATGGTATAAGGTTATTTTTGGCCATTTTATATGAAAGTGTACTGTCTCTTTAAGAAACTTTACTTTTGAATTGGGGGCTGGAAATCGCAGTATAGCATTTTCAGGACACCCAGGGTGATTTTAAATATGTATGGGGTTTATAATTGTTTTGGGCAATGGTATAAGGTTATTTTTGGCCATTTTATATGAAAGTGTACTGTCTCTTTAAGAAATTTCACTTTTGAATTGTGGGCTGGAAATCGCAGTATAGCACTGTCAAGACACCCCTAAGAAGTTTCCTAGGGTGATTTTAAATATGTATGGGGTTTATAATTGTAGTTGGCAATGGTATAAGGTTATTTTTGGCCATTTTATATGAAAGTGTACTGTCTCTTTAAGAAATTTCACTTTTGAATTGGGGGCTGGAAATCGCAGTATAGCATTTTCAGGACACCCTGGGGAGGTTCCCAGGGTGATTTTAAATATATATGGGGTTTATAATTGTAGTGGGCAATGGTATAAGGTTATTTTTGGCCATTATATATGAAAGCGTACTGTCTCTTTAAGAAATTTAACTTTTGAATTGGGGCCTGGAAATCGCAGTATAGCACTGTCAAGAAACCCTAAGAAGGTTCCCAGGGTAATTTTAAATATGTATGGGGTTTATAATTCTAGTGGGCAATGGTATAAGGTTATTTTTGGCCATTTTATATGAAAGTGTACTGTCTCTTTAAGAAATTAACTTTTGAATTGGGGGTTGGAAATCACAGTATAGCACTGTCAAGACACGCTAAGAAGGTTCCCAGGGTGATTTTAAATATGTATGTGCTTTATAATTGTAGTGGGCAATGGTATAAGGTTATTTTTGGCCATTTTATATGAAAGTGTACTGTCTCTTTAAGAAACTTAACTTTTGAATTGGGGGCTGGAAATCGCAGTATAGCATTTCAGGACACCCTGAGGAGGTTCCCAGGGTGATTTTAAATATGTATGGGGTTTATAATTGTAGTGGGCAATGGTATAAGGTTATTTTTGGCCATTTTATATGAAAGTGTACTGTGTCTTTAAGAAATTTCACTTTTGAATTGTGGGCTGGAAATCGCAGTATAGCACTGTCAAGACACCCTAAGAAGTTTCCTAGGGTGATTTTAAATATGTATGGGGTTTATAATTGTAGTTGTCAATGGTATAAGGTTATTTTTGGCCATTTTATATGAAAGTGTACTGTCTCTTTAAGAAACTTAGATTTTGAATTGGGGGCTGGAAATCGCAGTATAGCATTTTCAGGACACCCTGGGGAGGTTCCCAGGGTGATTTTAATTATGTATGGGGTTTATAATTGTAGTGGGCAATGGTATAAGGTTATTTTTGGCCATTTTATATGAAAGTGTACTGTCTCTTTAAGAAACTTAGCTTTTGAATTGGGGGCTGGAAATCGCAGTATAGCACTGTCAAGACACCCTAAGAAGGTTCCCAGGGTGATTTTAAATATGTATGGGGTTTATAATTGTAGTGGGCAATGGTATAAGGTTATTTTTGGCCATTTTATATGAAAGTGTACTGTCTCTTTAAGAACTTAACTTTTGAATTGGGGGCTGGAAATCACAGTATAGCACTGTCAAGACACCCTAAGAAGGTTCCCAGGGTGATTTTAAATATATATGGGGTTTATAATTGTAGTGGGCAATGGTATAAGGTTATTTTTGGCCATTATATATGAAAGCGTACTGTCTCTTTAAGAAATTTAACTTTTGAATTGGGGCTGGAAATCGCAGTATAGCACTGTCAAGAAACCCTAAGAAGGTTCCCAGGGTGATTTTAAATATGTATGGGTTTTATAATTGTAGTGGGCAATGGTATAAGGTTATTTTTGGCCATTTTATATGAAAGTGTACTGTCTCTTTAAGAAACTTAACTTTTGAATTGGGGGCTGGAAATCGCAGTATAGCATTTTCAGGACACCCTGGGGAGGTTCCCAGGGTGATTTTAAATATGTATGGGGTTTATAATTGTAGTGGGCAATGGTATAAGGTTATTTTTGGCCATTTTATATGAAAGTGTACTGTGTCTTTAAGAAATTTCACTTTTGAATTGGGGGCTGGAAATCACAGTATAGCACTGTCAAGACACCCCTAAGAAGGTTCCCAGGGTGATTTTAAATATGTATGGGGTTTATAATTGTAGTGGGCAATGGTATAAGGTTATTTTTGGCCATTTTATATGAAAGTGTACTGTCTCTTTAAGAACTTAACTTTTGAATTGGGGGCTGGAAATCGCAGTATAGCACTGTCAAGACACCCTGGGAAGGTTCCCAGGGTGATTTTAAATATGTATGGGGTTTATAATTGTAGTGGGCAATGGTATAAGGTTATTTTTGGCCATTTTATATGAAAGTGTACTGTCTCTTTAAGAACTTAACTTTTGAATTGGGGGCTGGAAATCACAGTATAGCACTGTCAAGACACCCTAAGAAGGTTCCCAGGGTGATTTTAACCCCTTAATAACATCTGACGTACTAATACGCGTCTGTGCCCTGGGACTTAAGAGCCAGACCCGTATTAGTACGTCATCGCGATCGCGCCCGCACACAGGCTGTGCGGGCGCGATCGCCGCCGGGTGTCAGCTGATTGTCACAGCTGACACCCGGTACTATGTGCAGGGAGCGGTCACGCACCGCTCCCAGCACATTAACCCCCGCGATGCTGCGATCGAAGTCGATCGAAGTCGATCGCGGCATTGCGGGGGCAAGGGGAGGTGATCGGCGATACTCACCTCCTCTTCCGGCTTCCAGCGCAGTCTGCAAAGGCTTCCCGGGTGTTGCCATGACGACCCGATGTCGTCATGACAACATCCGGGTCACCAGAGAGCAGGAAGATTGCTTGGACATGCGCAGTGCATCTCCAAGCAATCTTCACACTGTGCACTTCTGACAGCCTTCATGGCATAGGGATGGTGCTCCATTCCTGTGCCATGCAGGCGATCAGAAAAAAAAAAGTGAAAGTCCCAGAGTGGGACAAAGTAATAAAGTGTATAAACTGTGTGAAAGTGGAAAAAAAAAAAAAAAAAAAATGTGCAAAAATATTATAAAAAAATAAAAAAAATAATACACCAAAAATAAAAATATAATGTACCCATCAATAAATATTATTATAAAAAAAATAAAAAAAAAACAATAAAAGTACACATATTTGGTATCGCCGCGTCCGGAACAACCTGACCTATAAAACTGTCCCACTAGTTAACCCCTTCAGTGAACACGGTAAAAAAAAAAAAAAAAAAAACAAGCAAAAAACAATGCTTTATCACCATACCGCCAAACACAAAGTGGAATAACACGCGATCAAAAAGACGCATATAAATAAAAATGATACCGCTGAAAACGTCATCTCGTCCCGCAAAAAATAAGCCGCCATATAGCTCCATCAGCCGAAAAATAAAAAAGTTATAGCTCTCAGAATAAAGCGATACTAAAAAATATTTTTTTCTATAAAATAGCTTTTATTGTGTATAAGCGCCAAAACATAGAAAAATGATACAAATGTGGTACCGCTGTAAACGTACTGACCCGAAGAGTAAAGCTGCCTCATCAATTTTACCACACGCGGAACAGAATAAAAAAAAAAAAAAAAAACAATTCCTGAATTGTTGGTTTTTGTTTATTCTGCCTCCCAAAAATCGGAATAGAAAGCGATCAAAAAATGTCACGTGCCTGAAAATGGCACCAATAACAACGTCAAGTCATCCCGCAAAAAACGAGCCGTCACATGACTGTCTGCCAAAATCTGGAAAAATTATAGCTCTCAAAATATGGCGATGCAAAAACTAGATTTTACAAAAAATGCGTCTTTTAGTGTGTGACAGCTGTCAGTCATAAAAACCCCATATGATTCTGGCATTGCTGTAATCACACCGACCCGAAGAATAAAGTCGTCTAATCACTTATACCGCACAAGGAACGGCGTCAAAAATAAACTCTTGGGTTAGGATTGGGCTAGGGTTAGGGCTGGGTTTGGGGCTAGGGTTGTGCTGGGGCTAGGGTTGTGCTGGGGCTAGGGTTGTGCTGGGGCTAGGGTTGTGCTGGGGCTAGGGTTGTGCTGGGGCTAGGGTTGTGCTAGGGTTAGGGCTGGGGTTGGGATTTTTTTCAAAAGTAAGAAAAAAAGATGACGATATGGCGACTAGTGTTGAGAGCAAGTGCTCGCTACTTGAGTTTGCATCGGGTGCTCTGGTATGCATTTAGTATCGTGGGTATGTGAGTGACATGCTCGAGTCTCTGCCCCATATGCTTCGCGGCCAAAAAACTTTACGGGGATTGCCTGCCATGCACGAGCGATCCCCGCATGTTTTTTTTTGGGTGTCTAATAACCGTGAAACATGCGGAGCAGGGACTCGAGCATGTCACTCGAGCACACGCTGTACATGGTGCATACCTGAGTACCCGATGCAAACTCAAGTAGCGAGCACTTGCGCTCAAGAATAATGAAAACTTATTCAATATGATGACCTAATGTAAACAAATAATGTGCCGTACCTCTGGGTTCAAAATGTTCACTATACACCTTAATAAAATCTTTGAGGGGTATAGTTTCCAAAATGGGGACACTTGTGGGGGAGCTCCACTGTTTAGGCACATCACGGGCTCTCCAAACGCGACATGGTGTCCGCTAACAAATTGAATGGAAAATCGGCTCAAATTGTTAGCGGACGCCATGTTGCGTTTGGAGAGCCCCTGTGTGTCCAAACATTGGAGCTCCCCCACAAGTGACCCCATTTTGGAAACTAGACCCCCCAAGGCACCTATCTAGATGCATAGTGAGCACTTAGAACCCCCAGGTGCTTCACAAATTGATTCGTAAAAATGAAAAAGTGAAAAAAAAAACACTTTTTCATTTTTATGAATCAATTTGTGAAGCACCTGGGGTTCCAAGTGCTCACTATGAATCTAGATAGGTGCCTTGGGGGGTCTAGTTTCCAAAATGGGGTCACTTGTGGGGGAGCTCCAATGTTTGGGCACACAGGGACTCTCTAAATGCAACATGGTATCCGCTAACAAATTGAATGGAAAATCGGCTCAAATTGTTAGCGGACACCACATTGCGTTTGGAGAGCCCCTCTGTGCCCAAACTTTGGAGCTCCCCCACAAGTGACCCCATTTTGGAAACTAGACCCCCCAAGGCACCTTTCTAGATGCATAGTGAGCACTTGGAACCCCCAGGTGCTTCACAAATTGATTCGTAAAAATGAAAAAGTGAAAAAAAAAACACTTTTTCATTTTTATGAATCAATTTGTGAAGCACCTGGGGTTCCAAGTGCTCACTATGAATCTAGATAGGTGCCTTGGGGGGGTCTAGTTTCCAAAATGGGGTCACTTGTGGGGGAGCTCCAATGTTTGGGCACACAGGGACTCTCCAAATGCAACATGATATCCGCTAACAAATTGTCGGCTCAAATTGTTAGCGGATATCATGTTGCATTTGGAGAGTCCCTGTGTGCCCAAACATTGGAGCTCCTCCACAAGTGACCCCATTTTGGAAACTAGACCCCCCAAGGCACCTATCTAGATGCATAGTGAGCACTTGGAACCCCTAGGTGCTTCACAAATTAATTCGTAAAAATGAAAAAGTGTTTTTTTTTTCACTTTTTCATTATTACGAATCAATTTGTGAAGCACCTGGGGGTTCCAAGTGCTCACTATGCATCTAGAAAGGTGCCTTGGGGGGTCTAGTTTCCAAAATGGGGTCACTTGTGGGGGAGCTCCAAAGTTTGGGCACAGAGGGGCTCTCCAAACGCAATGTGGCGTCCGCTAACAATTTGAGCCGATTTTCCATTCAATTTGTTAGCGGATACCATGTTGCATTTAGAGAGTCCCTGTGTGCCCAAACATTTGAGCTCCCCCACAAGTGACCCCATTTTGGAAACTAGACCCCCCAAGGCACCTATCTAGATGCATAGTGAGCACTTGGAACCCCTAGGTGCTTCACAAATTGATTCGTAAAAATGAAAAAGTGTTTTTTTTTTTCACTTTTTCATTATTACGAATCAATTTGTGAAGCACCTGGGGGTTCCAAGTGCTCACTATGCATCTAGAAAGGTACCTTGGGGGGTCTAGTTTCCAAAATGGGGTCACTTGTGGGGGAGCTCCAAAGTTTGGGCACAGAGGGGCTCTCCAAACGCAATGTGGCGTCCGCTAACAATTTGAGCCGATTTTCCATTCAATTTGTTAGCGGATACCATGTTGCATTTAGAGAGTCCCTGTGTGCCCAAACATTGGAGCTCCCCCACAAGTGACCCCATTTTGGAAACTAGACCCCCCAAGGCACATATCTAGATGCATAGTGAGCACTTGGAACCCCTAGGTGCTTCACAAATTGATTCGTAAAAATGAAAAAGTGTTTTTTTTTTCACTTTTTCATTATTACGAATCAATTTGTGAAGCACCTGGGGGTTCCAAGTGCTCACTATGCATCTAGAAAGGTGCCTTGGGGGGTCTAGTTTCCAAAATGGGGTCACTTGTGGGGGAGCTCCAAAGTTTGGGCACAGAGAAGCTCTCCAAACGCAATGTGGTGTCCGCTAACAATTTGAGCCGATTTTCCATTCAATTTGTTAGCGGATACCATGTTGCATTTAGAGAGTCCCTGTGTGCCCAAACATTGGAGCTCTCCCACAAGTGACCCCATTTTGGAAACTAGACCCCCCAAGGCACCTATCTAGATGCATAGTGAGCACTTGGAACCCTCAGGTGCTTCACAAATTGATTCATACAAATGAAAAAGTGTTTTTTTTTTCACTTTTTCATTGTTACGAATCAATTTGTGAAGCACCTGGGGGTTCCAAGTGCTCACTATGCATCTAGATAGGTGCCTTGGGGGGTCTAGTTTCCAAAATGGGGTCACTTGTGGGGGAGCTCCAATGTTTGGGCACACAGGGACTCTCTAAATGCAACATGGTGTCCTCTAACAAATTTAATGGAAAATCGGCTCAAATTGTTAGCGACACCATGTTGCGTTTGGAGAGCCGCTGTGTGCCCAAACATTGGAGCTCCCCCACAAGTGACCCCATTTTGGAAACTAGACCCCCCAAGGCACCTATCTAGATGCATTGTGAGCACTTGGAACACTCAGGTGCTTCACAAATTGATTCATAAAAATGAAACAGTGTTTTTTTTTTTCACTTTTTCATTGTTACGAATCAATTTGTGAAGCACCTGGGGGTTCCAAGTGCTCACTATGCATCTAGAAAGGTGCCTTGGGGGGTCTAGTTTCCAAAATGGGGTCACTTGTGGGGGAGCTCCAAAGTTTGGGCACACATGGGCTCTCCAAACACAACATGGCGTCCGCTAATTATTCAAGCAAATTTTACAATCAAAAAGTCAAATAGCGCTCCTTCCCTTCCGAGCCCTGCCGTGCGCCCAAACAGTATTTTTTCCCCAAATATTGGGTATCTGCGTGCCCAGGGGAAATTGCACAACAAATTTTGGGGTCCATTTTTTCTTGTTACCCCTGTGAAAATAAAAAAAATTGGGTCTAAATTAACATTTTTGTGAAAAAAGTTAAATGTTCATTTTTTTCTTCCACATTCAAAAAATTCCTGTGAAGCACCTGAAGGGTTAATAAAGTTCTTGAATGTGGTTTTGAGCACCTTGAGGGGTGCAGTTTTTAGAATGGTGTCACTTTTGGGTATTTTCTGTCATAAAGACCTCTCAAAGTGACTTCAAATGTGATGTGGTCCCTAAAAAAATGGTTTTGTAAATTTTGTTGGAAAAATGAGAAATCGCTGGTCAACTTTTAACCCTTATAGCTCCCTAACAAAAAAAAATTTTGGTTCCAAAATTGTGCTGATGTAAAGTAGACATGTGGGAAATGTTATTTATTAACTCTTTTGTGTGACATATCGCTCTGATTTCAGGGCTTAAAAATTCAAATTTTGAAAATTGCAAAATTTTCAAAATTTTCGCCAAATTTCCGTTTTTTTCACAAATAAACGCAAGTGATATCGAAGAAATTTTTCCACAATCATAAAGTACAATATGTCACGAAAAAACAATCTCAGAATCAGGGGGATCCGTTGAAGCGTTCGAGAGTAATTACCTCATAAAGTGACAGTGGTCAGAATTGTAAAAATTGGCCCGGTCATTAACGTGCAAACCACCCGCGGGGCTTAAGGGGTTAAATATGTATGGGGTTTATAATTGTAGTGGGCAATGGTATAAGGTTATTTTTGGCCATTTTATATGAAAGTGTACTGTCTCTTTAAGAACTTAACTTTTGAATTGGGGGCTGGAAATCACAGTATAGCACTGTCAAGACACCCTAAGAAGGTTCCCAGGGTGATTTTAAATATATATGGGGTTTATAATTGTAGTGGGCAATGGTATAAGGTTATTTTTGGCCATTATATATGAAAGCGTACTGTCTCTTTAAGAAATTTAACTTTTGAATTGGGGCTGGAAATCGCAGTATAGCACTGTCAAGAAACCCTAAGAAGGTTCCCAGGGTGATTTTAAATATGTATGGGTTTTATAATTGTAGTGGGCAATGGTATAAGGTTATTTTTGGCCATTTTATATGAAAGTGTACTGTCTCTTTAAGAAACTTAACTTTTGAATTGGGGGCTGGAAATCGCAGTATAGCATTTTCAGGACACCCTGGGGAGGTTCCCAGGGTGATTTTAAATATGTATGGGGTTTATAATTGTAGTGGGCAATGGTATAAGGTTATTTTTGGCCATTTTATATGAAAGTGTACTGTGTCTTTAAGAAATTTCACTTTTGAATTGTGGGCTGGAAATCGCAGTATAGCACTGTCAAGACACCCTAAGAAGTTTCCTAGGGTGATTTTAAATATGTATGGGGTTTATAATTGTAGTTGTCAATGGTATAAGGTTATTTTTGGCCATTTTATATGAAAGTGTACTGTCTCTTTAAGAAATTTCACTTTTGAATTGGGGGCTAGAAATCACAGTATAGCACTGTCAAGACACCCCTAAGAAGGTTCCCAGGGTGATTTTAAATATGTATGGGGTTTATAATTGTAGTGGGCAATGGTATAAGGTTATTTTTGGCCATTTTATATGAAAGTGTACTGTCTCTTTAAGAACTTAACTTTTGAATTGGGGGCTGGAAATCGCAGTATAGCACTGTCAAGACACCCTGGGAAGGTTCCCAGGGTGATTTTAAATATGTATGGGGTTTATAATTGTAGTAGGTAATGGTATAAGGTTATTTTTGGCCATTTTATATGAAAGTGTATTGTCTCTTTAAGAAACTTAACTTTTGAATTGGGGACTGGAAATCGCAGTATAGCACTGTCAAGACACCCTGGGAAGGTTCCCAGGGTGATTTTAAATATGTATGGGGTTTATAATTGTAGTGGGCAATGGTATAAGGTTATTTTTGGCCATTTTATATGAAAGTGTACTGTATCTTTAAGAAACTTAACTTTTGAATTGGGGGCTGGAAATCGCGGTATAGCACTGTCAAGACACCCTAAGAAGGTTCCCAGGGTGATTTTAAATATGTATGGGGTTAATAATTGTAGTGGGCAATGGTATAAGGTTATTTTTGGCCATTTTATATGACAGTGTACTGTCTATTTAAGAAATTTCACTTTTGAATTGGGGGCTGGAAATCGCAGTATAGCATTTTCAGGACACCCTGGGGAGGTTCCCAGGGTGATTTTAATTATGTATGGGGTTTATAATTGTAGGGGGCAATGGTATAAGGTTATTTTTGGCCATTTTATATGAAAGTGTACTGTCTCTTTAAGAAACTTAGCTTTTGAATTGGGGCCTGGAAATCGCAGTATAGCACTGTCAAGACACCCTAAGAAGGTTCCCAGGGTGATTTTAAATATGTATGGGGTTTATAATTGTAGTGGGCAATGGTATAAGGTTATTTTTGGCCATTTTATATGAAAGTGTACTGTCTCTTTAAGAACTTAACTTTTGAATTGGGGGCTGGAAATCACAGTATAGCACTGTCAAGACACCCTAAGAAGGTTCCCAGGGTGATTTTAAATATGTATGGGGTTTATAATTGTAGTGGGCAATGGTATAAGGTTATTTTTGGCCATTTTATATGAAAGTGTACTGTCTCTTTAAGAAACTTAACTTTTGAATTGGGGGCTGGAAATCGCAGTATAGCATTTTCAGGACACCCGGGGAAGGTTCCCAGGGTAATTTTAAATTTGTATGGGGTTTATAATTGTAGTGGGCAATGGTATAAGGTTATTTTTGGCCATTTTATATGAAAGTGTACTGTCTCTTTAAGAAATTTCACTTTTGAATTGTGGGCTGGAAATCGCAGTATAGCACTGTCAAGACACCCTAAGAAGGTTCCCAGGGTGATTTTAAATATGTATGGGGTTTATAATTGTAGTGGGCAATGGTATAAGGTTATTTTTGGCCATTTTATATGAAAGTGTACTGTCTCTTTAAGAAACTTTACTTTTGAATTGGGGGCTGGAAATCGCAGTATAGCATTTTCAGGACACCCTGGGGAGGTTCCCAGGGTGATTTTAAATATGTATGGGGTTTATAATTGTTTTGGGCAATGGTATAAGGTTATTTTTGGCCATTTTATATGAAAGTGTACTGTCTCTTTAAGAAATTTCACTTTTGAATTGTGGGCTGGAAATCGCAGTATAGCACTGTCAAGACACCCCTAAGAAGTTTCCTAGGGTGATTTTAAATATGTATGGGGTTTATAATTGTAGTTGGCAATGGTATAAGGTTATTTTTGGCCATTTTATATGAAAATGTATTGTCTCTTTAAGAAACTTAACTTTTGAATTGGGGGCTGAAAATCGCAGTATAGCACTGTCAAGACACCCTGGGAAGGTTCCCAGGGTGATTTTAAATATGTATGGGGTTTATAATTGTAGTGGGCAATGGTATAAGGTTATTTTTGGCCATTTTATATGAAAGTGTACTGTCTCTTTAAGAAATTTCACTTTTGAATTGGGGGCTGGAAATCGCAGTATAGCATTTTCAGGACACCCTGGGGAGGTTCCCAGGGTGATTTTAAATATATATGGGGTTTATAATTGTAGTGGGCAATGGTATAAGGTTATTTTTGGCCATTATATATGAAAGCGTACTGTCTCTTTAAGAAATTTAACTTTTGAATTGGGGGCTGGAAATAGCAGTATAGCACTGTCAAGAAACCCTAAGAAGGTTCCCAGAGTGATTTTAATTATGTATGGGGTTTATAATTGTAGTGGGCAATGGTATAAGGTTATTTTTGGCCATTATATATGAAAGTGTACTGTCTCTTTAAGAAACTTAGCTTTTGAATTGGGGGCTGGAAATCGCAGTATAGCACTGTCAAGACACCCTAAGAAGGTTCCCAGGGTGATTTTAAATATGTATGGGGTTTATAATTGTAGTGGGCAATGGTATAAGGTTATTTTTGGCCATTTTATATGAAAGTGTACTGTCTCTTTAAGTACTTAACTTTTGAATTGGGGGCTGGAAATCACAGTATAGCACTGTCAAGACACCCTAAGAAGGTTCCCAGGGTGATTTTAAATATGTATGGGGTTTATAATTGTAGTGGGCAATGGTATAAGGTTATTTTTGGCCATTTTATATGAAAGTGTACTGTCTCTTTAAGAAACTTAACTTTTGAATTGGGGGCTGTAAATCGCAGTATAGCATTTTCAGGACACCCGGGGAAGGTTCGCAGGGTAATTTTAAATATGTATGGGGTTTATAACTGTAGTGGGCAATGGTATAAGGTTATTTTTGGCCATTTTATATGAAAGTGTACTGTCTCTTTAAGAAATTTCACTTTTGAATTGTTGGCCGGAAATCGCAGTATAGCACTGTCAAGACATCCTAAGAAGGTTCCCAGGGTGATTTTAAATATGTATGGGGTTTATAATTGTAGTGGGCAATGGTATAAGGTTATTTTTGGCCATTTTATATGAAAGTGTACTGTCTCTTTAAGAAACTTTACTTTTGAATTGGGGGCTGGAAATCGCAGTATAGCATTTTCAGGACACCCAGGGTGATTTTAAATATGTATGGGGTTTATAATTGTTTTGGGCAATGGTATAAGGTTATTTTTGGCCATTTTATATGAAAGTGTACTGTCTCTTTAAGAAATTTCACTTTTGAATTGTGGGCTGGAAATCGCAGTATAGCACTGTCAAGACACCCCTAAGAAGTTTCCTAGGGTGATTTTAAATATGTATGGGGTTTATAATTGTAGTTGGCAATGGTATAAGGTTATTTTTGGCCATTTTATATGAAAGTGTACTGTCTCTTTAAGAAATTTCACTTTTGAATTGGGGGCTGGAAATCGCAGTATAGCATTTTCAGGACACCCTGGGGAGGTTCCCAGGGTGATTTTAAATATATATGGGGTTTATAATTGTAGTGGGCAATGGTATAAGGTTATTTTTGGCCATTATATATGAAAGCGTACTGTCTCTTTAAGAAATTTAACTTTTGAATTGGGGCCTGGAAATCGCAGTATAGCACTGTCAAGAAACCCTAAGAAGGTTCCCAGGGTAATTTTAAATATGTATGGGGTTTATAATTCTAGTGGGCAATGGTATAAGGTTATTTTTGGCCATTTTATATGAAAGTGTACTGTCTCTTTAAGAAATTAACTTTTGAATTGGGGGTTGGAAATCACAGTATAGCACTGTCAAGACACGCTAAGAAGGTTCCCAGGGTGATTTTAAATATGTATGGGTTTTATTTAATGTAGTGGGCAATGGTATAAGGTTATTTTTGGCCATTTTATATGAAAGTGTACTGTCTCTTTAAGAAACTTAACTTTTGAATTGGGGGCTGGAAATCGCAGTATAGCATTTCAGGACACCCTGAGGAGGTTCCCAGGGTGATTTTAAATATGTATGGGGTTTATAATTGTAGTGGGCAATGGTATAAGGTTATTTTTGGCCATTTTATATGAAAGTGTACTGTGTCTTTAAGAAATTTCACTTTTGAATTGTGGGCTGGAAATCGCAGTATAGCACTGTCAAGACACCCTAAGAAGTTTCCTAGGGTGATTTTAAATATGTATGGGGTTTATAATTGTAGTTGTCAATGGTATAAGGTTATTTTTGGCCATTTTATATGAAAGTGTACTGTCTCTTTAAGAAACTTAGATTTTGAATTGGGGGCTGGAAATCGCAGTATAGCATTTTCAGGACACCCTGGGGAGGTTCCCAGGGTGATTTTAATTATGTATGGGGTTTATAATTGTAGTGGGCAATGGTATAAGGTTATTTTTGGCCATTTTATATGAAAGTGTACTGTCTCTTTAAGAAACTTAGCTTTTGAATTGGGGGCTGGAAATCGCAGTATAGCACTGTCAAGACACCCTAAGAAGGTTCCCAGGGTGATTTTAAATATGTATGGGGTTTATAATTGTAGTGGGCAATGGTATAAGGTTATTTTTGGCCATTTTATATGAAAGTGTACTGTCTCTTTAAGAACTTAACTTTTGAATTGGGGGCTGGAAATCACAGTATAGCACTGTCAAGACACCCTAAGAAGGTTCCCAGGGTGATTTTAAATATATATGGGGTTTATAATTGTAGTGGGCAATGGTATAAGGTTATTTTTGGCCATTATATATGAAAGCGTACTGTCTCTTTAAGAAATTTAACTTTTGAATTGGGGCTGGAAATCGCAGTATAGCACTGTCAAGAAACCCTAAGAAGGTTCCCAGGGTGATTTTAAATATGTATGGGTTTTATACTTGTAGTGGGCAATGGTATAAGGTTATTTTTGGCCATTTTATATGAAAGTGTACTGTCTCTTTAAGAAACTTAACTTTTGAATTGGGGGCTGGAAATCGCAGTATAGCATTTTCAGGACACCCTGGGGAGGTTCCCAGGGTGATTTTAAATATGTATGGGGTTTATAATTGTAGTGGGCAATGGTATAAGGTTATTTTTGGCCATTTTATATGAAAGTGTACTGTGTCTTTAAGAAATTTCACTTTTGAATTGGGGGCTGGAAATCACAGTATAGCACTGTCAAGACACCCCTAAGAAGGTTCCCAGGGTGATTTTAAATATGTATGGGGTTTATAATTGTAGTGGGCAATGGTATAAGGTTATTTTTGGCCATTTTATATGAAAGTGTACTGTCTCTTTAAGAACTTAACTTTTGAATTGGGGGCTGGAAATCGCAGTATAGCACTGTCAAGACACCCTGGGAAGGTTCCCAGGGTGATTTTAAATATGTATGGGGTTTATAATTGTAGTAGGCAATGGTATAAGGTTATTTTTGGCCATTTTATATGAAAGTGTATTGTCTCTTTAAGAAACTTAACTTTTGAATTGGGGACTGGAAATCGCAGTATAGCACTGTCAAGACACCCTGGGAAGGTTCCCAGGGTGATTTTAAATATGTATGGGGTTTATAATTGTAGTGGGCAATGGTATAAGGTTATTTTTGGCCATTTTATATGAAAGTGTACTGTCTCTTTAAGAAACTTAACTTTTGAATTGGGGGCTGGAAATCGCGGTATAGCACTGTCAAGACACCCTAAGAAGGTTCCCAGGGTGATTTTAAATATGTATGGGGTTAATAATTGTAGTGGGTAATGGTATAAGGTTATTTTTGGCCATTTTATATGACAGTGTACTGTCTATTTAAGAAATTTCACTTTTGAATTGGGGGCTGGAAATCGCAGTATAGCATTTTCAGGACACCCTGGGGAGGTTCCCAAGGGTGATTTTAATTATGTATGGGGTTTATAATTGTAGTGGGCAATGGTATAAGGTTATTTTTGGCCATTTTATATGAAAGTGTACTGTCTCTTTAAGAAACTTAGCTTTTGAATTGGGGGCTGGAAATCGCAGTATAGCACTGTCAAGACACCCTAAGAAGGTTCCCAGGGTGATTTTAAATATGTATGGGGTTTATAATTGTAGTGGGCAATGGTATAAGGTTATTTTTGGCCATTTTATATGAAAGTGTACTGTCTCTTTAAGAACTTAACTTTTGAATTGGGGGCTGGAAATCACAGTATAGCACTGTCAAGACACCCTAAGAAGGTTCCCAGGGTGATTTTAAATATGTATGGGGTTTATAATTGTAGTGGGCAATGGTATAAGGTTATTTTTGGCCATTTTATATGAAAGTGTACTGTCTCTTTAAGAAACTTAACTTTTGAATTGGGGGCTGGAAATCGCAGTATAGCATTTTCAGGACACCCGGGGAAGGTTCCCAGGGTAATTTTAAATTTGTATGGGGTTTATAATTGTAGTGGGCAATGGTATAAGGTTATTTTTGGCCATTTTATATGAAAGTGTACTGTCTCTTTAAGAAATTTCACTTTTGAATTGTGGGCTGGAAATCGCAGTATAGCACTGTCAAGACACCCTAAGAAGGTTCCCAGGGTGATTTTAAATATGTATGGGGTTTATAATTGTAGTGGGCAATGGTATAAGGTTATTTTTGGCCATTTTATATGAAAGTGTACTGTCTCTTTAAGAAACTTTACTTTTGAATTGGGGGCTGGAAATCGCAGTATAGCATTTTCAGGACACCCTGGGGAGGTTCCCAGGGTGATTTTAAATATGTATGGGGTTTATGATTGTTTTGGGCAATGGTATAAGGTTATTTTTGGCCATTTTATATGAAAATGTACTGTCTCTTTAAGAAACTTTACTTTTGAATTGGGGGCTGAAAATCGCAGTATAGCACTGTCAAGACACCCTGGGAAGGTTCCCAGGGTGATTTTAAATATGTATGGGGTTTATAATTGTAGTGGGCAATGGTATAAGGTTATTTTTGGCCATTTTATCTGAAAGTGTACTGTCTCTTTAAGAAATTTCACTTTTGAATTGGGGGCTGGAAATCGCAGTATAGCATTTTCAGGACACCCTGGGGAGGTTCCCAGGGTGATTTTAAATATATATGGGGTTTATAATTGTAGTGGGCAATGGTATAAGGTTATTTTTGGCCATTATATATGAAAGCGTACTGTCTCTTTAAGAAATTTAACTTTTGAATTGGGGGCTGGAAATCGCAGTATAGCACTGTCAAGAAACCCTAAGAAGGTTCCCAGGGTGATTTTAAATATGTATGGGGTTTATAATTGAAGTGGGCAATGGTATAAGGTTATTTTTGGCCATTTTATATGAAAGTGTACTGTCTCTTTAAGAACTTAACTTTTGAATTGGGGGCTGGAAATCACAGTATAGCACTGTCAAGACACCCTAAGAAGGTTCCCAGGGTGATTTTAAATATGTATGGGGTTTATAATTGTAGTGGGCAATGGTATAAGGTTATTTTTGGCCATTTTATATGAAAGTGTACTGTCTCTTTAAGAAACTTAACTTTTGAATTGGGGGCTGGAAATCGCAGTATAGCATTTTCAGGACACCCGGGGAAGGTTCCCAGGGTAATTTTAAATATGTATGGGGTTTATAATTGTAGTGGGCAATGGTATAAGGTTATTTTTGGCCATTTTATTTGAAAGTGTACTGTCTCTTTAAGAAATTTCACTTTTGAATTGTGGGCTGGTAATCGCAGTATGGCACTGTCAAGACACCCTAAGAAGGTTCCCAGGGTGATTTTAAATATGTATGGGGTTTATAATTGTAGTGGGCAATGGTATAAGGTTATTTTTGGCCATTTTATATGAAAGTGTACTGTCTCTTTAAGAAATTTCACTTTTGAATTGTGGGCTGGAAATCGCAGTATAGCACTGTCAAGACACCCTAAGAAGTTTCCTAGGGTGATTTTAAATATGTATGGGGTTTATAATTGTAGTTGTCAATGGTATAAGGTTATTTTTGGCCATTTTATATGAAAGTGTACTGTCTCTTTAAGAAACTTAGCTTTTGAATTGGGGGCTGGAAATCGCAGTATAGCATTTTCAGGACACCCTGGGGAGGTTCCCAGGGTGATTTTAATTATGTATGGGGTTTATAATTGTAGTGGGCAATGGTATAAGGTTATTTTTGGCCATTTTATATGAAAGTGTACTGTCTCTTTAAGAAACTTAGCTTTTGAATTGGGGGCTGGAAATCGCAGTATAGCACTGTCAAGACACCCTAAGAAGGTTCCCAGGGTGATTTTAAATATGTATGGGGTTTATAATTGTAGTGGGCAATGGTATAAGGTTATTTTTGGCCATTTTATATGAAAGTGTACTGTCTCTTTAAGAACTTAACTTTTGAATTGGGGGCTGGAAATCACAGTATAGCACTGTCAAGACACCCTAAGAAGGTTCCCAGGGTGATTTTAAATATGTATGGGGTTTATAATTGTAGTGGGCAATGGTATAAGGTTATTTTTGGCCATTTTATATGAAAGTGTACTGTCTCTTTAAGAACTTAACTTTTGAATTGGGGGCTGGAAATCACAGTATAGCACTGTCAAGACACCCTAAGAAGGTTCCCAGGGTGATTTTAAATATATATGGGGTTTATAATTGTAGTGGGCAATGGTATAAGGTTATTTTTGGCCATTATATATGAAAGCGTACTGTCTCTTTAAGAAATTTAACTTTTGAATTGGGGCTGGAAATCGCAGTATAGCACTGTCAAGAAACCCTAAGAAGGTTCCCAGGGTGATTTTAAATATGTATGGGTTTTATAATTGTAGTGGGCAATGGTATAAGGTTATTTTTGGCCATTTTATATGAAAGTGTACTGTCTCTTTAAGAAACTTAACTTTTGAATTGGGGGCTGGAAATCGCAGTATAGCATTTTCAGGACACCCTGGGGAGGTTCCCAGGGTGATTTTAAATATGTATGGGGTTTATAATTGTAGTGGGCAATGGTATAAGGTTATTTTTGGCCATTTTATATGAAAGTGTAGTGTGTCTTTAAGAAATTTCACTTTTGAATTGGGGGCTGGAAATCACAGTATAGCACTGTCAAGACACCCCTAAGAAGGTTCCCAGGGTGATTTTAAATATGTATGGGGTTTATAATTGTAGTGGGCAATGGTATAAGGTTATTTTTGGCCATTTTATATGAAAGTGTACTGTCTCTTTAAGAACTTAACTTTTGAATTGGGGGCTGGAAATCGCAGTATAGCACTGTCAAGACACCCTGGGAAGGTTCCCAGGGTGATTTTAAATATGTATGGTTTTTATAATTGTAGTAGGCAATGGTATAAGGTTATTTTTGGCCATTTTATATGAAAGTGTATTGTCTCTTTAAGAAACTTAACTTTTGAATTGGGGACTGGAAATCGCAGTATAGCACTGTCAAGACACCCTGGGAAGGTTCCCAGGGTGATTTTAAATATGTATGGGGTTTATAATTGTAGTGGGCAATGGTATAAGGTTATTTTTGGCCATTTTATATGAAAGTGTACTGTCTCTTTAAGAAACTTAACTTTTGAATTGGGGGCTGGAAATCGCGGTATAGCACTGTCAAGACACCCTAAGAAGGTTCCCAGGGTGATTTTAAATATGTATGGGGTTAATAATTGTAGTGGGCAATGGTATAAGGTTATTTTTGGCCATTTTATATGACAGTGTACTGTCTATTTAAGAAATTTCACTTTTGAATTGGGGGCTGTAAATCGCAGTATAGCATTTTCAGGACACCCTGGGGAGGTTCCCAGGGTGATTTTAATTATGTATGGGGTTTATAATTGTAGTGGGCAATGGTATAAGGTTATTTTTGGCCATTTTATATGAAAGTGTACTGTCTCTTTAAGAAACTTAGCTTTTGAATTGGGGGCTGGAAATCGCAGTATAGCACTGTCAAGACACCCTAAGAAGGTTCCCAGGGTGATTTTAAATATGTATGGGGTTTATAATTGTAGTGGGCAATGGTATAAGGTTATTTTTGGCCATTTTATATGAAAGTGTACTGTCTCTTTAAGAACTTAACTTTTGAATTGGGGGCTGGAAATCACAGTATAGCACTGTCAAGACACCCTAAGAAGGTTCCCAGGGTGATTTTAAATATGTATGGGGTTTATAATTGTAGTGGGCAATGGTATAAGGTTATTTTTGGCCATTTTATATGAAAGTGTACTGTCTCTTTAAGAAACTTAACTTTTGAATTGGGGGCTGGAAATCGCAGTATAGCATTTTCAGGACACCCGGGGAAGGTTCCCAGGGTAATTTTAAATTTGTATGGGGTTTATAATTGTAGTGGGCAATGGTATAAGGTTATTTTTGGCCATTTTATATGAAAGTGTACTGTCTCTTTAAGAAATTTCACTTTTGAATTGTGGGCTGGAAATCGCAGTATAGCACTGTCAAGACACCCTAAGAAGGTTCCCAGGGTGATTTTAAATATGTATGGGGTTTATAATTGTAGTGGGCAATGGTATAAGGTTATTTTTGGCCATTTTATATGAAAGTGTACTGTCTCTTTAAGAAACTTTACTTTTGAATTGGGGGCTGGAAATCGCAGTATAGCATTTTCAGGACACCCTGGGGAGGTTCCCAGGGTGATTTTAAATATGTATGGGGTTTATAATTGTTTTGGGCAATGGTATAAGGTTATTTTTGGCCATTTTATATGAAAATGTATTGTCTCTTTAAGAAACTTAACTTTTGAATTGGGGGCTGAAAATCGCAGTATAGCACTGTCAAGACACCCTGGGAAGGTTCCCAGGGTGATTTTAAATATGTATGGGGTTTATAATTGTAGTGGGCAATGGTATAAGGTTATTTTTGGCCATTTTATATGAAAGTGTACTGTCTCTTTAAGAAATTTCACTTTTGAATTGGGGGCTGGAAATCGCAGTATAGCATTTTCAGGACACCCTGGGGAGGTTCCCAGGGTGATTTTAAATATATATGGGGTTTATAATTGTAGTGGGCAATGGTATAAGGTTATTTTTGGCCATTATATATGAAAGCGTACTGTCTCTTTAAGAAATTTAACTTTTGAATTGGGGGCTGGAAATCGCAGCATAGCACTGTCAAGAAACCCTAAGAAGGTTCCCAGGGTGATTTTAAATATGTATGGGGTTTATAATTGTAGTGGGCAATGGTATAAGGTTATTTTTGGCCATTTTATATGAAAGTGTACTGTCTCTTTAAGAACTTAACTTTTGAATTGGGGGCTGGAAATCACAGTATAGCACTGTCAAGACACCCTAAGAAGGTTCCCAGGGTGATTTTAAATATGTATGGGGTTTATAATTGTAGTGGGCAATGGTATAAGGTTATTTTTGGCCATTTTATATGAAAGTGTACTGTCTCTTTAAGAACTTAACTTTTGAATTGGGGGCTGGAAATCACAGTATAGCACTGTCAAGACACCCTAAGAAGGTTCCCAGGGTGATTTTAAATATATATGGGGTTTATAATTGTAGTGGGCAATGGTATAAGGTTATTTTTGGCCATTATATATGAAAGCGTACTGTCTCTTTAAGAAATTTAACTTTTGAATTGGGGCTGGAAATCGCAGTATAGCACTGTCAAGAAACCCTAAGAAGGTTCCCAGGGTGATTTTAAATATGTATGGGTTTTATAATTGTAGTGGGCAATGGTATAAGGTTATTTTTGGCCATTTTATATGAAAGTGTACTGTCTCTTTAAGAAACTTAACTTTTGAATTGGGGGCTGGAAATCGCAGTATAGCATTTTCAGGACACCCTGGGGAGGTTCCCAGGGTGATTTTAAATATGTATGGGGTTTATAATTGTAGTGGGCAATGGTATAAGGTTATTTTTGGCCATTTTATATGAAAGTGTAGTGTGTCTTTAAGAAATTTCACTTTTGAATTGGGGGCTGGAAATCACAGTATAGCACTGTCAAGACACCCCTAAGAAGGTTCCCAGGGTGATTTTAAATATGTATGGGGTTTATAATTGTAGTGGGCAATGGTATAAGGTTATTTTTGGCCATTTTATATGAAAGTGTACTGTCTCTTTAAGAACTTAACTTTTGAATTGGGGGCTGGAAATCGCAGTATAGCACTGTCAAGACACCCTGGGAAGGTTCCCAGGGTGATTTTAAATATGTATGGTTTTTATAATTGTAGTAGGCAATGGTATAAGGTTATTTTTGGCCATTTTATATGAAAGTGTATTGTCTCTTTAAGAAACTTAACTTTTGAATTGGGGACTGGAAATCGCAGTATAGCACTGTCAAGACACCCTGGGAAGGTTCCCAGGGTGATTTTAAATATGTATGGGGTTTATAATTGTAGTGGGCAATGGTATAAGGTTATTTTTGGCCATTTTATATGAAAGTGTACTGTCTCTTTAAGAAACTTAACTTTTGAATTGGGGGCTGGAAATCGCGGTATAGCACTGTCAAGACACCCTAAGAAGGTTCCCAGGGTGATTTTAAATATGTATGGGGTTAATAATTGTAGTGGGCAATGGTATAAGGTTATTTTTGGCCATTTTATATGACAGTGTACTGTCTATTTAAGAAATTTCACTTTTGAATTGGGGGCTGGAAATCGCAGTATAGCATTTTCAGGACACCCTGGGGAGGTTCCCAGGGTGATTTTAATTATGTATGGGGTTTATAATTGTAGTGGGCAATGGTATAAGGTTATTTTTGGCCATTTTATATGAAAGTGTACTGTCTCTTTAAGAAACTTAGCTTTTGAATTGGGGGCTGGAAATCGCAGTATAGCACTGTCAAGACACCCTAAGAAGGTTCCCAGGGTGATTTTAAATATGTATGGGGTTTATAATTGTAGTGGGCAATGGTATAAGGTTATTTTTGGCCATTTTATATGAAAGTGTACTGTCTCTTTAAGAACTTAACTTTTGAATTGGGGGCTGGAAATCACAGTAAAGCACTGTCAAGACACCCTAAGAAGGTTCCCAGGGTGATTTTAAATATGTATGGGGTTTATAATTGTAGTGGGCAATGGTATAAGGTTATTTTTGGCCATTTTATATGAAAGTGTACTGTCTCTTTAAGAAACTTAACTTTTGAATTGGGGGCTGGAAATCGCAGTATAGCATTTTCAGGACACCCGGGGAAGGTTCCCAGGGTAATTTTAAATTTGTATGGGGTTTATAATTGTAGTGGGCAATGGTATAAGGTTATTTTTGGCCATTTTATATGAAAGTGTACTGTCTCTTTAAGAAATTTCACTTTTGAATTGTGGGCTGGAAATCGCAGTATAGCACTGTCAAGACACCCTAAGAAGGTTCCCAGGGTGATTTTAAATATGTATGGGGTTTATAATTGTAGTGGGCAATGGTATAAGGTTATTTTTGGCCATTTTATATGAAAGTGTACTGTCTCTTTAAGAAACTTTACTTTTGAATTGGGGGCTGGAAATCGCAGTATAGCATTTTCAGGACACCCTGGGGAGGTTCCCAGGGTGATTTTAAATATGTATGGGGTTTATAATTGTTTTGGGCAATGGTATAAGGTTATTTTTGGCCATTTTATATGAAAATGTATTGTCTCTTTAAGAAACTTAACTTTTGAATTGGGGGCTGAAAATCGCAGTATAGCACTGTCAAGACACCCTGGGAAGGTTCCCAGGGTGATTTTAAATATGTATGGGGTTTATAATTGTAGTGGGCAATGGTATAAGGTTATTTTTGGCCATTTTATATGAAAGTGTACTGTCTCTTTAAGAAATTTCACTTTTGAATTGGGGGCTGGAAATCGCAGTATAGCATTTTCAGGACACCCTGGGGAGGTTCCCAGGGTGATTTTAAATATATATGGGGTTTATAATTGTAGTGGGCAATGGTATAAGGTTATTTTTGGCCATTATATATGAAAGCGTACTGTCTCTTTAAGAAATTTAACTTTTGAATTGGGGGCTGGAAATCGCAGCATAGCACTGTCAAGAAACCCTAAGAAGGTTCCCAGGGTGATTTTAAATATGTATGGGGTTTATAATTGTAGTGGGCAATGGTATAAGGTTATTTTTGGCCATTTTATATGAAAGTGTACTGTCTCTTTAAGAACTTAACTTTTGAATTGGGGGCTGGAAATCACAGTATAGCACTGTCAAGACACCCTAAGAAGGTTCCCAGGGTGATTTTAAATATGTATGGGGTTTATAATTGTAGTGGGCAATGGTATAAGGTTATTTTTGGCCATTTTATATGAAAGTGTACTGTCTCTTTAAGAAACTTAACTTTTGAATTGGGGGCTGGAAATCGCAGTATAGCATTTTCAGGACACCCGGGGAAGGTTCCCAGGGTAATTTTAAATATGTATGGGGTTTATAATTGTAGTGGGCAATGGTATAAGGTTATTTTTGGCCATTTTATTTGAAAGTGTACTGTCTCTTTAAGAAATTTCACTTTTGAATTGTGGGCTGGAAATCGCAGTATAGCACTGTCAAGACACCCTAAGAAGGTTCCCAGGGTGATTTTAAATATGTATGGGGTTTATAATTGTAGTGGGCAATGGTATAAGGTTATTTTTGGCCATTTTATATGAAAGTGTACTGTCTCTTTAAGAAATTTCACTTTTGAATTGTGGGCTGGAAATCGCAGTATAGCACTGTCAAGACACCCTAAGAAGGTTCCCTGGGTGATTTTAAATATGTATGGGGTTTATAATTGTAGTGGGCAATGGTGTAAGGTTATTTTTGGCCATTTTATATGAAAGTGTACTGTCTCTTTA
The DNA here is from genome assembly GCF_046119375.1 of Phyllobates terribilis. Lineage (NCBI taxonomy): Eukaryota > Metazoa > Chordata > Amphibia > Anura > Dendrobatidae > Phyllobates > Phyllobates terribilis. Next base: position 2,644,426 of record NW_027362913.1, read on the forward strand.
AGAAATTTCACTTTTGAATTGGGGCTGGAAATCGCAGCATAGCACGGTCAAGACACCCTAAGAAGGTTCCCAGGGTGATTTTAAATATGTATGGGGTTTATAATTGTAGTGGGCAATGGTATAAGGTTATTTTTGGAAATTTTATATGAAAGTGTACTGTCTCTTTAAGAAATTTCACTTTTGAATTGGGGGCTGGAAATCGCAGTATAGCATTTTCAGGACACCCTGGGGAGGTTCCCAGGGTGATTTTAAATATATATGGGGTTTATAATTGTAGTGGGCAATGGTATAAGGTTATTTTTGGCCATTATATATGAAAGCGTACTGTCTCTTTAAGAAATTTAACTTTTGAATTGGGGCTGGAAATCGCAGTATAGCACTGTCAAGAAACCCTAAGAAGGTTCCCAGGGTGATTTTAAATATGTATGGGTTTTATAATTGTAGTGGGCAATGGTATAAGGTTATTTTTGGCCATTTTATATGAAAGTGTACTGTCTCTTTAAGAAACTTAACTTTTGAATTGGGGGCTAGAAATCGCAGTATAGCATTTTCAGGACACCCTGGGGAGGTTCCCAGGGTGATTTTAAATATGTATGGGGTTTATAATTGTAGTGGGCAATGGTATAAGGTTATTTTTGGCCATTTTATATGAAAGTGTACTGTGTCTTTAAGAAATTTCACTTTTGAATTGTGGGCTGGAAATCGCAGTATAGCACTGTCAAGACACCCTAAGAAGTTTCCTAGGGTGATTTTAAATATGTATGGGGTTTATAATTGTAGTTGTCAATGGTATAAGGTTATTTTTGGCCATTTCATATGAAAGTGTACTGTCTCTTTAAGAAATTTCACTTTTGAATTGGGGGCTGGAAATCACAGTATAGCACTGTCAAGACACCCCTAAGAAGGTTCCCAGGGTGATTTTAAATATGTATGGGGTTTATAATTGTAGTGGGCAATGGTATAAGGTTATTTTTGGCCATTTTATATGAAAGTGTACTGTCTCTTTAAGAACTTAACTTTTGAATTGGGGGCTGGAAATCGCAGTATAGCACTGTCAAGACACCCTGGGAAGGTTCCCAGGGTGATTTTAAATATGTATGGGGTTTATAATTGTAGTAGGCAATGGTATAAGGTTATTTTTGGCCACTTTATATGAAAGTGTATTGTCTCTTTAAGAAACGTAACTTTTGAATTGGGGACTGGAAATCGCAGTATAGCACTGTCAAGACACCCTGGGAAGGTTCCCAGGGTGATTTTAAATATGTATAGTGTTTATAATTGTAGTGGGCAATGGTATAAGGTTATTTTTGGCCATTTTATATGAAAGTGTACTGTCTCTTTAAGAAACTTAACTTTTGAATTGGGGGCTGGAAATCGCGGTATAGCACTGTCAAGACACCCTAAGAAGGTTCCCAGGGTGATTTTAAATATGTATGGGGTTAATAATTGTAGTGGGCAATGGTATAAGTTTATTTTTGGCCATTTTATATGACAGTGTACTGTCTATTTAAGAAATTTCACTTTTGAATTGGGGGCTGGAAATCGCAGTATAGCATTTTCAGGACACCCTGGGGAGGTTCCCAGGGTGATTTTAATTATGTATGGGGTTTATAATTGTAGTGGGCAATGGTATAAGGTTATTTTTGGCCATTTTATATGAAAGTGTACTGTCTCTTTAAGAAACTTAGCTTTTGAATTGGGGGCTGGAAATCGCAGTATAGCACTGTCAAGACACCCTAAGAAGGTTCCCAGGGTGATTTTAAATATGTATGGGGTTTATAATTGTAGTGGGCAATGGTATAAGGTTATTTTTGGCCATTTTATATGAAAGTGTACTGTCTCTTTAAGAAACTTAACTTTTGAATTGGGGGCTGGAAATCACAGTATAGCACTGTCAAGACACCCTAAGAAGGTTCCCAGGGTGATTTTAAATATGTATGGGGTTTATAATTGTAGTGGGCAATGGTATAAGGTTATTTTTGGCCATTTTATATGAAAGTGTACTGTCTCTTTAAGAAACTTAACTTTTGAATTGGGGGCTGGAAATCGCAGTATAGCATTTTCAGGACACCCGGGGAAGGTTCCCAGGGTAATTTTAAATTTGTATGGGGTTTATAATTGTAGTGGGCAATGGTATAAGGTTATTTTTGGCCATTTTATATGAAAGTGTACTGTCTCTTTAAGAAATTTCACTTTTGAATTGGGGGCTGGAAATCGCAGTATAGCACTGTCAAGACACCCTAAGAAGGTTCCCAGGGTGATTTTAAATATGTATGGGGTTTATAATTGTAGTGGGCAATGGTATAAGGTTATTTTTGGCCATTTTATATGAAAGTGTACTGTCTCTTTAAGAAATTTCACTTTTGAATTGGGGGCTGGAAATCGCAGTATAGCATTTTCAGGACACCCTGGGGAGGTTCCCAGGGTGATTTTAAATATATATGGGGTTTATAATTGTAGTGGGCAATGGTATAAGGTTATTTTTGGCCATTATATATGAAAGCGTACTGTCTCTTTAAGAAATTTAACTTTTGAATTGGGCCTGGAAATCGCAGTATAGCACTGTCAAGAAACCCTAAGAAGGTTCCCAGGGTGATTTTAAATATGTATGGGGTTTATAATTGTAGTGGGCAATGGTATAAGGTTATTTTTGGCCATTTTATATGAAAGTGTACTGTCTCTTTAAGAACTTAACTTTTGAATTGGGGGCTGGAAATCACAGTATAGCACTGTCAAGACACCCTAAGAAGGTTCCCAGGGTGATTTTAAATATGTATGGGGTTTATAATTGTAGTGGGCAATGGTATAAGGTTATTTTTGGCCATTTTATATGAAAGTGTACTGTCTCTTTAAGAAACTTAACTTTTGAATTGGGGGCTGGAAATCGCAGTATAGCATTTTCAGGACACCCGGGGAAGGTTCCCAGGGTAATTTTAAATATGTATGGGGTTTATAATTGTAGTGGGCAATGGTATAAGGTTATTTTTGGCCATTTTATTTGAAAGTGTACTGTCTCTTTAAGAAATTTCACTTTTGAATTGTGGGCTGGAAATCGCAGTATAGCACTGTCAAGACACCCTAAGAAGGTTCCCAGGGTGATTTTAAATATGTATGGGGTTTATAATTGTAGTGGGCAATGGTATAAGGTTATTTTTGGCCATTTTATATGAAAGTGTACTGTCTCTTTAAGAAATTTCACTTTTGAATTGTGGGCTGGAAATCGCAGTATAGCACTGTCAAGACACCCTAAGAAGGTTCCCTGGGTGATTTTAAATATGTATGGGGTTTATAATTGTAGTGGGCAATGGTGTAAGGTTATTTTTGGCCATTTTATATGAAAGTGTACTGTCTCTTTAAGAAATTTCACTTTTGAATTGGGGCTGGAAATCGCAGCATAGCACTGTCAAGACACCCTAAGAAGGTTCCCAGGGTGATTTTAAATATGTATGGGGTTTATAATTGTAGTGGGCAATGGTATAAGGTTATTTTTGGAAATTTTATATGAAAGTGTACTGTCTCTTTAAGAAATTTCACTTTTGAATTGGGGGCTGGAAATCGCAGTATAGCATTTTCAGGACACCCTGGGGAGGTTCCCAGGGTGATTTTAAATATATATGGGGTTTATAATTGTAGTGGGCAATGGTATAAGGTTATTTTTGGCCATTTTATATGAAAGTGTACTGTCTCTTTAAGAAACTTAGCTTTTGAATTGGGGGCTGGAAATCGCAGTATAGCATTTTCAGGACACCCTGGGGAGGTTCCCAGGGTGATTTTAATTATGTATGGGGTTTATAATTGTAGTGGGCAATGGTATAAGGTTATTTTTGGCCATTATATATGAAAGCGTACTGTCTCTTTAAGAAATTTAACTTTTGAATTGGGGGCTGGAAATCGCAGTATAGCACTGTCAAGAAACCCTAAGAAGGTTCCCAGGGTGATTTTAAATATGTATGGGGTTTATAATTGTAGTGGGCAATGGTATAAGGTTATTTTTGGCCATTTTATATGAAAGTGTACTGTCTCTTTAAGAACTTAACTTTTGAATTGGGGGCTGGAAATCACAGTATAGCATTTTCAGGACACCCGGGGAAGGTTCCCAGGGTAATTTTAAATATGTATGGGGTTTATAATTGTAGTGGGCAATGGTATAAGGTTATTTTTGGACATTTTATTTGAAAGTGTACTGTCTCTTTAAGAAATTTCACTTTTGAATTGTGGGCTGGAAATCGCAGTATAGCACTGTCAAGACACCCTAAGAAGGTTCCCAGGGTGATTTTAAATATGTATGGGGTTTATAATTGTAGTGGGCAATGGTATAAGGTTATTTTTGGCCATTTTATATGAAAGTGTAGTGTCTCTTTAAGAAATTTCACTTTTGAATTGTGGGCTGGAAATCGCAGTATAGCACTGTCAAGACACCCTAAGAAGGTTCCCTGGGTGATTTTAAATATGTATGGGGTTTATAATTGTAGTGGGCAATGGTGTAAGGTTATTTTTGGCCATTTTATATGAAAGTGTACTGTCTCTTTAAGAAATTTCACTTTTGAATTGGGGCTGGAAATCGCAGCAAAGCACTGTCAAGACACCCTAAGAAGGTTCCCAGGGTGATTTTAAATATGTATGGGGTTTATAATTGTAGTGGGCAATGGTATAAGGTTATTTTTGGAAATTTTATATGAAAGTGTACTGTCTCTTTAAGAAATTTCACTTTTGAATTGGGGGCTGGAAATCGCAGTATAGCATTTTCAGGACACCCTGGGGAGGTTCCCAGGGTGATTTTAAATATATATGGGGTTTATAATTGTAGTGGGCAATGGTATAAGGTTATTTTTGGCCATTTTATATGAAAGTGTACTGTCTCTTTAAGAAACTTAGCTTTTGAATTGGGGGCTGGAAATCGCAGTATAGCATTTTCAGGACACCCTGGGGAGGTTCCCAGGGTGATTTTAATTATGTATGGGGTTTATAATTGTAGTGGGCAATGGTATAAGGTTATTTTTGGCCATTTTATATGAAAGTGTACTGTCTCTTTAAGAAACTTAGCTTTTGAATTGGGGGCTGGAAATCGCAGTATAGCACTGTCAAGACACCCTAAGAAGGTTCCCAGGGTGATTTTAAATATGTATGGGGTTTATAATTGTAGTGGGCAATGGTATAAGGTTATTTTTGGCCATTTTATATGAAAGTGTACTGTCTCTTTAAGAACTTAACTTTTGAATTGGGGGCTGGAAATCACAGTATAGCACTGTCAAGACACCCTAAGAAGGTTCCCAGGGTGATTTTAAATATGTATGGGGTTTATAATTGTAGTGGGCAATGGTATAAGGTTATTTTTGGCCATTTTATATGAAAGTGTACTGTCTCTTTAAGAACTTAACTTTTGAATTGGGGGCTGGAAATCACAGTATAGCACTGTCAAGACACCCTAAGAAGGTTCCCAGGGTGATTTTAAATATATATGGGGTTTATAATTGTAGTGGGCAATGGTATAAGGTTATTTTTGGCCATTATATATGAAAGCGTACTGTCTCTTTAAGAAATTTAACTTTTGAATTGGGGCTGGAAATCGCAGTATAGCACTGTCAAGAAACCCTAAGAAGGTTCCCAGGGTGATTTTAAATATGTATGGGTTTTATAATTGTAGTGGGCAATGGTATAAGGTTATTTTTGGCCATTTTATATGAAAGTGTACTGTCTCTTTAAGAAACTTAACTTTTGAATTGGGGGCTGGAAATCGCAGTATAGCATTTTCAGGACACCCTGGGGAGGTTCCCAGGGTGATTTTAAATATGTATGGGGTTTATAATTGTAGTGGGCAATGGTATAAGGTTATTTTTGGCCATTTTATATGAAAGTGTACTGTGTCTTTAAGAAATTTCACTTTTGAATTGGGGGCTGGAAATCACAGTATAGCACTGTCAAGACACCCCTAAGAAGGTTCCCAGGGTGATTTTAAATATGTATGGGGTTTATAATTGTAGTGGGCAATGGTATAAGGTTATTTTTGGCCATTTTATATGAAAGTGTACTGTCTCTTTAAGAACTTAACTTTTGAATTGGGGGCTGGAAATCGCAGTATAGCACTGTCAAGACACCCTGGGAAGGTTCCCAGGGTGATTTTAAATATGTATGGGGTTTATAATTGTAGTAGGCAATGGTATAAGGTTATTTTTGGCCATTTTATATGAAAGTGTATTGTCTCTTTAAGAAACTTAACTTTTGAATTGGGGACTGGAAATCGCAGTATAGCACTGTCAAGACACCCTGGGAAGGTTCCCAGGGTGATTTTAAATATGTATGGGGTTTATAATTGTAGTGGGCAATGGTATAAGGTTATTTTTGGCCATTTTATATGAAAGTGTATTGTCTCTTTAAGAAACTTAACTTTTGAATTGGGGACTGGAAATCGCAGTATAGCACTGTCAAGACACCCTGGGAAGGTTCCCAGGGTGATTTTAAATATGTATAGTGTTTATAATTGTAGTGGGCAATGGTATAAGGTTATTTTTGGCCATTTTATATGAAAGTGTACTGTCTCTTTAAGAAACTTAACTTTTGAATTGGGGGCTGGAAATCGCGGTATAGCACTGTCAAGACACCCTAAGAAGGTTCCCAGGGTGATTTTAAATATGTATGGGGTTAATAATTGTAGTGGGCAATGGTATAAGTTTATTTTTGGCCATTTTATATGACAGTGTACTGTCTATTTAAGAAATTTCACTTTTGAATTGGGGGCTGGAAATCGCAGTATAGCATTTTCAGGACACCCTGGGGAGGTTCCCAGGGTGATTTTAATTATGTATGGGGTTTATAATTGTAGTGGGCAATGGTATAAGGTTATTTTTGGCCATTTTATATGAAAGTGTACTGTCTCTTTAAGAAACTTAGCTTTTGAATTGGGGGCTGGAAATCGCAGTATAGCACTGTCAAGACACCCTAAGAAGGTTCCCAGGGTGATTTTAAATATGTATGGGGTTTATAATTGTAGTGGGCAATGGTATAAGGTTATTTTTGGCCATTTTATATGAAAGTGTACTGTCTCTTTAAGAACTTAACTTTTGAATTGGGGGCTGGAAATCACAGTATAGCACTGTCAAGACACCCTAAGAAGGTTCCCAGGGTGATTTTAAATATGTATGGGGTTTATAATTGTAGTGGGCAATGGTATAAGGTTATTTTTGGCCATTTTATATGAAAGTGTACTGTCTCTTTAAGAAATTTCACTTTTGAATTGGGGGCTGGAAATCGCAGTATAGCATTTTCAGGACACCCTGGGGAGGTTCCCAGGGTGATTTTAAATATATATGGGGTTTATAATTGTAGTGGGCAATGGTATAAGGTTATTTTTGGCCATTATATATGAAAGCGTACTGTCTCTTTAAGAAATTTAACTTTTGAATTGGGGGCTGGAAATCGCAGTATAGCACTGTCAAGAAACCCTAAGAAGGTTCCCAGGGTGATTTTAAATATGTATGGGGTTTATAATTGTAGTGGGCAATGGTATAAGGTTATTTTTGGCCATTTTATATGAAAGTGTACTGTCTCTTTAAGAACTTAACTTTTGAATTGGGGGCTGGAAATCACAGTATAGCACTATCAAGACACCCTAAGAAGGTTCCCAGGGTGATTTTAAATATGTATGGGGTTTATAATTGTAGTGGGCAATGGTATAAGGTTATTTTTGGCCATTTTATATGAAAGTGTACTGTCTCTTTAAGAAACTTAACTTTTGAATTGGGGGCTGGAAATCGCAGTATAGCATTTTCAGGACACCCGGGGAAGGTTCCCAGGGTAATTTTAAATATGTATGGGGTTTATAATTGTAGTGGGCAATGGTATAAGGTTATTTTTGGCCATTTTATTTGAAAGTGTACTGTCTCTTTAAGAAATTTCACTTTTGAATTGTGGGCTGGAAATCGCAGTATAGCACTGTCAAGACACACTAAGAAGGTTCCCAGGGTGATTTTAAATATGTATGGGGTTTATAATTGTAGTGGGCAATGGTATAAGGTTATTTTTGGCCATTTTATATGAAAGTGTACTGTCTCTTTAAGAAATTTCACTTTTGAATTGTGGGCTGGAAATCGCAGTATAGCACTGTCAAGACACCCTAAGAAGGTTCCCTGGGTGATTTTAAATATGTATGGGGTTTATAATTGTAGTGGGCAATGGTGTAAGGTTATTTTTGGCCATTTTATATGAAAGTGTACTGTCTCTTTAAGAAATTTCACTTTTGAATTGGGGCTGGAAATCGCAGCATAGCACTGTCAAGACACCCTAAGAAGGTTCCCAGGGTGATTTTAAATATGTATGGGGTTTATAATTGTAGTGGGCAATGGTATAAGGTTATTTTTGGAAATTTTATATGAAAGTGTACTGTCTCTTTAAGAAATTTCACTTTTGAATTGGGGGCTGGAAATCGCAGTATAGCATTTTCAGGACACCCTGGGGAGGTTCCCAGGGTGATTTTAAATATATATGGGGTTTATAATTGTAGTGGGCAATGGTATAAGGTTATTTTTGGCCATTTTATATGAAAGTGTACTGTCTCTTTAAGAAACTTAGCTTTTGAATTGGGGGCTGGAAATCGCAGTATAGCATTTTCAGGACACCCTGGGGAGGTTCCCAGGGTGATTTTAATTATGTATGGGGTTTATAATTGTAGTGGGCAATGGTATAAGGTTATTTTTGGCCATTTTATATGAAAGTGTACTGTCTCTTTAAGAAACTTAGCTTTTGAATTGGGGGCTGGAAATCGCAGTATAGCACTGTCAAGACACCCTAAGAAGGTTCCCAGGGTGATTTTAAATATGTATGGGGTTTATAATTGTAGTGGGCAATGGTATAAGGTTATTTTTGGCCATTTTATATGAAAGTGTACTGTCTCTTTAAGAACTTAACTTTTGAATTGGGGGCTGGAAATCACAGTATAGCACTGTCAAGACACCCTAAGAAGGTTCCCAGGGTGATTTTAAATATGTATGGGGTTTATAATTGTAGTGGGCAATGGTATAAGGTTATTTTTGGCCATTTTATATGAAAGTGTACTGTCTCTTTAAGAACTTAACTTTTGAATTGGGGGCTGGAAATCACAGTATAGCACTGTCAAGACACCCTAAGAAGGTTCCCAGGGTGATTTTAAATATATATGGGGTTTATAATTGTAGTGGGCAATGGTATAAGGTTATTTTTGGCCATTATATATGAAAGCGTACTGTCTCTTTAAGAAATTTAACTTTTGAATTGGGGCTGGAAATCGCAGTATAGCACTGTCAAGAAACCCTAAGAAGGTTCCCAGGGTGATTTTAAATATGTATGGGTTTTATAATTGTAGTGGGCAATGGTATAAGGTTATTTTTGGCCATTTTATATGAAAGTGTACTGTCTCTTTAAGAAACTTAACTTTTGAATTGGGGGCTGGAAATCGCAGTATAGCATTTTCAGGACACCCTGGGGAGGTTCCCAGGGTGATTTTAAATATGTATGGGGTTTATAATTGTAGTGGGCAATGGTATAAGGTTATTTTTGGCCATTTTATATGAAAGTGTACTGTGTCTTTAAGAAATTTCACTTTTGAATTGGGGGCTGGAAATCACAGTATAGCACTGTCAAGACACCCCTAAGAAGGTTCCCAGGGTGATTTTAAATATGTATGGGGTTTATAATTGTAGTGGGCAATGGTATAAGGTTATTTTTGGCCATTTTATATGAAAGTGTACTGTCTCTTTAAGAACTTAACTTTTGAATTGGGGGCTGGAAATCGCAGTATAGCACTGTCAAGACACCCTGGGAAGGTTCCCAGGGTGATTTTAAATATGTATGGGGTTTATAATTGTAGTAGGCAATGGTATAAGGTTATTTTTGGCCATTTTATATGAAAGTGTATTGTCTCTTTAAGAAACTTAACTTTTGAATTGGGGACTGGAAATCGCAGTATAGCACTGTCAAGACACCCTGGGAAGGTTCCCAGGGTGATTTTAAATATGTATGGGGTTTATAATTGTAGTGGGCAATGGTATAAGGTTATTTTTGGCCATTTTATATGAAAGTGTACTGTCTCTTTAAGAAACTTAACTTTTGAATTGGGGGCTGGAAATCGCGGTATAGCACTGTCAAGACACCCTAAGAAGGTTCCCAGGGTGATTTTAAATATGTATGGGGTTAATAATTGTAGTGGGCAATGGTATAAGGTTATTTTTGGCCATTTTATATGACAGTGTACTGTCTATTTAAGAAATTTCACTTTTGAATTGGGGGCTGGAAATCGCAGTATAGCATTTTCAGGACACCCTGGGGAGGTTCCCAGGGTGATTTTAATTATGTATGGGGTTTATAATTGTAGTGGGCAATGGTATAAGGTTATTTTTGGCCATTTTATATGAAAGTGTACTGTCTCTTTAAGAAACTTAGCTTTTGAATTGGGGGCTGGAAATCGCAGTATAGCACTGTCAAGACACCCTAAGAAGGTTCCCAGGGTGATTTTAAATATGTATGGGGTTTATAATTGTAGTGGGCAATGGTATAAGGTTATTTTTGGCCATTTTATATGAAAGTGTACTGTCTCTTTAAGAACTTAACTTTTGAATTGGGGGCTGGAAATCACAGTATAGCACTGTCAAGACACCCTAAGAAGGTTCCCAGGGTGATTTTAAATATGTATGGGGTTTATAATTGTAGTGGGCAATGGTATAAGGTTATTTTTGGCCATTTTATATGAAAGTGTACTGTCTCTTTAAGAAACTTAACTTTTGAATTGGGGGCTGGAAATCGCAGTATAGCATTTTCAGGACACCCGGGGAAGGTTCCCAGGGTAATTTTAAATTTGTATGGGGTTTATAATTGTAGTGGGCAATGGTATAAGGTTATTTTTGGCCATTTTATATGAAAGTGTACTGTCTCTTTAAGAAATTTCACTTTTGAATTGTGGGCTGGAAATCGCAGTATAGCACTGTCAAGACACCCTAAGAAGGTTCCCAGGGTGATTTTAAATATGTATGGGGTTTATAATTGTAGTGGGCAATGGTATAAGGTTATTTTTGGCCATTTTATATGAAAGTGTACTGTCTCTTTAAGAAACTTTACTTTTGAATTGGGGGCTGGAAATCGCAGTATAGCATTTTCAGGACACCCTGGGGAGGTTCCCAGGGTGATTTTAAATATGTATGGGGTTTATAATTGTTTTGGGCAATGGTATAAGGTTATTTTTGGCCATTTTATATGAAAATGTATTGTCTCTTTAAGAAACTTAACTTTTGAATTGGGGGCTGAAAATCGCAGTATAGCACTGTCAAGACACCCTGGGAAGGTTCCCAGGGTGATTTTAAATATGTATGGGGTTTATAATTGTAGTGGGCAATGGTATAAGGTTATTTTTGGCCATTTTATATGAAAGTGTACTGTCTCTTTAAGAAATTTCACTTTTGAATTGGGGGCTGGAAATCGCAGTATAGCATTTTCAGGACACCCTGGGGAGGTTCCCAGGGTGATTTTAAATATATATGGGGTTTATAATTGTAGTGGGCAATGGTATAAGGTTATTTTTGGCCATTATATATGAAAGCGTACTGTCTCTTTAAGAAATTTAACTTTTGAATTGGGGGCTGGAAATCGCAGTATAGCACTGTCAAGAAACCCTAAGAAGGTTCCCAGGGTGATTTTAAATATGTATGGGGTTTATAATTGTAGTGGGCAATGGTATAAGGTTATTTTTGGCCATTTTATATGAAAGTGTACTGTCTCTTTAAGAAACTTTACTTTTGAATTGGGGGCTGGAAATCGCAGTATAGCATTTTCAGGACACCCTGGGGAGGTTCCCAGGGTGATTTTAAATATGTATGGGGTTTATAATTGTTTTGGGCAATGGTATAAGGTTATTTTTGGCCATTTTATATGAAAATGTACTGTCTCTTTAAGAAACTTTACTTTTGAATTGGGGGCTGAAAATCGCAGTATAGCACTGTCAAGACACCCTGGGAAGGTTCCCAGGGTGATTTTAAATATGTATGGGGTTTATAATTGTAGTGGGCAATGGTATAAGGTTATTTTTGGCCATTTTATCTGAAAGTGTACTGTCTCTTTAAGAAATTTCACTTTTGAATTGGGGGCTGGAAATCGCAGTATAGCATTTTCAGGACACCCTGGGGAGGTTCCCAGGGTGATTTTAAATATATATGGGGTTTATAATTGTAGTGGGCAATGGTATAAGGTTATTTTTGGCCATTATATATGAAAGCGTACTGTCTCTTTAAGAAATTTAACTTTTGAATTGGGGGCTGGAAATCGCAGTATAGCACTGTCAAGAAACCCTAAGAAGGTTCCCAGGGTGATTTTAAATATGTATGGGGTTTATAATTGAAGTGGGCAATGGTATAAGGTTATTTTTGGCCATTTTATATGAAAGTGTACTGTCTCTTTAAGAACTTAACTTTTGAATTGGGGGCTGGAAATCACAGTATAGCACTGTCAAGACACCCTAAGAAGGTTCCCAGGGTGATTTTAAATATGTATGGGGTTTATAATTGTAGTGGGCAATGGTATAAGGTTATTTTTGGCCATTTTATATGAAAGTGTACTGTCTCTTTAAGAAACTTAACTTTTGAATTGGGGGCTGGAAATCGCAGTATAGCATTTTCAGGACACCCGGGGAAGGTTCCCAGGGTAATTTTAAATATGTATGGGGTTTATAATTGTAGTGGGCAATGGTATAAGGTTATTTTTGGCCATTTTATTTGAAAGTGTACTGTCTCTTTAAGAAATTTCACTTTTGAATTGTGGGCTGGAAATCGCAGTATGGCACTGTCAAGACACCCTAAGAAGGTTCCCAGGGTGATTTTAAATATGTATGGGGTTTATAATTGTAGTGGGCAATGGTATAAGGTTATTTTTGGCCATTTTATATGAAAGTGTACTGTCTCTTTAAGAAATTTCACTTTTGAATTGTGGGCTGGAAATCGCAGTATAGCACTGTCAAGACACCCTAAGAAGTTTCCTAGGGTGATTTTAAATATGTATGGGGTTTATAATTGTAGTTGTCAATGGTATAAGGTTATTTTTGGCCATTTTATATGAAAGTGTACTGTCTCTTTAAGAAACTTAGCTTTTGAATTGGGGGCTGGAAATCGCAGTATAGCATTTTCAGGACACCCTGGGGAGGTTCCCAGGGTGATTTTAATTATGTATGGGGTTTATAATTGTAGTGGGCAATGGTATAAGGTTATTTTTGGCCATTTTATATGAAAGTGTACTGTCTCTTTAAGAAACTTAGCTTTTGAATTGGGGGCTGGAAATCGCAGTATAGCACTGTCAAGACACCCTAAGAAGGTTCCCAGGGTGATTTTAAATATGTATGGGGTTTATAATTGTAGTGGGCAATGGTATAAGGTTATTTTTGGCCATTTTATATGAAAGTGTACTGTCTCTTTAAGAACTTAACTTTTGAATTGGGGGCTGGAAATCACAGTATAGCACTGTCAAGACACCCTAAGAAGGTTCCCAGGGTGATTTTAAATATGTATGGGGTTTATAATTGTAGTGGGCAATGGTATAAGGTTATTTTTGGCCATTTTATATGAAAGTGTACTGTCTCTTTAAGAACTTAACTTTTGAATTGGGGGCTGGAAATCACAGTATAGCACTGTCAAGACACCCTAAGAAGGTTCCCAGGGTGATTTTAAATATATATGGGGTTTATAATTGTAGTGGGCAATGGTATAAGGTTATTTTTGGCCATTATATATGAAAGCGTACTGTCTCTTTAAGAAATTTAACTTTTGAATTGGGGCTGGAAATCGCAGTATAGCACTGTCAAGAAACCCTAAGAAGGTTCCCAGGGTGATTTTAAATATGTATGGGTTTTATAATTGTAGTGGGCAATGGTATAAGGTTATTTTTGGCCATTTTATATGAAAGTGTACTGTCTCTTTAAGAAACTTAACTTTTGAATTGGGGGCTGGAAATCGCAGTATAGCATTTTCAGGACACCCTGGGGAGGTTCCCAGAGTGATTTTAAATATGTATGGGGTTTATAATTGTAGTGGGCAATGGTATAAGGTTATTTTTGGCCATTTTATATGAAAGTGTACTGTGTCTTTAAGAAATTTCACTTTTGAATTGGGGGCTGGAAATCACAGTATAGCACTGTCAAGACACCCCTAAGAAGGTTCCCAGGGTGATTTTAAATATGTATGGGGTTTATAATTGTAGTGGGCAATGGTATAAGGTTATTTTTGGCCATTTTATATGAAAGTGTACTGTCTCTTTAAGAACTTAACTTTTGAATTGGGGGCTGGAAATCGCAGTATAGCACTGTCAAGACACCCTGGGAAGGTTCCCAGGGTGATTTTAAATATGTATGGGGTTTATAATTGTAGTAGGCAATGGTATAAGGTTATTTTTGGCCATTTTATATGAAAGTGTATTGTCTCTTTAAGAAACTTAACTTTTGAATTGGGGACTGGAAATCGCAGTATAGCACTGTCAAGACACCCTGGGAAGGTTCCCAGGGTGATTTTAAATATGTATGGGGTTTATAATTGTAGTGGGCAATGGTATAAGGTTATTTTTGGCCATTTTATATGAAAGTGTATTGTCTCTTTAAGAAACTTAACTTTTGAATTGGGGACTGGAAATCGCAGTATAGCACTGTCAAGACACCCTGGGAAGGTTCCCAGGGTGATTTTAAATATGTATAGTGTTTATAATTGTAGTGGGCAATGGTATAAGGTTATTTTTGGCCATTTTATATGAAAGTGTACTGTCTCTTTAAGAAACTTAACTTTTGAATTGGGGGCTGGAAATCGCGGTATAGCACTGTCAAGACACCCTAAGAAGGTTCCCAGGGTGATTTTAAATATGTATGGGGTTAATAATTGTAGTGGGCAATGGTATAAGTTTATTTTTGGCCATTTTATATGACAGTGTACTGTCTATTTAAGAAATTTCACTTTTGAATTGGGGGCTGGAAATCGCAGTATAGCATTTTCAGGACACCCTGGGGAGGTTCCCAGGGTGATTTTAATTATGTATGGGGTTTATAATTGTAGTGGGCAATGGTATAAGGTTATTTTTGGCCATTTTATATGAAAGTGTACTGTCTCTTTAAGAAACTTAGCTTTTGAATTGGGGGCTGGAAATCGCAGTATAGCACTGTCAAGACACCCTAAGAAGGTTCCCAGGGTGATTTTAAATATGTATGGGGTTTATAATTGTAGTGGGCAATGGTATAAGGTTATTTTTGGCCATTTTATATGAAAGTGTACTGTCTCTTTAAGAACTTAACTTTTGAATTGGGGGCTGGAAATCACAGTATAGCACTGTCAAGACACCCTAAGAAGGTTCCCAGGGTGATTTTAAATATGTATGGGGTTTATAATTGTAGTGGGCAATGGTATAAGGTTATTTTTGGCCATTTTATATGAAAGTGTACTGTCTCTTTAAGAAATTTCACTTTTGAATTGGGGGCTGGAAATTGCAGTATAGCATTTTCAGGACACCCTGGGGAGGTTCCCAGGGTGATTTTAAATATATATGGGGTTTATAATTGTAGTGGGCAATGGTATAAGGTTATTTTTGGCCATTATATATGAAAGCGTACTGTCTCTTTAAGAAATTTAACTTTTGAATTGGGGGCTGGAAATCGCAGTATAGCACTGTCAAGAAACCCTAAGAAGGTTCCCAGGGTGATTTTAAATATGTATGGGGTTTATAATTGTAGTGGGCAATGGTATAAGGTTATTTTTGGCCATTTTATATGAAAGTGTACTGTCTCTTTAAGAACTTAACTTTTGAATTGGGGGCTGGAAATCACAGTATAGCACTGTCAAGACACCCTAAGAAGGTTCCCAGGGTGATTTTAAATATGTATGGGGTTTATAATTGTAGTGGGCAATGGTATAAGGTTATTTTTGGCCATTTTATATGAAAGTGTACTGTCTCTTTAAGAAACTTAACTTTTGAATTGGGGGCTGGAAATCGCAGTATAGCATTTTCAGGACACCCGGGGAAGGTTCCCAGGGTAATTTTAAATATGTATGGGGTTTATAATTGTAGTGGGCAATGGTATAAGGTTATTTTTGGCCATTTTATTTGAAAGTGTACTGTCTCTTTAAGAAATTTCACTTTTGAATTGTGGGCTGGAAATCGCAGTATAGCACTGTCAAGACACCCTAAGAAGGTTCCCAGGGTGATTTTAAATATGTATGGGGTTTATAATTGTAGTGGGCAATGGTATAAGGTTATTTTTGGCCATTTTATATGAAAGTGTACTGTCTCTTTAAGAAATTTCACTTTTGAATTGTGGGCTGGAAATCGCAGTATAGCACTGTCAAGACACCCTAAGAAGGTTCCCTGGGTGATTTTAAATATGTATGGGGTTTATAATTGTAGTGGGCAATGGTGTAAGGTTATTTTTGGCCATTTTATATGAAAGTGTACTGTCTCTTTAAGAAATTTCACTTTTGAATTGGGGCTGGAAATCGCAGCATAGCACTGTCAAGACACCCTAAGAAGGTTCCCAGGGTGATTTTAAATATGTATGGGGTTTATAATTGTAGTGGGCAATGGTATAAGGTTATTTTTGGCCATTTTATATGAAAGTGTACTGTCTCTTTAAGAAATTTCACTTTTGAATTGGGGGCTGGAAATCGCAGTATAGCATTTTCAGGACACCCTGGGGAGGTTCCCAGGGTGATTTTAAATATATATGGGGTTTATAATTGTAGTGGGCAATGGTATAAGGTTATTTTTGGCCATTATATATGAAAGCGTACTGTCTCTTTAAGAAATTTAACTTTTGAATTGGGGGCTGGAAATCGCAGTATAGCACTGTCAAGAAACCCTAAGAAGGTTCCCAGGGTGATTTTAAATATGTATGGGGTTTATAATTGTAGTGGGCAATGGTATAAGGTTATTTTTGGCCATTTTATATGAAAGTGTACTGTCTCTTTAAGAAACTTTACTTTTGAATTGGGGGCTGGAAATCGCAGTATAGCATTTTCAGGACACCCTGGGGAGGTTCCCAGGGTGATTTTAAATATGTATGGGGTTTATAATTGTTTTGGGCAATGGTATAAGGTTATTTTTGGCCATTTTATATGAAAATGTACTGTCTCTTTAAGAAACTTTACTTTTGAATTGGGGGCTGAAAATCGCAGTATAGCACTGTCAAGACACCCTGGGAAGGTTCCCAGGGTGATTTTAAATATGTATGGGGTTTATAATTGTAGTGGGCAATGGTATAAGGTTATTTTTGGCCATTTTATCTGAAAGTGTACTGTCTCTTTAAGAAATTTCACTTTTGAATTGGGGGCTGGAAATCGCAGTATAGCATTTTCAGGACACCCTGGGGAGGTTCCCAGGGTGATTTTAAATATATATGGGGTTTATAATTGTAGTGGGCAATGGTATAAGGTTATTTTTGGCCATTATATATGAAAGCGTACTGTCTCTTTAAGAAATTTAACTTTTGAATTGGGGGCTGGAAATCGCAGTATAGCACTGTCAAGAAACCCTAAGAAGGTTCCCAGGGTGATTTTAAATATGTATGGGGTTTATAATTGAAGTGGGCAATGGTATAAGGTTATTTTTGGCCATTTTATATGAAAGTGTACTGTCTCTTTAAGAACTTAACTTTTGAATTGGGGGCTGGAAATCACAGTATAGCACTGTCAAGACACCCTAAGAAGGTTCCCAGGGTGATTTTAAATATGTATGGGGTTTATAATTGTAGTGGGCAATGGTATAAGGTTATTTTTGGCCATTTTATATGAAAGTGTACTGTCTCTTTAAGAAACTTAACTTTTGAATTGGGGGCTGGAAATCGCAGTATAGCATTTTCAGGACACCCGGGGAAGGTTCCCAGGGTAATTTTAAATATGTATGGGGTTTATAATTGTAGTGGGCAATGGTATAAGGTTATTTTTGGCCATTTTATTTGAAAGTGTACTGTCTCTTTAAGAAATTTCACTTTTGAATTGTGGGCTGGAAATCGCAGTATGGCACTGTCAAGACACCCTAAGAAGGTTCCCAGGGTGATTTTAAATATGTATGGGGTTTATAATTGTAGTGGGCAATGGTATAAGGTTATTTTTGGCCATTTTATATGAAAGTGTACTGTCTCTTTAAGAAATTTCACTTTTGAATTGTGGGCTGGAAATCGCAGTATAGCACTGTCAAGACACCCTAAGAAGTTTCCTAGGGTGATTTTAAATATGTATGGGGTTTATAATTGTAGTTGTCAATGGTATAAGGTTATTTTTGGCCATTTTACATGAAAGTGTACTGTCTCTTTAAGAAACTTAGCTTTTGAATTGGGGGCTGGAAATCGCAGTATAGCATTTTCAGGACACCCTGGGGAGGTTCCCAGGGTGATTTTAATTATGTATGGGGTTTATAATTGTAGTGGGCAATGGTATAAGGTTATTTTTGGCCATTTTATATGAAAGTGTACTGTCTCTTTAAGAAACTTAGCTTTTGAATTGGGGGCTGGAAATCGCAGTATAGCACTGTCAAGACACCCTAAGAAGGTTCCCAGGGTGATTTTAAATATGTATGGGGTTTATAATTGTAGTGGGCAATGGTATAAGGTTATTTTTGGCCATTTTATATGAAAGTGTACTGTCTCTTTAAGAACTTAACTTTTGAATTGGGGGCTGGAAATCACAGTATAGCACTGTCAAGACACCCTAAGAAGGTTCCCAGGGTGATTTTAAATATGTATGGGGTTTATAATTGTAGTGGGCAATGGTATAAGGTTATTTTTGGCCATTTTATATGAAAGTGTACTGTCTCTTTAAGAACTTAACTTTTGAATTGGGGGCTGGAAATCACAGTATAGCACTGTCAAGACACCCTAAGAAGGTTCCCAGGGTGATTTTAAATATATATGGGGTTTATAATTGTAGTGGGCAATGGTATAAGGTTATTTTTGGCCATTATATATGAAAGCGTACTGTCTCTTTAAGAAATTTAACTTTTGAATTGGGGCTGGAAATCGCAGTATAGCACTGTCAAGAAACCCTAAGAAGGTTCCCAGGGTGATTTTAAATATGTATGGGTTTTATAATTGTAGTGGGCAATGGTATAAGGTTATTTTTGGCCATTTTATATGAAAGTGTACTGTCTCTTTAAGAAACTTAACTTTTGAATTGGGGGCTGGAAATCGCAGTATAGCATTTTCAGGACACCCTGGGGAGGTTCCCAGGGTGATTTTAAATATGTATGGGGTTTATAATTGTAGTGGGCAATGGTATAAGGTTATTTTTGGCCATTTTATATGAAAGTGTACTGTGTCTTTAAGAAATTTCACTTTTGAATTGGGGGCTGGAAATCACAGTATAGCACTGTCAAGACACCCCTAAGAAGGTTCCCAGGGTGATTTTAAATATGTATGGGGTTTATAATTGTAGTGGGCAATGGTATAAGGTTATTTTTGGCCATTTTATATGAAAGTGTACTGTCTCTTTAAGAACTTAACTTTTGAATTGGGGGCTGGAAATCGCAGTATAGCACTGTCAAGACACCCTGGGAAGGTTCCCAGGGTGATTTTAAATATGTATGGGGTTTATAATTGTAGTAGGCAATGGTATAAGGTTATTTTTGGCCATTTTATATGAAAGTGTATTGTCTCTTTAAGAAACTTAACTTTTGAATTGGGGACTGGAAATCGCAGTATAGCACTGTCAAGACACCCTGGGAAGGTTCCCAGGGTGATTTTAAATATGTATGGGGTTTATAATTGTAGTGGGCAATGGTATAAGGTTATTTTTGGCCATTTTATATGAAAGTGTATTGTCTCTTTAAGAAACTTAACTTTTGAATTGGGGACTGGAAATCGCAGTATAGCACTGTCAAGACACCCTGGGAATGTTCCCAGGGTGATTTTAAATATGTATAGTGTTTATAATTGTAGTGGGCAATGGTATAAGGTTATTTTTGGCCATTTTATATGAAAGTGTACTGTCTCTTTAAGAAACTTAACTTTTGAATTGGGGGCTGGAAATCGCGGTATAGCACTGTCAAGACACCCTAAGAAGGTTCCCAGGGTGATTTTAAATATGTATGGGGTTAATAATTGTAGTGGGCAATGGTATAAGTTTATTTTTGGCCATTTTATATGACAGTGTACTGTCTATTTAAGAAATTTCACTTTTGAATTGGGGGCTGGAAATCGCAGTATAGCATTTTCAGGACACCCTGGGGAGGTTCCCAGGGTGATTTTAATTATGTATGGGGTTTATAATTGTAGTGGGCAATGGTATAAGGTTATTTTTGGCCATTTTATATGAAAGTGTACTGTCTCTTTAAGAAACTTAGCTTTTGAATTGGGGGCTGGAAATCGCAGTATAGCACTGTCAAGACACCCTAAGAAGGTTCCCAGGGTGATTTTAAATATGTATGGGGTTTATAATTGTAGTGGGCAATGGTATAAGGTTATTTTTGGCCATTTTATATGAAAGTGTACTGTCTCTTTAAGAACTTAACTTTTGAATTGGGGGCTGGAAATCACAGTATAGCACTGTCAAGACACCCTAAGAAGGTTCCCAGGGTGATTTTAAATATGTATGGGGTTTATAATTGTAGTGGGCAATGGTATAAGGTTATTTTTGGCCATTTTATATGAAAGTGTACTGTCTCTTTAAGAAATTTCACTTTTGAATTGGGGGCTGGAAATCGCAGTATAGCATTTTCAGGACACCCTGGGGAGGTTCCCAGGGTGATTTTAAATATATATGGGGTTTATAATTGTAGTGGGCAATGGTATAAGGTTATTTTTGGCCATTATATATGAAAGCGTACTGTCTCTTTAAGAAATTTAACTTTTGAATTGGGGGCTGGAAATCGCAGTATAGCACTGTCAAGAAACCCTAAGAAGGTTCCCAGGGTGATTTTAAATATGTATGGGGTTTATAATTGTAGTGGGCAATGGTATAAGGTTATTTTTGGCCATTTTATATGAAAGTGTACTGTCTCTTTAAGAACTTAACTTTTGAATTGGGGTCTGGAAATCACAGTATAGCACTGTCAAAACACCCTAAGAAGGTTCCCAGGGTGATTTTAAATATGTATGGGGTTTATAATTGTAGTGGGCAATGGTATAAGGTTATTTTTGGCCATTTTATATGAAAGTGTACTGTCTCTTTAAGAAACTTAACTTTTGAATTGGGGGCTGGAAATCGCAGTATAGCATTTTCAGGACACCCGGGGAAGGTTCCCAGGGTAATTTTAAATATGTATGGGGTTTATAATTGTAGTGGGCAATGGTATAAGGTTATTTTTGGCCATTTTATTTGAAAGTGTACTGTCTCTTTAAGAAATTTCACTTTTGAATTGTGGGCTGGAAATCGCAGTATAGCACTGTCAAGACACCCTAAGAAGGTTCCCAGGGTGATTTTAAATATGTATGGGGTTTATAATTGTAGTGGGCAATGGTATAAGGTTATTTTTGGCCATTTTATATGAAAGTGTACTGTCTCTTTAAGAAATTTCACTTTTGAATTGTGGGCTGGAAATCGCAGTATAGCACTGTCAAGACACCCTAAGAAGGTTCCCTGGGTGATTTTAAATATGTATGGGGTTTATAATTGTAGTGGGCAATGGTGTAAGGTTATTTTTGGCCATTTTATATGAAAGTGTACTGTCTCTTTAAGAAATTTCACTTTTGAATTGGGGCTGGAAATCGCAGCATAGCACTGTCAAGACACCCTAAGAAGGTTCCCAGGGTGATTTTAAATATGTATGGGGTTTATAATTGTAGTGGGCAATGGTATAAGGTTATTTTTGGAAATTTTATATGAAAGTGTACTGTCTCTTTAAGAAATTTCACTTTTGAATTGGGGGCTGGAAATCGCAGTATAGCATTTTCAGGACACCCTGGGGAGGTTCCCAGGGTGATTTTAAATATATATGGGGTTTATAATTGTAGTGGGCAATGGTATAAGGTTATTTTTGGCCATTTTATATGAAAGTGTACTGTCTCTTTAAGAAACTTAGCTTTTGAATTGGGGGCTGGAAATCGCAGTATAGCATTTTCAGGACACCCTGGGGAGGTTCCCAGGGTGATTTTAATTATGTATGGGGTTTATAATTGTAGTGGGCAATGGTATAAGGTTATTTTTGGCCATTTTATATGAAAGTGTACTGTCTCTTTAAGAAACTTAGCTTTTGAATTGGGGGCTGGAAATCGCAGTATAGCACTGTCAAGACACCCTAAGAAGGTTCCCAGGGTGATTTTAAATATGTATGGGGTTTATAATTGTAGTGGGCAATGGTATAAGGTTATTTTTGGCCATTTTATATGAAAGTGTACTGTCTCTTTAAGAACTTAACTTTTGAATTGGGGGCTGGAAATCACAGTATAGCACTGTCAAGACACCCTAAGAAGGTTCCCAGGGTGATTTTAAATATGTATGGGGTTTATAATTGTAGTGGGCAATGGTATAAGGTTATTTTTGGCCATTTTATATGAAAGTGTACTGTCTCTTTAAGAACTTAACTTTTGAATTGGGGGCTGGAAATCACAGTATAGCACTGTCAAGACACCCTAAGAAGGTTCCCAGGGTGATTTTAAATATATATGGGGTTTATAATTGTAGTGGGCAATGGTATAAGGTTATTTTTGGCCATTATATATGAAAGCGTACTGTCT
The DNA here is from genome assembly GCF_046119375.1 of Phyllobates terribilis. Taxonomy (NCBI): domain Eukaryota; kingdom Metazoa; phylum Chordata; class Amphibia; order Anura; family Dendrobatidae; genus Phyllobates; species Phyllobates terribilis. Next base: position 2,667,068 of record NW_027362913.1, read on the forward strand.
CTTTAAGAAATTTAACTTTTGAATTGGGGCTGGAAATCGCAGTATAGCACTGTCAAGAAACCCTAAGAAGGTTCCCAGGGTGATTTTAAATATGTATGGGTTTTATAATTGTAGTGGGCAATGGTATAAGGTTATTTTTGGCCATTTTATATGAAAGTGTACTGTCTCTTTAAGAAACTTAACTTTTGAATTGGGGGCTGGAAATCGCAGTATAGCATTTTCAGGACACCCTGGGGAGGTTCCCAGGGTGATTTTAAATATGTATGGGGTTTATAATTGTAGTGGGCAATGGTATAAGGTTATTTTTGGCCATTTTATATGAAAGTGTACTGTGTCTTTAAGAAATTTCACTTTTGAATTGGGGGCTGGAAATCACAGTATAGCACTGTCAAGACACCCCTAAGAAGGTTCCCAGGGTGATTTTAAATATGTATGGGGTTTATAATTGTAGTGGGCAATGGTATAAGGTTATTTTTGGCCATTTTATATGAAAGTGTACTGTCTCTTTAAGAACTTAACTTTTGAATTGGGGGCTGGAAATCGCAGTATAGCACTGTCAAGACACCCTGGGAAGGTTCCCAGGGTGATTTTAAATATGTATGGGGTTTATAATTGTAGTAGGCAATGGTATAAGGTTATTTTTGGCCATTTTATATGAAAGTGTATTGTCTCTTTAAGAAACTTAACTTTTGAATTGGGGACTGGAAATCGCAGTATAGCACTGTCAAGACACCCTGGGAAGGTTCCCAGGGTGATTTTAAATATGTATGGGGTTTATAATTGTAGTGGGCAATGGTATAAGGTTATTTTTGGCCATTTTATATGAAAGTGTACTGTCTCTTTAAGAAACTTAACTTTTGAATTGGGGGCTGGAAATCGCGGTATAGCACTGTCAAGACACCCTAAGAAGGTTCCCAGGGTGATTTTAAATATGTATGGGGTTAATAATTGTAGTGGGCAATGGTATAAGGTTATTTTTGGCCATTTTATATGACAGTGTACTGTCTATTTAAGAAATTTCACTTTTGAATTGGGGGCTGGAAATCGCAGTATAGCATTTTCAGGACACCCTGGGGAGGTTCCCAGGGTGATTTTAATTATGTATGGGGTTTATAATTGTAGTGGGCAATGGTATAAGGTTATTTTTGGCCATTTTATATGAAAGTGTACTGTCTCTTTAAGAAACTTAGCTTTTGAATTGGGGGCTGGAAATCGCAGTATAGCACTGTCAAGACACCCTAAAAAGATTCCCAGGGTGATTTTAAATATGTATGGGGTTTATAATTGTAGTGGGCAATGGTATAAGGTTATTTTTGGCCATTTTATATGAAAGTGTACTGTCTCTTTAAGAACTTAACTTTTGAATTGGGGGCTGGAAATCACAGTATAGCACTGTCAAGACACCCTAAGAAGGTTCCCAGGGTGATTTTAAATATGTATGGGGTTTATAATTGTAGTGGGCAATGGTATAAGGTTATTTTTGGCCATTTTATATGAAAGTGTACTGTCTCTTTAAGAAACTTAACTTTTGAATTGGGGGCTGGAAATCGCAGTATAGCATTTTCAGGACACCCGGGGAAGGTTCCCAGGGTAATTTTAAATTTGTATGGGGTTTATAATTGTAGTGGGCAATGGTATAAGGTTATTTTTGGCCATTTTATATGAAAGTGTACTGTCTCTTTAAGAAATTTCACTTTTGAATTGTGGGCTGGAAATCGCAGTATAGCACTGTCAAGACACCCTAAGAAGGTTCCCAGGGTGATTTTAAATATGTATGGGGTTTATAATTGTAGTGGGCAATGGTATAAGGTTATTTTTGGCCATTTTATATGAAAGTGTACTGTCTCTTTAAGAAACTTTACTTTTGAATTGGGGGCTGGAAATCGCAGTATAGCATTTTCAGGACGCCCTGGGGAGGTTCCCAGGGTGATTTTAAATATGTATGGGGTTTATAATTGTTTTGGGCAATGGTATAAGGTTATTTTTGGCCATTTTATATGAAAATGTATTGTCTCTTTAAGAAACTTAACTTTTGAATTGGGGGCTGAAAATCGCAGTATAGCACTGTCAAGACACCCTGGGAAGGTTCCCAGGGTGATTTTAAATATGTATGGGGTTTATAATTGTAGTGGGCAATGGTATAAGGTTATTTTTGGCCATTTTATATGAAAGTGTACTGTCTCTTTAAGAAATTTCACTTTTGAATTGGGGGCTGGAAATCGCAGTATAGCATTTTCAGGACACCCTGGGGAGGTTCCCAGGGTGATTTTAAATATATATGGGGTTTATAATTGTAGTGGGCAATGGTATAAGGTTATTTTTGGCCATTATATATGAAAGCGTACTGTCTCTTTAAGAAATTTAACTTTTGAATTGGGGGCTGGAAATCGCAGTATAGCACTGTCAAGAAACCCTAAGAAGGTTCCCAGGGTGATTTTAAATATGTATGGGGTTTATAATTGTAGTGGGCAATGGTATAAGGTTATTTTTGGCCATTTTATCTGAAAGTGTACTGTCTCTTTAAGAAATTTCACTTTTGAATTGGGGGCTGGAAATCGCAGTATAGCATTTTCAGGACACCCTGGGGAGGTTCCCAGGGTGATTTTAAATATATATGGGGTTTATAATTGTAGTGGGCAATGGTATAAGGTTATTTTTGGCCATTATATATGAAAGCGTACTGTCTCTTTAAGAAATTTAACTTTTGAATTGGGGGCTGGAAATCGCAGTATAGCACTGTCAAGAAACCCTAAGAAGGTTCCCAGGGTGATTTTAAATATGTATGGGGTTTATAATTGAAGTGGGCAATGGTATAAGGTTATTTTTGGCCATTTTATATGAAAGTGTACTGTCTCTTTAAGAACTTAACTTTTGAATTGGGGGCTGGAAATCACAGTATAGCACTGTCAAGACACCCTAAGAAGGTTCCCAGGGTGATTTTAAATATGTATGGGGTTTATAATTGTAGTGGGCAATGGTATAAGGTTATTTTTGGCCATTTTATATGAAAGTGTACTGTCTCTTTAAGAAACTTAACTTTTGAATTGGGGGCTGGAAATCGCAGTATAGCATTTTCAGGACACCCGGGGAAGGTTCCCAGGGTAATTTTAAATATGTATGGGGTTTATAATTGTAGTGGGCAATGGTATAAGGTTATTTTTGGCCATTTTATTTGAAAGTGTACTGTCTCTTTAAGAAATTTCACTTTTGAATTGTGGGCTGGAAATCGCAGTATGGCACTGTCAAGACACCCTAAGAAGGTTCCCAGGGTGATTTTAAATATGTATGGGGTTTATAATTATAGTGGGCAATGGTATAAGGTTATTTTTGGCCATTTTATATGAAAGTGTACTGTCTCTTTAAGAAATTTCACTTTTGAATTGTGGGCTGGAAATCGCAGTATAGCACTGTCAAGACACCCTAAGAAGTTTCCTAGGGTGATTTTAAATATGTATGGGGTTTATAATTGTAGTTGTCAATGGTATAAGGTTATTTTTGGCCATTTTATATGAAAGTGTACTGTCTCTTTAAGAAACTTAGCTTTTGAATTGGGGGCTGGAAATCGCAGTATAGCATTTTCAGGACACCCTGGGGAGGTTCCCAGGGTGATTTTAATTATGTATGGGGTTTATAATTGTAGTGGGCAATGGTATAAGGTTATTTTTGGCCATTTTATATGAAAGTGTACTGTCTCTTTAAGAAACTTAGCTTTTGAATTGGGGGCTGGAAATCGCAGTATAGCACTGTCAAGACACCCTAAGAAGGTTCCCAGGGTGATTTTAAATATGTATGGGGTTTATAATTGTAGTGGGCAATGGTATAAGGTTATTTTTGGCCATTTTATATGAAAGTGTACTGTCTCTTTAAGAACTTAACTTTTGAATTGGGGGCTGGAAATCACAGTATAGCACTGTCAAGACACCCTAAGAAGGTTCCCAGGGTGATTTTAAATATGTATGGGGTTTATAATTGTAGTGGGCAATGGTATAAGGTTATTTTTGGCCATTTTATATGAAAGTGTACTGTCTCTTTAAGAACTTAACTTTTGAATTGGGGGCTGGAAATCACAGTATAGCACTGTCAAGACACCCTAAGAAGGTTCCCAGGGTGATTTTAAATATATATGGGGTTTATAATTGTAGTGGGCAATGGTATAAGGTTATTTTTGGCCATTATATATGAAAGCGTACTGTCTCTTTAAGAAATTTAACTTTTGAATTGGGGCTGGAAATCGCAGTATAGCACTGTCAAGAAACCCTAAGAAGGTTCCCAGGGTGATTTTAAATATGTATGGGTTTTATAATTGTAGTGGGCAATGGTATAAGGTTATTTTTGGCCATTTTATATGAAAGTGTACTGTCTCTTTAAGAAACTTAACTTTTGAATTGGGGGCTGGAAATCGCAGTATAGCATTTTCAGGACACCCTGGGGAGGTTCCCAGGGTGATTTTAAATATGTATGGGGTTTATAATTGTAGTGGGCAATGGTATAAGGTTATTTTTGGCCATTTTATATGAAAGTGTACTGTGTCTTTAAGAAATTTCACTTTTGAATTGGGGGCTGGAAATCACAGTATAGCACTGTCAAGACACCCCTAAGAAGGTTCCCAGGGTGATTTTAAATATGTATGGGGTTTATAATTGTAGTGGGCAATGGTATAAGGTTATTTTTGGCCATTTTATATGAAAGTGTACTGTCTCTTTAAGAACTTAACTTTTGAATTGGGGGCTGGAAATCGCAGTATAGCACTGTCAAGACACCCTGGGAAGGTTCCCAGGGTGATTTTAAATATGTATGGTTTTTATAATTGTAGTAGGCAATGGTATAAGGTTATTTTTGGCCATTTTATATGAAAGTGTATTGTCTCTTTAAGAAACTTAACTTTTGAATTGGGGACTGGAAATCGCAGTATAGCACTGTCAAGACACCCTGGGAAGGTTCCCAGGGTGATTTTAAATATGTATGGGGTTTATAATTGTAGTGGGCAATGGTATAAGGTTATTTTTGGCCATTTTATATGAAAGTGTACTGTCTCTTTAAGAAACTTAACTTTTGAATTGGGGGCTGGAAATCGCGGTATAGCACTGTCAAGACACCCTAAGAAGGTTCCCAGGGTGATTTTAAATATGTATGGGGTTAATAATTGTAGTGGGCAATGGTATAAGGTTATTTTTGGCCATTTTATATGACAGTGTACTGTCTATTTAAGAAATTTCACTTTTGAATTGGGGGCTGGAAATCGCAGTATAGCATTTTCAGGACACCCTGGGGAGGTTCCCAGGGTGATTTTAATTATGTATGGGGTTTATAATTGTAGTGGGCAATGGTATAAGGTTATTTTTGGCCATTTTATATGAAAGTGTACTGTCTCTTTAAGAAACTTAGCTTTTGAATTGGGGGCTGGAAATCGCAGTATAGCACTGTCAAGACACCCTAAGAAGGTTCCCAGGGTGATTTTAAATATGTATGGGGTTTATAATTGTAGTGGGCAATGGTATAAGGTTATTTTTGGCCATTTTATATGAAAGTGTACTGTCTCTTTAAGAACTTAACTTTTGAATTGGGGGCTGGAAATCACAGTATAGCACTGTCAAGACACCCTAAGAAGGTTCCCAGGGTGATTTTAAATATGTATGGGGTTTATAATTGTAGTGGGCAATGGTATAAGGTTATTTTTGGCCATTTTATATGAAAGTGTACTGTCTCTTTAAGAAACTTAACTTTTGAATTGGGGGCTGGAAATCGCAGTATAGCATTTTCAGGACACCCGGGGAAGGTTCCCAGGGTAATTTTAAATTTGTATGGGGTTTATAATTGTAGTGGGCAATGGTATAAGGTTATTTTTGGCCATTTTATATGAAAGTGTACTGTCTCTTTAAGAAATTTCACTTTTGAATTGTGGGCTGGAAATCGCAGTATAGCACTGTCAAGACACCCTAAGAAGGTTCCCAGGGTGATTTTAAATATGTATGGGGTTTATAATTGTAGTGGGCAATGGTATAAGGTTATTTTTGGCCATTTTATATGAAAGTGTACTGTCTCTTTAAGAAACTTTACTTTTGAATTGGGGGCTGGAAATCGCAGTATAGCATTTTCAGGACACCCTGGGGAGGTTCCCAGGGTGATTTTAAATATGTATGGGGTTTATAATTGTTTTGGGCAATGGTATAAGGTTATTTTTGGCCATTTTATATGAAAATGTATTGTCTCTTTAAGAAACTTAACTTTTGAATTGGGGGCTGAAAATCGCAGTATAGCACTGTCAAGACACCCTGGGAAGGTTCCCAGGGTGATTTTAAATATGTATGGGGTTTATAATTGTAGTGGGCAATGGTATAAGGTTATTTTTGGCCATTTTATATGAAAGTGTACTGTCTCTTTAAGAAATTTCACTTTTGAATTGGGGGCTGGAAATCGCAGTATAGCATTTTCAGGACACCCTGGGGAGGTTCCCAGGGTGATTTTAAATATATATGGGGTTTATAATTGTAGTGGGCAATGGTATAAGATTATTTTTGGCCATTATATATGAAAGCGTACTGTGTCTTTAAGAAATTTAACTTTTGAATTGGGGGCTGGAAATCGCAGTATAGCACTGTCAAGAAACCCTAAGAAGGTTCCCAGGGTGATTTTAAATATGTATGGGGTTTATAATTGTAGTGGGCAATGGTATAAGGTTATTTTTGGCCATTTTATATGAAAGTGTACTGTCTCTTTAAGAACTTAACTTTTGAATTGGGGGCTGGAAATCACAGTATAGCACTGTCAAGACACCCTAAGAAGGTTCCCAGGGTGATTTTAAATATGTATGGGGTTTATAATTGTAGTGGGCAATGGTATAAGGTTATTTTTGGCCATTTTATATGAAAGTGTACTGTCTCTTTAAGAAACTTAACTTTTGAATTGGGGGCTGGAAATCGCAGTATAGCATTTTCAGGACACCCGGGGAAGGTTCCCAGGGTAATTTTAAATATGTATGGGGTTTATAATTGTAGTGGGCAATGGTATAAGGTTATTTTTGGCCATTTTATTTGAAAGTGTACTGTCTCTTTAAGAAATTTCACTTTTGAATTGTGGGCTGGAAATCGCAGTATAGCACTGTCAAGACACCCTAAGAAGGTTCCCAGGGTGATTTTAAATATGTATGGGGTTTATAATTGTAGTGGGCAATGGTATAAGGTTATTTTTGGCCATTTTATATGAAAGTGTACTGTCTCTTTAAGAAATTTCACTTTTGAATTGTGGGCTGGAAATCGCAGTATAGCACTGTCAAGACACCCTAAGAAGGTTCCCTGGGTGATTTTAAATATGTATGGGGTTTATAATTGTAGTGGGCAATGGTGTAAGGTTATTTTTGGCCATTTTATATGAAAGTGTACTGTCTCTTTAAGAAATTTCACTTTTGAATTGGGGCTGGAAATCGCAGCATAGCACGGTCAAGACACCCTAAGAAGGTTCCCAGGGTGATTTTAAATATGTATGGGGTTTATAATTGTAGTGGGCAATGGTATAAGGTTATTTTTGGAAATTTTATATGAAAGTGTACTGTCTCTTTAAGAAATTTCACTTTTGAATTGGGGGCTGGAAATCGCAGTATAGCATTTTCAGGACACCCTGGGGAGGTTCCCAGGGTGATTTTAAATATATATGGGGTTTATAATTGTAGTGGGCAATGGTATAAGGTTATTTTTGGCCATTATATATGAAAGCGTACTGTCTCTTTAAGAAATTTAACTTTTGAATTGGGGCTGGAAATCGCAGTATAGCACTGTCAAGAAACCCTAAGAAGGTTCCCAGGGTGATTTTAAATATGTATGGGTTTTATAATTGTAGTGGGCAATGGTATAAGGTTATTTTTGGCCATTTTATATGAAAGTGTACTGTCTCTTTAAGAAACTTAACTTTTGAATTGGGGGCTGGAAATCGCAGTATAGCATTTTCAGGACACCCTGGGGAGGTTCCCAGGGTGATTTTAAATATGTATGGGGTTTATAATTGTAGTGGGCAATGGTATAAGGTTATTTTTGGCCATTTTATATGAAAGTGTACTGTGTCTTTAAGAAATTTCACTTTTGAATTGTGGGCTGGAAATCGCAGTATAGCACTGTCAAGACACCCTAAGAAGTTTCCTAGGGTGATTTTAAATATGTATGGGGTTTATAATTGTAGTTGTCAATGGTATAAGGTTATTTTTGGCCATTTCATATGAAAGTGTACTGTCTCTTTAAGAAATTTCACTTTTGAATTGGGGGCTGGAAATCACAGTATAGCACTGTCAAGACACCCCTAAGAAGGTTCCCAGGGTGATTTTAAATATGTATGGGGTTTATAATTGTAGTGGGCAATGGTATAAGGTTATTTTTGGCCATTTTATATGAAAGTGTACTGTCTCTTTAAGAACTTAACTTTTGAATTGGGGGCTGGAAATCGCAGTATAGCACTGTCAAGACACCCTGGGAAGGTTCCCAGGGTGATTTTAAATATGTATGGGGTTTATAATTGTAGTAGGCAATGGTATAAGGTTATTTTTGGCCACTTTATATGAAAGTGTATTGTCTCTTTAAGAAACTTAACTTTTGAATTGGGGACTGGAAATCGCAGTATAGCACTGTCAAGACACCCTGGGAAGGTTCCCAGGGTGATTTTAAATATGTATAGTGTTTATAATTGTAGTGGGCAATGGTATAAGGTTATTTTTGGCCATTTTATATGAAAGTGTACTGTCTCTTTAAGAAACTTAACTTTTGAATTGGGGGCTGGAAATCGCGGTATAGCACTGTCAAGACACCCTAAGAAGGTTCCCAGGGTGATTTTAAATATGTATGGGGTTAATAATTGTAGTGGGCAATGGTATAAGTTTATTTTTGGCCATTTTATATGACAGTGTACTGTCTATTTAAGAAATTTCACTTTTGAATTGGGGGCTGGAAATCGCAGTATAGCATTTTCAGGACACCCTGGGGAGGTTCCCAGGGTGATTTTAATTATGTATGGGGTTTATAATTGTAGTGGGCAATGGTATAAGGTTATTTTTGGCCATTTTATATGAAAGTGTACTGTCTCTTTAAGAAACTTAGCTTTTGAATTGGGGGCTGGAAATCGCAGTATAGCACTGTCAAGACACCCTAAAAAGATTCCCAGGGTGATTTTAAATATGTATGGGGTTTATAATTGTAGTGGGCAATGGTATAAGGTTATTTTTGGCCATTTTATATGAAAGTGTACTGTCTCTTTAAGAACTTAACTTTTGAATTGGGGGCTGGAAATCACAGTATAGCACTGTCAAGACACCCTAAGAAGGTTCCCAGGGTGATTTTAAATATGTATGGGGTTTATAATTGTAGTGGGCAATGGTATAAGGTTATTTTTGGCCATTTTATATGAAAGTGTACTGTCTCTTTAAGAAACTTAACTTTTGAATTGGGGGCTGGAAATCGCAGTATAGCATTTTCAGGACACCCGGGGAAGGTTCCCAGGGTAATTTTAAATTTGTATGGGGTTTATAATTGTAGTGGGCAATGGTATAAGGTTATTTTTGGCCATTTTATATGAAAGTGTACTGTCTCTTTAAGAAATTTCACTTTTGAATTGTGGGCTGGAAATCGCAGTATAGCACTGTCAAGACACCCTAAGAAGGTTCCCAGGGTGATTTTAAATATGTATGGGGTTTATAATTGTAGTGGGCAATGGTATAAGGTTATTTTTGGCCATTTTATATGAAAGTGTACTGTCTCTTTAAGAAACTTTACTTTTGAATTGGGGGCTGGAAATCGCAGTATAGCATTTTCAGGACGCCCTGGGGAGGTTCCCAGGGTGATTTTAAATATGTATGGGGTTTATAATTGTTTTGGGCAATGGTATAAGGTTATTTTTGGCCATTTTATATGAAAATGTATTGTCTCTTTAAGAAACTTAACTTTTGAATTGGGGGCTGAAAATCGCAGTATAGCACTGTCAAGACACCCTGGGAAGGTTCCCAGGGTGATTTTAAATATGTATGGGGTTTATAATTGTAGTGGGCAATGGTATAAGGTTATTTTTGGCCATTTTATATGAAAGTGTACTGTCTCTTTAAGAAATTTCACTTTTGAATTGGGGGCTGGAAATCGCAGTATAGCATTTTCAGGACACCCTGGGGAGGTTCCCAGGGTGATTTTAAATATATATGGGGTTTATAATTGTAGTGGGCAATGGTATAAGGTTATTTTTGGCCATTATATATGAAAGCGTACTGTCTCTTTAAGAAATTTAACTTTTGAATTGGGGGCTGGAAATCGCAGTATAGCACTGTCAAGAAACCCTAAGAAGGTTCCCAGGGTGATTTTAAATATGTATGGGGTTTATAATTGTAGTGGGCAATGGTATAAGGTTATTTTTGGCCATTTTATCTGAAAGTGTACTGTCTCTTTAAGAAATTTCACTTTTGAATTGGGGGCTGGAAATCGCAGTATAGCATTTTCAGGACACCCTGGGGAGGTTCCCAGGGTGATTTTAAATATATATGGGGTTTATAATTGTAGTGGGCAATGGTATAAGGTTATTTTTGGCCATTATATATGAAAGCGTACTGTCTCTTTAAGAAATTTAACTTTTGAATTGGGGGCTGGAAATCGCAGTATAGCACTGTCAAGAAACCCTAAGAAGGTTCCCAGGGTGATTTTAAATATGTATGGGGTTTATAATTGAAGTGGGCAATGGTATAAGGTTATTTTTGGCCATTTTATATGAAAGTGTACTGTCTCTTTAAGAACTTAACTTTTGAATTGGGGGCTGGAAATCACAGTATAGCACTGTCAAGACACCCTAAGAAGGTTCCCAGGGTGATTTTAAATATGTATGGGGTTTATAATTGTAGTGGGCAATGGTATAAGGTTATTTTTGGCCATTTTATATGAAAGTGTACTGTCTCTTTAAGAAACTTAACTTTTGAATTGGGGGCTGGAAATCGCAGTATAGCATTTTCAGGACACCCGGGGAAGGTTCCCAGGGTAATTTTAAATATGTATGGGGTTTATAATTGTAGTGGGCAATGGTATAAGGTTATTTTTGGCCATTTTATTTGAACGTGTACTGTCTCTTTAAGAAATTTCACTTTTGAATTGTGGGCTGGAAATCGCAGTATGGCACTGTCAAGACACCCTAAGAAGGTTCCCAGGGTGATTTTAAATATGTATGGGGTTTATAATTATAGTGGGCAATGGTATAAGGTTATTTTTGGCCATTTTATATGAAAGTGTACTGTCTCTTTAAGAAATTTCACTTTTGAATTGTGGGCTGGAAATCGCAGTATAGCACTGTCAAGACACCCTAAGAAGTTTCCTAGGGTGATTTTAAATATGTATGGGGTTTATAATTGTAGTTGTCAATGGTATAAGGTTATTTTTGGCCATTTTATATGAAAGTGTACTGTCTCTTTAAGAAACTTAGCTTTTGAATTGGGGGCTGGAAATCGCAGTATAGCATTTTCAGGACACCCTGGGGAGGTTCCCAGGGTGATTTTAATTATGTATGGGGTTTATAATTGTAGTGGGCAATGGTATAAGGTTATTTTTGGCCATTTTATATGAAAGTGTACTGTCTCTTTAAGAAACTTAGCTTTTGAATTGGGGGCTGGAAATCGCAGTATAGCACTGTCAAGACACCCTAAGAAGGTTCCCAGGGTGATTTTAAATATGTATGGGGTTTATAATTGTAGTGGGCAATGGTATAAGGTTATTTTTGGCCATTTTATATGAAAGTGTACTGTCTCTTTAAGAACTTAACTTTTGAATTGGGGGCTGGAAATCACAGTATAGCACTGTCAAGACACCCTAAGAAGGTTCCCAGGGTGATTTTAAATATGTATGGGGTTTATAATTGTAGTGGGCAATGGTATAAGGTTATTTTTGGCCATTTTATATGAAAGTGTACTGTCTCTTTAAGAACTTAACTTTTGAATTGGGGGCTGGAAATCACAGTATAGCACTGTCAAGACACCCTAAGAAGGTTCCCAGGGTGATTTTAAATATATATGGGGTTTATAATTGTAGTGGGCAATGGTATAAGGTTATTTTTGGCCATTATATATGAAAGCGTACTGTCTCTTTAAGAAATTTAACTTTTGAATTGGGGCTGGAAATCGCAGTATAGCACTGTCAAGAAACCCTAAGAAGGTTCCCAGGGTGATTTTAAATATGTATGGGTTTTATAATTGTAGTGGGCAATGGTATAAGGTTATTTTTGGCCATTTTATATGAAAGTGTACTGTCTCTTTAAGAAACTTAACTTTTGAATTGGGGGCTGGAAATCGCAGTATAGCATTTTCAGGACACCCTGGGGAGGTTCCCAGGGTGATTTTAAATATGTATGGGGTTTATAATTGTAGTGGGCAATGGTATAAGGTTATTTTTGGCCATTTTATATGAAAGTGTACTGTGTCTTTAAGAAATTTCACTTTTGAATTGGGGGCTGGAAATCACAGTATAGCACTGTCAAGACACCCCTAAGAAGGTTCCCAGGGTGATTTTAAATATGTATGGGGTTTATAATTGTAGTGGGCAATGGTATAAGGTTATTTTTGGCCATTTTATATGAAAGTGTACTGTCTCTTTAAGAACTTAACTTTTGAATTGGGGGCTGGAAATCGCAGTATAGCACTGTCAAGACACCCTGGGAAGGTTCCCAGGGTGATTTTAAATATGTATGGTTTTTATAATTGTAGTAGGCAATGGTATAAGGTTATTTTTGGCCATTTTATATGAAAGTGTATTGTCTCTTTAAGAAACTTAACTTTTGAATTGGGGACTGGAAATCGCAGTATAGCACTGTCAAGACACCCTGGGAAGGTTCCCAGGGTGATTTTAAATATGTATGGGGTTTATAATTGTAGTGGGCAATGGTATAAGGTTATTTTTGGCCATTTTATATGAAAGTGTACTGTCTCTTTAAGAAACTTAACTTTTGAATTGGGGGCTGGAAATCGCGGTATAGCACTGTCAAGACACCCTAAGAAGGTTCCCAGGGTGATTTTAAATATGTATGGGGTTAATAATTGTAGTGGGCAATGGTATAAGGTTATTTTTGGCCATTTTATATGACAGTGTACTGTCTATTTAAGAAATTTCACTTTTGAATTGGGGGCTGGAAATCGCAGTATAGCATTTTCAGGACACCCTGGGGAGGTTCCCAGGGTGATTTTAATTATGTATGGGGTTTATAATTGTAGTGGGCAATGGTATAAGGTTATTTTTGGCCATTTTATATGAAAGTGTACTGTCTCTTTAAGAAACTTAGCTTTTGAATTGGGGGCTGGAAATCGCAGTATAGCACTGTCAAGACACCCTAAGAAGGTTCCCAGGGTGATTTTAAATATGTATGGGGTTTATAATTGTAGTGGGCAATGGTATAAGGTTATTTTTGGCCATTTTATATGAAAGTGTACTGTCTCTTTAAGAACTTAACTTTTGAATTGGGGGCTGGAAATCACAGTATAGCACTGTCAAGACACCCTAAGAAGGTTCCCAGGGTGATTTTAAATATGTATGGGGTTTATAATTGTAGTGGGCAATGGTATAAGGTTATTTTTGGCCATTTTATATGAAAGTGTACTGTCTCTTTAAGAAACTTAACTTTTGAATTGGGGGCTGGAAATCGCAGTATAGCATTTTCAGGACACCCGGGGAAGGTTCCCAGGGTAATTTTAAATTTGTATGGGGTTTATAATTGTAGTGGGCAATGGTATAAGGTTATTTTTGGCCATTTTATATGAAAGTGTACTGTCTCTTTAAGAAATTTCACTTTTGAATTGTGGGCTGGAAATCGCAGTATAGCACTGTCAAGACACCCTAAGAAGGTTCCCAGGGTGATTTTAAATATGTATGGGGTTTATAATTGTAGTGGGCAATGGTATAAGGTTATTTTTGGCCATTTTATATGAAAGTGTACTGTCTCTTTAAGAAACTTTACTTTTGAATTGGGGGCTGGAAATCGCAGTATAGCATTTTCAGGACACCCTGGGGAGGTTCCCAGGGTGATTTTAAATATGTATGGGGTTTATAATTGTTTTGGGCAATGGTATAAGGTTATTTTTGGCCATTTTATATGAAAATGTATTGTCTCTTTAAGAAACTTAACTTTTGAATTGGGGGCTGAAAATCGCAGTATAGCACTGTCAAGACACCCTGGGAAGGTTCCCAGGGTGATTTTAAATATGTATGGGGTTTATAATTGTAGTGGGCAATGGTATAAGGTTATTTTTGGCCATTTTATATGAAAGTGTACTGTCTCTTTAAGAAATTTCACTTTTGAATTGGGGGCTGGAAATCGCAGTATAGCATTTTCAGGACACCCTGGGGAGGTTCCCAGGGTGATTTTAAATATATATGGGGTTTATAATTGTAGTGGGCAATGGTATAAGATTATTTTTGGCCATTATATATGAAAGCGTACTGTGTCTTTAAGAAATTTAACTTTTGAATTGGGGGCTGGAAATCGCAGTATAGCACTGTCAAGAAACCCTAAGAAGGTTCCCAGGGTGATTTTAAATATGTATGGGGTTTATAATTGTAGTGGGCAATGGTATAAGGTTATTTTTGGCCATTTTATATGAAAGTGTACTGTCTCTTTAAGAACTTAACTTTTGAATTGGGGGCTGGAAATCACAGTATAGCACTGTCAAGACACCCTAAGAAGGTTCCCAGGGTGATTTTAAATATGTATGGGGTTTATAATTGTAGTGGGCAATGGTATAAGGTTATTTTTGGCCATTTTATATGAAAGTGTACTGTCTCTTTAAGAAACTTAACTTTTGAATTGGGGGCTGGAAATCGCAGTATAGCATTTTCAGGACACCCGGGGAAGGTTCCCAGGGTAATTTTAAATATGTATGGGGTTTATAATTGTAGTGGGCAATGGTATAAGGTTATTTTTGGCCATTTTATTTGAAAGTGTACTGTCTCTTTAAGAAATTTCACTTTTGAATTGTGGGCTGGAAATCGCAGTATAGCACTGTCAAGACACCCTAAGAAGGTTCCCAGGGTGATTTTAAATATGTATGGGGTTTATAATTGTAGTGGGCAATGGTATAAGGTTATTTTTGGCCATTTTATATGAAAGTGTACTGTCTCTTTAAGAAATTTCACTTTTGAATTGTGGGCTGGAAATCGCAGTATAGCACTGTCAAGACACCCTAAGAAGGTTCCCTGGGTGATTTTAAATATGTATGGGGTTTATAATTGTAGTGGGCAATGGTGTAAGGTTATTTTTGGCCATTTTATATGAAAGTGTACTGTCTCTTTAAGAAATTTCACTTTTGAATTGGGGCTGGAAATCGCAGCATAGCACGGTCAAGACACCCTAAGAAGGTTCCCAGGGTGATTTTAAATATGTATGGGGTTTATAATTGTAGTGGGCAATGGTATAAGGTTATTTTTGGAAATTTTATATGAAAGTGTACTGTCTCTTTAAGAAATTTCACTTTTGAATTGGGGGCTGGAAATCGCAGTATAGCATTTTCAGGACACCCTGGGGAGGTTCCCAGGGTGATTTTAAATATATATGGGGTTTATAATTGTAGTGGGCAATGGTATAAGGTTATTTTTGGCCATTATATATGAAAGCGTACTGTCTCTTTAAGAAATTTAACTTTTGAATTGGGGCTGGAAATCGCAGTATAGCACTGTCAAGAAACCCTAAGAAGGTTCCCAGGGTGATTTTAAATATGTATGGGTTTTATAATTGTAGTGGGCAATGGTATAAGGTTATTTTTGGCCATTTTATATGAAAGTGTACTGTCTCTTTAAGAAACTTAACTTTTGAATTGGGGGCTGGAAATCGCAGTATAGCATTTTCAGGACACCCTGGGGAGGTTCCCAGGGTGATTTTAAATATGTATGGGGTTTATAATTGTAGTGGGCAATGGTATAAGGTTATTTTTGGCCATTTTATATGAAAGTGTACTGTGTCTTTAAGAAATTTCACTTTTGAATTGTGGGCTGGAAATCGCAGTATAGCACTGTCAAGACACCCTAAGAAGTTTCCTAGGGTGATTTTAAATATGTATGGGGTTTATAATTGTAGTTGTCAATGGTATAAGGTTATTTTTGGCCATTTCATATGAAAGTGTACTGTCTCTTTAAGAAATTTCACTTTTGAATTGGGGGCTGGAAATCACAGTATAGCACTGTCAAGACACCCCTAAGAAGGTTCCCAGGGTGATTTTAAATATGTATGGGGTTTATAATTGTAGTGGGCAATGGTATAAGGTTATTTTTGGCCATTTTATATGAAAGTGTACTGTCTCTTTAAGAACTTAACTTTTGAATTGGGGGCTGGAAATCGCAGTATAGCACTGTCAAGACACCCTGGGAAGGTTCCCAGGGTGATTTTAAATATGTATGGGGTTTATAATTGTAGTAGGCAATGGTATAAGGTTATTTTTGGCCACTTTATATGAAAGTGTATTGTCTCTTTAAGAAACTTAACTTTTGAATTGGGGACTGGAAATCGCAGTATAGCACTGTCAAGACACCCTGGGAAGGTTCCCAGGGTGATTTTAAATATGTATAGTGTTTATAATTGTAGTGGGCAATGGTATAAGGTTATTTTTGGCCATTTTATATGAAAGTGTACTGTCTCTTTAAGAAACTTAACTTTTGAATTGGGGGCTGGAAATCGCGGTATAGCACTGTCAAGACACCCTAAGAAGGTTCCCAGGGTGATTTTAAATATGTATGGGGTTAATAATTGTAGTGGGCAATGGTATAAGTTTATTTTTGGCCATTTTATATGACAGTGTACTGTCTATTTAAGAAATTTCACTTTTGAATTGGGGGCTGGAAATCGCAGTATAGCATTTTCAGGACACCCTGGGGAGGTTCCCAGGGTGATTTTAATTATGTATGGGGTTTATAATTGTAGTGGGCAATGGTATAAGGTTATTTTTGGCCATTTTATATGAAAGTGTACTGTCTCTTTAAGAAACTTAGCTTTTGAATTGGGGGCTGGAAATCGCAGTATAGCACTGTCAAGACACCCTAAGAAGGTTCCCAGGGTGATTTTAAATATGTATGGGGTTTATAATTGTAGTGGGCAATGGTATAAGGTTATTTTTGGCCATTTTATATGAAAGTGTACTGTCTCTTTAAGAACTTAACTTTTGAATTGGGGGCTGGAAATCACAGTATAGCACTGTCAAGACACCCTAAGAAGGTTCCCAGGGTGATTTTAAATATGTATGGGGTTTATAATTGTAGTGGGCAATGGTATAAGGTTATTTTTGGCCATTTTATATGAAAGTGTACTGTCTCTTTAAGAAACTTAACTTTTGAATTGGGGGCTGGAAATCGCAGTATAGCATTTTCAGGACACCCGGGGAAGGTTCCCAGGGTAATTTTAAATTTGTATGGGGTTTATAATTGTAGTGGGCAATGGTATAAGGTTATTTTTGGCCATTTTATATGAAAGTGTACTGTCTCTTTAACAAATTTCACTTTTGAATTGGGGGCTGGAAATCGCAGTATAGCACTGTCAAGACACCCTAAGAAGGTTCCCAGGGTGATTTTAAATATGTATGGGGTTTATAATTGTAGTGGGCAATGGTATAAGGTTATTTTTGGCCATTTTATATGAAAGTGTACTGTCTCTTTAAGAAATTTCACTTTTGAATTGGGGGCTGGAAATCGCAGTATAGCATTTTCAGGACACCCTGGGGAGGTTCCCAGGGTGATTTTAAATATATATGGGGTTTATAATTGTAGTGGGCAATGGTATAAGGTTATTTTTGGCCATTATATATGAAAGTGTACTGTCTCTTTAAGAAACTTAACTTTTGAATTGGGGGCTGGAAATCGCAGTATAGCATTTTCAGGACAACCGGGGAAGGTTCCCAGGGTAATTTTAAATATGTATGGGGTTTATAATTGTAGTGGGCAATGGTATAAGGTTATTTTTGGCCATTTTATTTGAAAGTGTACTGTCTCTTTAAGAAATTTCACTTTTGAATTGTGGGCTGGAAATCGCAGTATAGCACTGTCAAGACACCCTAAGAAGGTTCCCAGGGTGATTTTAAATATGTATGGGGTTTATAATTGTAGTGGGCAATGGTATAAGGTTATTTTTGGCCATTTTATATGAAAGTGTACTGTCTCTTTAAGAAATTTCACTTTTGAATTGTGGGCTGGAAATCGCAGTATAGCACTGTCAAGACACCCTAAGAAGGTTCCCTGGGTGATTTTAAATATGTATGGGGTTTATAATTGTAGTGGGCAATGGTGTAAGGTTATTTTTGGCCATTTTATATGAAAGTGTACTGTCTCTTTAAGAAATTTCACTTTTGAATTGGGGCTGGAAATCGCAGCATAGCACTGTCAAGACACCCTAAGAAGGTTCCCAGGGTGATTTTAAATATGTATGGGGTTTATAATTGTAGTGGGCAATGGTATAAGGTTATTTTTGGAAATTTTATATGAAAGTGTACTGTCTCTTTAAGAAATTTCACTTTTGAAT
The DNA here is from genome assembly GCF_046119375.1 of Phyllobates terribilis. Taxonomy (NCBI): domain Eukaryota; kingdom Metazoa; phylum Chordata; class Amphibia; order Anura; family Dendrobatidae; genus Phyllobates; species Phyllobates terribilis. The sequence continues at coordinate 2,685,551 of NW_027362913.1, forward strand.
TGGGGGCTGGAAATCGCAGTATAGCATTTTCAGGACACCCTGGGGAGGTTCCCAGGGTGATTTTAAATATATATGGGGTTTATAATTGTAGTGGGCAATGGTATAAGGTTATTTTTGGCCATTTTATATGAAAGTGTACTGTCTCTTTAAGAAACTTAGCTTTTGAATTGGGGGCTGGAAATCGCAGTATAGCATTTTCAGGACACCCTGGGGAGGTTCCCAGGGTGATTTTAATTATGTATGGGGTTTATAATTGTAGTGGGCAATGGTATAAGGTTATTTTTGGCCATTTTATATGAAAGTGTACTGTCTCTTTAAGAAACTTAGCTTTTGAATTGGGGGCTGGAAATCGCAGTATAGCACTGTCAAGACACCCTAAGAAGGTTCCCAGGGTGATTTTAAATATGTATGGGGTTTATAATTGTAGTGGGCAATGGTATAAGGTTATTTTTGGCCATTTTATATGAAAGTGTACTGTCTTTTTAAGAACTTAACTTTTGAATTGGGGGCTGGAAATCACAGTATAGCACTGTCAAGACACCCTAAGAAGGTTCCCAGGGTGATTTTAAATATGTATGGGGTTTATAATTGTAGTGGGCAATGGTATAAGGTTATTTTTGGCCATTTTATATGAAAGCGTACTGTCTCTTTAAGAAATTTAACTTTTGAATTGGGGCTGGAAATCGCAGTATAGCACTGTCAAGAAACCCTAAGAAGGTTCCCAGGGTGATTTTAAATATGTATGGGTTTTATAATTGTAGTGGGCAATGGTATAAGGTTATTTTTGGCCATTTTATATGAAAGTGTACTGTCTCTTTAAGAAACTTAACTTTTGAATTGGGGGCTGGAAATCGCAGTATAGCATTTTCAGGACACCCTGGGGAGGTTCCCAGGGTGATTTTAAATATGTATGGGGTTTATAATTGTAGTGGGCAATGGTATAAGGTTATTTTTGGCCATTTTATATGAAAGTGTACTGTGTCTTTAAGAAATTTCACTTTTGAATTGGGGGCTGGAAATCACAGTATAGCACTGTCAAGACACCCCTAAGAAGGTTCCCAGGGTGATTTTAAATATGTATGGGGTTTATAATTGTAGTGGGCAATGGTATAAGGTTATTTTTGGCCATTTTATATGAAAGTGTACTGTCTCTTTAAGAACTTAACTTTTGAATTGGGGGCTGGAAATCGCAGTATAGCACTGTCAAGACACCCTGGGAAGGTTCCCAGGGTGATTTTAAATATGTATGGGGTTTATAATTGTAGTAGGCAATGGTATAAGGTTATTTTTGGCCATTTTATATGAAAGTGTATTGTCTCTTTAAGAAACTTAACTTTTGAATTGGGGACTGGAAATCGCAGTATAGCACTGTCAAGACACCCTGGGAAGGTTCCCAGGGTGATTTTAAATATGTATGGGGTTTATAATTGTAGTGGGCAATGGTATAAGGTTATTTTTGGCCATTTTATATGAAAGTGTACTGTCTCTTTAAGAAACTTAACTTTTGAATTGGGGGCTGGAAATCGCGGTATAGCACTGTCAAGACACCCTAAGAAGGTTCCCAGGGTGATTTTAAATATGTATGGGGTTAATAATTGTAGTGGGCAATGGTATAAGGTTATTTTTGGCCATTTTATATGACAGTGTACTGTCTATTTAAGAAATTTCACTTTTGAATTGGGGGCTGGAAATCGCAGTATAGCATTTTCAGGACACCCTGGGGAGGTTCCCAGGGTGATTTTAATTATGTATGGGGTTTATAATTGTAGTGGGCAATGGTATAAGGTTATTTTTGGCCATTTTATATGAAAGTGTACTGTCTCTTTAAGAAACTTAGCTTTTGAATTGGGGGCTGGAAATCGCAGTATAGCACTGTCAAGACACCCTAAGAAGGTTCCCAGGGTGATTTTAAATATGTATGGGGTTTATAATTGTAGTGGGCAATGGTATAAGGTTATTTTTGGCCATTTTATATGAAAGTGTACTGTCTCTTTAAGAACTTAACTTTTGAATTGGGGGCTGGAAATCACAGTATAGCACTGTCAAGACACCCTAAGAAGGTTCCCAGGGTGATTTTAAATATGTATGGGGTTTATAATTGTAGTGGGCAATGGTATAAGGTTATTTTTGGCCATTTTATATGAAAGTGTACTGTCTCTTTAAGAAACTTAACTTTTGAATTGGGGGCTGGAAATCGCAGTATAGCATTTTCAGGACACCCGGGGAAGGTTCCCAGGGTAATTTTAAATTTGTATGGGGTTTATAATTGTAGTGGGCAATGGTATAAGGTTATTTTTGGCCATTTTATATGAAAGTGTACTGTCTCTTTAAGAAATTTCACTTTTGAATTGTGGGCTGGAAATCGCAGTATAGCACTGTCAAGACACCCTAAGAAGGTTCCCAGGGTGATTTTAAATATGTATGGGGTTTATAATTGTAGTGGGCAATGGTATAAGGTTATTTTTGGCCATTTTATATGAAAGTGTACTGTCTCTTTAAGAAACTTTACTTTTGAATTGGGGGCTGGAAATCGCAGTATAGCATTTTCAGGACACCCTGGGGAGGTTCCCAGGGTGATTTTAAATATGTATGGGGTTTATAATTGTTTTGGGCAATGGTATAAGGTTATTTTTGGCCATTTTATATGAAAATGTATTGTCTCTTTAAGAAACTTAACTTTTGAATTGGGGGCTGAAAATCGCAGTATAGCACTGTCAAGACACCCTGGGAAGGTTCCCAGGGTGATTTTAAATATGTATGGGGTTTATAATTGTAGTGGGCAATGGTATAAGGTTATTTTTGGCCATTTTATATGAAAGTGTACTGTCTCTTTAAGAAATTTCACTTTTGAATTGGGGGCTGGAAATCGCAGTATAGCATTTTCAGGACACCCTGGGGAGGTTCCCAGGGTGATTTTAAATATATATGGGGTTTATAATTGTAGTGGGCAATGGTATAAGGTTATTTTTGGCCATTATATATGAAAGCGTACTGTCTCTTTAAGAAATTTAACTTTTGAATTGGGGGCTGGAAATCGCAGTATAGCACTGTCAAGAAACCCTAAGAAGGTTCCCAGGGTGATTTTAAATATGTATGGGGTTTATAATTGTAGTGGGCAATGGTATAAGGTTATTTTTGGCCATTTTATATGAAAGTGTACTGTCTCTTTAAGAACTTAACTTTTGAATTGGGGGCTGGAAATCACAGTATAGCACTGTCAAGACACCCTAAGAAGGTTCCCAGGGTGATTTTAAATATGTATGGGGTTTATAATTGTAGTGGGCAATGGTATAAGGTTATTTTTGGCCATTTTATATCAAAGTGTACTGTCTCTTTAAGAAACTTAACTTTTGAATTGGGGGCTGGAAATCGCAGTATAGCATTTTCAGGACACCCGGGGAAGGTTCCCAGGGTAATTTTAAATATGTATGGGGTTTATAATTGTAGTGGGCAATGGTATAAGGTTATTTTTGGCCATTTTATTTGAAAGTGTACTGTCTCTTTAAGAAATTTCACTTTTGAATTGTGGGCTGGAAATCGCAGTATAGCACTGTCAAGACACCCTAAGAAGGTTCCCAGGGTGATTTTAAATATGTATGGGGTTTATAATTGTTTTGGGCAATGGTATAAGGTTATTTTTGGCCATTTTATATGAAAGTGTACTGTCTCTTTAAGAAATTTCACTTTTGAATTGGGGGCTGGAAATCGCAGTATAGCATTTTCAGGACACCCTGGGGAGGTTCCCAGGGTGATTTTAAATATATATGGGGTTTATAATTGTAGTGGGCAATGGTATAAGGTTATTTTTGGCCATTATATATGAAAGCGTACTGTCTCTTTAAGAAATTTAACTTTTGAATTGGGGCTGGAAATCGCAGTATAGCACTGTCAAGAAACCCTAAGAAGGTTCCCAGGGTGATTTTAAATATGTATGGGTTTTATAATTGTAGTGGGCAATGGTATAAGGTTATTTTTGGCCATTTTATATGAAAGTGTACTGTCTCTTTAAGAAATTTCACTTTTGAATTGGGGGCTGGAAATCACAGTATAGCACTGTCAAGACACCCCTAAGAAGGTTCCCAGGGTGATTTTAAATATGTATGGGGTTTATAATTGTAGTGGGCAATGGTATAAGGTTATTTTTGGCCACTTTATATGAAAGTGTATTGTCTCTTTAAGAAACTTAACTTTTGAATTGGGGACTGGAAATCGCAGTATAGCACTGTCAAGACACCCTGGGAAGGTTCCCAGGGTGATTTTAAATATGTATGGGGTTTATAATTGTAGTAGGCAATGGTATAAGGTTATTTTTGGCCACTTTATATGAAAGTGTATTGTCTCTTTAAGAAACTTAACTTTTGAATTGGGGACTGGAAATCGCAGTATAGCACTGTCAAGACACCCTGGGAAGGTTCCCAGGGTGATTTTAAATATGTATAGTGTTTATAATTGTAGTGGGCAATGGTATAAGGTTATTTTTGGCCATTTTATATGAAAGTGTACTGTCTCTTTAAGAAACTTAACTTTTGAATTGGGGGCTGGAAATCGCGGTATAGCACTGTCAAGACACCCTAAGAAGGTTCCCAGGGTGATTTTAAATATGTATGGGGTTAATAATTGTAGTGGGCAATGGTATAAGGTTATTTTTGGCCATTTTATATGACAGTGTACTGTCTATTTAAGAAATTTCACTTTTGAATTGGGGGCTGGAAATCGCAGTATAGCATTTTCAGGACACCCTGGGGAGGTTCCCAGGGTGATTTTAATTATGTATGGGGTTTATAATTGTAGTGGGCAATGGTATAAGGTTATTTTTGGCCATTTTATATGAAAGTGTACTGTCTCTTTAAGAAACTTAGCTTTTGAATTGGGGGCTGGAAATCGCAGTATAGCACTGTCAAGACACCCTAAGAAGGTTCCCAGGGTGATTTTAAATATGTATGGGGTTTATAATTGTAGTGGGCAATGGTATAAGGTTATTTTTGGCCATTTTATATGAAAGTGTACTGTCTCTTTAAGAACTTAACTTTTGAATTGGGGGCTGGAAATCACAGTATAGCACTGTCAAGACACCCTAAGAAGGTTCCCAGGGTGATTTTAAATATGTATGGGGTTTATAATTGTAGTGGGCAATGGTATAAGGTTATTTTTGGCCATTTTATATGAAAGTGTACTGTCTCTTTAAGAAACTTAACTTTTGAATTGGGGGCTGGAAATCGCAGTATAGCATTTTCAGGACACCCGGGGAAGGTTCCCAGGGTAATTTTAAATTTGTATGGGGTTTATAATTGTAGTGGGCAATGGTATAAGGTTATTTTTGGCCATTTTATATGAAAGTGTACTGTCTCTTTAAGAAATTTCACTTTTGAATTGGGGGCTGGAAATCGCAGTATAGCACTGTCAAGACACCCTAAGAAGGTTCCCAGGGTGATTTTAAATATGTATGGGGTTTATAATTGTAGTGGGCAATGGTATAAGGTTATTTTTGGCCATTTTATATGAAAGTGTACTGTCTCTTTAAGAAACTTTACTTTTGAATTGGGGGCTGGAAATCGCAGTATAGCATTTTCAGGACACCCTGGGAAGGTTCCCAGGGTGATTTTAAATATGTATGGGGTTTATAATTGTTTTGGGCAATGGTATAAGGTTATTTTTGGCCATTTTATATGAAAGTGTACTGTCTCTTTAAGAAATTTCACTTTTGAATTGTGGGCTGGAAATCGCAGTATAGCACTGTCAAGACACCCCTAAGAAGTTTCCTAGGGTGATTTTAAATATGTATGGGGTTTATAATTGTAGTTGGCAATGGTATAAGGTTATTTTTTGCCATTTTATATGAAAATGTATTGTCTCTTTAAGAAACTTAACTTTTGAATTGGGGGCTGAAAATCGCAGTATAGCACTGTCAAGACACCCTGGGAAGGTTCCCAGGGTGATTTTAAATATGTATGGGGTTTATAATTGTAGTGGGCAATGGTATAAGGTTATTTTTGGCCATTTTATATGAAAGTGTACTGTCTCTTTAAGAAATTTCACTTTTGAATTGGGGGCTGGAAATCGCAGTATAGCATTTTCAGGACACCCTGGGGAGGTTCCCAGGGTGATTTTAAATATATATGGGGTTTATAATTGTAGTGGGCAATGGTATAAGGTTATTTTTGGCCATTATATATGAAAGCGTACTGTCTCTTTAAGAAATTTAACTTTTGAATTGGGGGCTGGAAATCGCAGTATAGCACTGTCAAGAAACCCTAAGAAGGTTCCCAGGGTGATTTTAAATATGTATGGGGTTTATAATTGTAGTGGGCAATGGTATAAGGTTATTTTTGGCCATTTTATATGAAAGTGTACTGTCTCTTTAAGAACTTAACTTTTGAATTGGGGGCTGGAAATCACAGTATAGCACTGTCAAGACACCCTAAGAAGGTTCCCAGGGTGATTTTAAATATGTATGGGGTTTATAATTGTAGTGGGCAATGGTATAAGGTTATTTTTGGCCATTTTATATGAAAGTGTACTGTCTCTTTAAGAAACTTAACTTTTGAATTGGGGGCTGGAAATCGCAGTATAGCATTTTCAGGACACCCGGGGAATGTTCCCAGGGTAATTTTAAATATGTATGGGGTTTATAATTGTAGTGGGCAATGGTATAAGGTTATTTTTGGCCATTTTATTTGAAAGTGTACTGTCTCTTTAAGAAATTTCACTTTTGAATTGTGGGCTGGAAATCGCAGTATAGCACTGTCAAGACACCCTAAGAAGGTTCCCAGGGTGATTTTAAATATGTATGGGGTTTATAATTGTAGTGGGCAATGGTATAAGGTTATTTTTGGCCATTTTATATGAAAGTGTACTGTCTCTTTAAGAAACTTAACTTTTGAATTGGGGGCTGGAAATCGCAGTATAGCATTTTCAGGACACCCTGGGAAGGTTACCAGGGTGATTTTAAATATGTATGGGGTTTATAATTGTAGTGGGCAATGGTATAAGGTTATTTTTGGCCATTTTATATGAAAGTGTACTGTCTCTTTAAGAAATTTCACTTTTGAATTGGGGGCTGGAAATCGCAGTATAGCATTTTCAGGACACCCTGGGGAGGTTCCCAGGGTGATTTTAAATATGTATGGGGTTTATAATTGTTTTGGGCAATGGTATAAGGTTATTTTTGGCCATTTTATATGAAAGTGTACTGTCTCTTTAAGAAATTTCACTTTTGAATTGTGGGCTGGAAATCGCAGTATAGCACTGTCAAGACACCCCTAAGAAGTTTCCTAGGGTGATTTTAAATATGTATGGGGTTTATAATTGTAGTTGGCAATGGTATAAGGTTATTTTTTGCCATTTTATATGAAAATGTATTGTCTCTTTAAGAAACTTAACTTTTGAATTGGGGGCTGGAAATCGCAGTATAGCACTGTCAAGACACCCTGGGAAGGTTCCCAGGGTGATTTTAAATATGTATGGGGTTTATAATTGTAGTGGGCAATGGTATAAGGTTATTTTTGGCCATTTTATATGAAAGTGTACTGTCTCTTTAAGAAATTTCACTTTTGAATTGGGGGCTGGAAATCGCAGTATAGCATTTTCAGGACACCCTGGGGAGGTTCCCAGGGTGATTTTAAATATATATGGGGTTTATAATTGTAGTGGGCAATGGTATAAGGTTATTTTTGGCCATTATATATGAAAGCGTACTGTCTCTTTAAGAAATTTAACTTTTGAATTGGGGGCTGGAAATCGCAGTATAGCACTGTCAAGAAACCCTAAGAAGGTTCCCAGGGTGATTTTAAATATGTATGGGGTTTATAATTGTAGTGGGCAATGGTATAAGGTTATTTTTGGCCATTTTATATGAAAGTGTACTGTCTCTTTAAGAACTTAACTTTTGAATTGGGGGCTGGAAATCACAGTATAGCACTGTCAAGACACCCTAAGAAGGTTCCCAGGGTGATTTTAAATATGTATGGGGTTTATAATTGTAGTGGGCAATGGTATAAGGTTATTTTTGGCCATTTTATATGAAAGTGTACTGTCTCTTTAAGAAACTTAACTTTTGAATTGGGGGCTGGAAATCGCAGTATAGCACTGTCAAGACACCCTAAGAAGGTTCCCTGGGTGATTTTAAATATGTATGGGGTTTATAATTGTAGTGGGCAATGGTGTAAGGTTATTTTTGGCCATTTTATATGAAAGTGTACTGTCTCTTTAAGAAATTTCACTTTTGAATTGGGGCTGGAAATCGCAGCATAGCACTGTCAAGACACCCTAAGAAGGTTCCCAGGGTGATTTTAAATATGTATGGGGTTTATAATTGTAGTGGGCAATGGTATAAGGTTATTTTTGGCCATTTTATATGAAAGTGTACTGTCTCTTTAAGAAACTTAACTTTTGAATTGGGGGCTGGAAATTGCAGTATAGCATTTTCAGGACACCATGGGAAGGTTCCCAGGGTGATTTTAAATATGTATGGGGTTTATAATTGTAGTGGGCAATGGTATAAGTTTATTTTTGGCCATTTTATATGAAATTGTACTGACTCTTTAAGAAACGTAACTTTTGAATTGGGGGCTGGAAATCGCGGTATAGCACTGTCAAGACACCCTAAGAAGGTTCCCAGGGTGATTTTAAATATGTATGGGGTTAATAATTGTAGTGGGCAATGGTATAAGGTTATTTTTGGCCATTTTATATGACAGTGTACTGTCTCTTTAAGAAATTTCACTTTTGAATTGGGGGCTGGAAATCGCAGTATAGCATTTTCAGGACACCCTGGGGAGGTTCCCAGGGTGATTTTAATTATGTATGGGGTTTATAATTGTAGTGGGCAATGGTATAAGGTTATTTTTGGCCATTTTATATGAAAGTGTACTGTCTCTTTAAGAAACTTAGCTTTTGAATTGGGGGCTGGAAATCGCAGTATAGCACTGTCAAGACACCCTAAGAAGGTTCCCAGGGTGATTTTAAATATGTATGGGGTTTATAATTGTAGTGGGCAATGGCATAAGGTTATTTTTGGCCATTTTATATGAAAGTGTACTGTCTCTTTAAGAACTTAACTTTTGAATTGGGGGCTGGAAATCACAGTATAGCACTGTCAAGACACCCTAAGAAGGTTCCCAGGGTGATTTTAAATATGTATGGGGTTTATAATTGTAGTGGGCAATGGTATAAGGTTATTTTTGGCCATTTTATATGAAAGTGTACTGTCACTTTAAGAAACTTAACTTTTGAATTGGGGGCTGGAAATCGCAGTATAGCATTTTCAGGACACCCGGGGAAGGTTCCCAGGGTAATTTTAAATATGTATGGGGTTTATAATTGTAGTGGGCAATGGTATAAGGTTATTTTTGGCCATTTTATATGAAAGTGTACTGTCTCTTTAAGAAACTTTACTTTTGAATTGGGGGCTGGAAATCGCAGTATAGCACTGTCAAGACACCCTAAGAAGGTTCCCAGGTTGATTTTAAATATGTATGGGGTTTATAAATGTAGTGGCCAATGGTATAAGGTTATTTTTGGCCATTTTATATGAAAGTGTACTGTCTCTTTAAGAAACTTAACTTTTGAATTGGGGGCTGGAAATCGCAGTATAGCATTTTCAGGACAACCTGGGAAGGTTCCCAGGGTGATTTTAAATATGTATGGGCTTTATAATTGTAGTGGGCAATGGTATAAGGTTATTTTTGGCCATTTTATATGAAAGTGTACTGTCTCTTTAAGAAATTTCACTTTTGAATTGTGGGCTGGAAATCGCAGTATAGCACTGTCAAGACACCCTAAGAAGGTTCCCAGGGTGATTTTAAATATGTATGGGGTTTATAATTGTAGTGGGCAATGGTATAAGGTTATTTTTGGCCATTTTATATGAAAGTGTACTGTCTCTTTAAGAAATTAAACTTTTGAATTGGGGGCTGGAAATCGCATTATAGCACTGTCAAGAAACCCTAAGAAGGTTCCCAGGGTGATTTTAAATATGTATGGGGTTTATAATTGTAGTGGGCAATGGTATAAGGTTATTTTTGGCCATTTTATATGAAAGTGTACTGTCTCTTTAAGAACGTAACTTTTGAATTGGGGGCTGGAAATCGCAGTATAGCACTGTCAAGACACCTTGATATGGTTCCCAGGGTGATTTTAAATATGTATGGGGTTTATAATTGTAGTGGGCAATGGTATAAGGTTATTTTTGGCCATTTTATATGAAAGTGTACTGTCTCTTTAAGAAATTTCACTTTTGAATTGGGGGCTGGAAATCGCAGTATAGCATTTTCAGGACACCCTGGGGAGGTTCCCAGGGTGATTTTAAATATATATGGGGTTTATAATTGTAGTGGGCAATGGTATAAGGTTATTTTTGGCCATTATATATGAAAGCGTACTGTCTCTTTAAGAAATTTAACTTTTGAATTGGGGGCTGGAAATCGCAGTATAGCACTGTCAAGAAACCCTAAGAAGGTTCCCAGGGTGATTTTAAATATGTATGGGGTTTATAATTGTAGTGGGCAATGGTATAAGGTTATTTTTGGCCATTTTATATGAAAGTGTACTGTCTCTTTAAGAACTTAACTTTTGAATTGGGGGCTGGAAATCACAGTATAGCACTGTCAAGACACCCTAAGAAGGTTCCCAGGGTGATTTTAAATATGTATGGGGTTTATAATTGTAGTGGGCAATGGTATAAGGTTATTTTTGGCCATTTTATATGAAAGTGTACTGTCTCTTTAAGAAACTTAACTTTTGAATTGGGGGCTGGAAATCGCAGTATAGCACTGTCAAGACACCCTAAGAAGGTTCCCTGGGTGATTTTAAATATGTATGGGGTTTATAATTGTAGTGGGCAATGGTGTAAGGTTATTTTTGGCCATTTTATATGAAAGTGTACTGTCTCTTTAAGAAATTTCACTTTTGAATTGGGGCTGGAAATCGCAGCATAGCACTGTCAAGACACCCTAAGAAGGTTCCCAGGGTGATTTTAAATATGTATGGGGTTTATAATTGTAGTGGGCAATGGTATAAGGTTATTTTTGGCCATTTTATATGAAAGTGTACTGTCTCTTTAAGAAACTTAACTTTTGAATTGGGGGCTGGAAATTGCAGTATAGCATTTTCAGGACACCATGGGAAGGTTCCCAGGGTGATTTTAAATATGTATGGGGTTTATAATTGTAGTGGGCAATGGTATAAGTTTATTTTTGGCCATTTTATATGAAATTGTACTGACTCTTTAAGAAACGTAACTTTTGAATTGGGGGCTGGAAATCGCGGTATAGCACTGTCAAGACACCCTAAGAAGGTTCCCAGGGTGATTTTAAATATGTATGGGGTTAATAATTGTAGTGGGCAATGGTATAAGGTTATTTTTGGCCATTTTATATGACAGTGTACTGTCTCTTTAAGAAATTTCACTTTTGAATTGGGGGCTGGAAATCGCAGTATAGCATTTTCAGGACACCCTGGGGAGGTTCCCAGGGTGATTTTAATTATGTATGGGGTTTATAATTGTAGTGGGCAATGGTATAAGGTTATTTTTGGCCATTTTATATGAAAGTGTACTGTCTCTTTAAGAAACTTAGCTTTTGAATTGGGGGCTGGAAATCGCAGTATAGCACTGTCAAGACACCCTAAGAAGGTTCCCAGGGTGATTTTAAATATGTATGGGGTTTATAATTGTAGTGGGCAATGGCATAAGGTTATTTTTGGCCATTTTATATGAAAGTGTACTGTCTCTTTAAGAACTTAACTTTTGAATTGGGGGCTGGAAATCACAGTATAGCACTGTCAAGACACCCTAAGAAGGTTCCCAGGGTGATTTTAAATATGTATGGGGTTTATAATTGTAGTGGGCAATGGTATAAGGTTATTTTTGGCCATTTTATATGAAAGTGTACTGTCACTTTAAGAAACTTAACTTTTGAATTGGGGGCTGGAAATCGCAGTATAGCATTTTCAGGACACCCGGGGAAGGTTCCCAGGGTAATTTTAAATATGTATGGGGTTTATAATTGTAGTGGGCAATGGTATAAGGTTATTTTTGGCCATTTTATATGAAAGTGTACTGTCTCTTTAAGAAACTTTACTTTTGAATTGGGGGCTGGAAATCGCAGTATAGCACTGTCAAGACACCCTAAGAAGGTTCCCAGGTTGATTTTAAATATGTATGGGGTTTATAATTGTAGTGGCCAATGGTATAAGGTTATTTTTGGCCATTTTATATGAAAGTGTACTGTCTCTTTAAGAAACTTAACTTTTGAATTGGGGGCTGGAAATCGCAGTATAGCATTTTCAGGACAACCTGGGAAGGTTCCCAGGGTGATTTTAAATATGTATGGGCTTTATAATTGTAGTGGGCAATGGTATAAGGTTATTTTTGGCCATTTTATATGAAAGTGTACTGTCTCTTTAAGAAATTTCACTTTTGAATTGTGGGCTGGAAATCGCAGTATAGCACTGTCAAGACACCCTAAGAAGGTTCCCAGGGTGATTTTAAATATGTATGGGGTTTATAATTGTAGTGGGCAATGGTATAAGGTTATTTTTGGCCATTTTATATGAAAGTGTACTGTCTCTTTAAGAACGTAACTTTTGAATTGTGGGCTGGAAATCGCAGTATAGCACTATCAAGACACCCTAAGAAGGTTCCCAGGGTGATTTTAAATATGTATGGGGTTTATAATTGTAGTGGGCAATGGTATAAGGTTATTTTTGGCCATTTTATATGAAAGTGTACTGTCTCTTTAAGAACGTAACTTTTGAATTGGGGGCTGGAAATCGCAGTATAGCACTGTCAAGACACCTTGATATGGTTCCCAGGGTGATTTTAAATATGTATGGGGTTTATAATTGTAGTGGGCAATGGTATAAGGTTATTTTTGGCCATTTTATATGAAAGTGTACTGTCTCTTTAAGAAACTTAACTTTTGAATTGGGGGCTGGAAATCGCAGTATAGCATTTTCAGGACAACCTGGGAAGGTTCCCATGGTGATTTTAAATATGTATGGGCTTTATAATTGTAGTGGGCAATGGTATAAGGTTATTTTTTGCCATTTTATATGAAAGTGTACTGTCTCTTTAAGAAATTAAACTTTTGAATTGGGGGCTGGAAATCGCATTATAGCACTGTCAAGAAACCCTAAGAAGGTTCCCAGGGTGATTTTAAATATGTATGGGGTTTGTAATTGTAGTGGGCAATGGTATAAGGTTATTTTTGGCCATTTTATATGAAAGTGTACTGTCTCTTTAAGAAATTTCACTTTTGAATTGGGGGCTGGAAATCGCAGTATAGCACTGTCAAGACACCTTGATATGGTTCCCAGGGTGATTTTAAATATGTATGGGGTTTATAATTGTAGTGGGCAATGGTATAAGGTTATTTTTGGCCATTTTATATGAAAGTGTACTGTCTCTTTAAGAAACTTAACTTTTGAATTGGGGGCTGGAAATCGCAGTATAGCATTTTCAGGACACCCTAAGAAGGTTCCCAGGGTGATTTTAAATATGTATGGGGTTTATAATTGTAGTGGGCAATGGTATAAGGTTATTTTTGGCCATTTTATATGAAAGTGTACTGTCTCTTTAAGAAACTTAACTTTTGAATTGGGGGCTGGAAATCGCAGTATAGCAGTGTCAAGACACCCTAAGAAGGTTCCCAGGGTGATTTTAAATATGTATGGGGTTTATAATTGTAGTGGGCAATGGTATAAGGTTGTTTTTGGCCATTTTATATGAAAGTGTACTGTCTCTTTAAGAAATTTCACTTTTGAATTGTGGGCTGGAAATCGCAGTATAGCAGTGTCAAGACACCCTAAGAAGGTTCCCAGGGTGATTTTAAATATGTATGGGGTTTATAATTGTAGTGGGCAATGGTATAAGGTTATTTTTGGCCATTTTATATGAAAGTGTACTGTCTCTTTAAGAAGCTTAACTTTTGAATTGGGGGCTGGAAATCGCATTATAGCACTGTCAAGAAACCCTAAGAAGGTTCCCAGGGTGATTTTAAATATGTATGGGGTTTGTAATTGTAGTGGGCAATGGTATAAGGTTATTTTTGGCCATTTTATATGAAAGTGTACTGTCTCTTTAAGAAATTTCACTTTTGAATTGGGGGCTGGAAATCGCAGTATAGCACTGTCAAGACACCTTGATATGGTTCCCAGGGTGATTTTAAATATGTATGGGGTTTATAATTGTAGTGGGCAATGGTATAAGGTTATTTTTGGCCATTTTATATGAAAGTGTACTGTCTCTTTAAGAAACTTAACTTTTGAATTGGGGGCTGGAAATCGCAGTATAGCATTTTCAGGACACCCTAAGAAGGTTCCCAGGGTGATTTTAAATATGTATGGGGTTTATAATTGTAGTGGGCAATGGTATAAGGTTATTTTTGGCCATTTTATATGAAAGTGTACTGTCTCTTTAAGAAACTTAACTTTTGAATTGGGGGCTGGAAATCGCAGTATAGCAGTGTCAAGACACCCTAAGAAGGTTCCCAGGGTGATTTTAAATATGTATGGGGTTTATAATTGTAGTGGGCAATGGTATAAGGTTGTTTTTGGCCATTTTATATGAAAGTGTACTGTCTCTTTAAGAAATTTCACTTTTGAATTGTGGGCTGGAAATCGCAGTATAGCAGTGTCAAGACACCCTAAGAAGGTTCCCAGGGTGATTTTAAATATGTATGGGGTTTATAATTGTATTGGGCAATGGTATAAGGTTATTTTTGGCCATTTTATATGAAAGTGTACTGTCTCTTTAAGAACGTAACTTTTGAATTGTGGGCTGGAAATCGCAGTATAGCACTGTCAAGACACCCTGGGAAGGTTCCCAGGGTGATTTTAAATATGTATGGGGTTTATAATTGTAGTGGGCAATGGTATAAGGTTATTTTTGGCCATTTTATATGAAAGTGTATTGTCTCTTTAAGAAACTTAACTTTTGAATTGGGGACTGGAAATCGCAGTATAGCACTGTCAAGACACCCTGGGAAGGTTCCCAGGGTGATTTTAAATATGTATGGGGTTTATAATTGTAGTGGGCAATGGTATAAGGTTATTTTTGGACATTTTATATGAAAGTGTACTGTCTCTTTAAGAAACTTAACTTTTGAATTGGGGGCTGGAAATCGCAGTATAGCACTGTCAAGACACCCTAAGAAGGTTCCCAGGGTGATTTTAAATATGTATGGGGTTAATAATTGTGGTGGGCAATGGTATAAGGTTATTTTTGGCTATTTTATATGAAATTGTACTGTTTCTTTAAGAAACGTAACTTTTGAATTGGGGGCTGGAAATCGCAGTATAGCACTGTCAAGACACCCTAAGAAGGTTCCCAGGGTGATTTTAAATATGTATGGGGTTTATAATTGTAGTGGGCAATGGTATAAGGTTATTTTTGGCCATTTTATATGAAAGTGTACTGTCTCTTTAAGAAATTTCACTTTTGAATTGGGGGCTGGAAATCACAGTATAGCACTGTCAAGACACCCCTAAGAAGGTTCCCAGGGTGATTTTAAATATGTATGGGGTTTATAATTGTAGTGGGCAATGGTATAAAGTTATTTTTGGCCATTTTATATGAAAGTGTACTGTCTCTTTAAGAACTTAACTTTTGAATTGGGGGCTGGAAATCGCAGTATAGCACTGTCAAGACACCCTGGGAAGGTTCCCAGGGTGATTTTAAATATGTATGGGGTTTATAATTGTAGTAGGCAATGGTATAAGGTTATTTTTGGCCATTTTATATGAAAGTGTATTGTCTCTTTAAGAAACTTAACTTTTGAATTGGGGACTGGAAATCGCAGTATAGCACTGTCAAGACACCCTGGGAAGGTTCCCAGGGTGATTTTAAATATGTATGGGGTTTATAATTGTAGTGGGCAATGGTATAAGGTTATTTTTGGCCATTTTATATGAAAGTGTACTGTCTCTTTAAGAAACTTAACTTTTGAATTGGGGGCTGGAAATCGCAGTATAGCACTGTCAAGACACCCTAAGAAGGTTCCCAGGGTGATTTTAAATATGTATGGGGTTAATAATTGTGGTGGGCAATGGTATAAGGTTATTTTTGGCCATTTTATATGAAAGTGTACTGTCTCTTTAAGAAATTTCACTTTTGACTTGTGGGCTGGAAATCGCAGTATAGCACTGTCAAGACACCCTAAGAAGGTTCCCAGGGTGATTTTAATTATGTATGGGGTTTATAATTGTAGTGGGCAATGGTATAAGGTTATTTTTGGCCATTTTATATGAAAGTGTACTGTCTCTTTAAGAAATTTCACTTTTGAATTGGGGGCTGGAAATCGCAGTATAGCACTGTCAAGACACCCTAAGAAGGTTCCCAGGGTGATTTTAAATATGTATGGGGTTTATAATTGTAGTGGGCAATGGTATAAGGTTATTTTTGGCCATTTTATATGAAAGTGTACTGTCTCTTTAAGAAACTTTACTTTTGAATTGGGGGCTGGAAATCGCAGTATAGCATTTTCAGGACACCCTGGGAAGGTTCCCAGGGTGATTTTAAATATGTATGGGGTTTATAATTGTTTTGGGCAATGGTATAAGGTTATTTTTGGCCATTTTATATGAAAGTGTACTGTCTCTTTAAGAAATTTCACTTTTGAATTGTGGGCTGGAAATCGCAGTATAGCACTGTCAAGACACCCCTAAGAAGTTTCCTAGGGTGATTTTAAATATGTATGGGGTTTATAATTGTAGTTGGCAATGGTATAAGGTTATTTTTTGCCATTTTATATGAAAATGTATTGTCTCTTTAAGAAACTTAACTTTTGAATTGGGGGCTGAAAATCGCAGTATAGCACTGTCAAGACACCCTGGGAAGGTTCCCAGGGTGATTTTAAATATGTATGGGGTTTATAATTGTAGTGGGCAATGGTATAAGGTTATTTTTGGCCATTTTATATGAAAGTGTACTGTCTCTTTAAGAAATTTCACTTTTGAATTGGGGGCTGGAAATCGCAGTATAGCATTTTCAGGACACCCTGGGGAGGTTCCCAGGGTGATTTTAAATATATATGGGGTTTATAATTGTAGTGGGCAATGGTATAAGGTTATTTTTGGCCATTATATATGAAAGCGTACTGTCTCTTTAAGAAATTTAACTTTTGAATTGGGGGCTGGAAATCGCAGTATAGCACTGTCAAGAAACCCTAAGAAGGTTCCCAGGGTGATTTTAAATATGTATGGGGTTTATAATTGTAGTGGGCAATGGTATAAGGTTATTTTTGGCCATTTTATATGAAAGTGTACTGTCTCTTTAAGAACTTAACTTTTGAATTGGGGGCTGGAAATCACAGTATAGCACTGTCAAGACACCCTAAGAAGGTTCCCAGGGTGATTTTAAATATGTATGGGGTTTATAATTGTAGTGGGCAATGGTATAAGGTTATTTTTGGCCATTTTATATGAAAGTGTACTGTCTCTTTAAGAAACTTAACTTTTGAATTGGGGGCTGGAAATCGCAGTATAGCATTTTCAGGACACCCGGGGAATGTTCCCAGGGTAATTTTAAATATGTATGGGGTTTATAATTGTAGTGGGCAATGGTATAAGGTTATTTTTGGCCATTTTATTTGAAAGTGTACTGTCTCTTTAAGAAATTTCACTTTTGAATTGTGGGCTGGAAATCGCAGTATAGCACTGTCAAGACACCCTAAGAAGGTTCCCAGGGTGATTTTAAATATGTATGGGGTTTATAATTGTAGTGGGCAATGGTATAAGGTTATTTTTGGCCATTTTATATGAAAGTGTACTGTCTCTTTAAGAAACTTAACTTTTGAATTGGGGGCTGGAAATCGCAGTATAGCATTTTCAGGACACCCTGGGAAGGTTACCAGGGTGATTTTAAATATGTATGGGGTTTATAATTGTAGTGGGCAATGGTATAAGGTTATTTTTGGCCATTTTATATGAAAGTGTACTGTCTCTTTAAGAAATTTCACTTTTGAATTGTGGGCTGGAAATCGCAGTATAGCACTGTCAAGACACCCCTAAGAAGTTTCCTAGGGTGATTTTAAATATGTATGGGGTTTATAATTGTAGTTGGCAATGGTATAAGGTTATTTTTTGCCATTTTATATGAAAGTGTACTGTCTCTTTAAGAAATTAAACTTTTGAATTGGGGGCTGGAAATCGCATTATAGCACTGTCAAGAAACCCTAAGAAGGTTCCCAGGGTGATTTTAAATATGTATGGGGTTTGTAATTGTAGTGGGCAATGGTATAAGGTTATTTTTGGCCATTTTATATGAAAGTGTACTGTCTCTTTAAGAAATTTCACTTTTGAATTGGGGGCTGGAAATCGCAGTATAGCACTGTCAAGACACCTTGATATGGTTCCCAGGGTGATTTTAAATATGTATGGGGTTTATAATTGTAGTGGGCAATGGTATAAGGTTATTTTTGGCCATTTTATATGAAAGTGTACTGTCTCTTTAAGAAACTTAACTTTTGAATTGGGGGCTGGAAATCGCAGTATAGCATTTTCAGGACACCCTAAGAAGGTTCCCAGGGTGATTTTAAATATGTATGGGGTTTATAATTGTAGTGGGCAATGGTATAAGGTTATTTTTGGCCATTTTATATGAAAGTGTACTGTCTCTTTAAGAAACTTAACTTTTGAATTGGGGGCTGGAAATCGCAGTATAGCAGTGTCAAGACACCCTAAGAAGGTTCCCAGGGTGATTTTAAATATGTATGGGGTTTATAATTGTAGTGGGCAATGGTATAAGGTTGTTTTTGGCCATTTTATATGAAAGTGTACTGTCTCTTTAAGAAATTTCACTTTTGAATTGTGGGCTGGAAATCGCAGTATAGCAGTGTCAAGACACCCTAAGAAGGTTCCCAGGGTGATTTTAAATATGTATGGGGTTTATAATTGTATTGGGCAATGGTATAAGGTTATTTTTGGCCATTTTATATGAAAGTGTACTGTCTCTTTAAGAACGTAACTTTTGAATTGTGGGCTGGAAATCGCAGTATAGCACTGTCAAGACACCCTGGGAAGGTTCCCAGGGTGATTTTAAATATGTATGGGGTTTATAATTGTAGTGGGCAATGGTATAAGGTTATTTTTGGCCATTTTATATGAAAGTGTATTGTCTCTTTAAGAAACTTAACTTTTGAATTGGGGACTGGAAATCGCAGTATAGCACTGTCAAGACACCCTGGGAAGGTTCCCAGGGTGATTTTAAATATGTATGGGGTTTATAATTGTAGTGGGCAATGGTATAAGGTTATTTTTGGACATTTTATATGAAAGTGTACTGTCTCTTTAAGAAACTTAACTTTTGAATTGGGGGCTGGAAATCGCAGTATAGCACTGTCAAGACACCCTAAGAAGGTTCCCAGGGTGATTTTAAATATGTATGGGGTTAATAATTGTGGTGGGCAATGGTATAAGGTTATTTTTGGCTATTTTATATGAAATTGTACTGTTTCTTTAAGAAACGTAACTTTTGAATTGGGGGCTGGAAATCGCAGTATAGCACTGTCAAGACACCCTAAGAAGGTTCCCAGGGTGATTTTAAATATGTATGGGGTTTATAATTGTAGTGGGCAATGGTATAAGGTTATTTTTGGCCATTTTATATGAAAGTGTACTGTCTCTTTAAGAAATTTCACTTTTGAATTGGGGGCTGGAAATCACAGTATAGCACTGTCAAGACACCCCTAAGAAGGTTCCCAGGGTGATTTTAAATATGTATGGGGTTTATAATTGTAGTGGGCAATGGTATAAAGTTATTTTTGGCCATTTTATATGAAAGTGTACTGTCTCTTTAAGAACTTAACTTTTGAATTGGGGGCTGGAAATCGCAGTATAGCACTGTCAAGACACCCTGGGAAGGTTCCCAGGGTGATTTTAAATATGTATGGGGTTTATAATTGTAGTAGGCAATGGTATAAGGTTATTTTTGGCCATTTTATATGAAAGTGTATTGTCTCTTTAAGAAACTTAACTTTTGAATTGGGGACTGGAAATCGCAGTATAGCACTGTCAAGACACCCTGGGAAGGTTCCCAGGGTGATTTTAAATATGTATGGGGTTTATAATTGTAGTGGGCAATGGTATAAGGTTATTTTTGGCCATTTTATATGAAAGTGTACTGTCTCTTTAAGAAACTTAACTTTTGAATTGGGGGCTGGAAATCGCAGTATAGCACTGTCAAGACACCCTAAGAAGGTTCCCAGGGTGATTTTAAATATGTATGGGGTTAATAATTGTGGTGGGCAATGGTATAAGGTTATTTTTGGCCATTTTATATGAAAGTGTACTGTCTCTTTAAGAAATTTCACTTTTGACTTGTGGGCTGGAAATCGCAGTATAGCACTGTCAAGACACCCTAAGAAGGTTCCCAGGGTGATTTTAATTATGTATGGGGTTTATAATTGTAGTGGGCAATGGTATAAGGTTATTTTTGGCCATTTTATATGAAAGTGTACTGTCTCTTTAAGAAATTTCACTTTTGAATTGGGGGCTGGAAATCGCAGTATAGCACTGTCAAGACACCCTAAGAAGGTTCCCAGGGTGATTTTAAATATGTATGGGGTTTATAATTGTAGTGGGCAATGGTATAAGGTTATTTTTGGCCATTTTATATGAAAGTGTACTGTCTCTTTAAGAAACTTTACTTTTGAATTGGGGGCTGGAAATCGCAGTATAGCATTTTCAGGACACCCTGGGAAGGTTCCCAGGGTGATTTTAAATATGTATGGGGTTTATAATTGTTTTGGGCAATGGTATAAGGTTATTTTTGGCCATTTTATATGAAAGTGTACTGTCTCTTTAAGAAATTTCACTTTTGAATTGTGGGCTGGAAATCGCAGTATAGCACTGTCAAGACACCCCTAAGAAGTTTCCTAGGGTGATTTTAAATATGTATGGGGTTTATAATTGTAGTTGGCAATGGTATAAGGTTATTTTTTGCCATTTTATATGAAAATGTATTGTCTCTTTAAGAAACTTAACTTTTGAATTGGGGGCTGAAAATCGCAGTATAGCACTGTCAAGACACCCTGGGAAGGTTCCCAGGGTGATTTTAAATATGTATGGGGTTTATAATTGTAGTGGGCAATGGTATAAGGTTATTTTTGGCCATTTTATATGAAAGTGTACTGTCTCTTTAAGAAATTTCACTTTTGAATTGGGGGCTGGAAATCGCAGTATAGCATTTTCAGGACACCCTGGGGAGGTTCCCAGGGTGATTTTAAATATATATGGGGTTTATAATTGTAGTGGGCAATGGTATAAGGTTATTTTTGGCCATTATATATGAAAGCGTACTGTCTCTTTAAGAAATTTAACTTTTGAATTGGGGGCTGGAAATCGCAGTATAGCACTGTCAAGAAACCCTAAGAAGGTTCCCAGGGTGATTTTAAATATGTATGGGGTTTATAATTGTAGTGGGCAATGGTATAAGGTTATTTTTGGCCATTTTATATGAAAGTGTACTGTCTCTTTAAGAACTTAACTTTTGAATTGGGGGCTGGAAATCACAGTATAGCACTGTCAAGACACCCTAAGAAGGTTCCCAGGGTGATTTTAAATATGTATGGGGTTTATAATTGTAGTGGGCAATGGTATAAGGTTATTTTTGGCCATTTTATATGAAAGTGTACTGTCTCTTTAAGAAACTTAACTTTTGAATTGGGGGCTGGAAATCGCAGTATAGCATTTTCAGGACACCCGGGGAATGTTCCCAGGGTAATTTTAAATATGTATGGGGTTTATAATTGTAGTGGGCAATGGTATAAGGTTATTTTTGGCCATTTTATTTGAAAGTGTACTGTCTCTTTAAGAAATTTCACTTTTGAATTGTGGGCTGGAAATCGCAGTATAGCACTGTCAAGACACCCTAAGAAGGTTCCCAGGGTGATTTTAAATATGTATGGGGTTTATAATTGTAGTGGGCAATGGTATAAGGTTATTTTTGGCCATTTTATATGAAAGTGTACTGTCTCTTTAAGAAACTTAACTTTTGAATTGGGGGCTGGAAATCGCAGTATAGCATTTTCAGGACACCCTGGGAAGGTTACCAGGGTGATTTTAAATATGTATGGGGTTTATAATTGTAGTGGGCAATGGTATAAGGTTATTTTTGGCCATTTTATATGAAAGTGTACTGTCTCTTTAAGAAATTTCACTTTTGAATTGGGGGCTGGAAATCGCAGTATAGCATTTTCAGGACACCCTGGGGAGGTTCCCAGGGTGATTTTAAATATGTATGGGGTTTATAATTGTTTTGGGCAATGGTATAAGGTTATTTTTGGCCATTTTATATGAAAGTGTACTGTCTCTTTAAGAAATTTCACTTTTGAATTGTGGGCTGGAAATCGCAGTATAGCACTGTCAAGACACCCCTAAGAAGTTTCCTAGGGTGATTTTAAATATGTATGGGGTTTATAATTGTAGTTGGCAATGGTATAAGGTTATTTTTTGCCATTTTATATGAAAATGTATTGTCTCTTTAAGAAACTTAACTTTTGAATTGGGGGCTGGAAATCGCAGTATAGCACTGTCAAGACACCCTGGGAAGGTTCCCAGGGTGATTTTAAATATGTATGGGGTTTATAATTGTAGTGGGCAATGGTATAAGGTTATTTTTGGCCATTTTATATGAAAGTGTACTGTCTCTTTAAGAAATTTCACTTTTGAATTGGGGGCTGGAAATCGCAGTATAGCATTTTCAGGACACCCTGGGGAGGTTCCCAGGGTGATTTTAAATATATATGGGGTTTATAATTGTAGTGGGCAATGGTATAAGGTTATTTTTGGCCATTATATATGAAAGCGTACTGTCTCTTTAAGAAATTTAACTTTTGAATTGGGGGCTGGAAATCGCAGTATAGCACTGTCAAGAAACCCTAAGAAGGTTCCCAGGGTGATTTTAAATATGTATGGGGTTTATAATTGTAGTGGGCAATGGTATAAGGTTATTTTTGGCCATTTTATATGAAAGTGTACTGTCTCTTTAAGAACTTAACTTTTGAATTGGGGGCTGGAAATCACAGTATAGCACTGTCAAGACACCCTAAGAAGGTTCCCAGGGTGATTTTAAATATGTATGGGGTTTATAATTGTAGTGGGCAATGGTATAAGGTTATTTTTGGCCATTTTATATGAAAGTGTACTGTCTCTTTAAGAAACTTAACTTTTGAATTGGGGGCTGGAAATCGCAGTATAGCACTGTCAAGACACCCTAAGAAGGTTCCCTGGGTGATTTTAAATATGTATGGGGTTTATAATTGTAGTGGGCAATGGTGTAAGGTTATTTTTGGCCATTTTATATGAAAGTGTACTGTCTCTTTAAGAAATTTCACTTTTGAATTGGGGCTGGAAATCGCAGCATAGCACTGTCAAGACACCCTAAGAAGGTTCCCAGGGTGATTTTAAATATGTATGGGGTTTATAATTGTAGTGGGCAATGGTATAAGGTTATTTTTGGCCATTTTATATGAAAGTGTACTGTCTCTTTAAGAAACTTAACTTTTGAATTGGGGGCTGGAAATTGCAGTATAGCATTTTCAGGACACCATGGGAAGGTTCCCAGGGTGATTTTAAATATGTATGGGGTTTATAATTGTAGTGGGCAATGGTATAAGTTTATTTTTGGCCATTTTATATGAAATTGTACTGACTCTTTAAGAAACGTAACTTTTGAATTGGGGGCTGGAAATCGCGGTATAGCACTGTCAAGACACCCTAAGAAGGTTCCCAGGGTGATTTTAAATATGTATGGGGTTAATAATTGTAGTGGGCAATGGTATAAGGTTATTTTTGGCCATTTTATATGACAGTGTACTGTCTCTTTAAGAAATTTCACTTTTGAATTGGGGGCTGGAAATCGCAGTATAGCATTTTCAGTACACCCTGGGGAGGTTCCCAGGGTGATTTTAATTATGTATGGGGTTTATAATTGTAGTGGGCAATGGTATAAGGTTATTTTTGGCCATTTTATATGAAAGTGTACTGTCTCTTTAAGAAACTTAGCTTTTGAATTGGGGGCTGGAAATCGCAGTATAGCACTGTCAAGACACCCTAAGAAGGTTCCCAGGGTGATTTTAAATATGTATGGGGTTTATAATTGTAGTGGGCAATGGCATAAGGTTATTTTTGGCCATTTTATATGAAAGTGTACTGTCTCTTTAAGAACTTAACTTTTGAATTGGGGGCTGGAAATCACAGTATAGCACTGTCAAGACACCCTAAGAAGGTTCCCAGGGTGATTTTAAATATGTATGGGGTTTATAATTGTAGTGGGCAATGGTATAAGGTTATTTTTGGCCATTTTATATGAAAGTGTACTGTCACTTTAAGAAACTTAACTTTTGAATTGGGGGCTGGAAATCGCAGTATAGCATTTTCAGGACACCCGGGGAAGGTTCCCAGGGTAATTTTAAATATGTATGGGGTTTATAATTGTAGTGGGCAATGGTATAAGGTTATTTTTGGCCATTTTATATGAAAGTGTACTGTCTCTTTAAGAAACTTTACTTTTGAATTGGGGGCTGGAAATCGCAGTATAGCACTGTCAAGACACCCTAAGAAGGTTCCCAGGTTGATTTTAAATATGTATGGGGTTTATAATTGTAGTGGCCAATGGTATAAGGTTATTTTTGGCCATTTTATATGAAAGTGTACTGTCTCTTTAAGAAATTAAACTTTTGAATTGGGGGCTGGAAATCGCATTATAGCACTGTCAAGAAACCCTAAGAAGGTTCCCAGGGTGATTTTAAATATGTATGGGGTTTATAATTGTAGTGGGCAATGGTATAAGGTTAGTTTTGGCCATTTTATATGAAAGTGTACTGTCTCTTTAAGAAACTTAACTTTTGAATTGGGGGCTGGAAATCGCAGTATAGCATTTTCAGGACAACCTGGGAAGGTTCCCAGGGTGATTTTAAATATGTATGGGCTTTATAATTGTAGTGGGCAATGGTATAAGGTTATTTTTGGCCATTTTATATGAAAGTGTACTGTCTCTTTAAGAAATTTCACTTTTGAATTGTGGGCTGGAAATCGCAGTATAGCACTGTCAAGACACCCTAAGAAGGTTCCCAGGGTGATTTTAAATATGTATGGGGTTTATAATTGTAGTGGGCAATGGTATAAGGTTATTTTTGGCCATTTTATATGAAAGTGTACTGTCTCTTTAAGAACGTAACTTTTGAATTGTGGGCTGGAAATCGCAGTATAGCACTATCAAGACACCCTAAGAAGGTTCCCAGGGTGATTTTAAATATGTATGGGGTTTATAATTGTAGTGGGCAATGGTATAAGGTTATTTTTGGCCATTTTATATGAAAGTGTACTGTCTCTTTAAGAACGTAACTTTTGAATTGGGGGCTGGAAATCGCAGTATAGCACTGTCAAGACACCTTGATATGGTTCCCAGGGTGATTTTAAATATGTATGGGGTTTATAATTGTAGTGGGCAATGGTATAAGGTTATTTTTGGCCATTTTATATGAAAGTGTACTGTCTCTTTAAGAAACTTAACTTTTGAATTGGGGGCTGGAAATCGCAGTATAGCATTTTCAGGACAACCTGGGAAGGTTCCCATGGTGATTTTAAATATGTATGGGCTTTATAATTGTAGTGGGCAATGGTATAAGGTTATTTTTTGCCATTTTATATGAAAGTGTACTGTCTCTTTAAGAAATTAAACTTTTGAATTGGGGGCTGGAAATCGCATTATAGCACTGTCAAGAAACCCTAAGAAGGTTCCCAGGGTGATTTTAAATATGTATGGGGTTTGTAATTGTAGTGGGCAATGGTATAAGGTTATTTTTGGCCATTTTATATGAAAGTGTACTGTCTCTTTAAGAAATTTCACTTTTGAATTGGGGGCTGGAAATCGCAGTATAGCACTGTCAAGACACCTTGATATGGTTCCCAGGGTGATTTTAAATATGTATGGGGTTTATAATTGTAGTGGGCAATGGTATAAGGTTATTTTTGGCCATTTTATATGAAAGTGTACTGTCTCTTTAAGAAACTTAACTTTTGAATTGGGGGCTGGAAATCGCAGTATAGCATTTTCAGGACACCCTAAGAAGGTTCCCAGGGTGATTTTAAATATGTATGGGGTTTATAATTGTAGTGGGCAATGGTATAAGGTTATTTTTGGCCATTTTATATGAAAGTGTACTGTCTCTTTAAGAAACTTAACTTTTGAATTGGGGGCTGGAAATCGCAGTATAGCAGTGTCAAGACACCCTAAGAAGGTTCCCAGGGTGATTTTAAATATGTATGGGGTTTATAATTGTAGTGGGCAATGGTATAAGGTTGTTTTTGGCCATTTTATATGAAAGTGTACTGTCTCTTTAAGAAATTTCACTTTTGAATTGTGGGCTGGAAATCGCAGTATAGCAGTGTCAAGACACCCTAAGAAGGTTCCCAGGGTGATTTTAAATATGTATGGGGTTTATAATTGTATTGGGCAATGGTATAAGGTTATTTTTGGCCATTTTATATGAAAGTGTACTGTCTCTTTAAGAACGTAACTTTTGAATTGTGGGCTGGAAATCGCAGTATAGCACTGTCAAGACACCCTGGGAAGGTTCCCAGGGTGATTTTAAATATGTATGGGGTTTATAATTGTAGTGGGCAATGGTATAAGGTTATTTTTGGCCATTTTATATGAAAGTGTATTGTCTCTTTAAGAAACTTAACTTTTGAATTGGGGACTGGAAATCGCAGTATAGCACTGTCAAGACACCCTGGGAAGGTTCCCAGGGTGATTTTAAATATGTATGGGGTTTATAATTGTAGTGGGCAATGGTATAAGGTTATTTTTGGACATTTTATATGAAAGTGTACTGTCTCTTTAAGAAACTTAACTTTTGAATTGGGGGCTGGAAATCGCAGTATAGCACTGTCAAGACACCCTAAGAAGGTTCCCAGGGTGATTTTAAATATGTATGGGGTTAATAATTGTGGTGGGCAATGGTATAAGGTTATTTTTGGCTATTTTATATGAAATTGTACTGTTTCTTTAAGAAACGTAACTTTTGAATTGGGGGCTGGAAATCGCAGTATAGCACTGTCAAGACACCCTAAGAAGGTTCCCAGGGTGATTTTAAATATGTATGGGGTTTATAATTGTAGTGGGCAATGGTATAAGGTTATTTTTGGCCATTTTATATGAAAGTGTACTGTCTCTTTAAGAAATTTCACTTTTGAATTGGGGGCTGGAAATCACAGTATAGCACTGTCAAGACACCCCTAAGAAGGTTCCCAGGGTGATTTTAAATATGTATGGGGTTTATAATTGTAGTGGGCAATGGTATAAAGTTATTTTTGGCCATTTTATATGAAAGTGTACTGTCTCTTTAAGAACTTAACTTTTGAATTGGGGGCTGGAAATCGCAGTATAGCACTGTCAAGACACCCTGGGAAGGTTCCCAGGGTGATTTTAAATATGTATGGGGTTTATAATTGTAGTAGGCAATGGTATAAGGTTATTTTTGGCCATTTTATATGAAAGTGTATTGTCTCTTTAAGAAACTTAACTTTTGAATTGGGGACTGGAAATCGCAGTATAGCACTGTCAAGACACCCTAAGAAGGTTCCCAGGGTGATTTTAATTATGTATGGGGTTTATAATTGTAGTGGGCAATGGTATAAGGTTATTTTTGGCCATTTTATATGAAAGTGTACTGTCTCTTTAAGAAACTTAACTTTTGAATTGGGGTCTGGAAATCGCAGTATAGCACTGTCAAGACACCCTAAGAAGGTTCCCAGGGTGATTTTAAATATGTATGGGGTTTATAATTGTAGCGGGCAATGGTATAAGGTTATTTTTGACCATTTTATATGAAAGTGTACTGTCTCTTTAAGAAACTTAACTTTTGAATTGGGGGCTGGAAATCGCAGTATAGCATTTTCAGGACACCCTGGGAAGGTTCCCAGGGTGATTTTAAATATGTATGGGGTTTATAATTGTAGTGGGCAATGGTATAAGGTCATTTTTGGCCATTTTATATGAAAGTGTACTGTCTCTTTAAGAAATTTCACTTTTGAATTGTGGGCTGGAAATTGCAGTATAGCACTGTCAAGACACCCTAAGAAGATTCCCAGGGTGATTTTAAATATGTATAGGGTTTATAATTGTTGTGGGCAATGGTATAAGGTTATTTTTGGCCATTTTATATGAAAGTGTACTGTATATTTAAGAAATTTCACTTTTGAATTGGGGGCTGGAAATCGCAGCATAGCATTTGGTATAAGTTTATTTTTGGCCATTTTATATAAAATTGTACTGTCTCTTTAAGAAACGTAACTTTTGAATTGGGGGCTGGAAATCGCAGTATAGCACTGTCAAGACACCCTAAGAAGGTTCCCAGGGTGATTTTAAATATGTATGGGGTTTATAATTGTAGTGGGCAATGGTATAAGGTTATTTTTGGCCATTTTATATGAAAGTGTACTGTCTCTTTAAGAAACTTTACTTTTGAATTGGGGGCTGGAAATCGCAGTATAGCATTTTCAGGACACCCTAAGAAGGTTCCCAGGGTGATTTTAAATATGTATGGGGTTTATAATTGTAGTGGGCAATGGTATAAGGTTATTTTTTGCCATTTTGTATGAAAGTGTACTGTCTCTTTAAGAAACTTTACTTTTGAATTGGGGGCTGGAAATCGCAGTATAGCACTGTCAAGACACCCTAAGAAGGTTCCCAGGTTGATTTTAAATATGTATGGGGTTTATAATTGTAGTGGGCAATGGTATAAGGTTATTTTTGGCCATTTTATATGAAAGTGTACTGTCTCTTTAAGAAATTAAACTTTTGAATTGGGGGCTGGAAATCGCATTATAGCACTGTCAAGAAACCCTAAGAAGGTTCCCAGGGTGATTTTAAATATGTATGGGGTTTATAATTGTAGTGGGCAATGGTATAAGGTTAGTTTTGGCCATTTTATATGAAAGTGTACTGTCTCTTTAAGAAACTTAACTTTTGAATTGGGGGCTGGAAATCGCAGTATAGCATTTTCAGGACAACCTGGGAAGGTTCCCAGGGTGATTTTAAATATGTATGGGCTTTATAATTGTAGTGGGCAATGGTATAAGGTTATTTTTGGCCATTTTATATGAAAGTGTACTGTCTCTTTAAGAAATTTCACTTTTGAATTGTGGGCTGGAAATCGCAGTATAGCACTGTCAAGACACCCTAAGAAGGTTCCCAGGGTGATTTTAAATATGTATGGGGTTTATAATTGTAGTGGGCAATGGTATAAGGTTATTTTTGGCCATTTTATATGAAAGTGTACTGTCTCTTTAAGAACGTAACTTTTGAATTGTGGGCTGGAAATCGCAGTATAGCACTATCAAGACACCCTAAGAAGGTTCCCAGGGTGATTTTAAATATGTATGGGGTTTATAATTGTAGTGGGCAATGGTATAAGGTTATTTTTGCCCATTTTATATGAAAGTGTACTGTCTCTTTAAGAAATTTCACTTTTGAATTGGGGGCTGGAAGTCGCAGTATAGCATTTTCAGGACACCCTAAGAAGGTTCCCAGGGTGATTTTAAATATGTATGGGGTTTATAATTGTAGTGGGCAATGGTATAAGGTTATTTTTGGCCATTTTATATGAAAGTGTACTGTCTCTTTAAGAACGTAACTTTTGAATTGGGGGCTGGAAATCGCAGTATAGCACTGTCAAGACACCTTGATATGGTTCCCAGGGTGATTTTAAATATGTATGGGGTTTATAATTGTAGTGGGCAATGGTATAAGGTTATTTTTGGCCATTTTATATGAAAGTGTACTGTCTCTTTAAGAAACTTAACTTTTGAATTGGGGGCTGGAAATCGCAGTATAGCATTTTCAGGACAACCTGGGAAGGTTCCCAGGGTGATTTTAAATATGTATGGGCTTTATAATTGTAGTGGGCAATGGTATAAGGTTATTTTTTGCCATTTTATATGAAAGTGTACTGTCTCTTTAAGAAATTAAACTTTTGAATTGGGGGCTGGAAATCGCATTATAGCACTGTCAAGAAACCCTAAGAAGGTTCCCAGGGTTATTTTAAATATGTATGGGGTTTATAATTGTAGTGGGCAATGGTATAAGGTTATTTTTGGCCATTTTATATGAAAGTGTACTGTCTCTTTAAGAAACTTAACTTTTGAATTGGGGGCTGGAAATCGCAGTATAGCAGTGTCAAGACACCCTAAGAAGGTTCCCAGGGTGATTTTAAATATGTATGGGGTTTATAATTGTAGTGGGCAATGGTATAAGGTTGTTTTTGGCCATTTTATATGAAAGTGTACTGTCTCTTTAAGAAATTTCACTTTTGAATTGTGGGCTGGAAATCGCAGTATAGCACTGTCAAGACACCCTAAGAAGGTTCCCAGGGTGATTTTAAATATGTATGGGGTTTATAATTGTATTGGGCAATGGTATAAGGTTATTTTTGGCCATTTTATATGAAAGTGTACTGTCTCTTTAAGAACGTAACTTTTGAATTGTGGGCTGGAAATCGCAGTATAGCACTGTCAAGACACCCTGGGAAGGTTCCCAGGGTGATTTTAAATATGTATGGGGTTTATAATTGTAGTGGGCAATGGTATAAGGTTATTTTTGGCCATTTTATATGAAAGTGTATTGTCTCTTTAAGAAACTTAACTTTTGAATTGGGGACTGGAAATCGCAGTATAGCACTGTCAAGACACCCTGGGAAGGTTCCCAGGGTGATTTTAAATATGTATGGGGTTTATAATTGTAGTGGGCAATGGTATAAGGTTATTTTTGGCCATTTTATATGAAAGTGTACTGTCTCTTTAAGAAACTTAACTTTTGAATTGGGGGCTGGAAATCGCAGTATAGCACTGTCAAGACACCCTAAGAAGGTTCCCAGGGTGATTTTAAATATGTATGGGGTTAATAATTGTGGTGGGCAATGGTATAAGGTTATTTTTGGCCATTTTATATGAAATTGTACTGTCTCTTTAAGAAACGTAACTTTTGAATTGGGGGCTGGAAATCGCAGTATAGCACTGTCAAGACACCCTAAGAAGGTTCCCAGGGTGATTTTAAATATGTATGGGGTTTATAATTGTAGTGGGCAATGGTATAAGGTTATTTTTGGCCATTTTATATGAAATTGTACTGTCTCTTTAAGAAATTTCACTTTTGAATTGTGGGCTGGAAATCGCAGTATAGCACTGTCAAGACACCCTGGGAAGGTTCCCAGGGTGATTTTAAATATGTATGGGGTTTATAATTGTAGTGGGCAATGGTATAAAGTTATTTTTGGCCATTTTATATGAAAGTGTATTGTCTCTTTAAGAAACTTAACTTTTGAATTGGGGACTGGAAATCGCAGTATAGCACTGTCAAGACACCCTGGGAAGGTTCCCAGGGTGATTTTAAATATGTATGGGGTTTATAATTGTAGTGGGCAATGGTATAAGGTTATTTTTGGCCATTTTATATGAAAGTGTACTGTCTCTTTAAGAAACTTAACTTTTGAATTGGGGGCTGGAAATCGCAGTATAGCACTGTCAAGACACCCTAAGAAGGTTCCCAGGGTGATTTTAAATATGTATGGGGTTAATAATTGTGGTGGGCAATGGTATAAGGTTATTTTTGGCCATTTTATATGAAAGTGTACTGTCTCTTTAAGAAATTTCACTTTTGACTTGTGGGCTGGAAATCGCAGTATAGCACTGTCAAGACACCCTAAGAAGGTTCCCAGGGTGATTTTAAATATGTATAGGGTTTATAATTGTTGTGGGCAATGGTATAAGGTTATTTTTGGCCATTTTATATGAAAGTGTACTGTATATTTAAGAAATTTCACTTTTGAATTGGGGGCTGGAAATCGCAGCATAGCATTTGGTATAAGTTTATTTTTGGCCATTTTATATGAAATTGTACTGTCTCTTTAAGAAACGTAACTTTTGAATTGGGGGCTGGAAATCGCAGTATAGCACTGTCAAGACACCCTAAGAAGGTTTCCAGGGTGATTTTAAATATGTATGGGGTTTATAATTGTAGTGGGCAATGGTATAAGGTTATTTTTGGCCATTTTATATGAAAGTGTACTGTCTCTTTAAGAAACTTTACTTTTGAATTGGGGGCTGGAAATCGCAGTATAGCATTTTCAGGACACCCTGGGAAGGTTCCCAAGGTGAATTTAAATATGTATGGGGTTTATAATTGTAGTTGGCAATGGTATAAGGTTATTTTTGGCCATTTTATATGAAAGTTTACTGTCTCTTTAAGAAACTTAACTTTTGAATTGGGGGCTGGAAATCACAGTATAGCACTGTCAAGACACCCTAAGAAGGTTCCCAGGGTGATTTTAAATATGTATGGGGTTTATAATTGTAGTGGGCAATGGTATAAGGTTATTTTTGGCCATTTTATATGAAAGTGTACTGTCTCTTTAAGAAACTTAACTTTTGAATTGGGGGCTGGAAATCGCAGTATAGCATTTTCAGGACACCCTGGGAAGGTTCCCAGTGTGATTTTAAATATGTATGGGCTTTATAATTGTAGTGGGCAATGGTATAAGGTTATTTTTTGCCATTTTGTATGAAAGTGTACTGTCTCTTTAAGAAACTTAACTTTTGAATTGGGGGCTGGAAATCGCAGTATAGCAGTGTCAAGACACCCTAAGAAGGTTCCCAGGGTGATTTTAAATATGTATGGGGTTAATAATTGTGGTGGGCAATGGTATAAGGTTATTTTTGGCCATTTTATATGAAAGTGTACTGTCTCTTTAAGAAATTTCACTTTTGAATTGTGGGCTGGAAATCGCAGTATAGCACTGTCAAGACACCCTAAGAAGGTTCCCAGGGTGATTTTAAATATGTATGGGGTTTATAATTGTAGTGGGCAATGGTATAAGGTTATTTTTGGCCATTTTATATGACAGTGTACTGTCTCTTTAAGAAATTTCACTTTTGAATTGGGGGCTGGAAATCGCAGTATAGCATTTTCAGGACACCCTGGGGAGGTTCCCAGGGTGATTTTAATTATGTATGGGGTTTATAATTGTAGTGGGCAATGGTATAAGGTTATTTTTGGCCATTTTATATGAAAGTGTACTGTCTCTTTAAGAAACTTAACTTTTGAATTGGGGTCTGGAAATCGCAGTATAGCACTGTCAAGACACCCTAAGAAGGTTCCCAGGGTGATTTTAAATATGTATGGGGTTTATAATTGTAGTGGGCAATGGTATAAGGTTATTTTTGGCCATTTTATATGAAAGTGTACTGTCTCTTTAAGAAACTTAACTTTTGAATTGGGGGCTGGAAATCGCAGTATAGCATTTTCAGGACACCCTGGGAAGGTTACCAGGGTGATTTTAAATATGTATGGGGTTTATAATTGTAGTGGGCAATGGTATAAGGTTATTTTTGGCCATTTTATATGAAAGTGTACTGTCTCTTTAAGAAATTTCACTTTTGAATTGTGGGCTGGAAATCGCAGTATAGCACTGTCAAGACACCCTAAGAAGGTTCCCTGGGTGATTTTAAATATGTATGGGGTTTATAATTGTAGTGGGCAATGGTGTAAGGTTATTTTTGGCCATTTTATATGAAAGTGTACTGTCTCTTTAAGAAATTTCACTTTTGAATTGGGGCTGGAAATCGCAGCATAGCACTGTCAAGACACCCTAAGAAGGTTCCCAGGGTGATTTTAAATATGTATGGGGTTTATAATTGTAGTGGGCAATGGTATAAGGTTATTTTTGGCCATTTTATATGAAAGTGTACTGTCTCTTTAAGAAACTTAACTTTTGAATTGGGGGCTGGAAATTGCAGTATAGCATTTTCAGGACACCATGGGAAGGTTCCCAGGGTGATTTTAAATATGTATGGGGTTTATAATTGTAGTGGGCAATGGTATAAGTTTATTTTTGGCCATTTTATATGAAATTGTACTGACTCTTTAAGAAACGTAACTTTTGAATTGGGGGCTGGAAATCGCGGTATAGCACTGTCAAGACACCCTAAGAAGGTTCCCAGGGTGATTTTAAATATGTATGGGGTTAATAATTGTAGTGGGCAATGGTATAAGGTTATTTTTGGCCATTTTATATGACAGTGTACTGTCTCTTTAAGAAATTTCACTTTTGAATTGGGGGCTGGAAATCGCAGTATAGCATTTTCAGGACACCCTGGGGAGGTTCCCAGGGTGATTTTAATTATGTATGGGGTTTATAATTGTAGTGGGCAATGGTATAAGGTTATTTTTGGCCATTTTATATGAAAGTGTACTGTCTCTTTAAGAAACTTAGCTTTTGAATTGGGGGCTGGAAATCGCAGTATAGCACTGTCAAGACACCCTAAGAAGGTTCCCAGGGTGATTTTAAATATGTATGGGGTTTATAATTGTAGTGGGCAA
Organism: Phyllobates terribilis; assembly: GCF_046119375.1. Lineage (NCBI taxonomy): Eukaryota > Metazoa > Chordata > Amphibia > Anura > Dendrobatidae > Phyllobates > Phyllobates terribilis. The sequence goes on from NW_027362913.1 coordinate 2,719,926, forward strand.
TGGCATAAGGTTATTTTTGGCCATTTTATATGAAAGTGTACTGTCTCTTTAAGAACTTAACTTTTGAATTGGGGGCTGGAAATCACAGTATAGCACTGTCTAGACACCCTAAGAAGGTTCCCAGGGTGATTTTAAATATGTATGGGGTTTATAATTGTAGTGGGCAATGGTATAAGGTTATTTTTGGCCATTTTATATGAAAGTGTACTGTCTCTTTAAGAAACTTAACTTTTGAATTGGGGGCTGGAAATCGCAGTATAGCATTTTCAGGACACCCGGGGAAGGTTCCCAGGGTAATTTTAAATATGTATGGGGTTTATAATTGTAGTGGGCAATGGTATAAGGTTATTTTTGGCCATTTTATATGAAAGTGTACTGTCTCTTTAAGAAACTTTACTTTTGAATTGGGGGCTGGAAATCGCAGTATAGCACTGTCAAGACACCCTAAGAAGGTTCCCAGGTTGATTTTAAATATGTATGGGGTTTATAATTGTAGTGGCCAATGGTATAAGGTTATTTTTGGCCATTTTATATGAAAGTGTACTGTCTCTTTAAGAAATTAAACTTTTGAATTGGGGGCTGGAAATCGCATTATAGCACTGTCAAGAAACCCTAAGAAGGTTCCCAGGGTGATTTTAAATATGTATGGGGTTTATAATTGTAGTGGGCAATGGTATAAGGTTAGTTTTGGCCATTTTATATGAAAGTGTACTGTCTCTTTAAGAAACTTAACTTTTGAATTGGGGGCTGGAAATCGCAGTATAGCATTTTCAGGACAACCTGGGAAGGTTCCCAGGGTGATTTTAAATATGTATGGGGTTTATAATTGTAGCGGGCAATGGTATAAGGTTATTTTTGACCATTTTATATGAAAGTGTACTGTCTCTTTAAGAAATTTCACTTTTGAATTGTGGGCTGGAAATTGCAGTATAGCACTGTCAAGACACCCTAAGAAGATTCCCAGGGTGATTTTAAATATGTATAGGGTTTATAATTGTTGTGGGCAATGGTATAAGGTTATTTTTGGCCATTTTATATGAAAGTGTACTGTATATTTAAGAAATTTCACTTTTGAATTGGGGGCTGGAAATCGCAGCATAGCATTTGGTATAAGTTTATTTTTGGCCATTTTATATGAAATTGTACTGTCTCTTTAAGAAACGTAACTTTTGAATTGGGGGCTGGAAATCGCAGTATAGCACTGTCAAGACACCCTAAGAAGGTTCCCAGGGTGATTTTAAATATGTATGGGGTTTATAATTGTAGTGGGCAATGGTATAAGGTTATTTTTGGCCATTTTATATGAAAGTGTACTGTCTCTTTAAGAAACTTTACTTTTGAATTGGGGGCTGGAAATCGCAGTATAGCATTTTCAGGACACCCTGGGAAGGTTCCCAAGGTGAATTTAAATATGTATGGGGTTTATAATTGTAGTTGGCAATGGTATAAGGTTATTTTTGGCCATTTTATATGAAAGTTTACTGTCTCTTTAAGAAACTTAACTTTTGAATTGGGGGCTGGAAATCACAGTATAGCACTGTCAAGACACCCTAAGAAGGTTCCCAGGGTGATTTTAAATATGTATGGGGTTTATAATTGTAGTGGGCAATGGTATAAGGTTATTTTTGGCCATTTTATATGAAAGTGTACTGTCTCTTTAAGAAACTTAACTTTTGAATTGGGGGCTGGAAATCGCAGTATAGCATTTTCAGGACACCCTGGGAAGGTTCCCAGTGTGATTTTAAATATGTATGGGCTTTATAATTGTAGTGGGCAATGGTATAAGGTTATTTTTTGCCATTTTGTATGAAAGTGTACTGTCTCTTTAAGAAACTTAACTTTTGAATTGGGGGCTGGAAATCGCAGTATAGCAGTGTCAAGACACCCTAAGAAGGTTCCCAGGGTGATTTTAAATATGTATGGGGTTAATAATTGTGGTGGGCAATGGTATAAGGTTATTTTTGGCCATTTTATATGAAAGTGTACTGTCTCTTTAAGAAATTTCACTTTTGAATTGTGGGCTGGAAATCGCAGTATAGCACTGTCAAGACACCCTAAGAAGGTTCCCAGGGTGATTTTAAATATGTATGGGGTTTATAATTGTAGTGGGCAATGGTATAAGGTTATTTTTGGCCATTTTATATGACAGTGTACTGTCTCTTTAAGAAATTTCACTTTTGAATTGGGGGCTGGAAATCGCAGTATAGCATTTTCAGGACACCCTGGGGAGGTTCCCAGGGTGATTTTAATTATGTATGGGGTTTATAATTGTAGTGGGCAATGGTATAAGGTTATTTTTGGCCATTTTATATGAAAGTGTACTGTCTCTTTAAGAAACTTAACTTTTGAATTGGGGTCTGGAAATCGCAGTATAGCACTGTCAAGACACCCTAAGAAGGTTCCCAGGGTGATTTTAAATATGTATGGGGTTTATAATTGTAGTGGGCAATGGTATAAGGTTATTTTTGGCCATTTTATATGAAAGTGTACTGTCTCTTTAAGAAACTTAACTTTTGAATTGGGGGCTGGAAATCGCAGTATAGCATTTTCAGGACACCCTGGGAAGGTTACCAGGGTGATTTTAAATATGTATGGGGTTTATAATTGTAGTGGGCAATGGTATAAGGTTATTTTTGGCCATTTTATATGAAAGTGTACTGTCTCTTTAAGAAATTTCACTTTTGAATTGTGGGCTGGAAATCGCAGTATAGCACTGTCAAGACACCCTAAGAAGGTTCCCTGGGTGATTTTAAATATGTATGGGGTTTATAATTGTAGTGGGCAATGGTGTAAGGTTATTTTTGGCCATTTTATATGAAAGTGTACTGTCTCTTTAAGAAATTTCACTTTTGAATTGGGGCTGGAAATCGCAGCATAGCACTGTCAAGACACCCTAAGAAGGTTCCCAGGGTGATTTTAAATATGTATGGGGTTTATAATTGTAGTGGGCAATGGTATAAGGTTATTTTTGGCCATTTTATATGAAAGTGTACTGTCTCTTTAAGAAACTTAACTTTTGAATTGGGGGCTGGAAATTGCAGTATAGCATTTTCAGGACACCATGGGAAGGTTCCCAGGGTGATTTTAAATATGTATGGGGTTTATAATTGTAGTGGGCAATGGTATAAGTTTATTTTTGGCCATTTTATATGAAATTGTACTGACTCTTTAAGAAATGTAACTTTTGAATTGGGGGCTGGAAATCGCGGTATAGCACTGTCAAGACACCCTAAGAAGGTTCCCAGGGTGATTTTAAATATGTATGGGGTTAATAATTGTAGTGGGCAATGGTATAAGGTTATTTTTGGCCATTTTATATGACAGTGTACTGTCTCTTTAAGAAATTTCACTTTTGAATTGGGGGCTGGAAATCGCAGTATAGCATTTTCAGGACACCCTGGGGAGGTTCCCAGGGTGATTTTAATTATGTATGGGGTTTATAATTGTAGTGGGCAATGGTATAAGGTTATTTTTGGCCATTTTATATGAAAGTGTACTGTCTCTTTAAGAAACTTAGCTTTTGAATTGGGGGCTGGAAATCGCAGTATAGCACTGTCAAGACACCCTAAGAAGGTTCCCAGGGTGATTTTAAATATGTATGGGGTTTATAATTGTAGTGGGCAATGGCATAAGGTTATTTTTGGCCATTTTATATGAAAGTGTACTGTCTCTTTAAGAACTTAACTTTTGAATTGGGGGCTGGAAATCACAGTATAGCACTGTCAAGACACCCTAAGAAGGTTCCCAGGGTGATTTTAAATATGTATGGGGTTTATAATTGTAGTGGGCAATGGTATAAGGTTATTTTTGGCCATTTTATATGAAAGTGTACTGTCTCTTTAAGAAACTTAACTTTTGAATTGGGGGCTGGAAATCGCAGTATAGCATTTTCAGGACACCCGGGGAAGGTTCCCAGGGTAATTTTAAATATGTATGGGGTTTATAATTGTAGTGGGCAATGGTATAAGGTTATTTTTGGCCATTTTATATGAAAGTGTACTGTCTCTTTAAGAAACTTTACTTTTGAATTGGGGGCTGGAAATCGCAGTATAGCACTGTCAAGACACCCTAAGAAGGTTCCCAGGTTGATTTTAAATATGTATGGGGTTTATAATTGTAGTGGCCAATGGTATAAGGTTATTTTTGGCCATTTTATATGAAAGTGTACTGTCTCTTTAAGAAATTAAACTTTTGAATTGGGGGCTGGAAATCGCATTATAGCACTGTCAAGAAACCCTAAGAAGGTTCCCAGGGTGATTTTAAATATGTATGGGGTTTATAATTGTAGTGGGCAATGGTATAAGGTTAGTTTTGGCCATTTTATATGAAAGTGTACTGTCTCTTTAAGAAACTTAACTTTTGAATTGGGGGCTGGAAATCGCAGTATAGCATTTTCAGGACAACCTGGGAAGGTTCCCAGGGTGATTTTAAATATGTATGGGCTTTATAATTGTAGTGGGCAATGGTATAAGGTTATTTTTGGCCATTTTATATGAAAGTGTACTGTCTCTTTAAGAAATTTCACTTTTGAATTGTGGGCTGGAAATCGCAGTATAGCACTGTCAAGACACCCTAAGAAGGTTCCCAGGGTGATTTTAAATATGTATGGGGTTTATAATTGTAGTGGGCAATGGTATAAGGTTATTTTTGGCCATTTTATATGAAAGTGTACTGTCTCTTTAAGAACGTAACTTTTGAATTGTGGGCTGGAAATCGCAGTATAGCACTATCAAGACACCCTAAGAAGGTTCCCAGGGTGATTTTAAATATGTATGGGGTTTATAATTGTAGTGGGCAATGGTATAAGGTTATTTTTGGCCATTTTATATGAAAGTGTACTGTCTCTTTAAGAACGTAACTTTTGAATTGGGGGCTGGAAATCGCAGTATAGCACTGTCAAGACACCTTGATATGGTTCCCAGGGTGATTTTAAATATGTATGGGGTTTATAATTGTAGTGGGCAATGGTATAAGGTTATTTTTGGCCATTTTATATGAAAGTGTACTGTCTCTTTAAGAAACTTAACTTTTGAATTGGGGGCTGGAAATCGCAGTATAGCATTTTCAGGACAACCTGGGAAGGTTCCCATGGTGATTTTAAATATGTATGGGCTTTATAATTGTAGTGGGCAATGGTATAAGGTTATTTTTTGCCATTTTATATGAAAGTGTACTGTCTCTTTAAGAAATTAAACTTTTGAATTGGGGGCTGGAAATCGCATTATAGCACTGTCAAGAAACCCTAAGAAGGTTCCCAGGGTGATTTTAAATATGTATGGGGTTTGTAATTGTAGTGGGCAATGGTATAAGGTTATTTTTGGCCATTTTATATGAAAGTGTACTGTCTCTTTAAGAAATTTCACTTTTGAATTGGGAGCTGGAAATCGCAGTATAGCACTGTCAAGACACCTTGATATGGTTCCCAGGGTGATTTTAAATATGTATGGGGTTTATAATTGTAGTGGGCAATGGTATAAGGTTATTTTTGGCCATTTTATATGAAAGTGTACTGTCTCTTTAAGAAACTTAACTTTTGAATTGGGGGCTGGAAATCGCAGTATAGCATTTTCAGGACACCCTAAGAAGGTTCCCAGGGTGATTTTAAATATGTATGGGGTTTATAATTGTAGTGGGCAATGGTATAAGGTTATTTTTGGCCATTTTAGATGAAAGTGTACTGTCTCTTTAAGAAACTTAACTTTTGAATTGGGGTCTGGAAATCGCAGTATAGCACTGTCAAGACACCCTAAGAAGGTTCCCAGGGTGATTTTAAATATGTATGGGGTTTATAATTGTAGTGGGCAATGGTATAAGGTTATTTTTGGCCATTTTATATGAAAGTGTACTGTCTCTTTAAGAAACTTAACTTTTGAATTGGGGGCTGGAAATCGCAGTATAGCATTTTCAGGACACCCTGGGAAGGTTACCAGGGTGATTTTAAATATGTATGGGGTTTATAATTGTAGTGGGCAATGGTATAAGGTTATTTTTGGCCATTTTATATGAAAGTGTACTGTCTCTTTAAGAAATTTCACTTTTGAATTGTGGGCTGGAAATCGCAGTATAGCACTGTCAAGACACCCTAAGAAGGTTCCCTGGGTGATTTTAAATATGTATGGGGTTTATAATTGTAGTGGGCAATGGTGTAAGGTTATTTTTGGCCATTTTATATGAAAGTGTACTGTCTCTTTAAGAAATTTCACTTTTGAATTGGGGCTGGAAATCGCAGCATAGCACTGTCAAGACACCCTAAGAAGGTTCCCAGGGTGATTTTAAATATGTATGGGGTTTATAATTGTAGTGGGCAATGGTATAAGGTTATTTTTGGCCATTTTATATGAAAGTGTACTGTCTCTTTAAGAAACTTAACTTTTGAATTGGGGCTGGAAATTGCAGTATAGCATTTTCAGGACACCATGGGAAGGTTCCCAGGGTGATTTTAAATATGTATGGGGTTTATAATTGTAGTGGGCAATGGTATAAGTTTATTTTTGGCCATTTTATATGAAATTGTACTGACTCTTTAAGAAACGTAACTTTTGAATTGGGGGCTGGAAATCGCGGTATAGCACTGTCAAGACACCCTAAGAAGGTTCCCAGGGTGATTTTAAATATGTATGGGGTTAATAATTGTAGTGGGCAATGGTATAAGGTTATTTTTGGCCATTTTATATGACAGTGTACTGTCTCTTTAAGAAATTTCACTTTTGAATTGGGGGCTGGAAATCGCAGTATAGCATTTTCAGGACACCCTGGGGAGGTTCCCAGGGTGATTTTAATTATGTATGGGGTTTATAATTGTAGTGGGCAATGGTATAAGGTTATTTTTGGCCATTTTATATGAAAGTGTACTGTCTCTTTAAGAAACTTAGCTTTTGAATTGGGGGCTGGAAATCGCAGTATAGCACTGTCAAGACACCCTAAGAAGGTTCCCAGGGTGATTTTAAATATGTATGGGGTTTATAATTGTAGTGGGCAATGGCATAAGGTTATTTTTGGCCATTTTATATGAAAGTGTACTGTCTCTTTAAGAACTTAACTTTTGAATTGGGGGCTGGAAATCACAGTATAGCACTGTCAAGACACCCTAAGAAGGTTCCCAGGGTGATTTTAAATATGTATGGGGTTTATAATTGTAGTGGGCAATGGTATAAGGTTATTTTTGGCCATTTTATATGAAAGTGTACTGTCTCTTTAAGAAACTTAACTTTTGAATTGGGGGCTGGAAATCGCAGTATAGCATTTTCAGGACACCCGGGGAAGGTTCCCAGGGTAATTTTAAATATGTATGGGGTTTATAATTGTAGTGGGCAATGGTATAAGGTTATTTTTGGCCATTTTATATGAAAGTGTACTGTCTCTTTAAGAAACTTTACTTTTGAATTGGGGGCTGGAAATCGCAGTATAGCACTGTCAAGACACCCTAAGAAGGTTCCCAGGTTGATTTTAAATATGTATGGGGTTTATAATTGTAGTGGCCAATGGTATAAGGTTATTTTTGGCCATTTTATATGAAAGTGTACTGTCTCTTTAAGAAATTAAACTTTTGAATTGGGGGCTGGAAATCGCATTATAGCACTGTCAAGAAACCCTAAGAAGGTTCCCAGGGTGATTTTAAATATGTATGGGGTTTATAATTGTAGTGGGCAATGGTATAAGGTTAGTTTTGGCCATTTTATATGAAAGTGTACTGTCTCTTTAAGAAACTTAACTTTTGAATTGGGGGCTGGAAATCGCAGTATAGCATTTTCAGGACAACCTGGGAAGGTTCCCAGGGTGATTTTAAATATGTATGGGGTTTATAATTGTAGCGGGCAATGGTATAAGGTTATTTTTGACCATTTTATATGAAAGTGTACTGTCTCTTTAAGAAATTTCACTTTTGAATTGTGGGCTGGAAATTGCAGTATAGCACTGTCAAGACACCCTAAGAAGATTCCCAGGGTGATTTTAAATATGTATAGGGTTTATAATTGTTGTGGGCAATGGTATAAGGTTATTTTTGGCCATTTTATATGAAAGTGTACTGTATATTTAAGAAATTTCACTTTTGAATTGGGGGCTGGAAATCGCAGCATAGCATTTGGTATAAGTTTATTTTTGGCCATTTTATATGAAATTGTACTGTCTCTTTAAGAAACGTAACTTTTGAATTGGGGGCTGGAAATCGCAGTATAGCACTGTCAAGACACCCTAAGAAGGTTCCCAGGGTGATTTTAAATATGTATGGGGTTTATAATTGTAGTGGGCAATGGTATAAGGTTATTTTTGGCCATTTTATATGAAAGTGTACTGTCTCTTTAAGAAACTTTACTTTTGAATTGGGGGCTGGAAATCGCAGTATAGCATTTTCAGGACACCCTGGGAAGGTTCCCAAGGTGAATTTAAATATGTATGGGGTTTATAATTGTAGTTGGCAATGGTATAAGGTTATTTTTGGCCATTTTATATGAAAGTTTACTGTCTCTTTAAGAAACTTAACTTTTGAATTGGGGGCTGGAAATCACAGTATAGCACTGTCAAGACACCCTAAGAAGGTTCCCAGGGTGATTTTAAATATGTATGGGGTTTATAATTGTAGTGGGCAATGGTATAAGGTTATTTTTGGCCATTTTATATGAAAGTGTACTGTCTCTTTAAGAAACTTAACTTTTGAATTGGGGGCTGGAAATCGCAGTATAGCATTTTCAGGACACCCTGGGAAGGTTCCCAGTGTGATTTTAAATATGTATGGGCTTTATAATTGTAGTGGGCAATGGTATAAGGTTATTTTTTGCCATTTTGTATGAAAGTGTACTGTCTCTTTAAGAAACTTAACTTTTGAATTGGGGGCTGGAAATCGCAGTATAGCAGTGTCAAGACACCCTAAGAAGGTTCCCAGGGTGATTTTAAATATGTATGGGGTTAATAATTGTGGTGGGCAATGGTATAAGGTTATTTTTGGCCATTTTATATGAAAGTGTACTGTCTCTTTAAGAAATTTCACTTTTGAATTGTGGGCTGGAAATCGCAGTATAGCACTGTCAAGACACCCTAAGAAGGTTCCCAGGGTGATTTTAAATATGTATGGGGTTTATTATTGTAGTGGGCAATGGTATAAGGTTATTTTTGGCCATTTTATATGACAGTGTACTGTCTCTTTAAGAAATTTCACTTTTGAATTGGGGGCTGGAAATCGCAGTATAGCATTTTCAGGACACCCTGGGGAGGTTCCCAGGGTGATTTTAATTATGTATGGGGTTTATAATTGTAGTGGGCAATGGTATAAGGTTATTTTTGGCCATTTTATATGAAAGTGTACTGTCTCTTTAAGAAACTTAACTTTTGAATTGGGGTCTGGAAATCGCAGTATAGCACTGTCAAGACACCCTAAGAAGGTTCCCAGGGTGATTTTAAATATGTATGGGGTTTATAATTGTAGTGGGCAATGGTATAAGGTTATTTTTGGCCATTTTATATGAAAGTGTACTGTCTCTTTAAGAAACTTAACTTTTGAATTGGGGGCTGGAAATCGCAGTATAGCATTTTCAGGACACCCTGGGAAGGTTACCAGGGTGATTTTAAATATGTATGGGGTTTATAATTGTAGTGGGCAATGGTATAAGGTTATTTTTGGCCATTTTATATGAAAGTGTACTGTCTCTTTAAGAAATTTCACTTTTGAATTGTGGGCTGGAAATCGCAGTATAGCACTGTCAAGACACCCTAAGAAGGTTCCCTGGGTGATTTTAAATATGTATGGGGTTTATAATTGTAGTGGGCAATGGTGTAAGGTTATTTTTGGCCATTTTATATGAAAGTGTACTGTCTCTTTAAGAAATTTCACTTTTGAATAGGGGCTGGAAATCGCAGCATAGCACTGTCAAGACACCCTAAGAAGGTTCCCAGGGTGATTTTAAATATGTATGGGGTTTATAATTGTAGTGGGCAATGGTATAAGGTTATTTTTGGCCATTTTATATGAAAGTGTACTGTCTCTTTAAGAAACTTAACTTTTGAATTGGGGGCTGGAAATTGCAGTATAGCATTTTCAGGACACCATGGGAAGGTTCCCAGGGTGATTTTAAATATGTATGGGGTTTATAATTGTAGTGGGCAATGGTATAAGTTTATTTTTGGCCATTTTATATGAAATTGTACTGACTCTTTAAGAAATGTAACTTTTGAATTGGGGGCTGGAAATCGCGGTATAGCACTGTCAAGACACCCTAAGAAGGTTCCCAGGGTGATTTTAAATATGTATGGGGTTAATAATTGTAGTGGGCAATGGTATAAGGTTATTTTTGGCCATTTTATATGACAGTGTACTGTCTCTTTAAGAAATTTCACTTTTGAATTGGGGGCTGGAAATCGCAGTATAGCATTTTCAGGACACCCTGGGGAGGTTCCCAGGGTGATTTTAATTATGTATGGGGTTTATAATTGTAGTGGGCAATGGTATAAGGTTATTTTTGGCCATTTTATATGAAAGTGTACTGTCTCTTTAAGAAACTTAGCTTTTGAATTGGGGGCTGGAAATCGCAGTATAGCACTGTCAAGACACCCTAAGAAGGTTCCCAGGGTGATTTTAAATATGTATGGGGTTTATAATTGTAGTGGGCAATGGCATAAGGTTATTTTTGGCCATTTTATATGAAAGTGTACTGTCTCTTTAAGAACTTAACTTTTGAATTGGGGGCTGGAAATCACAGTATAGCACTGTCAAGACACCCTAAGAAGGTTCCCAGGGTGATTTTAAATATGTATGGGGTTTATAATTGTAGTGGGCAATGGTATAAGGTTATTTTTGGCCATTTTATATGAAAGTGTACTGTCTCTTTAAGAAACTTAACTTTTGAATTGGGGGCTGGAAATCGCAGTATAGCATTTTCAGGACACCCGGGGAAGGTTCCCAGGGTAATTTTAAATATGTATGGGGTTTATAATTGTAGTGGGCAATGGTATAAGGTTATTTTTGGCCATTTTATATGAAAGTGTACTGTCTCTTTAAGAAACTTTACTTTTGAATTGGGGGCTGGAAATCGCAGTATAGCACTGTCAAGACACCCTAAGAAGGTTCCCAGGTTGATTTTAAATATGTATGGGGTTTATAATTGTAGTGGCCAATGGTATAAGGTTATTTTTGGCCATTTTATATGAAAGTGTACTGTCTCTTTAAGAAATTAAACTTTTGAATTGGGGGCTGGAAATCGCATTATAGCACTGTCAAGAAACCCTAAGAAGGTTCCCAGGGTGATTTTAAATATGTATGGGGTTTATAATTGTAGTGGGCAATGGTATAAGGTTAGTTTTGGCCATTTTATATGAAAGTGTACTGTCTCTTTAAGAAACTTAACTTTTGAATTGGGGGCTGGAAATCGCAGTATAGCATTTTCAGGACAACCTGGGAAGGTTCCCAGGGTGATTTTAAATATGTATGGGCTTTATAATTGTAGTGGGCAATGGTATAAGGTTATTTTTGGCCATTTTATATGAAAGTGTACTGTCTCTTTAAGAAATTTCACTTTTGAATTGTGGGCTGGAAATCGCAGTATAGCACTGTCAAGACACCCTAAGAAGGTTCCCAGGGTGATTTTAAATATGTATGGGGTTTATAATTGTAGTGGGCAATGGTATAAGGTTATTTTTGGCCATTTTATATGAAAGTGTACTGTCTCTTTAAGAACGTAACTTTTGAATTGTGGGCTGGAAATCGCAGTATAGCACTATCAAGACACCCTAAGAAGGTTCCCAGGGTGATTTTAAATATGTATGGGGTTTATAATTGTAGTGGGCAATGGTATAAGGTTATTTTTGGCCATTTTATATGAAAGTGTACTGTCTCTTTAAGAACGTAACTTTTGAATTGGGGGCTGGAAATCGCAGTATAGCACTGTCAAGACACCTTGATATGGTTCCCAGGGTGATTTTAAATATGTATGGGGTTTATAATTGTAGTGGGCAATGGTATAAGGTTATTTTTGGCCATTTTATATGAAAGTGTACTGTCTCTTTAAGAAACTTAACTTTTGAATTGGGGGCTGGAAATCGCAGTATAGCATTTTCAGGACAACCTGGGAAGGTTCCCATGGTGATTTTAAATATGTATGGGGTTTGTAATTGTAGTGGGCAATGGTATAAGGTTATTTTTGGCCATTTTATATGAAAGTGTACTGTCTCTTTAAGAAATTTCACTTTTGAATTGGGAGCTGGAAATCGCAGTATAGCACTGTCAAGACACCTTGATATGGTTCCCAGGGTGATTTTAAATATGTATGGGGTTTATAATTGTAGTGGGCAATGGTATAAGGTTATTTTTGGCCATTTTATATGAAAGTGTACTGTCTCTTTAAGAAACTTAACTTTTGAATTGGGGGCTGGAAATCGCAGTATAGCATTTTCAGGACACCCTAAGAAGGTTCCCAGGGTGATTTTAAATATGTATGGGGTTTATAATTGTAGTGGGCAATGGTATAAGGTTATTTTTGGCCATTTTAGATGAAAGTGTACTGTCTCTTTAAGAAACTTAACTTTTGAATTGGGGTCTGGAAATCGCAGTATAGCACTGTCAAGACACCCTAAGAAGGTTCCCAGGGTGATTTTAAATATGTATGGGGTTTATAATTGTAGTGGGCAATGGTATAAGGTTATTTTTGGCCATTTTATATGAAAGTGTACTGTCTCTTTAAGAAACTTAACTTTTGAATTGGGGGCTGGAAATCGCAGTATAGCATTTTCAGGACACCCTGGGAAGGTTACCAGGGTGATTTTAAATATGTATGGGGTTTATAATTGTAGTGGGCAATGGTATAAGGTTATTTTTGGCCATTTTATATGAAAGTGTACTGTCTCTTTAAGAAATTTCACTTTTGAATTGTGGGCTGGAAATCGCAGTATAGCACTGTCAAGACACCCTAAGAAGGTTCCCTGGGTGATTTTAAATATGTATGGGGTTTATAATTGTAGTGGGCAATGGTGTAAGGTTATTTTTGGCCATTTTATATGAAAGTGTACTGTCTCTTTAAGAAATTTCACTTTTGAATTGGGGCTGGAAATCGCAGCATAGCACTGTCAAGACACCCTAAGAAGGTTCCCAGGGTGATTTTAAATATGTATGGGGTTTATAATTGTAGTGGGCAATGGTATAAGGTTATTTTTGGCCATTTTATATGAAAGTGTACTGTCTCTTTAAGAAACTTAACTTTTGAATTGGGGGCTGGAAATTGCAGTATAGCATTTTCAGGACACCATGGGAAGGTTCCCAGGGTGATTTTAAATATGTATGGGGTTTATAATTGTAGTGGGCAATGGTATAAGTTTATTTTTGGCCATTTTATATGAAATTGTACTGACTCTTTAAGAAACGTAACTTTTGAATTGGGGGCTGGAAATCGCGGTATAGCACTGTCAAGACACCCTAAGAAGGTTCCCAGGGTGATTTTAAATATGTATGGGGTTAATAATTGTAGTGGGCAATGGTATAAGGTTATTTTTGGCCATTTTATATGACAGTGTACTGTCTCTTTAAGAAATTTCACTTTTGAATTGGGGGCTGGAAATCGCAGTATAGCATTTTCAGGACACCCTGGGGAGGTTCCCAGGGTGATTTTAATTATGTATGGGGTTTATAATTGTAGTGGGCAATGGTATAAGGTTATTTTTGGCCATTTTATATGAAAGTGTACTGTCTCTTTAAGAAACTTAGCTTTTGAATTGGGGGCTGGAAATCGCAGTATAGCACTGTCAAGACACCCTAAGAAGGTTCCCAGGGTGATTTTAAATATGTATGGGGTTTATAATTGTAGTGGGCAATGGCATAAGGTTATTTTTGGCCATTTTATATGAAAGTGTACTGTCTCTTTAAGAACTTAACTTTTGAATTGGGGGCTGGAAATCACAGTATAGCACTGTCAAGACACCCTAAGAAGGTTCCCAGGGTGATTTTAAATATGTATGGGGTTTATAATTGTAGTGGGCAATGGTATAAGGTTATTTTTGGCCATTTTATATGAAAGTGTACTGTCTCTTTAAGAAACTTAACTTTTGAATTGGGGGCTGGAAATCGCAGTATAGCATTTTCAGGACACCCGGGGAAGGTTCCCAGGGTAATTTTAAATATGTATGGGGTTTATAATTGTAGTGGGCAATGGTATAAGGTTATTTTTGGCCATTTTATATGAAAGTGTACTGTCTCTTTAAGAAACTTTACTTTTGAATTGGGGGCTGGAAATCGCAGTATAGCACTGTCAAGACACCCTAAGAAGGTTCCCAGGTTGATTTTAAATATGTATGGGGTTTATAATTGTAGTGGCCAATGGTATAAGGTTATTTTTGGCCATTTTATATGAAAGTGTACTGTCTCTTTAAGAAATTAAACTTTTGAATTGGGGGCTGGAAATCGCATTATAGCACTGTCAAGAAACCCTAAGAAGGTTCCCAGGGTGATTTTAAATATGTATGGGGTTTATAATTGTAGTGGGCAATGGTATAAGGTTAGTTTTGGCCATTTTATATGAAAGTGTACTGTCTCTTTAAGAAACTTAACTTTTGAATTGGGGGCTGGAAATCGCAGTATAGCATTTTCAGGACAACCTGGGAAGGTTCCCAGGGTGATTTTAAATATGTATGGGGTTTATAATTGTAGCGGGCAATGGTATAAGGTTATTTTTGACCATTTTATATGAAAGTGTACTGTCTCTTTAAGAAATTTCACTTTTGAATTGTGGGCTGGAAATTGCAGTATAGCACTGTCAAGACACCCTAAGAAGATTCCCAGGGTGATTTTAAATATGTATAGGGTTTATAATTGTTGTGGGCAATGGTATAAGGTTATTTTTGGCCATTTTATATGAAAGTGTACTGTATATTTAAGAAATTTCACTTTTGAATTGGGGGCTGGAAATCGCAGCATAGCATTTGGTATAAGTTTATTTTTGGCCATTTTATATGAAATTGTACTGTCTCTTTAAGAAACGTAACTTTTGAATTGGGGGCTGGAAATCGCAGTATAGCACTGTCAAGACACCCTAAGAAGGTTCCCAGGGTGATTTTAAATATGTATGGGGTTTATAATTGTAGTGGGCAATGGTATAAGGTTATTTTTGGCCATTTTATATGAAAGTGTACTGTCTCTTTAAGAAACTTTACTTTTGAATTGGGGGCTGGAAATCGCAGTATAGCATTTTCAGGACACCCTGGGAAGGTTCCCAAGGTGAATTTAAATATGTATGGGGTTTATAATTGTAGTTGGCAATGGTATAAGGTTATTTTTGGCCATTTTATATGAAAGTTTACTGTCTCTTTAAGAAACTTAACTTTTGAATTGGGGGCTGGAAATCACAGTATAGCACTGTCAAGACACCCTAAGAAGGTTCCCAGGGTGATTTTAAATATGTATGGGGTTTATAATTGTAGTGGGCAATGGTATAAGGTTATTTTTGGCCATTTTATATGAAAGTGTACTGTCTCTTTAAGAAACTTAACTTTTGAATTGGGGGCTGGAAATCGCAGTATAGCATTTTCAGGACACCCTGGGAAGGTTCCCAGTGTGATTTTAAATATGTATGGGCTTTATAATTGTAGTGGGCAATGGTATAAGGTTATTTTTTGCCATTTTGTATGAAAGTGTACTGTCTCTTTAAGAAACTTAACTTTTGAATTGGGGGCTGGAAATCGCAGTATAGCAGTGTCAAGACACCCTAAGAAGGTTCCCAGGGTGATTTTAAATATGTATGGGGTTAATAATTGTGGTGGGCAATGGTATAAGGTTATTTTTGGCCATTTTATATGAAAGTGTACTGTCTCTTTAAGAAATTTCACTTTTGAATTGTGGGCTGGAAATCGCAGTATAGCACTGTCAAGACACCCTAAGAAGGTTCCCAGGGTGATTTTAAATATGTATGGGGTTTATAATTGTAGTGGGCAATGGTATAAGGTTATTTTTGGCCATTTTATATGACAGTGTACTGTCTCTTTAAGAAATTTCACTTTTGAATTGGGGGCTGGAAATCGCAGTATAGCATTTTCAGGACACCCTGGGGAGGTTCCCAGGGTGATTTTAATTATGTATGGGGTTTATAATTGTAGTGGGCAATGGTATAAGGTTATTTTTGGCCATTTTATATGAAAGTGTACTGTCTCTTTAAGAAACTTAACTTTTGAATTGGGGTCTGGAAATCGCAGTATAGCACTGTCAAGACACCCTAAGAAGGTTCCCAGGGTGATTTTAAATATGTATGGGGTTTATAATTGTAGTGGGCAATGGTATAAGGTTATTTTTGGCCATTTTATATGAAAGTGTACTGTCTCTTTAAGAAACTTAACTTTTGAATTGGGGGCTGGAAATCGCAGTATAGCATTTTCAGGACACCCTGGGAAGGTTACCAGGGTGATTTTAAATATGTATGGGGTTTATAATTGTAGTGGGCAATGGTATAAGGTTATTTTTGGCCATTTTATATGAAAGTGTACTGTCTCTTTAAGAAATTTCACTTTTGAATTGTGGGCTGGAAATCGCAGTATAGCACTGTCAAGACACCCTAAGAAGGTTCCCTGGGTGATTTTAAATATGTATGGGGTTTATAATTGTAGTGGGCAATGGTGTAAGGTTATTTTTGGCCATTTTATATGAAAGTGTACTGTCTCTTTAAGAAATTTCACTTTTGAATTGGGGCTGGAAATCGCAGCATAGCACTGTCAAGACACCCTAAGAAGGTTCCCAGGGTGATTTTAAATATGTATGGGGTTTATAATTGTAGTGGGCAATGGTATAAGGTTATTTTTGGCCATTTTATATGAAAGTGTACTGTCTCTTTAAGAAACTTAACTTTTGAATTGGGGGCTGGAAATTGCAGTATAGCATTTTCAGGACACCATGGGAAGGTTCCCAGGGTGATTTTAAATATGTATGGGGTTTATAATTGTAGTGGGCAATGGTATAAGTTTATTTTTGGCCATTTTATATGAAATTGTACTGACTCTTTAAGAAATGTAACTTTTGAATTGGGGGCTGGAAATCGCGGTATAGCACTGTCAAGACACCCTAAGAAGGTTCCCAGGGTGATTTTAAATATGTATGGGGTTAATAATTGTAGTGGGCAATGGTATAAGGTTATTTTTGGCCATTTTATATGACAGTGTACTGTCTCTTTAAGAAATTTCACTTTTGAATTGGGGGCTGGAAATCGCAGTATAGCATTTTCAGGACACCCTGGGGAGGTTCCCAGGGTGATTTTAATTATGTATGGGGTTTATAATTGTAGTGGGCAATGGTATAAGGTTATTTTTGGCCATTTTATATGAAAGTGTACTGTCTCTTTAAGAAACTTAGCTTTTGAATTGGGGGCTGGAAATCGCAGTATAGCACTGTCAAGACACCCTAAGAAGGTTCCCAGGGTGATTTTAAATATGTATGGGGTTTATAATTGTAGTGGGCAATGGCATAAGGTTATTTTTGGCCATTTTATATGAAAGTGTACTGTCTCTTTAAGAACTTAACTTTTGAATTGGGGGCTGGAAATCACAGTATAGCACTGTCAAGACACCCTAAGAAGGTTCCCAGGGTGATTTTAAATATGTATGGGGTTTATAATTGTAGTGGGCAATGGTATAAGGTTATTTTTGGCCATTTTATATGAAAGTGTACTGTCTCTTTAAGAAACTTAACTTTTGAATTGGGGGCTGGAAATCGCAGTATAGCATTTTCAGGACACCCGGGGAAGGTTCCCAGGGTAATTTTAAATATGTATGGGGTTTATAATTGTAGTGGGCAATGGTATAAGGTTATTTTTGGCCATTTTATATGAAAGTGTACTGTCTCTTTAAGAAACTTTACTTTTGAATTGGGGGCTGGAAATCGCAGTATAGCACTGTCAAGACACCCTAAGAAGGTTCCCAGGTTGATTTTAAATATGTATGGGGTTTATAATTGTAGTGGCCAATGGTATAAGGTTATTTTTGGCCATTTTATATGAAAGTGTACTGTCTCTTTAAGAAATTAAACTTTTGAATTGGGGGCTGGAAATCGCATTATAGCACTGTCAAGAAACCCTAAGAAGGTTCCCAGGGTGATTTTAAATATGTATGGGGTTTATAATTGTAGTGGGCAATGGTATAAGGTTAGTTTTGGCCATTTTATATGAAAGTGTACTGTCTCTTTAAGAAACTTAACTTTTGAATTGGGGGCTGGAAATCGCAGTATAGCATTTTCAGGACAACCTGGGAAGGTTCCCAGGGTGATTTTAAATATGTATGGGCTTTATAATTGTAGTGGGCAATGGTATAAGGTTATTTTTGGCCATTTTATATGAAAGTGTACTGTCTCTTTAAGAAATTTCACTTTTGAATTGTGGGCTGGAAATCGCAGTATAGCACTGTCAAGACACCCTAAGAAGGTTCCCAGGGTGATTTTAAATATGTATGGGGTTTATAATTGTAGTGGGCAATGGTATAAGGTTATTTTTGGCCATTTTATATGAAAGTGTACTGTCTCTTTAAGAACGTAACTTTTGAATTGTGGGCTGGAAATCGCAGTATAGCACTATCAAGACACCCTAAGAAGGTTCCCAGGGTGATTTTAAATATGTATGGGGTTTATAATTGTAGTGGGCAATGGTATAAGGTTATTTTTGGCCATTTTATATGAAAGTGTACTGTCTCTTTAAGAACGTAACTTTTGAATTGGGGGCTGGAAATCGCAGTATAGCACTGTCAAGACACCTTGATATGGTTCCCAGGGTGATTTTAAATATGTATGGGGTTTATAATTGTAGTGGGCAATGGTATAAGGTTATTTTTGGCCATTTTATATGAAAGTGTACTGTCTCTTTAAGAAACTTAACTTTTGAATTGGGGGCTGGAAATCGCAGTATAGCATTTTCAGGACAACCTGGGAAGGTTCCCATGGTGATTTTAAATATGTATGGGCTTTATAATTGTAGTGGGCAATGGTATAAGGTTATTTTTTGCCATTTTATATGAAAGTGTACTGTCTCTTTAAGAAATTAAACTTTTGAATTGGGGGCTGGAAATCGCATTATAGCACTGTCAAGAAACCCTAAGAAGGTTCCCAGGGTGATTTTAAATATGTATGGGGTTTGTAATTGTAGTGGGCAATGGTATAAGGTTATTTTTGGCCATTTTATATGAAAGTGTACTGTCTCTTTAAGAAATTTCACTTTTGAATTGGGAGCTGGAAATCGCAGTATAGCACTGTCAAGACACCTTGATATGGTTCCCAGGGTGATTTTAAATATGTATGGGGTTTATAATTGTAGTGGGCAATGGTATAAGGTTATTTTTGGCCATTTTATATGAAAGTGTACTGTCTCTTTAAGAAACTTAACTTTTGAATTGGGGGCTGGAAATCGCAGTATAGCATTTTCAGGACACCCTAAGAAGGTTCCCAGGGTGATTTTAAATATGTATGGGGTTTATAATTGTAGTGGGCAATGGTATAAGGTTATTTTTGGCCATTTTAGATGAAAGTGTACTGTCTCTTTAAGAAACTTAACTTTTGAATTGGGGGCTGGAAATCGCAGTATAGCAGTGTCAAGACACCCTAAGAAGGTTCCCAGGGTGATTTTAAATATGTATGGGGTTTATAATTGTAGTGGGCAATGGTATAAGGTTGTTTTTGGCCATTTTATATGAAAGTGTACTGTCTCTTTAAGAAATTTCACTTTTGAATTGTGGGCTGGAAATCGCAGTATAGCAGTGTCAAGACACCCTAAGAAGGTTCCCAGGGTGATTTTAAATATGTATGGGGTTTATAATTGTATTGGGCAATGGTATAAGGTTATTTTTGGCCATTTTATATGAAAGTGTACTGTCTCTTTAAGAAACTTTACTTTTGAATTGGGGGCTGGAAATCGCAGTATAGCATTTTCAGGACACCCTGGGAAGGTTCCCAAGGTGAATTTAAATATGTATGGGGTTTATAATTGTAGTTGGCAATGGTATAAGGTTATTTTTGGCCATTTTATATGAAAGTTTACTGTCTCTTTAAGAAACTTAACTTTTGAATTGGGGGCTGGAAATCACAGTATAGCACTGTCAAGACACCCTAAGAAGGTTCCCAGGGTGATTTTAAATATGTATGGGGTTTATAATTGTAGTGGGCAATGGTATAAGGTTATTTTTGGCCATTTTATATGAAAGTGTACTGTCTCTTTAAGAAACTTAACTTTTGAATTGGGGGCTGGAAATCGCAGTATAGCATTTTCAGGACACCCTGGGAAGGTTCCCAGTGTGATTTTAAAAATGTATGGGCTTTATAATTGTAGTGGGCAATGGTATAAGGTTATTTTTTGCCATTTTGTATGAAAGTGTACTGTCTCTTTAAGAAACTTAACTTTTGAATTGGGGGCTGGAAATCGCAGTATAGCAGTGTCAAGACACCCTAAGAAGGTTCCCAGGGTGATTTTAAATATGTATGGGGTTAATAATTGTGGTGGGCAATGGTATAAGGTTATTTTTGGCCATTTTATATGAAAGTGTACTGTCTCTTTAAGAAATTTCACTTTTGAATTGTGGGCTGGAAATCGCAGTATAGCACTGTCAAGACACCCTAAGAAGGTTCCCAGGGTGATTTTAAATATGTATGGGGTTTATAATTGTAGTGGGCAATGGTATAAGGTTATTTTTGGCCATTTTATATGACAGTGTACTGTCTCTTTAAGAAATTTCACTTTTGAATTGGGGGCTGGAAATCGCAGTATAGCATTTTCAGGACACCCTGGGGAGGTTCCCAGGGTGATTTTAATTATGTATGGGGTTTATAATTGTAGTGGGCAATGGTATAAGGTTATTTTTGGCCATTTTATATGAAAGTGTACTGTCTCTTTAAGAAACTTAACTTTTGAATTGGGGTCTGGAAATCGCAGTATAGCACTGTCAAGACACCCTAAGAAGGTTCCCAGGGTGATTTTAAATATGTATGGGGTTTATAATTGTAGTGGGCAATGGTATAAGGTTATTTTTGGCCATTTTATATGAAAGTGTACTGTCTCTTTAAGAAACTTAACTTTTGAATTGGGGGCTGGAAATCGCAGTATAGCATTTTCAGGACACCCTGGGAAGGTTACCAGGGTGATTTTAAATATGTATGGGGTTTATAATTGTAGTGGGCAATGGTATAAGGTTATTTTTGGCCATTTTATATGAAAGTGTACTGTCTCTTTAAGAAATTTCACTTTTGAATTGTGGGCTGGAAATCGCAGTATAGCACTGTCAAGACACCCTAAGAAGGTTCCCTGGGTGATTTTAAATATGTATGGGGTTTATAATTGTAGTGGGCAATGGTGTAAGGTTATTTTTGGCCATTTTATATGAAAGTGTACTGTCTCTTTAAGAAATTTCACTTTTGAATTGGGGCTGGAAATCGCAGCATAGCACTGTCAAGACACCCTAAGAAGGTTCCCAGGGTGATTTTAAATATGTATGGGGTTTATAATTGTAGTGGGCAATGGTATAAGGTTATTTTTGGCCATTTTATATGAAAGTGTACTGTCTCTTTAAGAAACTTAACTTTTGAATTGGGGGCTGGAAATTGCAGTATAGCATTTTCAGGACACCATGGGAAGGTTCCCAGGGTGATTTTAAATATGTATGGGGTTTATAATTGTAGTGGGCAATGGTATAAGTTTATTTTTGGCCATTTTATATGAAATTGTACTGACTCTTTAAGAAACGTAACTTTTGAATTGGGGGCTGGAAATCGCGGTATAGCACTGTCAAGACACCCTAAGAAGGTTCCCAGGGTGATTTTAAATATGTATGGGGTTAATAATTGTAGTGGGCAATGGTATAAGGTTATTTTTGGCCATTTTATATGACAGTGTACTGTCTCTTTAAGAAATTTCACTTTTGAATTGGGGGCTGGAAATCGCAGTATAGCATTTTCAGGACACCCTGGGGAGGTTCCCAGGGTGATTTTAATTATGTATGGGGTTTATAATTGTAGTGGGCAATGGTATAAGGTTATTTTTGGCCATTTTATATGAAAGTGTACTGTCTCTTTAAGAAACTTAGCTTTTGAATTGGGGGCTGGAAATCGCAGTATAGCACTGTCAAGACACCCTAAGAAGGTTCCCAGGGTGATTTTAAATATGTATGGGGTTTATAATTGTAGTGGGCAATGGCATAAGGTTATTTTTGGCCATTTTATATGAAAGTGTACTGTCTCTTTAAGAACTTAACTTTTGAATTGGGGGCTGGAAATCACAGTATAGCACTGTCAAGACACCCTAAGAAGGTTCCCAGGGTGATTTTAAATATGTATGGGGTTTATAATTGTAGTGGGCAATGGTATAAGGTTATTTTTGGCCATTTTATATGAAAGTGTACTGTCTCTTTAAGAAACTTAACTTTTGAATTGGGGGCTGGAAATCGCAGTATAGCATTTTCAGGACACCCGGGGAAGGTTCCCAGGGTAATTTTAAATATGTATGGGGTTTATAATTGTAGTGGGCAATGGTATAAGGTTATTTTTGGCCATTTTATATGAAAGTGTACTGTCTCTTTAAGAAACTTTACTTTTGAATTGGGGGCTGGAAATCGCAGTATAGCACTGTCAAGACACCCTAAGAAGGTTCCCAGGTTGATTTTAAATATGTATGGGGTTTATAATTGTAGTGGCCAATGGTATAAGGTTATTTTTGGCCATTTTATATGAAAGTGTACTGTCTCTTTAAGAAATTAAACTTTTGAATTGGGGGCTGGAAATCGCATTATAGCACTGTCAAGAAACCCTAAGAAGGTTCCCAGGGTGATTTTAAATATGTATGGGGTTTATAATTGTAGTGGGCAATGGTATAAGGTTAGTTTTGGCCATTTTATATGAAAGTGTACTGTCTCTTTAAGAAACTTAACTTTTGAATTGGGGGCTGGAAATCGCAGTATAGCATTTTCAGGACAACCTGGGAAGGTTCCCAGGGTGATTTTAAATATGTATGGGCTTTATAATTGTAGTGGGCAATGGTATAAGGTTATTTTTGGCCATTTTATATGAAAGTGTACTGTCTCTTTAAGAAATTTCACTTTTGAATTGTGGGCTGGAAATCGCAGTATAGCACTGTCAAGACACCCTAAGAAGGTTCCCAGGGTGATTTTAAATATGTATGGGGTTTATAATTGTAGTGGGCAATGGTATAAGGTTATTTTTGGCCATTTTATATGAAAGTGTACTGTCTCTTTAAGAACGTAACTTTTGAATTGTGGGCTGGAAATCGCAGTATAGCACTATCAAGACACCCTAAGAAGGTTTCCAGGGTGATTTTAAATATGTATGGGGTTTATAATTGTAGTGGGCAATGGTATAAGGTTATTTTTGGCCATTTTATATGAAAGTGTACTGTCTCTTTAAGAAATTTCACTTTTGAATTGGGAGCTGGAAATCGCAGTATAGCATTTTCAGGACAACCTGGGAAGGTTCCCATGGTGATTTTAAATATGTATGGGCTTTATAATTGTAGTGGGCAATGGTATAAGGTTATTTTTTGCCATTTTATATGAAAGTGTACTGTCTCTTTAAGAAATTAAACTTTTGAATTGGGGGCTGGAAATCGCATTATAGCACTGTCAAGAAACCCTAAGAAGGTTCCCAGGGTGATTTTAAATATGTATGGGGTTTGTAATTGTAGTGGGCAATGGTATAAGGTTATTTTTGGCCATTTTATATGAAAGTGTACTGTCTCTTTAAGAAATTTCACTTTTGAATTGGGAGCTGGAAATCGCAGTATAGCACTGTCAAGACACCTTGATATGGTTCCCAGGGTGATTTTAAATATGTATGGGGTTTATAATTGTAGTGGGCAATGGTATAAGGTTATTTTTGGCCATTTTATATGAAAGTGTACTGTCTCTTTAAGAAACTTAACTTTTGAATTGGGGGCTGGAAATCGCAGTATAGCATTTTCAGGACACCCTAAGAAGGTTCCCAGGGTGATTTTAAATATGTATGGGGTTTATAATTGTAGTGGGCAATGGTATAAGGTTATTTTTGGCCATTTTAGATGAAAGTGTACTGTCTCTTTAAGAAACTTAACTTTTGAATTGGGGGCTGGAAATCGCAGTATAGCAGTGTCAAGACACCCTAAGAAGGTTCCCAGGGTGATTTTAAATATGTATGGGGTTTATAATTGTAGTGGGCAATGGTATAAGGTTGTTTTTGGCCATTTTATATGAAAGTGTACTGTCTCTTTAAGAAATTTCACTTTTGAATTGTGGGCTGGAAATCGCAGTATAGCAGTGTCAAGACACCCTAAGAAGGTTCCCAGGGTGATTTTAAATATGTATGGGGTTTATAATTGTATTGGGCAATGGTATAAGGTTATTTTTGGCCATTTTATATGAAAGTGTACTGTCTCTTTAAGAAACTTTACTTTTGAATTGGGGGCTGGAAATCGCAGTATAGCATTTTCAGGACACCCTGGGAAGGTTCCCAAGGTGAATTTAAATATGTATGGGGTTTATAATTGTAGTTGGCAATGGTATAAGGTTATTTTTGGCCATTTTATATGAAAGTTTACTGTCTCTTTAAGAAACTTAACTTTTGAATTGGGGGCTGGAAATCACAGTATAGCACTGTCAAGACACCCTTAGAAGGTTCCCAGGGTGATTTTAAATATGTATGGGGTTTATAATTGTAGTGGGCAATGGTATAAGGTTATTTTTGGCCATTTTATATGAAAGTGTACTGTCTCTTTAAGAAACTTAACTTTTGAATTGGGGGCTGGAAATCGCAGTATAGCATTTTCAGGACACCCTGGGAAGGTTCCCAGTGTGATTTTAAAAATGTATGGGCTTTATAATTGTAGTGGGCAATGGTATAAGGTTATTTTTTGCCATTTTGTATGAAAGTGTACTGTCTCTTTAAGAAACTTAACTTTTGAATTGGGGGCTGGAAATCGCAGTATAGCAGTGTCAAGACACCCTAAGAAGGTTCCCAGGGTGATTTTAAATATGTATGGGGTTAATAATTGTGGTGGGCAATGGTATAAGGTTATTTTTGGCCATTTTATATGAAAGTGTACTGTCTCTTTAAGAAATTTCACTTTTGAATTGTGGGCTGGAAATCGCAGTATAGCACTGTCAAGACACCCTAAGAAGGTTCCCAGGGTGATTTTAAATATGTATGGGGTTTATAATTGTAGTGGGCAATGGTATAAGGTTATTTTTGGCCATTTTATATGACAGTGTACTGTCTCTTTAAGAAATTTCACTTTTGAATTGGGGGCTGGAAATCGCAGTATAGCATTTTCAGGACACCCTGGGGAGGTTCCCAGGGTGATTTTAATTATGTATGGGGTTTATAATTGTAGTGGGCAATGGTATAAGGTTATTTTTGGCCATTTTATATGAAAGTGTACTGTCTCTTTAAGAAACTTAACTTTTGAATTGGGGTCTGGAAATCGCAGTATAGCACTGTCAAGACACCCTAAGAAGGTTCCCAGGGTGATTTTAAATATGTATGGGGTTTATAATTGTAGTGGGCAATGGTATAAGGTTATTTTTGGCCATTTTATATGAAAGTGTACTGTCTCTTTAAGAAACTTAACTTTTGAATTGGGGGCTGGAAATCGCAGTATAGCATTTTCAGGACACCCTGGGAAGGTTACCAGGGTGATTTTAAATATGTATGGGGTTTATAATTGTAGTGGGCAATGGTATAAGGTTATTTTTGGCCATTTTATATGAAAGTGTACTGTCTCTTTAAGAAATTTCACTTTTGAATTGTGGGCTGGAAATCGCAGTATAGCACTGTCAAGACACCCTAAGAAGGTTCCCTGGGTGATTTTAAATATGTATGGGGTTTATAATTGTAGTGGGCAATGGTGTAAGGTTATTTTTGGCCATTTTATATGAAAGTGTACTGTCTCTTTAAGAAATTTCACTTTTGAATTGGGGCTGGAAATCGCAGCATAGCACTGTCAAGACACCCTAAGAAGGTTCCCAGGGTGATTTTAAATATGTATGGGGTTTATAATTGTAGTGGGCAATGGTATAAGGTTATTTTTGGCCATTTTATATGAAAGTGTACTGTCTCTTTAAGAAACTTAACTTTTGAATTGGGGGCTGGAAATTGCAGTATAGCATTTTCAGGACACCATGGGAAGGTTCCCAGGGTGATTTTAAATATGTATGGGGTTTATAATTGTAGTGGGCAATGGTATAAGTTTATTTTTGGCCATTTTATATGAAATTGTACTGACTCTTTAAGAAACGTAACTTTTGAATTGGGGGCTGGAAATCGCGGTATAGCACTGTCAAGACACCCTAAGAAGGTTCCCAGGGTGATTTTAAATATGTATGGGGTTAATAATTGTAGTGGGCAATGGTATAAGGTTATTTTTGGCCATTTTATATGACAGTGTACTGTCTCTTTAAGAAATTTCACTTTTGAATTGGGGGCTGGAAATCGCAGTATAGCATTTTCAGGACACCCTGGGGAGGTTCCCAGGGTGATTTTAATTATGTATGGGGTTTATAATTGTAGTGGGCAATGGTATAAGGTTATTTTTGGCCATTTTATATGAAAGTGTACTGTCTCTTTAAGAAACTTAGCTTTTGAATTGGGGGCTGGAAATCGCAGTATAGCACTGTCAAGACACCCTAAGAAGGTTCCCAGGGTGATTTTAAATATGTATGGGGTTTATAATTGTAGTGGGCAATGGCATAAGGTTATTTTTGGCCATTTTATATGAAAGTGTACTGTCTTTTTAAGAACTTAACTTTTGAATTGGGGGCTGGAAATCACAGTATAGCACTGTCAAGACACCCTAAGAAGGTTCCCAGGGTGATTTTAAATATGTATGGGGTTTATAATTGTAGTGGGCAATGGTATAAGGTTATTTTTGGCCATTTTATATGAAAGTGTACTGTCTCTTTAAGAAACTTAACTTTTGAATTGGGGGCTGGAAATCGCAGTATAGCATTTTCAGGATACCCGGGGAAGGTTCCCAGGGTAATTTTAAATATGTATGGGGTTTATAATTGTAGTGGGCAATGGTATAAGGTTATTTTTGGCCATTTTATATGAAAGTGTACTGTCTCTTTAAGAAACTTTACTTTTGAATTGGGGGCTGGAAATCGCAGTATAGCACTGTCAAGACACCCTAAGAAGGTTCCCAGGTTGATTTTAAATATGTATGGGGTTTATAATTGTAGTGGCCAATGGTATAAGGTTATTTTTGGCCATTTTATATGAAAGTGTACTGTCTCTTTAAGAAATTAAACTTTTGAATTGGGGGCTGGAAATCGCATTATAGCACTGTCAAGAAACCCTAAGAAGGTTCCCAGGGTGATTTTAAATATGTATGGGGTTTATAATTGTAGTGGGCAATGGTATAAGGTTAGTTTTGGCCATTTTATATGAAAGTGTACTGTCTCTTTAAGAAACTTAACTTTTGAATTGGGGGCTGGAAATCGCAGTATAGCATTTTCAGGACAACCTGGGAAGGTTCCCAGGGTGATTTTAAATATGTATGGGCTTTATAATTGTAGTGGGCAATGGTATAAGGTTATTTTTGGCCATTTTATATGAAAGTGTACTGTCTCTTTAAGAAATTTCACTTTTGAATTGTGGGCTGGAAATCGCAGTATAGCACTGTCAAGACACCCTAAGAAGGTTCCCAGGGTGATTTTAAATATGTATGGGGTTTATAATTGTAGTGGGCAATGGTATAAGGTTATTTTTGGCCATTTTATATGAAAGTGTACTGTCTCTTTAAGAACATAACTTTTGAATTGTGGGCTGGAAATCGCAGTATAGCACTATCAAGACACCCTAAGAAGGTTCCCAGGGTGATTTTAAATATGTATGGGGTTTATAATTGTAGTGGGCAATGGTATAAGGTTATTTTTGGCCATTTTATATGAAAGTGTACTGTCTCTTTAAGAACGTAACTTTTGAATTGGGGGCTGGAAATCGCAGTATAGCACTGTCAAGACACCTTGATATGGTTCCCAGGGTGATTTTAAATATGTATGGGGTTTATAATTGTAGTGGGCAATGGTATAAGGTTATTTTTGGCCATTTTATATGAAAGTGTACTGTCTCTTTAAGAAACTTAACTTTTGAATTGGGGGCTGGAAATCGCAGTATAGCATTTTCAGGACAACCTGGGAAGGTTCCCATGGTGATTTTAAATATGTATGGGCTTTATAATTGTAGTGGGCAATGGTATAAGGTTATTTTTTGCCATTTTATATGAAAGTGTACTGTCTCTTTAAGAAATTAAACTTTTGAATTGGGGGCTGGAAATCGCAATATAGCACTGTCAAGAAACCCTAAGAAGGTTCCCAGGGTGATTTTAAATATGTATGGGGTTTGTAATTGTAGTGGGCAATGGTATAAGGTTATTTTTGGCCATTTTATATGAAAGTGTACTGTCTCTTTAAGAAATTTCACTTTTGAATTGGGGGCTGGAAATCGCAGTATAGCACTGTCAAGACACCTTGATATGGTTCCCAGGGTGATTTTAAATATGTATGGGGTTTATAATTGTAGTGGGCAATGGTATAAGGTTATTTTTGGCCATTTTATATGAAAGTGTACTGTCTCTTTAAGAAACTTAACTTTTGAATTGGGGGCTGGAAATCGCAGTATAGCATTTTCAGGACACCCTAAGAAGGTTCCCAGGGTGATTTTAAATATGTATGGGGTTTATAATTGTAGTGGGCAATGGTATAAGGTTATTTTTGGCCATTTTAGATGAAAGTGTACTGTCTCTTTAAGAAACTTAACTTTTGAATTGGGGGCTGGAAATCGCAGTATAGCAGTGTCAAGACACCCTAAGAAGGTTCCCAGGGTGATTTTAAATATGTATGGGGTTTATAATTGTAGTGGGCAATGGTATAAGGTTGTTTTTGGCCATTTTATATGAAAGTGTACTGTCTCTTTAAGAAATTTCACTTTTGAATTGTGGGCTGGAAATCGCAGTATAGCAGTGTCAAGACACCCTAAGAAGGTTCCCAGGGTGATTTTAAATATGTATGGGGTTTATAATTGTATTGGGCAATGGTATAAGGTTATTTTTGGCCATTTTATATGAAAGTGTACTGTCTCTTTAAGAACGTAACTTTTGAATTGTGGGCTGGAAATCGCAGTATAGCACTGTCAAGACACCCTGGGAAGGTTCCCAGGGTGATTTTAAATATGTATGGGGTTTATAATTGTAGTGGGCAATGGTATAAGGTTATTTTTGGCCATTTTATATGAAAGTGTATTGTCTCTTTAAGAAACTTAACTTTTGAATTGGGGACTGGAAATCGCAGTATAGCACTGTCAAGACACCCTGGGAAGGTTCCCAGGGTGATTTTAAATATGTATGGGGTTTATAATTGTAGTGGGCAATGGTATAAGGTTATTTTTGGACATTTTATATGAAAGTGTACTGTCTCTTTAAGAAACTTAACTTTTGAATTGGGGGCTGGAAATCGCAGTATAGCACTGTCAAGACACCCTAAGAAGGTTCCCAGGGTGATTTTAAATATGTATGGGGTTAATAATTGTGGTGGGCAATGGTATAAGGTTATTTTTGGCCATTTTATATGAAATTGTACTGTTTCTTTAAGAAACGTAACTTTTGAATTGGGGGCTGGAAATCGCAGTATAGCACTGTCAAGACACCCTAAGAAGGTTCCCAGGGTGATTTTAAATATGTATGGGGTTTATAATTGTAGTGGGCAATGGTATAAGGTTATTTTTGGCCATTTTATATGAAAGTGTACTGTCTCTTTAAGAAATTTCACTTTTGAATTGGGGGCTGGAAATCACAGTATAGCACTGTCAAGACACCCCTAAGAAGGTTCCCAGGGTGATTTTAAATATGTATGGGGTTTATAATTGTAGTGGGCAATGGTATAAAGTTATTTTTGGCCATTTTATATGAAAGTGTACTGTCTCTTTAAGAACTTAACTTTTGAATTGGGGCTGGAAATCGCAGTATAGCACTGTCAAGACACCCTGGGAAGGTTCCCAGGGTGATTTTAAATATGTATGGGGTTTATAATTGTAGTAGGCAATGGTATAAGGTTATTTTTGGCCATTTTATATGAAAGTGTATTGTCTCTTTAAGAAACTTAACTTTTGAATTGGGGACTGGAAATCGCAGTATAGCACTGTCAAGACACCCTGGGAAGGTTCCCAGGGTGATTTTAAATATGTATGGGGTTTATAATTGTAGTGGGCAATGGTATAAGGTTATTTTTGGCCATTTTATATGAAAGTGTACTGTCTCTTTAAGAAACTTAACTTTTGAATTGGGGGCTGGAAATCGCAGTATAGCACTGTCAAGACACCCTAAGAAGGTTCCCAGGGTGATTTTAAATATGTATGGGGTTAATAATTGTGGTGGGCAATGGTATAAGGTTATTTTTGGCCATTTTATATGAAAGTGTACTGTCTCTTTAAGAAATTTCACTTTTGACTTGTGGGCTGGAAATCGCAGTATAGCACTGTCAAGACACCCTAAGAAGGTTCCCAGGGTGATTTTAATTATGTATGGGGTTTATAATTGTAGTGGGCAATGGTATAAGGTTATTTTTGGCCATTTTATATGAAAGTGTACTGTCTCTTTAAGAAACTTAACTTTTGAATTGGGGTCTGGAAATCGCAGTATAGCACTGTCAAGACACCCTAAGAAGGTTCCCAGGGTGATTTTAAATATGTATGGGGTTTATAATTGTAGCGGGCAATGGTATAAGGTTATTTTTGACCATTTTATATGAAAGTGTACTGTCTCTTTAAGAAACTTAACTTTTGAATTGGGGGCTGGAAATCGCAGTATAGCATTTTCAGGACACCCTGGGAAGGTTCCCAGGGTGATTTTAAATATGTATGGGGTTTATAATTGTAGTGGGCAATGGTATAAGGTCATTTTTGGCCATTT
Organism: Phyllobates terribilis; assembly: GCF_046119375.1. Taxonomy (NCBI): domain Eukaryota; kingdom Metazoa; phylum Chordata; class Amphibia; order Anura; family Dendrobatidae; genus Phyllobates; species Phyllobates terribilis. The sequence continues at coordinate 2,750,795 of NW_027362913.1, forward strand.
TATATGAAAGTGTACTGTCTCTTTAAGAAATTTCACTTTTGAATTGTGGGCTGGAAATTGCAGTATAGCACTGTCAAGACACCCTAAGAAGATTCCCAGGGTGATTTTAAATATGTATAGGGTTTATAATTGTTGTGGGCAATGGTATAAGGTTATTTTTGGCCATTTTATATGAAAGTGTACTGTATATTTAAGAAATTTCACTTTTGAATTGGGGGCTGGAAATCGCAGCACAGCATTTGGTATAAGTTTATTTTTGGCCATTTTATATAAAATTGTACTGTCTCTTTAAGAAACGTAACTTTTGAATTGGGGGCTGGAAATCGCAGTATAGCACTGTCAAGACACCCTAAGAAGGTTCCCAGGGTGATTTTAAATATGTATGGGGTTTATAATTGTAGTGGGCAATGGTATAAGGTTATTTTTGGCCATTTTATATGAAAGTGTACTGTCTCTTTAAGAAACTTTACTTTTGAATTGGGGGCTGGAAATCGCAGTATAGCATTTTCAGGACACCCTGGGAAGGTTCCCAAGGTGAATTTAAATATGTATGGGGTTTATAATTGTAGTTGGCAATGGTATAAGGTTATTTTTGGCCATTTTATATGAAAGTTTACTGTCTCTTTAAGAAACTTAACTTTTGAATTGGGGGCTGGAAATCACAGTATAGCACTGTCAAGACACCCTAAGAAGGTTCCCAGGGTGATTTTAAATATGTATGGGGTTTATAATTGTAGTGGGCAATGGTATAAGGTTATTTTTGGCCATTTTATATGAAAGTGTACTGTCTCTTTAAGAAACTTAACTTTTGAATTGGGGGCTGGAAATCGCAGTATAGCATTTTCAGGACACCCTGGAAGGTTCCCAGTGTGATTTTAAATATGTATGGGCTTTATAATTGTAGTGGGCAATGGTATAAGGTTATTTTTTGCCATTTTGTATGAAAGTGTACTGTCTCTTTAAGAAACTTAACTTTCGAATTGGGGGCTGGAAATCGCAGTATAGCAGTGTCAAGACACCCTAAGAAGGTTCCCAGGGTGATTTTAAATATGTATGGGGTTAATAATTGTGGTGGGCAATGGTATAAGGTTATTTTTGGCCATTTTATATGAAAGTGTACTGTCTTTTTAAGAAATTTCACTTTTGAATTGTGGGCTGGAAATCGCAGTATAGCACTGTCAAGACACCCTAAGAAGGTTCCCAGGGTGATTTTAAATATGTATGGGGTTTATAATTGTAGTGGGCAATGGTATAAGGTTATTTTTGGCCATTTTATATGTAAGTGTACTGTCTCTTTAAGAACTTAACTTTTGAATTGGGGGCTGGAAATCACAGTATAGCACTGTCAAGACACCCTAAGAAGGTTCCCAGGGTGATTTTAAATATGTATGGGGTTTATAATTGTAGTGGGCAATGGTATAAGGTTATTTTTGGCCATTTTATATGAAAGTGTACTGTCTCTTTAAGAAACTTAACTTTTGAATTGGGGGCTGGAAATCGCAGTATAGCATTTTCAGGACACCCTGGAAGGTTCCCAGTGTGATTTTAAATATGTATGGGCTTTATAATTGTAGTGGGCAATGGTATAAGGTTATTTTTTGCCATTTTGTATGAAAGTGTACTGTCTCTTTAAGAAACTTAACTTTCGAATTGGGGGCTGGAAATCGCAGTATAGCAGTGTCAAGACACCCTAAGAAGGTTCCCAGGGTGATTTTAAATATGTATGGGGTTAATAATTGTGGTGGGCAATGGTATAAGGTTATTTTTGGCCATTTTATATGAAAGTGTACTGTCTTTTTAAGAAATTTCACTTTTGAATTGTGGGCTGGAAATCGCAGTATAGCACTGTCAAGACACCCTAAGAAGGTTCCCAGGGTGATTTTAAATATGTATGGGGTTTATAATTGTAGTGGGCAATGGTATAAGGTTATTTTTGGCCATTTTATATGTAAGTGTACTGTCTCTTTAAGAACTTAACTTTTGAATTGGGGGCTGGAAATCACAGTATAGCACTGTCAAGACACCCTAAGAAGGTTCCCAGGGTGATTTTAAATATGTATGGGGTTTATAATTGTAGTGGGCAATGGTATAAGGTTATTTTTGGCCATTTTATATGAAAGTGTACTGTCTCTTTAAGAAACTTAACTTTTGAATTGGGGGCTGGAAATCGCAGTATAGCATTTTCAGGACACCCGGGGAAGGTTCCCAGGGTAATTTTAAATATGTATGGGGTTTATAATTGTAGTGGGCAATGGTATAAGGTTATTTTTGGCCATTTTATATGAAAGTGTACTGTCTCTTTAAGAAATTTCACTTTTGAATTGTGGGCTGGAAATCGCAGTATAGCACTGTCAAGACACCCTAAGAAGGTTCCCAGGGTGATTTTAAATATGTATGGGGTTTATAATTGTAGTGGGCAATGGTATAAGTTTATTTTTGGCCATTTTATATGAAAGTGTACTGTCTCTTTAAGAAACTTAACTTTTGAATTGGGGGCTGGAAATCACAGTATAGCACTGTCAAGACACCCTAAGAAGGTTCCCAGGGTGATTTTAAATATGTATGGGGTTTATAATTGTAGTGGGCAATGGTATAAGGTTATTTTTTGCCATTTTGTATGAAAGTGTACTGTCTCTTTAAGAAACTTTACTTTTGAATTGGGGGCTGGAAATCGCAGTATAGCACTGTCAAGACACCCTAAGAAGGTTCCCAGGTTGATTTTAAATATGTATGGGGTTTATAATTGTAGTGGGCAATGGTATAAGGTTATTTTTGGCCATTTTATATGAAAGTGTACTGTCTCTTTAAGAAATTAAACTTTTGAATTGGGGGCTGGAAATCGCATTATAGCACTGTCAAGAAACCCTAAGAAGGTTCCCAGGGTGATTTTAAATATGTATGGGGTTTATAATTGTAGTGGGCAATGGTATAAGGTTAGTTTTGGCCATTTTATATGAAAGTGTACTGTCTCTTTAAGAAACTTAACTTTTGAATTGGGGGCTGGAAATCGCAGTATAGCATTTTCAGGACAACCTGGGAAGGTTCCCAGGGTGATTTTAAATATGTATGGGCTTTATAATTGTAGTGGGCAATGGTATAAGGTTATTTTTGGCCATTTTATATGAAAGTGTACTGTCTCTTTAAGAAATTTCACTTTTGAATTGTGGGCTGGAAATCGCAGTATAGCACTGTCAAGACACCCTAAGAAGGTTCCCAGGGTGATTTTAAATATGTATGGGGTTTATAATTGTAGTGGGCAATGGTATAAGGTTATTTTTGGCCATTTTATATGAAAGTGTACTGTCTCTTTAAGAACGTAACTTTTGAATTGTGGGCTGGAAATCGCAGTATAGCACTATCAAGACACCCTAAGAAGGTTCCCAGGGTGATTTTAAATATGTATGGGGTTTATAATTGTAGTGGGCAATGGTATAAGGTTATTTTTGCCCATTTTATATGAAAGTGTACTGTCTCTTTAAGAAATTTCACTTTTGAATTGGGGGCTGGAAGTCGCAGTATAGCATTTTCAGGACACCCTAAGAAGGTTCCCAGGGTGATTTTAAATATGTATGGGGTTTATAATTGTAGTGGGCAATGGTATAAGGTTATTTTTGGCCATTTTATATGAAAGTGTACTGTCTCTTTAAGAACGTAACTTTTGAATTGGGGGCTGGAAATCGCAGTATAGCACTGTCAAGACACCTTGATATGGTTCCCAGGGTGATTTTAAATATGTATGGGGTTTATAATTGTAGTGGGCAATGGTATAAGGTTACTTTTGGCCATTTTATATGAAAGTGTACTGTCTCTTTAAGAAACTTAACTTTTGAATTGGGGGCTGGAAATCGCAGTATAGCATTTTCAGGACAACCTGGGAAGGTTCCCAGGGTGATTTTAAATATGTATGGGCTTTATAATTGTAGTGGGCAATGGTATAAGGTTATTTTTTGCCATTTTATATGAAAGTGTACTGTCTCTTTAAGAAATTAAACTTTTGAATTGGGGGCTGGAAATCGCATTATAGCACTGTCAAGAAACCCTAAGAAGGTTCCCAGGGTGATTTTAAATATGTATGGGGTTTATAATTGTAGTGGGCAATGGTATAAGGTTATTTTTGGCCATTTTATATGAAAGTGTACTGTCTCTTTAAGAAATTTCACTTTTGAATTGGGGGCTGGAAATCGCAGTATAGCACTGTCAAGACACCTTGATATGGTTCCCAGGGTGATTTTAAATATGTATGGGGTTTATAATTGTAGTTGGCAATGGTATAAGGTTATTTTTGGCCATTTTATATGAAAGTGTACTGTCTCTTTAAGAAACTTAACTTTTGAATTGGGGGCTGGAAATCGCAGTATAGCATTTTCAGGACACCCTAAGAAGGTTCCCAGGGTGATTTTAAATATGTATGGGGTTTATAATTGTAGTGGGCAATGGTATAAGGTTATTTTTGGCCATTTTATATGAAAGTGTACTGTCTCTTTAAGAAACTTAACTTTTGAATTGTGGGCTGGAAATCGCAGTATAGCACTGTCAAGACACCCTGGGAAGGTTCCCAGGGTGATTTTAAATATGTATGGGGTTTATAATTGTAGTGGGCAATGGTATAAGGTTATTTTTGGCCATTTTATATGAAAGTGTATTGTCTCTTTAAGAAACTTAACTTTTGAATTGGGGACTGGAAATCGCAGTATAGCACTGTCAAGACACCCTGGGAAGGTTCCCAGGGTGATTTTAAATATGTATGGGGTTTATAATTGTAGTGGGCAATGGTATAAAGTTATTTTTGGACATTTTATATGAAAGTGTACTGTCTCTTTAAGAAACTTAACTTTTGAATTGGGGGCTGGAAATCGCAGTATAGCACTGTCAAGACACCCTAAGAAGGTTCCCAGGGTGATTTTAAATGTGTATGGGGTTAATAATTGTGGTGGGCAATGGTATAAGGTTATTTTTGGCCATTTTATATGAAATTGTACTGTTTCTTTAAGAAACGTAACTTTTGAATTGGGGGCTGGAAATCGCAGTATAGCACTGTCAAGACACCCTAAGAAGGTTCCCAGGGTGATTTTAAATATGTATGGGGTTTATAATTGTAGTGGGCAATGGTATAAGGTTATTTTTGGCCATTTTATATGAAAGTGTACTGTCTCTTTAAGAAATTTCACTTTTGAATTGGGGGCTGGAAATCACAGTATAGCACTGTCAAGACACCCCTAAGAAGGTTCCCAGGGTGATTTTAAATATGTATGGGGTTTATAATTGTAGTGGGCAATGGTATAAAGTTATTTTTGGCCATTTTATATGAAAGTGTACTGTCTCTTTAAGAACTTAACTTTTGAATTGGGGGCTGGAAATCGCAGTATAGCACTGTCAAGACACCCTGGGAAGGTTCCCAGGGTGATTTTAAATATGTATGGGGTTTATAATTGTAGTGGGCAATGGTATAAGGTTATTTTTGGCCATTTTATATGAAAGTGTACTGTCTCTTTAAGAAACTTAACTTTTGAATTGGGGTCTGGAAATCGCAGTATAGCACTGTCAAGACACCCTAAGAAGGTTCCCAGGGTGATTTTAAATATGTATGGGGTTTATAATTGTAGTGGGCAATGGTATAAGGTTATTTTTGCCCATTTTATATGAAAGTGTACTGTCTCTTTAAGAAATTTCACTTTTGAATTGGGGGCTGGAAGTCGCAGTATAGCATTTTCAGGACACCCTAAGAAGGTTCCCAGGGTGATTTTAAATATGTATGGGGTTTATAATTGTAGTGGGCAATGGTATAAGGTTATTTTTGGCCATTTTATATGAAAGTGTACTGTCTCTTTAAGAACGTAACTTTTGAATTGGGGGCTGGAAATCGCAGTATAGCACTGTCAAGACACCTTGATATGGTTCCCAGGGTGATTTTAAATATGTATGGGGTTTATAATTGTAGTGGGCAATGGTATAAGGTTACTTTTGGCCATTTTATATGAAAGTGTACTGTCTCTTTAAGAAACTTAACTTTTGAATTGGGGGCTGGAAATCGCAGTATAGCATTTTCAGGACAACCTGGGAAGGTTCCCAGGGTGATTTTAAATATGTATGGGCTTTATAATTGTAGTGGGCAATGGTATAAGGTTATTTTTTGCCATTTTATATGAAAGTGTACTGTCTCTTTAAGAAATTAAACTTTTGAATTGGGGGCTGGAAATCGCATTATAGCACTGTCAAGAAACCCTAAGAAGGTTCCCAGGGTGATTTTAAATATGTATGGGGTTTATAATTGTAGTGGGCAATGGTATAAGGTTATTTTTGGCCATTTTATATGAAAGTGTACTGTCTCTTTAAGAAATTTCACTTTTGAATTGGGGGCTGGAAATCGCAGTATAGCACTGTCAAGACACCTTGATATGGTTCCCAGGGTGATTTTAAATATGTATGGGGTTTATAATTGTAGTTGGCAATGGTATAAGGTTATTTTTGGCCATTTTATATGAAAGTGTACTGTCTCTTTAAGAAACTTAACTTTTGAATTGGGGGCTGGAAATCGCAGTATAGCATTTTCAGGACACCCTAAGAAGGTTCCCAGGGTGATTTTAAATATGTATGGGGTTTATAATTGTAGTGGGCAATGGTATAAGGTTATTTTTGGCCATTTTATATGAAAGTGTACTGTCTCTTTAAGAAACTTAACTTTTGAATTGTGGGCTGGAAATCGCAGTATAGCACTGTCAAGACACCCTGGGAAGGTTCCCAGGGTGATTTTAAATATGTATGGGGTTTATAATTGTAGTGGGCAATGGTATAAGGTTATTTTTGGCCATTTTATATGAAAGTGTATTGTCTCTTTAAGAAACTTAACTTTTGAATTGGGGACTGGAAATCGCAGTGTAGCACTGTCAAGACACCCTGGGAAGGTTCCCAGGGTGATTTTAAATATGTATGGGGTTTATAATTGTAGTGGGCAATGGTATAAAGTTATTTTTGGACATTTTATATGAAAGTGTACTGTCTCTTTAAGAAACTTAACTTTTGAATTGGGGGCTGGAAATCGCAGTATAGCACTGTCAAGACACCCTAAGAAGGTTCCCAGGGTGATTTTAAATGTGTATGGGGTTAATAATTGTGGTGGGCAATGGTATAAGGTTATTTTTGGCCATTTTATATGAAATTGTACTGTTTCTTTAAGAAACGTAACTTTTGAATTGGGGGCTGGAAATCGCAGTATAGCACTGTCAAGACACCCTAAGAAGGTTCCCAGGGTGATTTTAAATATGTATGGGGTTTATAATTGTAGTGGGCAATGGTATAAGGTTATTTTTGGCCATTTTATATGAAAGTGTACTGTCTCTTTAAGAAATTTCACTTTTGAATTGGGGGCTGGAAATCACAGTATAGCACTGTCAAGACACCCCTAAGAAGGTTCCCAGGGTGATTTTAAATATGTATGGGGTTTATAATTGTAGTGGGCAATGGTATAAAGTTATTTTTGGCCATTTTATATGAAAGTGTACTGTCTCTTTAAGAACTTAACTTTTGAATTGGGGGCTGGAAATCGCAGTATAGCACTGTCAAGACACCCTGGGAAGGTTCCCAGGGTGATTTTAAATATGTATGGGGTTTATAATTGTAGTAGGCAATGGTATAAGGTTATTTTTGGCCATTTTATATGAAAGTGTATTGTCTCTTTAAGAAACTTAACTTTTGAATTGGGGACTGGAAATCGCAGTATAGCACTGTCAAGACACCCTGGGAAGGTTCCCAGGGTGATTTTAAATATGTATGGGGTTTATAATTGTAGTGGGCAATGGTATAAGGTTATTTTTGGCCATTTTATATGAAAGTGTACTGTCTCTTTAAGAAACTTAACTTTTGAATTGGGGGCTGGAAATCGCAGTATAGCACTGTCAAGACACCCTAAGAAGGTTCCCAGGGTGATTTTAAATATGTATGTTGTTAATAATTGTGGTGGGCAATGGTATAAGGTTATTTTTGGCCATTTTATATGAAAGTGTACTGTCTCTTTAAGAAATTTCACTTTTGACTTGTGGGCTGGAAATCGCAGTATAGCACTGTCAAGACACCCTAAGAAGGTTCCCAGGGTGATTTTAATTATGTATGGGGTTTATAATTGTAGTGGGCAATGGTATAAGGTTATTTTTGGCCATTTTATATGAAAGTGTACTGTCTCTTTAAGAAACTTAACTTTTGAATTGGGGTCTGGAAATCGCAGTATAGCACTGTCAAGACACCCTAAGAAGGTTCCCAGGGTGATTTTAAATATGTATGGGGTTTATAATTGTAGCGGGCAATGGTATAAGGTTATTTTTGACCATTTTATATGAAAGTGTACTGTCTCTTTAAGAAACTTAACTTTTGAATTGGGGGCTGGAAATCGCAGTATAGCATTTTCAGGACACCCTGGGAAGGTTCCCAGGGTGATTTTAAATATGTATGGGGTTTATAATTGTAGTGGGCAATGGTATAAGGTCATTTTTGGCCATTTTATATGAAAGTGTACTGTCTCTTTAAGAAATTTCACTTTTGAATTGTGGGCTGGAAATTGCAGTATAGCACTGTCAAGACACCCTAAGAAGATTCCCAGGGTGATTTTAAATATGTATAGGGTTTATAATTGTTGTGGGCAATGGTATAAGGTTATTTTTGGCCATTTTATATGAAAGTGTACTGTATATTTAAGAAATTTCACTTTTGAATTGGGGGCTGGAAATCGCAGCATAGCATTTGGTATAAGTTTATTTTTGGCCATTTTATATAAAATTGTACTGTCTCTTTAAGAAACGTAACTTTTGAATTGGGGGCTGGAAATCGCAGTATAGCACTGTCAAGACACCCTAAGAAGGTTCCCAGGGTGATTTTAAATATGTATGGGGTTTATAATTGTAGTGGGCAATGGTATAAGGTTATTTTTGGCCATTTTATATGAAAGTGTACTGTCTCTTTAAGAAACTTTACTTTTGAATTGGGGGCTGGAAATCGCAGTATAGCATTTTCAGGACACCCTGGGAAGGTTCCCAAGGTGAATTTAAATATGTATGGGGTTTATAATTGTAGTTGGCAATGGTATAAGGTTATTTTTGGCCATTTTATATGAAAGTTTACTGTCTCTTTAAGAAACTTAACTTTTGAATTGGGGGCTGGAAATCACAGTATAGCACTGTCAAGACACCCTAAGAAGGTTCCCAGGGTGATTTTAAATATGTATGGGGTTTATAATTGTAGTGGGCAATGGTATAAGGTTATTTTTGGCCATTTTATATGAAAGTGTACTGTCTCTTTAAGAAACTTAACTTTTGAATTGGGGGCTGGAAATCGCAGTATAGCATTTTCAGGACACCCTGGAAGGTTCCCAGTGTGATTTTAAATATGTATGGGCTTTATAATTGTAGTGGGCAATGGTATAAGGTTATTTTTTGCCATTTTGTATGAAAGTGTACTGTCTCTTTAAGAAACTTAACTTTCGAATTGGGGGCTGGAAATCGCAGTATAGCAGTGTCAAGACACCCTAAGAAGGTTCCCAGGGTGATTTTAAATATGTATGGGGTTAATAATTGTAGTGGGCAATGGTATAAGGTTATTTTTGGCCATTTTATATGAAAGTGTACTGTCTCTTTAAGAAATTTCACTTTTGAATTGTGGGCTGGAAATCGCAGTATAGCATTTTCAGGACACCCGGGGAAGGTTCCCAGGGTAATTTTAAATATGTATGGGGTTTATAATTGTAGTGGGCAATGGTATAAGGTTATTTTTGGCCATTTTATATGAAAGTGTACTGTCTCTTTAAGAAATTTCACTTTTGAATTGTGGGCTGGAAATCGCAGTATAGCACTGTCAAGACACCCTAAGAAGGTTCCCAGGGTGATTTTAAATATGTATGGGGTTTATAATTGTAGTGGGCAATGGTATAAGTTTATTTTTGGCCATTTTATATGAAAGTGTACTGTCTCTTTAAGAAACTTAACTTTTGAATTGGGGGCTGGAAATCACAGTATAGCACTGTCAAGACACCCTAAGAAGGTTCCCAGGGTGATTTTAAATATGTATGGGGTTTATAATTGTAGTGGGCAATGGTATAAGGTTATTTTTTGCCATTTTGTATGAAAGTGTACTGTCTCTTTAAGAAACTTTACTTTTGAATTGGGGGCTGGAAATCGCAGTATAGCACTGTCAAGACACCCTAAGAAGGTTCCCAGGTTGATTTTAAATATGTATGGGGTTTATAATTGTAGTGGGCAATGGTATAAGGTTATTTTTGGCCATTTTATATGAAAGTGTACTGTCTCTTTAAGAAATTAAACTTTTGAATTGGGGGCTGGAAATCGCATTATAGCACTGTCAAGAAACCCTAAGAAGGTTCCCAGGGTGATTTTAAATATGTATGGGGTTTATAATTGTAGTGGGCAATGGTATAAGGTTAGTTTTGGCCATTTTATATGAAAGTGTACTGTCTCTTTAAGAAACTTAACTTTTGAATTGGGGGCTGGAAATCGCAGTATAGCATTTTCAGGACAACCTGGGAAGGTTCCCAGGGTGATTTTAAATATGTATGGGCTTTATAATTGTAGTGGGCAATGGTATAAGGTTATTTTTGGCCATTTTATATGAAAGTGTACTGTCTCTTTAAGAAATTTCACTTTTGAATTGTGGGCTGGAAATCGCAGTATAGCACTGTCAAGACACCCTAAGAAGGTTCCCAGGGTGATTTTAAATATGTATGGGGTTTATAATTGTAGTGGGCAATGGTATAAGGTTATTTTTGGCCATTTTATATGAAAGTGTACTGTCTCTTTAAGAACGTAACTTTTGAATTGTGGGCTGGAAATCGCAGTATAGCACTATCAAGACACCCTAAGAAGGTTCCCAGGGTGATTTTAAATATGTATGGGGTTTATAATTGTAGTGGGCAATGGTATAAGGTTATTTTTGCCCATTTTATATGAAAGTGTACTGTCTCTTTAAGAAATTTCACTTTTGAATTGGGGGCTGGAAGTCGCAGTATAGCATTTTCAGGACACCCTAAGAAGGTTCCCAGGGTGATTTTAAATATGTATGGGGTTTATAATTGTAGTGGGCAATGGTATAAGGTTATTTTTGGCCATTTTATATGAAAGTGTACTGTCTCTTTAAGAACGTAACTTTTGAATTGGGGGCTGGAAATCGCAGTATAGCACTGTCAAGACACCTTGATATGGTTCCCAGGGTGATTTTAAATATGTATGGGGTTTATAATTGTAGTGGGCAATGGTATAAGGTTACTTTTGGCCATTTTATATGAAAGTGTACTGTCTCTTTAAGAAACTTAACTTTTGAATTGGGGGCTGGAAATCGCAGTATAGCATTTTCAGGACAACCTGGGAAGGTTCCCAGGGTGATTTTAAATATGTATGGGCTTTATAATTGTAGTGGGCAATGGTATAAGGTTATTTTTTGCCATTTTATATGAAAGTGTACTGTCTCTTTAAGAAATTAAACTTTTGAATTGGGGGCTGGAAATCGCATTATAGCACTGTCAAGAAACCCTAAGAAGGTTCCCAGGGTGATTTTAAATATGTATGGGGTTTATAATTGTAGTGGGCAATGGTATAAGGTTATTTTTGGCCATTTTATATGAAAGTGTACTGTCTCTTTAAGAAATTTCACTTTTGAATTGGGGGCTGGAAATCGCAGTATAGCACTGTCAAGACACCTTGATATGGTTCCCAGGGTGATTTTAAATATGTATGGGGTTTATAATTGTAGTTGGCAATGGTATAAGGTTATTTTTGGCCATTTTATATGAAAGTGTACTGTCTCTTTAAGAAACTTAACTTTTGAATTGGGGTCTGGAAATCGCAGTATAGCACTGTCAAGACACCCTAAGAAGGTTCCCAGGGTGATTTTAAATATGTATGGGGTTTATAATTGTAGCGGGCAATGGTATAAGGTTATTTTTGACCATTTTATATGAAAGTGTACTGTCTCTTTAAGAAACTTAACTTTTGAATTGGGGGCTGGAAATCGCAGTATAGCATTTTCAGGACACCCTGGGAAGGTTCCCAGGGTGATTTTAAATATGTATGGGGTTTATAATTGTAGTGGGCAATGGTATAAGGTCATTTTTGGCCATTTTATATGAAAGTGTACTGTCTCTTTAAGAAATTTCACTTTTGAATTGTGGGCTGGAAATTGCAGTATAGCACTGTCAAGACACCCTAAGAAGATTCCCAGGGTGATTTTAAATATGTATAGGGTTTATAATTGTTGTGGGCAATGGTATAAGGTTATTTTTGGCCATTTTATATGAAAGTGTACTGTATATTTAAGAAATTTCACTTTTGAATTGGGGGCTGGAAATCGCAGCATAGCATTTGGTATAAGTTTATTTTTGGCCATTTTATATAAAATTGTACTGTCTCTTTAAGAAACGTAACTTTTGAATTGGGGGCTGGAAATCGCAGTATAGCACTGTCAAGACACCCTAAGAAGGTTCCCAGGGTGATTTTAAATATGTATGGGGTTTATAATTGTAGTGGGCAATGGTATAAGGTTATTTTTGGCCATTTTATATGAAAGTGTACTGTCTCTTTAAGAAACTTTACTTTTGAATTGGGGGCTGGAAATCGCAGTATAGCATTTTCAGGACACCCTGGGAAGGTTCCCAAGATGAATTTAAATATGTATGGGGTTTATAATTGTAGTTGGCAATGGTATAAGGTTATTTTTGGCCATTTTATATGAAAGTTTACTGTCTCTTTAAGAAACTTAACTTTTGAATTGGGGGCTGGAAATCACAGTATAGCACTGTCAAGACACCCTAAGAAGGTTCCCAGGGTGATTTTAAATATGTATGGGGTTTATAATTGTAGTGGGCAATGGTATAAGGTTATTTTTGGCCATTTTATATGAAAGTGTACTGTCTCTTTAAGAAACTTAACTTTTGAATTGGGGGCTGGAAATCGCAGTATAGCATTTTCAGGACACCCTGGAAGGTTCCCAGTGTGATTTTAAATATGTATGGGCTTTATAATTGTAGTGGGCAATGGTATAAGGTTATTTTTTGCCATTTTGTATGAAAGTGTACTGTCTCTTTAAGAAACTTAACTTTCGAATTGGGGGCTGGAAATCGCAGTATAGCAGTGTCAAGACACCCTAAGAAGGTTCCCAGGGTGATTTTAAATATGTATGGGGTTAATAATTGTGGTGGGCAATGGTATAAGGTTATTTTTGGCCATTTTATATGAAAGTGTACTGTCTTTTTAAGAAATTTCACTTTTGAATTGTGGGCTGGAAATCGCAGTATAGCACTGTCAAGACACCCTAAGAAGGTTCCCAGGGTGATTTTAAATATGTATGGGGTTTATAATTGTAGTGGGCAATGGTATAAGGTTATTTTTGGCCATTTTATATGTAAGTGTACTGTCTCTTTAAGAACTTAACTTTTGAATTGGGGGCTGGAAATCACAGTATAGCACTGTCAAGACACCCTAAGAAGGTTCCCAGGGTGATTTTAAATATGTATGGGGTTTATAATTGTAGTGGGCAATGGTATAAGGTTATTTTTGGCCATTTTATATGAAAGTGTACTGTCTCTTTAAGAAACTTAACTTTTGAATTGGGGGCTGGAAATCGCAGTATAGCATTTTCAGGACACCCGGGGAAGGTTCCCAGGGTAATTTTAAATATGTATGGGGTTTATAATTGTAGTGGGCAATGGTATAAGGTTATTTTTGGCCATTTTATATGAAAGTGTACTGTCTCTTTAAGAAATTTCACTTTTGAATTGTGGGCTGGAAATCGCAGTATAGCACTGTCAAGACACCCTAAGAAGGTTCCCAGGGTGATTTTAAATATGTATGGGGTTTATAATTGTAGTGGGCAATGGTATAAGTTTATTTTTGGCCATTTTATATGAAAGTGTACTGTCTCTTTAAGAAACTTAACTTTTGAATTGGGGGCTGGAAATCACAGTATAGCATTGTCAAGACACCCTAAGAAGGTTCCCAGGGTGATTTTAAATATGTATGGGGTTTATAATTGTAGTGGGCAATGGTATAAGGTTATTTTTTGCCATTTTGTATGAAAGTGTACTGTCTCTTTAAGAAACTTTACTTTTGAATTGGGGGCTGGAAATCGCAGTATAGCACTGTCAAGACACCCTAAGAAGGTTCCCAGGTTGATTTTAAATATGTATGGGGTTTATAATTGTAGTGGGCAATGGTATAAGGTTATTTTTGGCCATTTTATATGAAAGTGTACTGTCTCTTTAAGAAATTAAACTTTTGAATTGGGGGCTGGAAATCGCATTATAGCACTGTCAAGAAACCCTAAGAAGGTTCCCAGGGTGATTTTAAATATGTATGGGGTTTATAATTGTAGTGGGCAATGGTATAAGGTTAGTTTTGGCCATTTTATATGAAAGTGTACTGTCTCTTTAAGAAACTTAACTTTTGAATTGGGGGCTGGAAATCGCAGTATAGCATTTTCAGGACAACCTGGGAAGGTTCCCAGGGTGATTTTAAATATGTATGGGCTTTATAATTGTAGTGGGCAATGGTATAAGGTTATTTTTGGCCATTTTATATGAAAGTGTACTGTCTCTTTAAGAAATTTCACTTTTGAATTGTGGGCTGGAAATCGCAGTATAGCACTGTCAAGACACCCTAAGAAGGTTCCCAGGGTGATTTTAAATATGTATGGGGTTTATAATTGTAGTGGGCAATGGTATAAGGTTATTTTTGGCCATTTTATATGAAAGTGTACTGTCTCTTTAAGAACGTAACTTTTGAATTGTGGGCTGGAAATCGCAGTATAGCACTATCAAGACACCCTAAGAAGGTTCCCAGGGTGATTTTAAATATGTATGGGGTTTATAATTGTAGTGGGCAATGGTATAAGGTTATTTTTGCCCATTTTATATGAAAGTGTACTGTCTCTTTAAGAAATTTCACTTTTGAATTGGGGGCTGGAAGTCGCAGTATAGCATTTTCAGGACACCCTAAGAAGGTTCCCAGGGTGATTTTAAATATGTATGGGGTTTATAATTGTAGTGGGCAATGGTATAAGGTTATTTTTGGCCATTTTATATGAAAGTGTACTGTCTCTTTAAGAACGTAACTTTTGAATTGGGGGCTGGAAATCGCAGTATAGCACTGTCAAGACACCTTGATATGGTTCCCAGGGTGATTTTAAATATGTATGGGGTTTATAATTGTAGTGGGCAATGGTATAAGGTTACTTTTGGCCATTTTATATGAAAGTGTACTGTCTCTTTAAGAAACTTAACTTTTGAATTGGGGGCTGGAAATCGCAGTATAGCATTTTCAGGACAACCTGGGAAGGTTCCCAGGGTGATTTTAAATATGTATGGGCTTTATAATTGTAGTGGGCAATGGTATAAGGTTATTTTTTGCCATTTTATATGAAAGTGTACTGTCTCTTTAAGAAATTAAACTTTTGAATTGGGGGCTGGAAATCGCATTATAGCACTGTCAAGAAACCCTAAGAAGGTTCCCAGGGTGATTTTAAATATGTATGGGGTTTATAATTGTAGTGGGCAATGGTATAAGGTTATTTTTGGCCATTTTATATGAAAGTGTACTGTCTCTTTAAGAAATTTCACTTTTGAATTGGGGGCTGGAAATCGCAGTATAGCACTGTCAAGACACCTTGATATGGTTCCCAGGGTGATTTTAAATATGTATGGGGTTTATAATTGTAGTTGGCAATGGTATAAGGTTATTTTTGGCCATTTTATATGAAAGTGTACTGTCTCTTTAAGAAACTTAACTTTTGAATTGGGGGCTGGAAATCGCAGTATAGCATTTTCAGGACACCCTAAGAAGGTTCCCAGGGTGATTTTAAATATGTATGGGGTTTATAATTGTAGTGGGCAATGGTATAAGGTTATTTTTGGCCATTTTATATGAAAGTGTACTGTCTCTTTAAGAAACTTAACTTTTGAATTGGGGGCTGGAAATCACAGTATAGCAGTGTCAAGACACCCTAAGAAGGTTCCCAGGGTGATTTTAAATATGTATGGGGTTTATAATTGTAGTGGGCAATGGTATAAGGTTGTTTTTGGCCATTTTATATGAAAGTGTACTGTCTCTTTAAGAAATTTCACTTTTGAATTGTGGGCTGGAAATCGCAGTATAGCACTGTCAAGACACCCTAAGAAGGTTCCCAGGGTGATTTTAAATATGTATGGGGTTTATAATTGTATTGGGCAATGGTATAAGGTTATTTTTGGCCATTTTATATGAAAGTGTACTGTCTCTTTAAGAACGTAACTTTTGAATTGTGGGCTGGAAATCGCAGTATAGCACTGTCAAGACACCCTGGGAAGGTTCCCAGGGTGATTTTAAATATGTATGGGGTTTATAATTGTAGTGGGCAATGGTATAAGGTTATTTTTGGCCATTTTATATGAAAGTGTATTGTCTCTTTAAGAAACTTAACTTTTGAATTGGGGACTGGAAATCGCAGTATAGCACTGTCAAGACACCCTGGGAAGGTTCCCAGGGTGATTTTAAATATGTATGGGGTTTATAATTGTAGTGGGCAATGGTATAAGGTTATTTTTGGCCATTTTATATGAAAGTGTACTGTCTCTTTAAGAAACTTAACTTTTGAATTGGGGGCTGGAAATCGCAGTATAGCACTGTCAAGACACCCTAAGAAGGTTCCCAGGGTGATTTTAAATATGTATGGGGTTAATAATTGTGGTGGGCAATGGTATAAGGTTATTTTTGGCCATTTTATATGAAATTGTACTGTCTCTTTAAGAAACGTAACTTTTGAATTGGGGGCTGGAAATCGCAGTATAGCACTGTCAAGACACCCTAAGAAGGTTCCCAGGGTGATTTTAAATATGTATGGGGTTTATAATTGTAGTGGGCAATGGTATAAGGTTATTTTTGGCCATTTTATATGAAATTGTACTGTCTCTTTAAGAAATTTCACTTTTGAATTGTGGGCTGGAAATCGCAGTATAGCACTGTCAAGACACCCTGGGAAGGTTCCCAGGGTGATTTTAAATATGTATGGGGTTTATAATTGTAGTGGGCAATGGTATAAAGTTATTTTTGGCCATTTTATATGAAAGTGTATTGTCTCTTTAAGAAACTTAACTTTTGAATTGGGGACTGGAAATCGCAGTATAGCACTGTCAAGACACCCTGGGAAGGTTCCCAGGGTGATTTTAAATATGTATGGGGTTTATAATTGTAGTGGGCAATGGTATAAGGTTATTTTTGGCCATTTTATATGAAAGTGTACTGTCTCTTTAAGAAACTTAACTTTTGAATTGGGGGCTGGAAATCGCAGTATAGCACTGTCAAGACACCCTAAGAAGGTTCCCAGGGTGATTTTAAATATGTATGGGGTTAATTGTGGTGGGCAATGGTATAAGGTTATTTTTGGCCATTTTATATGAAAGTGTACTGTCTCTTTAAGAAATTTCACTTTTGACTTGTGGGCTGGAAATCGCAGTATAGCACTGTCAAGACACCCTAAGAAGGTTCCCAGGGTGATTTTAATTATGTATGGGGTTTATAATTGTAGTGGGCAATGGTATAAGGTTATTTTTGGCCATTTTATATGAAAGTGTACTGTCTCTTTAAGAAACTTAACTTTTGAATTGGGGTCTGGAAATCGCAGTATAGCACTGTCAAGACACCCTAAGAAGGTTCCCAGGGTGATTTTAAATATGTATGGGGTTTATAATTGTAGCGGGCAATGGTATAAGGTTATCTTTGACCATTTTATATGAAAGTGTACTGTCTCTTTAAGAAATTTCACTTTTGAATTGTGGGCTGGAAATTGCAGTATAGCACTGTCAAGACACCCTAAGAAGATTCCCAGGGTGATTTTAAATATGTATAGGGTTTATAATTGTTGTGGGCAATGGTATAAGGTTATTTTTGGCCATTTTATATGAAAGTGTACTGTATATTTAAGAAATTTCACTTTTGAATTGGGGGCTGGAAATCGCAGCATAGCATTTGGTATAAGTTTATTTTTGGCCATTTTATATGAAATTGTACTGTCTCTTTAAGAAACGTAACTTTTGAATTGGGGGCTGGAAATCGCAGTATAGCACTGTCAAGACACCCTAAGAAGGTTCCCAGGGTGATTTTAAATATGTATGGGGTTTATAATTGTAGTGGGCAATGGTATAAGGTTATTTTTGGCCATTTTATATGAAAGTGTACTGTCTCTTTAAGAAACTTAACTTTTGAATTGGGGGCTGGAAATCACAGTATAGCAGTGTCAAGACACCCTAAGAAGGTTCCCAGGGTGATTTTAAATATGTATGGGGTTTATAATTGTAGTGGGCAATGGTATAAGGTTGTTTTTGGCCATTTTATATGAAAGTGTACTGTCTCTTTAAGAAATTTCACTTTTGAATTGTGGGCTGGAAATCGCAGTATAGCACTGTCAAGACACCCTAAGAAGGTTCCCAGGGTGATTTTAAATATGTATGGGGTTTATAATTGTATTGGGCAATGGTATAAGGTTATTTTTGGCCATTTTATATGAAAGTGTACTGTCTCTTTAAGAACGTAACTTTTGAATTGTGGGCTGGAAATCGCAGTATAGCACTGTCAAGACACCCTGGGAAGGTTCCCAGGGTGATTTTAAATATGTATGGGGTTTATAATTGTAGTGGGCAATGGTATAAGGTTATTTTTGGCCATTTTATATGAAAGTGTATTGTCTCTTTAAGAAACTTAACTTTTGAATTGGGGACTGGAAATCGCAGTATAGCACTGTCAAGACACCCTGGGAAGGTTCCCAGGGTGATTTTAAATATGTATGGGGTTTATAATTGTAGTGGGCAATGGTATAAGGTTATTTTTGGCCATTTTATATGAAAGTGTACTGTCTCTTTAAGAAACTTAACTTTTGAATTGGGGGCTGGAAATCGCAGTATAGCACTGTCAAGACACCCTAAGAAGGTTCCCAGGGTGATTTTAAATATGTATGGGGTTAATAATTGTGGTGGGCAATGGTATAAGGTTATTTTTGGCCATTTTATATGAAATTGTACTGTCTCTTTAAGAAACGTAACTTTTGAATTGGGGGCTGGAAATCGCAGTATAGCACTGTCAAGACACCCTAAGAAGGTTCCCAGGGTGATTTTAAATATGTATGGGGTTTATAATTGTAGTGGGCAATGGTATAAGGTTATTTTTGGCCATTTTATATGAAATTGTACTGTCTCTTTAAGAAATTTCACTTTTGAATTGTGGGCTGGAAATCGCAGTATAGCACTGTCAAGACACCCTGGGAAGGTTCCCAGGGTGATTTTAAATATGTATGGGGTTTATAATTGTAGTGGGCAATGGTATAAAGTTATTTTTGGCCATTTTATATGAAAGTGTATTGTCTCTTTAAGAAACTTAACTTTTGAATTGGGGACTGGAAATCGCAGTATAGCACTGTCAAGACACCCTGGGAAGGTTCCCAGGGTGATTTTAAATATGTATGGGGTTTATAATTGTAGTGGGCAATGGTATAAGGTTATTTTTGGCCATTTTATATGAAAGTGTACTGTCTCTTTAAGAAACTTAACTTTTGAATTGGGGGCTGGAAATCGCAGTATAGCACTGTCAAGACACCCTAAGAAGGTTCCCAGGGTGATTTTAATTATGTATGAGGTTTATAATTGTAGTGGGCAATGGTATAAGGTTATTTTTGGCCATTTTATATGAAAGTGTACTGTCTCTTTAAGAAACTTAACTTTTGAATTGGGGTCTGGAAATCGCAGTATAGCACTGTCAAGACACCCTAAGAAGGTTCCCAGGGTGATTTTAAATATGTATGGGGTTTATAATTGTAGCGGGCAATGGTATAAGGTTATCTTTGACCATTTTATATGAAAGTGTACTGTCTCTTTAAGAAATTTCACTTTTGAATTGTGGGCTGGAAATTGCAGTATAGCACTGTCAAGACACCCTAAGAAGATTCCCAGGGTGATTTTAAATATGTATAGGGTTTATAATTGTTGTGGGCAATGGTATAAGGTTATTTTTGGCCATTTTATATGAAAGTGTACTGTATATTTAAGAAATTTCACTTTTGAATTGGGGGCTGGAAATCGCAGCATAGCATTTGGTATAAGTTTATTTTTGGCCATTTTATATGAAATTGTACTGTCTCTTTAAGAAACGTAACTTTTGAATTGGGGGCTGGAAATCGCAGTATAGCATTTTCAGGACACCCTGGGAAGGTTCCCAGTGTGATTTTAAATATGTATGGGCTTTATAATTGTAGTGGGCAATGGTATAAGGTTATTTTTTGCCATTTTGTATGAAAGTGTACTGTCTCTTTAAGAAACTTAACTTTTGAATTGGGGGCTGGAAATCGCAGTATAGCAGTGTCAAGACACCCTAAGAAGGTTCCCAGGGTGATTTTAAATATGTATGGGGTTAATAATTGTGGTGGGCAATGGTATAAGGTTATTTTTGGCCATTTTATATGAAAGTGTACTGTCTCTTTAAGAAATTTCACTTTTGAATTGTGGGCTGGAAATCGCAGTATAGCACTGTCAAGACACCCTAAGAAGGTTCCCAGGGTGATTTTAAATATGTATGGGGTTTATAATTGTAGTGGGCAATGGTATAAGGTTATTTTTGGCCATTTTATATGAAAGTGTACTGTCTCTTTAAGAAACTTAACTTTTGAATTGGGGTCTGGAAATCGCAGTATAGCACTGTCAAGACACCCTAAGAAGGTTCCCAGGGTGATTTTAAATATGTATGGGGTTTATAATTGTAGCGGGCAATGGTATAAGGTTATTTTTGACCATTTTATATGAAAGTGTACTGTCTCTTTAAGAAACTTAACTTTTGAATTGGGGGCTGGAAATCGCAGTATAGCATTTTCAGGACACCCTGGGAAGGTTCCCAGGGTGATTTTAAATATGTATGGGGTTTATAATTGTAGTGGGCAATGGTATAAGGTCATTTTTGGCCATTTTATATGAAAGTGTACTGTCTCTTTAAGAAATTTCACTTTTGAATTGTGGGCTGGAAATTGCAGTATAGCACTGTCAAGACACCCTAAGAAGGTTCCCAGGGTGATTTTAAATATGTATGGGGTTTATAATTGTAGTGGGCAATGGTATAAGGTTATTTTTGGCCATTTTATATGAAAGTGTACTGTATATTTAAGAAATTTCACTTTTGAATTGGGGGCTGGAAATCGCAGCATAGCATTTTCAGGACACCCTGGGAAGGTTCCCAGGGTGATTTTAAATATGTATGGGGTTTATAATTGTAGTGGGCAATGGTATAAGTTTATTTTTGGCCATTTTATATGAAATTGTACTGTCTCTTTAAGAAACGTAACTTTTGAATTGGGGGCTGGAAATCGCAGTATAGCACTGTCAAGACACCCTAAGAAGGTTCCCAGGGTGATTTTAAATATGTATGGAGTTTATAATTGTAGTGGGCAATGGTATAAGGTTATTTTTGGCCATTTTATATGAAAGTGTACTGTCTCTTTAAGAAACTTAACTTTTGAATTGGGGGCTGGAAATCGCAGTATAGCATTTTCAGGACACCCTGGGAAGGTTCCCAGGGTGATTTTAAATATGTATGGGCTTTATAATTGTAGTGGGCAATGGTATAAGGTTATTTTTGGCCATTTTATATGAAAGTGTACTGTCTCTTTAAGAACGTAACTTTTGAATTGGGGGCTGGAAATCGCAGTATAGCACTGTCAAGACACCTTGATATGGTTCCCAGGGTGATTTTAAATATGTATGGGGTTTATAATTGTAGTGGGCAATGGTATAAGGTTATTTTTGGCCATTATATATGAAAGCGTACTGTCTCTTTAAGAACGTAACTTTTGAATTGGGGGCTGGAAATCGCAGTATAGCATTTTCAGGACACCCTGGGGAGGTTCCCAGGGTGATTTTAAATATATATGGGGTTTATAATTGTAGTGGGCAATGGTATAAGGTTATTTTTGGCCATTATATATGAAAGCGTACTGTCTCTTTAAGAAATTTAACTTTTGAATTGGGGGCTGGAAATCGCAGTATAGCACTGTCAAGAAACCCTAAGAAGTTTCCTAGGGTGATTTTAAATATGTATGGGGTTTATAATTGTAGTTGTCAATGGTATAAGGTTATTTTTGGCCATTTTATATGAAAGTGTACTGTCTCTTTAAGAAATTTCACTTTTGAATTGGGGGCTGGAAATCACAGTATAGCACTGTCAAGACACCCCTAAGAAGGTTCCCAGGGTGATTTTAAATATGTATGGGGTTTATAATTGTAGTGGGCAATGGTATAAGGTTATTTTTGGCCATTTTATATGAAAGTGTACTGTCTCTTTAAGAACTTAACCTTTAAATTGGGGGCTGGAAATCGCAGTATAGCACTGTCAAGACACCCTGGGAAGGTTCCCAGGGTGATTTTAAATATGTATGGGGTTTATAATTGTAGTAGGCAATGGTATAAGGTTATTTTTGGCCATTTTATATGAAAGTTTACTGTCTCTTTAAGAAATTTCACTTTTGAATTGGGGGCTGGAAATCACAGTATAGCACTGTCAAGACACCCTGGGAAGGTTCCCAGGGTGATTTTAAATATGTATGGGGTTTATAATTGTAGTGGGCAATGGTATAAAGTTATTTTTGGCCATTTTATATGAAAGTGTATTGTCTCTTTAAGAAACTTAACTTTTGAATTGGGGACTGGAAATCGCAGTATAGCACTGTCAAGACACCCTGGGAAGGTTCCCAGGGTGATTTTAAATATGTATGGGGTTTATAATTGTAGTGGGCAATGGTATAAGGTTATTTTTGGCCATTTTATATGAAAGTGTACTGTCTCTTTAAGAAACTTAACTTTTGAATTGGGGGCTGGAAATCGCAGTATAGCACTGTCAAGACACCCTAAGAAGGTTCCCAGGGTGATTTTAATTATGTATGGGGTTTATAATTGTAGTGGGCAATGGTATAAGGTTATTTTTGGCCATTTTATATGAAAGTGTACTGTCTCTTTAAGAAACTTAACTTTTGAATTGGGGTCTGGAAATCGCAGTATAGCACTGTCAAGACACCCTAAGAAGGTTCCCAGGGTGATTTTAAATATGTATGGGGTTTATAATTGTAGCGGGCAATGGTATAAGGTTATCTTTGACCATTTTATATGAAAGTGTACTGTCTCTTTAAGAAATTTCACTTTTGAATTGTGGGCTGGAAATTGCAGTATAGCACTGTCAAGACACCCTAAGAAGATTCCCAGGGTGATTTTAAATATGTATAGGGTTTATAATTGTTGTGGGCAATGGTATAAGGTTATTTTTGGCCATTTTATATGAAAGTGTACTGTATATTTAAGAAATTTCACTTTTGAATTGGGGGCTGGAAATCGCAGCATAGCATTTGGTATAAGTTTATTTTTGGCCATTTTATATGAAATTGTACTGTCTCTTTAAGAAACGTAACTTTTGAATTGGGGGCTGGAAATCGCAGTATAGCACTGTCAAGACACCCTAAGAAGGTTCCCAGGGTGATTTTAAATATGTATGGGGTTTATAATTGTAGTGGGCAATGGTATAAGGTTATTTTTGGCCATTTTATATGAAAGTGTACTGTCTCTTTAAGAAACTTTACTTTTGAATTGGGGGCTGGAAATCGCAGTATAGCATTTTCAGGACACCCTGGGAAGGTTCCCAAGGTGAATTTAAATATGTATGGGGTTTATAATTGTAGTTGGCAATGGTATAAGGTTATTTTTGGCCATTTTATATGAAAGTTTACTGTCTCTTTAAGAAACTTAACTTTTGAATTGGGGGCTGGAAATCACAGTATAGCACTGTCAAGACACCCTAAGAAGGTTCCCAGGGTGATTTTAAATATGTATGGGGTTTATAATTGTAGTGGGCAATGGTATAAGGTTATTTTTGGCCATTTTATATGAAAGTGTACTGTCTCTTTAAGAAACTTAACTTTTGAATTGGGGGCTGGAAATCGCAGTATAGCATTTTCAGGACACCCTGGGAAGGTTCCCAGTGTGATTTTAAATATGTATGGGCTTTATAATTGTAGTGGGCAATGGTATAAGGTTATTTTTTGCCATTTTGTATGAAAGTGTACTGTCTCTTTAAGAAACTTAACTTTTGAATTGGGGGCTGGAAATCGCAGTATAGCAGTGTCAAGACACCCTAAGAAGGTTCCCAGGGTGATTTTAAATATGTATGGGGTTAATAATTGTGGTGGGCAATGGTATAAGGTTATTTTTGGCCATTTTATATGAAAGTGTACTGTCTCTTTAAGAAATTTCACTTTTGAATTGTGGGCTGGAAATCGCAGTATAGCACTGTCAAGACACCCTAAGAAGGTTCCCAGGGTGATTTTAAATATGTATGGGGTTTATAATTGTAGTGGGCAATGGTATAAGGTTATTTTTGGCCATTTTATATGAAAGTGTACTGTCTCTTTAAGAAACTTAACTTTTGAATTGGGGTCTGGAAATCGCAGTATAGCACTGTCAAGACACCCTAAGAAGGTTCCCAGGGTGATTTTAAATATGTATGGGGTTTATAATTGTAGCGGGCAATGGTATAAGGTTATTTTTGACCATTTTATATGAAAGTGTACTGTCTCTTTAAGAAACTTAACTTTTGAATTGGGGGCTGGAAATCGCAGTATAGCATTTTCAGGACACCCTGGGAAGGTTCCCAGGGTGATTTTAAATATGTATGGGGTTTATAATTGTAGTGGGCAATGGTATAAGGTCATTTTTGGCCATTTTATATGAAAGTGTACTGTCTCTTTAAGAAATTTCACTTTTGAATTGTGGGCTGGAAATTGCAGTATAGCACTGTCAAGACACCCTAAGAAGGTTCCCAGGGTGATTTTAAATATGTATGGGGTTTATAATTGTAGTGGGCAATGGTATAAGGTTATTTTTGGCCATTTTATATGAAAGTGTACTGTATATTTAAGAAATTTCACTTTTGAATTGGGGGCTGGAAATCGCAGCATAGCATTTTCAGGACACCCTGGGAAGGTTCCCAGGGTGATTTTAAATATGTATGGGGTTTATAATTGTAGTGGGCAATGGTATAAGTTTATTTTTGGCCATTTTATATGAAATTGTACTGTCTCTTTAAGAAACGTAACTTTTGAATTGGGGGCTGGAAATCGCAGTATAGCACTGTCAAGACACCCTAAGAAGGTTCCCAGGGTGATTTTAAATATGTATGGAGTTTATAATTGTAGTGGGCAATGGTATAAGGTTATTTTTGGCCATTTTATATGAAAGTGTACTGTCTCTTTAAGAAACTTAACTTTTGAATTGGGGGCTGGAAATCGCAGTATAGCATTTTCAGGACACCCTGGGAAGGTTCCCAGGGTGATTTTAAATATGTATGGGCTTTATAATTGTAGTGGGCAATGGTATAAGGTTATTTTTGGCCATTTTATATGAAAGTGTACTGTCTCTTTAAGAACGTAACTTTTGAATTGGGGGCTGGAAATCGCAGTATAGCACTGTCAAGACACCTTGATATGGTTCCCAGGGTGATTTTAAATATGTATGGGGTTTATAATTGTAGTGGGCAATGGTATAAGGTTATTTTTGGCCATTATATATGAAAGCGTACTGTCTCTTTAAGAACGTAACTTTTGAATTGGGGGCTGGAAATCGCAGTATAGCATTTTCAGGACACCCTGGGGAGGTTCCCAGGGTGATTTTAAATATATATGGGGTTTATAATTGTAGTGGGCAATGGTATAAGGTTATTTTTGGCCATTATATATGAAAGCGTACTGTCTCTTTAAGAAATTTAACTTTTGAATTGGGGGCTGGAAATCGCAGTATAGCACTGTCAAGAAACCCTAAGAAGTTTCCTAGGGTGATTTTAAATATGTATGGGGTTTATAATTGTAGTTGTCAATGGTATAAGGTTATTTTTGGCCATTTTATATGAAAGTGTACTGTCTCTTTAAGAAATTTCACTTTTGAATTGGGGGCTGGAAATCACAGTATAGCACTGTCAAGACACCCCTAAGAAGGTTCCCAGGGTGATTTTAAATATGTATGGGGTTTATAATTGTAGTGGGCAATGGTATAAGGTTATTTTTGGCCATTTTATATGAAAGTGTACTGTCTCTTTAAGAACTTAACCTTTAAATTGGGGGCTGGAAATCGCAGTATAGCACTGTCAAGACACCCTGGGAAGGTTCCCAGGGTGATTTTAAATATGTATGGGGTTTATAATTGTAGTAGGCAATGGTATAAGGTTATTTTTGGCCATTTTATATGAAAGTTTACTGTCTCTTTAAGAAATTTCACTTTTGAATTGGGGGCTGGAAATCACAGTATAGCACTGTCAAGACACCCTAAGAAGGTTCCCAGGGTGATTTTAAATATGTATGGGGTTTATAATTGTAGTGGGCAATGGTATAAGGTTATTTTTGGCCATTTTATATGAAAGTGTACTGTCTCTTTAAGAAACTTTACTTTTGAATTGGGGGCTGGAAATCGCAGTATAGCATTTTCAGGACACCCTGGGAAGGTTCCCAAGGTGAATTTAAATATGTATGGGGTTTATAATTGTAGTTGGCAATGGTATAAGGTTATTTTTGGCCATTTTATATGAAAGTTTACTGTCTCTTTAAGAAACTTAACTTTTGAATTGGGGGCTGGAAATCACAGTATAGCACTGTCAAGACACCCTGGGAAGGTTCCCAGGGTGATTTTAAATATGTATGGGGTTTATAATTGTAGTAGGCAATGGTATAAGGTTATTTTTGGCCATTTTATATGAAAGTGTACTGTCTCTTTAAGAAATTTCACTTTTGAATTGGGGGCTGGAAGTCGCAGTATAGCATTTTCAGGACACCCTAAGAAGGTTCCCAGGGTGATTTTAAATATGTATGGGGTTTATAATTGTAGTGGGCAATGGTATAAGGTTATTTTTGGCCATTTTATATGAAAGTGTACTGTCTCTTTAAGAACGTAACTTTTGAATTGGGGGCTGGAAATCGCAGTATAGCACTGTCAAGACACCTTGATATGGTTCCCAGGGTGATTTTAAATATGTATGGGGTTTATAATTGTAGTGGGCAATGGTATAAGGTTATTTTTGGCCATTTTATATGAAAGTGTACTGTCTCTTTAAGAAACTTAACTTTTGAATTGGGGGCTGGAAATCGCAGTATAGCATTTTCAGGACAACCTGGGAAGGTTCCCAGGGTGATTTTAAATATGTATGGGCTTTATAATTGTAGTGGACAATGGTATAAGGTTATTTTTTGCCATTTTATATGAAAGTGTACTGTCTCTTTAAGAAATTAAACTTTTGAATTGGGGGCTGGAAATCGCATTATAGCACTGTCAAGAAACCCTAAGAAGGTTCCCAGGGTGATTTTAAATATGTATGGGGTTTATAATTGTAGTGGGCAATGGTATAAGGTTATTTTTGGCCATTTTATATGAAAGTGTACTGTCTCTTTAAGAAACTTAACTTTTGAATTGGGGGCTGGAAATCGCAGTGTAGCATTTTCAGGACACCCTAAGAAGGTTCCCAGGGTGATTTTAAATATGTATGGGGTTTATAATTGTAGTGGGCAATGGTATAAGGTTATTTTTGGCCATTTTATATGAAAGTGTACTGTCTCTTTAAGAAACTTAACTTTTGAATTGGGGGCTGGAAATCGCAGTATAGCAGTGTCAAGACACCCTAAGAAGGTTCCCAGGGTGATTTTAAATATGTATGGGGTTTATAATTGTAGTGGGCAATGGTATAAGGTTGTTTTTGGCCATTTTATATGAAAGTGTACTGTCTCTTTAAGAAATTTCACTTTTGAATTGTGGGCTGGAAATCGCAGTATAGCACTGTCAAGACACCCTAAGAAGGTTCCCAGGGTGATTTTAAATATGTATGGGGTTTATAATTGTATTGGGCAATGGTATAAGGTTATTTTTGGCCATTTTATATGAAAGTGTACTGTCTCTTTAAGAACGTAACTTTTGAATTGTGGGCTGGAAATCGCAGTATAGCACTGTCAAGACACCCTGGGAAGGTTCCCAGGGTGATTTTAAATATGTATGGGGTTTATAATTGTAGTGGGCAATGGTATAAGGTTATTTTTGGCCATTTTATATGAAAGTGTATTGTCTCTTTAAGAAACTTAACTTTTGAATTGGGGACTGGAAATCGCAGTATAGCACTGTCAAGACACCCTGGGAAGGTTCCCAGGGTGATTTTAAATATGTATGGGGTTTATAATTGTAGTGGGCAATGGTATAAGGTTATTTTTGGCCATTTTATATGAAAGTGTACTGTCTCTTTAAGAAACTTAACTTTTGAATTGGGGGCTGGAAATCGCAGTATAGCACTGTCAAGACACCCTAAGAAGGTTCCCAGGGTGATTTTAAATATGTATGGGGTTAATAATTGTAGTGGGCAATGGTATAAGGTTATTTTTGGCCATTTTATATGAAATTGTACTGTCTCTTTAAGAAACGTAACTTTTGAATTGGGGGCTGGAAATCGCAGTATAGCACTGTCAAGACACCCTAAGAAGGTTCCCAGGGTGATTTTAAATATGTATGGGGTTTATAATTGTAGTGGGCAATGGTATAAGGTTATTTTTGGCCATTTTATATGAAATTGTACTGTCTCTTTAAGAAATTTCACTTTTGAATTGTGGGCTGGAAATCGCAGTATAGCACTGTCAAGACACCCTGGGAAGGTTCCCAGGGTGATTTTAAATATGTATGGGGTTTATAATTGTAGTGGGCAATGGTATAAAGTTATTTTTGGCCATTTTATATGAAAGTGTATTGTCTCTTTAAGAAACTTAACTTTTGAATTGGGGACTGGAAATCGCAGTATAGCACTGTCAAGACACCCTGGGAAGGTTCCCAGGGTGATTTTAAATATGTATGGGGTTTATAATTGTAGTGGGCAATGGTATAAGGTTATTTTTGGCCATTTTATATGAAAGTGTACTGTCTCTTTAAGAAACGTAACTTTTGACTCGTGGGCTGGAAATCGCAGTATAGCACTGTCAAGACACCCTAAGAAGGTTCCCAGGGTGATTTTAATTATGTATGGGGTTTATAATTGTGGTGGGCAATGGTATAAGGTTATTTTTGGCCATTTTATATGAAAGTGTACTGTCTCTTTAAGAAACTTAACTTTTGAATTGGGGTCTGGAAATCGCAGTATAGCACTGTCAAGACACCCTAAGAAGGTTCCCAGGGTGATTTTAAATATGTATGGGGTTTATAATTGTAGCGGGCAATGGTATAAGGTTATTTTTGACCATTTTATATGAAAGTGTACTGTCTCTTTAAGAAACTTAACTTTTGAATTGGGGGCTGGAAATCGCAGTATAGCATTTTCAGGACACCCTGGGAAGGTTCCCAGGGTGATTTTAAATATGTATGGGGTTTATAATTGTAGTGGGCAATGGTATAAGGTCATTTTTGGCCATTTTATATGAAAGTGTACTGTCTCTTTAAGAAATTTCACTTTTGAATTGTGGGCTGGAAATTGCAGTATAGCACTGTCAAGACACCCTAAGAAGATTCCCAGGGTGATTTTAAATATGTATAGGGTTTATAATTGTTGTGGGCAATGGTATAAGGTTATTTTTGGCCATTTTATATGAAAGTGTACTGTATATTTAAGAAATTTCACTTTTGAATTGGGGGCTGGAAATCGCAGCATAGCATTTGGTATACGTTTATTTTTGGCCATTTTATATGAAATTGTACTGTCTCTTTAAGAAACGTAACTTTTGAATTGGGGGCTGGAAATCGCAGTATAGCACTGTCAAGACACCCTAAGAAGGTTCCCAGGGTGATTTTAAATATGTATGGGGTTTATAATTGTAGTGGGCAATGGTATAAGGTTATTTTTGGCCATTTTATATGAAAGTGTACTGTCTCTTTAAGAAACTTTACTTTTGAATTGGGGGCTGGAAATCGCAGTATAGCATTTTCAGGACACCCTGGGAAGGTTCCCAGTGTGATTTTAAATATGTATGGGCTTTATAATTGTAGTGGGCAATGGTATAAGGTTATTTTTTGCCATTTTGTATGAAAGTTTACTGTCTCTTTAAGAAACTTAACTTTTGAATTGGGGGCTGGAAATCGCAGTATAGCACTGTCAAGACACCCTAAGAAGGTTCCCAGGGTGATTTTAAATATGTATGGGGTTTATAATTGTAGTGGGCAATGGTATAAGGTTATTTTTGACCATTTTATATGAAAGTGTACTGTCTCTTTAAGAAACTTAACTTTTGAATTGGGGGCTGGAAATCGCAGTATAGCATTTTCAGGACACCCTGGGAAGGTTCCCAGGGTGATTTTAAATATGTATGGGGTTTATAATTGTAGTGGGCAATGGTATAAGGTCATTTTTGGCCATTTTATATGAAAGTGTACTGTCTCTTTAAGAAATTTCACTTTTGAATTGTGGGCTGGAAATTGCAGTATAGCACTGTCAAGACACCCTAAGAAGATTCCCAGGGTGATTTTAAATATGTATAGGGTTTATAATTGTTGTGGGCAATGGTATAAGGTTATTTTTGGCCATTTTATATGAAAGTGTACTGTATATTTAAGAAATTTCACTTTTGAATTGGGGGCTGGAAATCGCAGCATAGCATTTGGTATACGTTTATTTTTGGCCATTTTATATGAAATTGTACTGTCTCTTTAAGAAACGTAACTTTTGAATTGGGGGCTGGAAATCGCAGTATAGCACTGTCAAGACACCCTAAGAAGGTTCCCAGGGTGATTTTAAATATGTATGGGGTTTATAATTGTAGTGGGCAATGGTATAAGGTTATTTTTGGCCATTTTATATGAAAGTGTACTGTCTCTTTAAGAAACTTTACTTTTGAATTGGGGGCTGGAAATCGCAGTATAGCATTTTCAGGACACCCTGGGAAGGTTCCCAAGGTGAATTTAAATATGTATGGGGTTTATAATTGTAGTTGGCAATGGTATAAGGTTATTTTTGGCCATTTTATATGAAAGTTTACTGTCTCTTTAAGAAACTTAACTTTTGAATTGGGGGCTGGAAATCACAGTATAGCACTGTCAAGACACCCTAAGAAGGTTCCCAGGGTGATTTTAAATATGTATGGGGTTTATAATTGTAGTGGGCAATGGTATAAGGTTATTTTTGGCCATTTTATATGAAAGTGTACTGTCTCTTTAAGAAACTTAACTTTTGAATTGGGGGCTGGAAATCGCAGTATAGCATTTTCAGGACACCCTGGGAAGGTTCCCAGTGTGATTTTAAATATGTATGGGCTTTATAATTGTAGTGGGCAATGGTATAAGGTTATTTTTTGCCATTTTGTATGAAAGTGTACTGTCTCTTTAAGAAACTTAACTTTTGAATTGGGGGCTGGAAATCGCAGTATAGCAGTGTCAAGACACCCTAAGAAGGTTCCCAGGGTGATTTTAAATATGTATGGGGTTAATAATTGTGGTGGGCAATGGTATAAGGTTATTTTTGGCCATTTTATATGAAAGTGTACTGTCTCTTTAAGAAATTTCACTTTTGAATTGTGGGCTGGAAATCGCAGTATAGCACTGTCAAGACACCCTAAGAAGGTTCCCAGGGTGATTTTAAATATGTATGGGGTTTATAATTGTAGTGGGCAATGGTATAAGGTTATTTTTGGCCATTTTATATGACAGTGTACTGTCTCTTTAAGAAATTTCACTTTTGAATTGGGGGCTGGAAATCGCAGTATAGCATTTTCAGGACACCCTGGGGAGGTTCCCAGGGTGATTTTAATTATGTATGGGGTTTATAATTGTAGTGGGCAATGGTATAAGGTTATTTTTGGCCATTTTATATGAAAGTGTACTGTCTCTTTAAGAAACTTAACTTTTGAATTGGGGTCTGGAAATCGCAGTATAGCACTGTCAAGACACCCTAAGAAGGTTCCCAGGGTGATTTTAAATATGTATGGGGTTTATAATTGTAGCGGGCAATGGTATAAGGTTATTTTTGACCATTTTATATGAAAGTGTACTGTCTCTTTAAGAAACTTAACTTTTGAATTGGGGGCTGGAAATCGCAGTATAGCATTTTCAGGACACCCTGGAAAGGTTCCCAAGGTGATTTTAAATATATATGGGGTTTATAATTGTAGTGGGCAATGGTATAAGGTTATTTTTGGCCATTTTATATGAAAGTGTACTGTCTCTTTAAGAACGTAACTTTTGAATTGGGGGCTGGAAATCGCAGTATAGCACTGTCAAGACACCTTGATATGGTTCTCAGGGTGATTTTAAATATGTATGGGGTTTATAATTGTAGTGGGCAATGGTATAAGGTTATTTTTGGCCATTATATATGAAAGCGTACTGTCTCTTTAAGAACGTAACTTTTGAATTGGGGGCTGGAAATCGCAGTATAGCATTTTCAGGACACCCTGGGGAGGTTCCCAGGGTGATTTTAAATATATATGGGGTTTATAATTGTAGTGGGCAATGGTATAAGGTTATTTTTGGCCATTATATATGAAAGCGTACTGTCTCTTTAAGAAATTTAACTTTTGAATTGGGGGCTGGAAATCGCAGTATAGCACTGTCAAGAAACCCTAAGAAGTTTCCTAGGGTGATTTTAAATATGTATGGGGTTTATAATTGTAGTTGTCAATGGTATAAGGTTATTTTTGGCCATTTTATATGAAAGTGTACTGTCTCTTTAAGAAATTTCACTTTTGAATTGGGGGCTGGAAATCACAGTATAGCACTGTCAAGACACCCCTAAGAAGGTTCCCAGGGTGATTTTAAATATGTATGGGGTTTATAATTGTAGTGGGCAATGGTATAAGGTTATTTTTGGCCATTTTATATGAAAGTTTACTGTCTCTTTAAGAACTTAACCTTTAAATTGGGGGCTGGAAATCACAGTATAGCACTGTCAAGACACCCTAAGAAGGTTCCCAGGGTGATTTTAAATATGTATGGGGTTTATAATTGTAGTGGGCAATGGTATAAGGTTATTTTTGGCCATTTTATATGAAAGTGTACTGTCTCTTTAAGAAACTTTACTTTTGAATTGGGGGCTGGAAATCGCAGTATAGCATTTTCAGGACACCCTGGGAAGTTTCCCAAGGTGAATTTAAATATGTATGGGGTTTATAATTGTAGTTGGCAATGGTATAAGGTTATTTTTGGCCATTTTATATGAAAGTTTACTGTCTCTTTAAGAAACTTAACTTTTGAATTGGGGGCTGGAAATCACAGTATAGCACTGTCAAGACACCCTGGGAAGGTTCCCAGGGTGATTTTAAATATGTATGGGGTTTATAATTGTAGTAGGCAATGGTATAAGGTTATTTTTGGCCATTTTATATGAAAGTGTACTGTCTCTTTAAGAAATTTCACTTTTGAATTGGGGGCTGGAAGTCGCAGTATAGCATTTTCAGGACACCCTAAGAAGGTTCCCAGGGTGATTTTAAATATGTATGGGGTTTATAATTCTAGTGGGCAATGGTATAAGGTTATTTTTGGCCATTTTATATGAAAGTGTACTGTCTCTTTAAGAACATAACTTTTGAATTGGGCGCTGGAAATCGCAGTATAGCACTGTCAAGACACCTTGATATGGTTCCCAGGGTGATTTTAAATATGTATGGGGTTTATAATTGTAGTGGGCAATGGTATAAGGTTATTTTTGGCCATTTTATATGAAACTGTACTGTCTCTTTAAGAAACTTAACTTTTGAATTGGGGGCTGGAAATCGCAGTATAGCATTTTCAGGACAACCTGGGAAGGTTCCCAGGGTGATTTTAAATATGTATGGGCTTTATAATTGTAGTGGGCAATGGTATAAGGTTATTTTTTGCCATTTTATATGAAAGTGTACTGTCTCTTTAAGAAATTAAACTTTTGAATTGGGGGCTGGAAATCGCATTATAGCACTGTCAAGAAACCCTAAGAAGGTTCCCAGGGTGATTTTAAATATGTATGGGGTTTATAATTGTAGTGGGCAATGGTATAAGGTTATTTTTGGCCATTTTATATGAAAGTGTACTGTCTCTTTAAGAAATTTCACTTTTGAATTGGGGGCTGGAAATCGCAGTATAGCACTGTCAAGACACCTTGATATGGTACCCAGGGTGATTTTAAATATGTATGGGTTTTATAATTGTAGTTGGCAATGGTATAAGGTTATTTTTGGCCATTTTATATGAAAGTGTACTGTCTCTTTAAGAAACTTAACTTTTGAATTGGGGGCTGGAAATCGCAGTATAGCATTTTCAGGACACCCTAAGAAGGTTCCCAGGGTGATTTTAAATATGTATGGGGTTTATAATTGTAGTGGGCAATGGTATAAGGTTATTTTTGGCCATTTTATATGAAAGTGTACTGTCTCTTTAAGAAACGTAACTTTTGAATTGGGGGCTGGAAATCGCAGTATAGCAGTGTCAAGACACCCTAAGAAGGTTCCCAGGGTGATTTTAAATATGTATGGGGTTTATAATTGTAGTGGGCAATTGTATAAGGTTGTTTTTGGCCATTTTATATGAAAGTGTACTGTCTCTTTAAGAAATTTCACTTTTGAATTGTGGGCTGGAAATCGCAGTATAGCACTGTCAAGACACCCTAAGAAGGTTCCCAGGGTGATTTTAAATATGTATGGGGTTTATAATTGTATTGGGCAATGGTATAAGGTTATTTTTGGCCATTTTATATGAAAGTGTACTGTCTCTTTAAGAACGTAACTTTTGAATTGTGGGCTGGAAATCGCAGTATAGCACTGTCAAGACACCCTGGGAAGGTTCCCAGGGTGATTTTAAATATGTATGGGGTTTATAATTGTAGTGGGCAATGGTATAAGGTTATTTTTGGCCATTTTATATGAAAGTGTATTGTCTCTTTAAGAAACTTAACTTTTGAATTGGGGACTGGAAATCGCAGTATAGCACTGTCAAGACACCCTGGGAAGGTTCCCAGGGTGATTTTAAATATGTATGGGGTTTATAATTGTAGTGGGCAATGGTATAAGGTTATTTTTGGCCATTTTATATGAAAGTGTACTGTCTCTTTAAGAAACTTAACTTTTGAATTGGGGGCTGGAAATCGCAGTATAGCACTGTCAAGACACCCTAAGAAGGTTCCCAGGGTGATTTTAAATATGTATGGGGTTTATAATTGTAGTGGGCAATGGTATAAGGTTATTTTTGGCCATTTTATATGAAATTGTACTGTCTCTTTAAGAAATTTCACTTTTGAATTGTGGGCTGGAAATCGCAGTATAGCACTGTCAAGACACCCTGGGAAGGTTCCCAGGGTGATTTTAAATATGTATGGGGTTTATAATTGTAGTGGGCAATGGTATAAAGTTATTTTTGGCCATTTTATATGAAAGTGTATTGTCTCTTTAAGAAACTTAACTTTTGAATTGGGGACTGGAAATCGCAGTATAGCACTGTCAAGACACCCTGGGAAGGTTCCCAGGGTGATTTTAAATATGTATGGGGTTTATAATTGTAGTGGGCAATGGTATAAGGTTATTTTTGGCCATTTTATATGAAAGTGTACTGTCTCTTTAAGAAACTTAACTTTTGAATTGGGGGCTGGAAATCGCAGTATAGCATTTTCAGGACACCCTGGGAAGGTTCCCAGTGTGATTTTAAATATGTATGGGCTTTATAATTGTAGTGGGCAATGGTATAAGGTTATTTTTTGCCATTTTGTATGAAAGTGTACTGTCTCTTTAAGAAACTTAACTTTTGAATTGGGGGCTGGAAATCGCAGTATAGCAGTGTCAAGACACCCTAAGAAGGTTCCCAGGGTGATTTTAAATATGTATGGGGTTAATAATTGTGGTGGGCAATGGTATAAGGTTATTTTTGGCCATTTTATATGAAAGTGTACTGTCTCTTTAAGAAATTTCACTTTTGAATTGTGGGCTGGAAATCGCAGTATAGCACTGTCAAAACACCCTAAGAAGGTTCCCAGGGTGATTTTAAATATGTATGGGGTTTATAATTGTAGTGGGCAATGGTATAAGGTTATTTTTGGCCATTTTATATGAAAGTGTACTGTCTCTTTAAGAAATTTCACTTTTGAATTGGGGGCTGGAAATCGCAGTATAGCATTTTCAGGACACCCTGGGGAGGTTCCCAGGGTGATTTTAATTATGTATGGGGTTTAGAATTGTAGTGGGCAATGGTATAAGGTTATTTTTGGCCATTTTATATGAAAGTGTACTGTCTCTTTAAGAAACTTAACTTTTGAATTGGGGTCTGGAAATCGCAGTATAGCACTGTCAAGACACCCTAAGAAGGTTCCCAGGGTGATTTTAAATATGTATGGGGTTTATAATTGTAGCGGGCAATGGTATAAGGTTATTTTTGACCATTTTATATGAAAGTGTACTGTCTCTTTAAGAAACTTAACTTTTGAATTGGGGGCTGGAAATCGCAGTATAGCATTTTCAGGACACCCTGGAAAGGTTCCCAAGGTGATTTTAAATATATATGGGGTTTATAATTGTAGTGGGCAATGGTATAAGGTTATTTTTGGCCATTTTATATGAAAGTGTACTGTCTCTTTAAGAACGTAACTTTTGAATTGGGGGCTGGAAATCGCAGTATAGCACTGTCAAGACACCTTGATATGGTTCTCAGGGTGATTTTAAATATGTATGGGGTTTATAATTGTAGTGGGCAATGGTATAAGGTTATTTTTGGCCATTATATATGAAAGCGTACTGTCTCTTTAAGAACGTAACTTTTGAATTGGGGGCTGGAAATCGCAGTATAGCATTTTCAGGACACCCTGGGGAGGTTCCCAGGGTGATTTTAAATATATATGGGGTTTATAATTGTAGTGGGTAATGGTATAAGGTTATTTTTGGCCATTATATATGAAAGCGTACTGTCTCTTTAAGAAATTTAACTTTTGAATTGGGGGCTGGAAATCGCAGTATAGCACTGTCAAGAAACCCTAAGAAGTTTCCTAGGGTGATTTTAAATATGTATGGGGTTTATAATTGTAGTTGTCAATGGTATAAGGTTATTTTTGGCCATTTTATATGAAAGTGTACTGTCTCTTTAAGAAATTTCACTTTTGAATTGGGGGCTGGAAATCACAGTATAGCACTGTCAAGACACCCCTAAGAAGGTTCCCAGGGTGATTTTAAATATGTATGGTGTTTATAATTGTAGTGGGCAATGGTATAAGGTTATTTTTGGCCATTTTATATGAAAGTTTACTGTCTCTTTAAGAACTTAACCTTTAAATTGGGGGCTGGAAATCACAGTATAGCACTGTCAAGACACCCTAAGAAGGTTCCCAGGGTGATTTTAAATATGTATGGGGTTTATAATTGTAGTGGGCAATGGTATAAGGTTATTTTTGGCCATTTTATATGAAAGTGTACTGTCTCTTTAAGAAACTTTACTTTTGAATTGGGGGCTGGAAATCGCAGTATAGCATTTTCAGGACACCCTGGGAAGTTTCCCAAGGTGAATTTAAATATGTATGGGGTTTATAATTGTAGTTGGCAATGGTATAAGGTTATTTTTGGCCATTTTATATGAAAGTTTACTGTCTCTTTAAGAAACTTAACTTTTGAATTGGGGGCTGGAAATCACAGTATAGCACTGTCAAGACACTCTGGGAAGGTTCCCAGGGTGATTTTAAATATGTATGGGGTTTATAATTGTAGTAGGCAATGGTATAAGGTTATTTTTGGCCATTTTATATGAAAGTGTACTGTCTCTTTAAGAAATTTCACTTTTGAATTGGGGGCTGGAAGTCGCAGTATAGCATTTTCAGGACACCCTAAGAAGGTTCCCAGGGTGATTTTAAATATGTATGGGGTTTATAATTCTAGTGGGCAATGGTATAAGGTTATTTTTGGCCATTTTATATGAAAGTGTACTGTCTCTTTAAGAACATAACTTTTGAATTGGGCGCTGGAAATCGCAGTATAGCACTGTCAAGACACCTTGATATGGTTCCCAGGGTTATTTTAAATATGTATGGGGTTTATAATTGTAGTGGGCAATGGTATAAGGTTATTTTTGGCCATTTTATATGAAACTGTACTGTCTCTTTAAGAAACTTAACTTTTGAATTGGGGGCTGGAAATCGCAGTATAGCATTTTCAGGACAACCTGGGAAGGTTCCCAGGGTGATTTTAAATATGTATGGGCTTTATAATTGTAGTGGGCAATGGTATAAGGTTATTTTTTGCCATTTTATATGAAAGTGTACTGTCTCTTTAAGAAATTAAACTTTTGAATTGGGGGCTGGAAATCGCATTATAGCACTGTCAAGAAACCCTAAGAAGGTTCCCAGGGTGATTTTAAATATGTATGGGGTTTATAATTGTAGTGGGCAATGGTATAAGGTTATTTTTGGCCATTTTATATGAAAGTGTACTGTCTCTTTAAGAAATTTCACTTTTGAATTGGGGGCTGGAAATCGCAGTATAGCACTGTCAAGACACCTTGATATGGTACCCAGGGTGATTTTAAATATGTATGGGGTTTATAATTGTAGTTGGCAATGGTATAAGGTTATTTTTGGCCATTTTATATGAAAGTGTACTGTCTCTTTAAGAAACTTAACTTTTGAATTGGGGGCTGGAAATCGCAGTATAGCATTTTCAGGACACCCTAAGAAGGTTCCCAGGGTGATTTTAAATATGTATGGGGTTTATAATTGTAGTGGGCAATGGTATAAGGTTATTTTTGGCCATTTTATATGAAAGTGTACTGTCTCTTTAAGAAACGTAACTTTTGAATTGGGGGCTGGAAATCGCAGTATAGCAGTGTCAAGACACCCTAAGAAGGTTCCCAGGGTGATTTTAAATATGTATGGGGTTTATAATTGTAGTGGGCAATTGTATAAGGTTGTTTTTGGCCATTTTATATGAAAGTGTACTGTCTCTTTAAGAAATTTCACTTTTGAATTGTGGGCTGGAAATCGCAGTATAGCACTGTCAAGACACCCTAAGAAGGTTCCCAGGGTGATTTTAAATATGTATGGGGTTTATAATTGTATTGGGCAATGGTATAAGGTTATTTTTGGCCATTTTATATGAAAGTGTACTGTCTCTTTAAGAACGTAACTTTTGAATTGTGGGCTGGAAATCGCAGTATAGCACTGTCAAGACACCCTGGGAAGGTTCCCAGGGTGATTTTAAATATGTATGGGGTTTATAATTGTAGTGGGCAATGGTATAAGGTTATTTTTGGCCATTTTATATGAAAGTGTATTGTCTCTTTAAGAAACTTAACTTTTGAATTGGGGACTGGAAATCGCAGTATAGCACTGTCAAGACACCCTGGGAAGGTTCCCAGGGTGATTTTAAATATGTATGGGGTTTATAATTGTAGTGGGCAATGGTATAAGGTTATTTTTGGCCATTTTATATGAAAGTGTACTGTCTCTTTAAGAAACTTAACTTTTGAATTGGGGGCTGGAAATCGCAGTATAGCACTGTCAAGACACCCTAAGAAGGTTCCCAGGGTGATTTTAAATATGTATGGGGTTAATAATTGTGGTGGGCAATGGTATAAGGTTATTTTTGGCCATTTTATATGAAATTGTACTGTCTCTTTAAGAAACGTAACTTTTGAATTGGGGGCTGGAAATCGCAGTATAGTACTGTCAAGACACCCTAAGAAGGTTCCCAGGGTGATTTTAAATATGTATGGGGTTTATAATTGTAGTGGGCAATGGTATAAGGTTATTTTTGGCCATTTTATATGAAATTGTACTGTCTCTTTAAGAAATTTCACTTTTGAATTGTGGGCTGGAAATCGCAGTATAGCACTGTCAAGACACCCTGGGAAGGTTCCCAGGGTGATTTTAAATATGTATGGGGTTTATAATTGTAGTGGGCAATGGTATAAAGTTATTTTTGGCCATTTTATATGAAAGTGTATTGTCTCTTTAAGAAACTTAACTTTTGAATTGGGGACTGGAAATCGCAGTATAGCACTGTCAAGACACCCTGGGAAGGTTCCCAGGGTGATTTTAAATATGTATGGGGTTTATAATTGTAGTGGGCAATGGTATAAGGTTATTTTTGGCCATTTTATATGAAAGTGTACTGTCTCTTTAAGAAACTTAACTTTTGACTTGTGGGCTGGAAATCGCAGTATAGCACTGTCAAGACACCCTAAGAAGGTTCCCAGGGTGATTTTAATTATGTATGGGGTTTATAATTGTGGTGGGCAATGGTATAAGGTTATTTTTGGCCATTTTATATGAAAGTGTACTGTCTCTTTAAGAAATTTCACTTTTGACTTGTGGGCTGGAAATCGCAGTATAGCACTGTCAAGACACCCTAAGAAGGTTCCCAGGGTGATTTTAATTATGTATGGGGTTTATAATTGTAGTGGGCAATGGTATAAGGTTATTTTTGGCCATTTTATATGAAAGTGTACTGTCTCTTTAAGAAACTTAACTTTTGAATTGGGGTCTGGAAATCGCAGTATAGCACTGTCAAGACACCCTAAGAAGGTTCCCAGGGTGATTTTAAATATGTATGGGGTTTATAATTGTAGCGGGCAATGGTATAAGGTTATTTTTGACCATTTTATATGAAAGTGTACTGTCTCTTTAAGAAACTTAACTTTTGAATTGGGGGCTGGAAATCGCAGTATAGCATTTTCAGGACACCCTGGGAAGGTTCCCATTGTGATTTTAAATATGTATGGGGTTTATAATTGTAGTGGGCAATGGTATAAGGTCATTTTTGGCCATTTTATATGAAAGTGTACTGTCTCTTTAAGAAATTTCACTTTTGAATTGTGGGCTGGAAATTGCAGTATAGCACTGTCAAGACAACCTAAGAAGATTCCCAGGGTGATTTTAAATATGTATAGGGTTTATAATTGTTGTGGGCAATGGTATAAGGTTATTTTTGGCCATTTTATATGAAAGTGTACTGTATATTTAAGAAATTTCACTTTTGAATTGGGGGCTGGAAATCGCAGCATAGCATTTGGTATACGTTTATTTTTGGCCATTTTATATGAAATTGTACTGTCTCTTTAAGAAACGTAACTTTTGAATTGGGGGCTGGAAATCGCAGTATAGCACTGTCAAGACACCCTAAGAAGGTTCCCAGGGTGATTTTAAATATGTATGGGGTTTATAATTGTAGTGGGCAATGGTATAAGGTTATTTTTGGCCATTTTATATGAAAGTGTACTGTCTCTTTAAGAAACTTTACTTTTGAATTGGGGGCTGGAAATCGCAGTATAGCATTTTCAGGACACCCTGGGAAGGTTCCCAAGGTGAATTTAAATATGTATGGGGTTTATAATTGTAGTTGGCAATGGTATAAGGTTATTTTTGGCCATTTTATATGAAAGTTTACTGTCTCTTTAAGAAACTTAACTTTTGAATTGGGGGCTGGAAATCACAGTATAGCACTGTCAAGACACCCTAAGAAGGTTCCCAGGGTGATTTTAAATATGTATGGGGTTTATAATTGTAGTGGGCAATGGTATAAGGTTATTTTTGGCCATTTTATATGAAAGTGTACTGTCTCTTTAAGAAACTTAACTTTTGAATTGGGGGCTGGAAATCGCAGTATAGCATTTTCAGGACACCCTGGGAAGGTTCCCAGTGTGATTTTAAATATGTATGGGCTTTATAATTGTAGTGGGCAATGGTATAAGGTTATTTTTTGCCATTTTGTATGAAAGTGTACTGTCTCTTTAAGAAACTTAACTTTTGAATTGGGGGCTGGAAATCGCAGTATAGCAGTGTCAAGACACCCTAAGAAGGTTCCCAGGGTGATTTTAAATATGTATGGGGTTAATAATTGTGGTGGGCAATGGTATAAGGTTATTTTTGGCCATTTTATATGAAAGTGTACTGTCTCTTTAAGAAATTTCACTTTTGAATTGAGGGCTGTAAATCGCAGTATAGCACTGTCAAGACACCCTAAGAAGGTTCCCAGGGTGATTTTAAATATGTATGGGGTTTATAATTGTAGTGGGCAATGGTATAAGGTTATTTTTGGCCATTTTATATGACAGTGTACTGTCTCTTTAAGAAATTTCACTTTTGAATTGGGGGCTGGAAATTGCAATATAGCATTTTCAGGACACCCTGGGGAGGTTCCCAGGGTGATTTTAATTATGTATGGGGTTTATAATTGTAGTGGGCAATGGTATAAGGTTATTTTTGGCCATTTTATATGAAAGTGTACTGTCTCTTTAAGAAACTTAACT
The DNA here is from genome assembly GCF_046119375.1 of Phyllobates terribilis. Lineage (NCBI taxonomy): Eukaryota > Metazoa > Chordata > Amphibia > Anura > Dendrobatidae > Phyllobates > Phyllobates terribilis. The sequence continues at coordinate 2,793,009 of NW_027362913.1, forward strand.
TTTGAATTGGGGTCTGGAAATCGCAGTATAGCACTGTCAAGACACCCTAAGAAGGTTCCCAGGGTGATTTTAAATATGTATGGGGTTTATAATTGTAGCGGGCAATGGTATAAGGTTATTTTTGACCATTTTATATGAAAGTGTACTGTCTCTTTAAGAAACTTAACTTTTGAATTGGGGGCTGGAAATCGCAGTATAGCATTTTCAGGACACCCTGGGAAGGTTCCCAGGGTGATTTTAAATATGTATGGGGTTTATAATTGTAGTGGGCAATGGTATAAGGTCATTTTTGGCCATTTTATATGAAAGTGTACTGTCTCTTTAAGAAATTTCACTTTTGAATTGTGGGCTGGAAATTGCAGTATAGCACTGTCAAGACACCCTAAGAAGGTTCCCAGGGTGATTTTAAATATGTATGGGGTTTATAATTGTAGTGGGCAATGGTATAAGGTTATTTTTGGCCATTTTATATGAAAGTGTACTGTATATTTAAGAAAGTTCACTTTTGAATTGGGGGCTGGAAATCGCAGCATAGCATTTTCAGGACACCCTAAGAAGGTTCCCAGGGTGATTTTAAATATGTATGGGGTTTATAATTGTAGTGGGCAATGGTATAAGTTTATTTTTGGCCATTTTATATGAAATTGTACTGTCTCTTTAAGAAACGTAACTTTTGAATTGGGGGCTGGAAATCGCAGTATAGCACTGTCAAGACACCCTAAGAAGGTTCCCAGGGTGATTTTAAATATGTATGGGGTTTATAATTGTAGTGGGCAATGGTATAAGTTTATTTTTGGCCATTTTATATGAAATTGTACTGTCTCTTTAAGAAACGTAACTTTTGAATTGGGGGCTGGAAATCGCAGTATAGCACTGTCAAGACACCCTAAGAAGGTTCCCAGGGTGATTTTAAATATGTATGGGGTTTATAATTGTGGTGGGCAATGGTATAAGGTTATTTTTGGCCATTTTATATGAAAGTGTACTGTCTCTTTAAGAAATTTCACTTTTGACTTGTGGGCTGGAAATCGCAGTATAGCACTGTCAAGACACCCTAAGAAGGTTCCCAGGGTGATTTTAATTATGTATGGGGTTTATAATTGTAGTGGGCAATGGTATAAGGTTATTTTTGGCCATTTTATATGAAAGTGTACTGTCTCTTTAAGAAACTTAACTTTTGAATTGGGGTCTGGAAATCGCAGTATAGCACTGTCAAGACACCCTAAGAAGGTTCCCAGGGTGATTTTAAATATGTATGGGGTTTATAATTGTAGCGGGCAATGGTATAAGGTTATTTTTGACCATTTTATATGAAAGTGTACTGTCTCTTTAAGAAACTTAACTTTTGAATTGGGGGCTGGAAATCGCAGTATAGCATTTTCAGGACACCCTGGGAAGGTTCCCATTGTGATTTTAAATATGTATGGGGTTTATAATTGTAGTGGGCAATGGTATAAGGTCATTTTTGGCCATTTTATATGAAAGTGTACTGTCTCTTTAAGAAATTTCACTTTTGAATTGTGGGCTGGAAATTGCAGTATAGCACTGTCAAGACACCCTAAGAAGATTCCCAGGGTGATTTTAAATATGTATAGGGTTTATAATTGTTGTGGGCAATGGTATAAGGTTATTTTTGGCCATTTTATATGAAAGTGTACTGTATATTTAAGAAATTTCACTTTTGAATTGGGGGCTGGAAATCGCAGCATAGCATTTGGTATACGTTTATTTTTGGCCATTTTATATGAAATTGTACTGTCTCTTTAAGAAACGTAACTTTTGAATTGGGGGCTGGAAATCGCAGTATAGCACTGTCAAGACACCCTAAGAAGGTTCCCAGGGTGATTTTAAATATGTATGGGGTTTATAATTGTAGTGGGCAATGGTATAAGGTTATTTTTGGCCATTTTATATGAAAGTGTACTGTCTCTTTAAGAAACTTTACTTTTGAATTGGGGGCTGGAAATCGCAGTATAGCATTTTCAGGACACCCTGGGAAGGTTCCCAAGGTGAATTTAAATATGTATGGGGTTTATAATTGTAGTTGGCAATGGTATAAGGTTATTTTTGGCCATTTTATATGAAAGTTTACTGTCTCTTTAAGAAACTTAACTTTTGAATTGGGGGCTGGAAATCACAGTATAGCACTGTCAAGACACCCTAAGAAGGTTCCCAGGGTGATTTTAAATATGTATGGGGTTTATAATTGTAGTGGGCAATGGTATAAGGTTATTTTTGGCCATTTTATATGAAAGTGTACTGTCTCTTTAAGAAACTTAACTTTTGAATTGGGGGCTGGAAATCGCAGTATAGCATTTTCAGGACACCCTGGGAAGGTTCCCAGTGTGATTTTAAATATGTATGGGCTTTATAATTGTAGTGGGCAATGGTATAAGGTTATTTTTTGCCATTTTGTATGAAAGTGTACTGTCTCTTTAAGAAACTTAACTTTTGAATTGGGGGCTGGAAATCGCAGTATAGCAGTGTCAAGACACCCTAAGAAGGTTCCCAGGGTGATTTTAAATATGTATGGGGTTAATAATTGTGGTGGGCAATGGTATAAGGTTATTTTTGGCCATTTTATATGAAAGTGTACTGTCTCTTTAAGAAATTTCACTTTTGAATTGAGGGCTGTAAATCGCAGTATAGCACTGTCAAGACACCCTAAGAAGGTTCCCAGGGTGATTTTAAATATGTATGGGGTTTATAATTGTAGTGGGCAATGGTATAAGGTTATTTTTGGCCATTTTATATGACAGTGTACTGTCTCTTTAAGAAATTTCACTTTTGAATTGGGGGCTGGAAATTGCAATATAGCATTTTCAGGACACCCTGGGGAGGTTCCCAGGGTGATTTTAATTATGTATGGGGTTTATAATTGTAGTGGGCAATGGTATAAGGTTATTTTTGGCCATTTTATATGAAAGTGTACTGTCTCTTTAAGAAACTTAACTTTTGAATTGGGGTCTGGAAATCGCAGTATAGCACTGTCAAGACACCCTAAGAAGGTTCCCAGGGTGATTTTAAATATGTATGGGGTTTATAATTGTAGCGGGCAATGGTATAAGGTTATTTTTGACCATTTTATATGAAAGTGTACTGTCTCTTTAAGAAACTTAACTTTTGAATTGGGGGCTGGAAATCGCAGTATAGCATTTTCAGGACACCCTGGGAAGGTTCCCAGGGTGATTTTAAATATGTATGGGGTTTATAATTGTAGTGGGCAATGGTATAAGGTCATTTTTGGCCATTTTATATGAAAGTGTACTGTCTCTTTAAGAAATTTCACTTTTGAATTGTGGGCTGGAAATTGCAGTATAGCACTGTCAAGACACCCTAAGAAGGTTCCCAGGGTGATTTTAAATATGTATGGGGTTTATAATTGTAGTGGGCAATGGTATAAGGTTATTTTTGGCCATTTTATATGAAAGTGTACTGTATATTTAAGAAAGTTCACTTTTGAATTGGGGGCTGGAAATCGCAGCATAGCATTTTCAGGACACCCTAAGAAGGTTCCCAGGGTGATTTTAAATATGTATGGGGTTTATAATTGTAGTGGGCAATGGTATAAGTTTATTTTTGGCCATTTTATATGAAATTGTACTGTCTCTTTAAGAAACGTAACTTTTGAATTGGGGGCTGGAAATCGCAGTATAGCACTGTCAAGACACCCTAAGAAGGTTCCCAGGGTGATTTTAAATATGTATGGGGTTTATAATTGTAGTGGGCAATGGTATAAGGTTATTTTTGGCCATTTTATATGAAAGTGTACTGTCTCTTTAAGAAACTTAACTTTTGAATTGGGGGCTGGAAATCGCAGTATAGCATTTTCAGGACACCCTGGGAAGGTTCCCAGGGTGATTTTAAATATGTATGGGCTTTATAATTGTAGTGGGCAATGGTATAAGGTTATTTTTTGCCATTTTGTATGAAAGTGTACTGTCTCTTTAAGAAACTTAACTTTTGAATTGGGGGCTGGAAATCGCAGTATAGCAGTGTCAAGACACCCTAAGAAGGTTCCCAGGGTGATTTGAAATATGTATGGGGTTTATAATTGTAGTGGGCAATGGTATAAGGTTGTTTTTGGCCATTTTATATGAAAGTGTACTGTTTCTTTAAGAAATTTCACTTTTGAATTGTGGGCTGGAAATCGCAGTATAGCACTGTCAAGACACCCTAAGAAGGTTCCCAGGGTGATTTTAAATATGTATGGGGTTTATAATTGTAGTGGGCAATGGTATAAGGTTATTTTTGGCCATTTTATATGAAAGTGTACTGTCTCTTTAAGAAACTTAACTTTTGAATTGGGGTCTGGAAATCGCAGTATAGCACTGTCAAGACACCCTAAGAAGGTTCCCAGGGTGATTTTAAATATGTATGGGGTTTATAATTGTAGCGGGCAATGGTATAAGGTTATTTTTGACCATTTTATATGAAAGTGTACTGTCTCTTTAAGAAACTTAACTTTTGAATTGGGGGCTGGAAATCGCAGTATAGCATTTTCAGGACACCCTGGGAAGGTTCCCAGGGTGATTTTAAATATGTATGGGGTTTATAATTGTAGTGGGCAATGGTATAAGGTCATTTTTGGCCATTTTATATGAAAGTGTACTGTCTCTTTAAGAAATTTCACTTTTGAATTGTGGGCTGGAAATTGCAGTATAGCACTGTCAAGACACCCTAAGAAGGTTCCCAGGGTGATTTTAAATATGTATGGGGTTTATAATTGTAGTGGGCAATGGTATAAGGTTATTTTTGGCCATTTTATATGAAAGTGTACTGTATATTTAAGAAAGTTCACTTTTGAATTGGGGGCTGGAAATCGCAGCATAGCATTTTCAGGACACCCTAAGAAGGTTCCCAGGGTGATTTTAAATATGTATGGGGTTTATAATTGTAGTGGGCAATGGTATAAGTTTATTTTTGGCCATTTTATATGAAATTGTACTGTCTCTTTAAGAAACGTAACTTTTGAATTGGGGGCTGGAAATCGCAGTATAGCACTGTCAAGACACCCTAAGAAGGTTCCCAGGGTGATTTTAAATATGTATGGGGTTTATAATTGTAGTGGGCAATGGTATAAGGTTATTTTTGGCCATTTTATATGAAAGTGTACTGTCTCTTTAAGAAACTTAACTTTTGAATTGGGGGCTGGAAATCGCAGTATAGCATTTTCAGGACACCCTGGGAAGGTTCCCAGGGTGATTTTAAATATGTATGGGCTTTATAATTGTAGTGGGCAATGGTATAAGGTTATTTTTTGCCATTTTGTATGAAAGTGTACTGTCTCTTTAAGAAACTTAACTTTTGAATTGGGGGCTGGAAATCGCAGTATAGCAGTGTCAAGACACCCTAAGAAGGTTCCCAGGGTGATTTGAAATATGTATGGGGTTTATAATTGTAGTGGGCAATGGTATAAGGTTGTTTTTGGCCATTTTATATGAAAGTGTACTGTTTCTTTAAGAAATTTCACTTTTGAATTGTGGGCTGGAAATCGCAGTATAGCACTGTCAAGACACCCTAAGAAGGTTCCCAGGGTGATTTTAAATATGTATGGGGTTTATAATTGTAGTGGGCAATGGTATAAGGTTATTTTTGGCCATTTTATATGACAGTGTACTGTCTCTTTAAGAAATTTCACTTTTGAATTGGGGGCTGGAAATTGCAATATAGCATTTTCAGGACACCCTGGGGAGGTTCCCAGGGTGATTTTAATTATGTATGGGGTTTATAATTGTAGTGGGCAATGGTATAAGGTTATTTTTGGCCATTTTATATGAAAGTGTACTGTCTCTTTAAGAAACTTAACTTTTGAATTGGGGTCTGGAAATCGCAGTATAGCACTGTCAAGACACCCTAAGAAGGTTCCCAGGGTGATTTTAAATATGTATGGGGTTTATAATTGTAGCGGGCAATGGTATAAGGTTATTTTTGACCATTTTATATGAAAGTGTACTGTCTCTTTAAGAAACTTAACTTTTGAATTGGGGGCTGGAAATCGCAGTATAGCATTTTCAGGACACCCTGGGAAGGTTCCCAGGGTGATTTTAAATATGTATGGGGTTTATAATTGTAGTGGGCAATGGTATAAGGTCATTTTTGGCCATTTTATATGAAAGTGTACTGTCTCTTTAAGAAATTTCACTTTTGAATTGTGGGCTGGAAATTGCAGTATAGCACTGTCAAGACACCCTAAGAAGGTTCCCAGGGTGATTTTAAATATGTATGGGGTTTATAATTGTAGTGGGCAATGGTATAAGGTTATTTTTGGCCATTTTATATGAAAGTGTACTGTATATTTAAGAAAGTTCACTTTTGAATTGGGGGCTGGAAATCGCAGCATAGCATTTTCAGGACACCCTAAGAAGGTTCCCAGGGTGATTTTAAATATGTATGGGGTTTATAATTGTAGTGGGCAATGGTATAAGTTTATTTTTGGCCATTTTATATGAAATTGTACTGTCTCTTTAAGAAACGTAACTTTTGAATTGGGGGCTGGAAATCGCAGTATAGCACTGTCAAGACACCCTAAGAAGGTTCCCAGGGTGATTTTAAATATGTATGGGGTTTATAATTGTAGTGGGCAATGGTATAAGGTTATTTTTGGCCATTTTATATGAAAGTGTACTGTCTCTTTAAGAAACTTAACTTTTGAATTGGGGGCTGGAAATCGCAGTATAGCATTTTCAGGACACCCTGGGAAGGTTCCCAGGGTGATTTTAAATATGTATGGGCTTTATAATTGTAGTGGGCAATGGTATAAGGTTATTTTTTGCCATTTTGTATGAAAGTGTACTGTCTCTTTAAGAAACTTAACTTTTGAATTGGGGGCTGGAAATCGCAGTATAGCAGTGTCAAGACACCCTAAGAAGGTTCCCAGGGTGATTTGAAATATGTATGGGGTTTATAATTGTAGTGGGCAATGGTATAAGGTTGTTTTTGGCCATTTTATATGAAAGTGTACTGTTTCTTTAAGAAATTTCACTTTTGAATTGTGGGCTGGAAATCGCAGTATAGCACTGTCAAGACACCCTAAGAAGGTTCCCAGGGTGATTTTAAATATGTATATGGTTTATAATTGTAGTGGGCAATGGTATAAGGTTATTTTTGGCCATTTTATATGAAAGTGTACTGTCTCTTTAAGAAACTTTACTTTTGAATTGGGGGCTGGAAATCGCAGTATAGCATTTTCAGGACACCCTGGAAAGGTTCCCAAGGTGATTTTAAATATGTATGGGGTTTATAATTGTAGTGGGCAATGGTATAAGGTTATTTTTGGCCATTTTATATGAAAGTGTACTGTCTCTTTAAGAACGTTACTTTTGAATTGGGGGCTGGAAATCGCAGTATAGCATTTTCAGGACACCCTGGGAAGGTTCCCAGTGTGATTTTAAATATGTATGGGCTTTATAATTGTAGTGGGCAATGGTATAAGGTTATTTTTTGCCATTTTGTATGAAAGTGTACTGTCTCTTTAAGAAACTTAACTTTTGAATTGGGGGCTGGAAATCGCAGTATAGCAGTGTCAAGACACCCTAAGAAGGTTCCCAGGGTGATTTTAAATATATATGGGGTTTATAATTGTAGTGGGCAATGGTATAAGGTTATTTTTGGCCATTATATATGAAAGCGTACTGTCTCTTTAAGAAATTTAACTTTTGAATTGGGGGCTGGAAATCGCAGTATAGCACTGTCAAGAAACCCTAAGAAGTTTCCTAGGGTGATTTTAAATATGTATGGGGTTTATAATTGTAGTTGTCAATGGTATAAGGTTATTTTTGGCCATTTTATATGAAAGTGTACTGTCTCTTTAAGAAATTTCACTTTTGAATTGGGGGCTGGAAATCACAGTATAGCACTGTCAAGACACCCCTAAGAAGGTTCCCAGGGTGATTTTAAATATGTATGGGGTTTATAATTGTAGTGGGCAATGGTATAAGGTTATTTTTGGCCATTTTATATGAAAGTGTACTGTCTCTTTAAGAACTTAACCTTTAAATTGGGGGCTGGAAATCGCAGTATAGCACTGTCAAGACACCCTGGGAAGGTTCCCAGGGTGATTTTAAATATGTATGGGGTTTATAATTGTAGTAGGCAATGGTATAAGGTTATTTTTGGCCATTTTATATGAAAGTTTACTGTCTCTTTAAGAAATTTCACTTTTGAATTGGGGGCTGGAAATCACAGTATAGCACTGTCAAGACACCCTAAGAAGGTTCCCAGGGTGATTTTAAATATGTATGGGGTTTATAATTGTAGTGGGCAATAGTATAAGGTTATTTTTGGCCATTTTATATGAAAGTGTACTGTCTCTTTAAGAAACTTTACTTTTGAATTGGGGGCTGGAAATCGCAGTATAGCATTTTCAGGACACCCTGGGAAGGTTCCCAAGGTGAATTTAAATATGTATGGGGTTTATAATTGTAGTTGGCAATGGTATAAGGTTATTTTTGGCCATTTTATATGAAAGTTTACTATCTCTTTAAGAAACTTAACTTTTGAATTGGGGGCTGGAAATCACAGTATAGCACTGTCAAGACACCCTGGGAAGGTTCCCAGGGTGATTTTAAATATGTATGGGGTTTATAATTGTAGTGGCCAATGGTATAAGGTTATTTTTGGCCATTTTATATGAAAGGGTACTGTCTCTTTAAGAAACTTAACTTTTAAATTGGGGGCTGGAAATCGCAGTATAGCACTGTCAAGACACCCTAAGAAGGTTCCCAGGGTGATTTTAAATATGTATGGGGTTAATAATTGTAGTAGGCAATGGTATAAGGTTATTTTTGGCCATTTTATATGAAAGTGTATTGTCTCTTTAAGAAACTTAACTTTTGAATTGGGGACTGGAAATCGCAGTATAGCACTGTAAAGACACCCTGGGAAGGTTCCCAGGGTGATTTTAAATATGTATGGGGTTTATAATTGTAGTGGGCAATGGTATAAGGTTATTTTTGGCCATTTTATATGAAAGTGTACTGTCTCTTTAAGAAACTTAACTTTTCAATTGGGGGCTGGAAATCGCAGTATAGCACTGTCAAGACACCCTAAGAAGGTTCCCAGGGTGATTTTAAATATGTATGGGGTTAATGATTGTGCTGGGCAATGGTATAAGGTTATTTTTGGCCATTTTATATGAAAGTGTACTGTCTCTTTAAGAAATTTCACTTTTGAATTGTGGGCTGGAAATCGCAGTATAGCACTGTCAAGACACCCTAAGAAGGTTCCCAGGGTGATTTTAAATATGTATGGGGTTAATAATTGTGGTGGGCGATGGTATAAGGTTATTTTTGGCCATTTTATATGACAGTGTACTGTCTCTTTAAGAAATTTCACTTTTGAATTGGGGGCTGGAAATCGCAGTATAGCATTTTCAGGACACCCTGGGGAGGTTCCCAGGGTGATTTTAATTATGTATGGGGTTTATAATTGTAGTGGGCAATGGTATAAGGTTATTTTTGGCCATTTTATATGAAAGTGTACTGTCTCTTTAAGAAACTTAACTTTTGAATTGGGGGCTGGAAATCGCAGTATAGCACTGTCAAGACACCCTAAGAAGGTTCCCAGGGTGATTTTAAATATGTATGGGGTTTATAATTGTAGCGGGCAATGGTATAAGGTTATTTTTGGCCATTTTATATGAAAGTGTACTGTCTCTTTAAGAAACTTAACTTTTGAATTGGGGGCTGGAAATCGCAGTATAGCACTGTCAAGACACCCTAAGAAGGTTCCCAGGGTGATTTTAAATATGTATGGGGTTTATAATTGTAGCGGGCAATGGTATAAGGTTATTTTTGGCCATTTTATATGAAAGTGTACTGTCTCTTTAAGAAACTTAACTTTTGAATTGGGGGCTGGAAATCGCAGTATAGCACTGTCAAGACACCCTGGGAAGGTTCCCAGGGTGATTTTAAATATGTATGGGGTTTATAATTGTAGTAGGCAATGGTATAAGGTTATTTTTGGCCATTTTATATGAAAGTTTACTGTCTCTTTAAGAAATTTCACTTTTGAATTGGGGGCTGGAAATCACAGTATAGCACTGTCAAGACACCCTAAGAAGGTTCCCAGGGTGATTTTAAATATGTATGGGGTTTATAATTGTAGTGGGCAATGGTATAAGGTTATTTTTGGCCATTTTATATGAAAGTGTACTGTCTCTTTAAGAAACTTTACTTTTGAATTGGGGGCTGGAAATCGCAGTATAGCATTTTCAGGACACCCTGGGAAGGTTCCCAAGGTGAATTTAAATATGTATGGGGTTTATAATTGTAGTTGGCAATGGTATAAGGTTATTTTTGGCCATTTTATATGAAAGTTTACTGTCTCTTTAAGAAACTTAACTTTTGAATTGGGGGCTGGAAATCACAGTATAGCACTGTCAAGACACCCTGGGAAGGTTCCCAGGGTGATTTTAAATATGTATGGGGTTTATAATTGTAGTAGGCAATGGTATAAGGTTATTTTTGGCCATTTTATATGAAAGTGTATTGTCTCTTTAAGAAACTTAACTTTTGAATTGGGGACTGGAAATCGCAGTATAGCACTGTCAAGACACCCTGGGAAGGTTCCCAGGGTGATTTTAAATATGTATGGGGTTTATAATTGTAGTGGCCAATGGTATAAGGTTATTTTTGGCCATTTTATATGAAAGGGTACTGTCTCTTTAAGAAACTTAACTTTTGAATTGGGGGCTGGAAATCGCAGTATAGCACTGTCAAGACACCCTAAGAAGGTTCCCAGGGTGATTTTAAATATTTATGGGGTTAATAATTGTAGTAGGCAATGGTATAAGGTTATTTTTGGCCATTTTATATGAAAGTGTATTGTCTCTTTAAGAAACTTAACTTTTGAATTGGGGACTGGAAATCGCAGTATAGCACTGTAAAGACACCCTGGGAAGGTTCCCAGGGTGATTTTAAATATGTATGGGGTTTAAAATTGTAGTAGGCAATGGTATAAGGTTATTTTTGGCCATTTTATATGAAAGTGTACTGTCTCTTTAAGAAACTTAACTTTTGAATTGGGGGCTGGAAATCGCAGTATAGCATTTTCAGGACACCCTGGGAAGGTTCCCAGGGTGATTTTAAATATGTATGGGGTTTATAATTGTAGTGGGCAATGGTATAAGGTCATTTTTGGCCATTTTATATGAAAGTGTACTGTCTCTTTAAGAAATTTCACTTTTGAATTGTGGGCTGGAAATTGCAGTATAGCACTGTCAAGACACCCTAAGAAGGTTCCCAGGGTGATTTTAAATATGTATGGGGTTTATAATTGTAGTGGGCAATGGTATAAGGTTATTTTTGGCCATTTTATATGAAAGTGTACTGTATATTTAAGAAAGTTCACTTTTGAATTGGGGGCTGGAAATCGCAGCATAGCATTTTCAGGACACCCTAAGAAGGTTCCCAGGGTGATTTTAAATATGTATGGGGTTTATAATTGTAGTGGGCAATGGTATAAGTTTATTTTTGGCCATTTTATATGAAATTGTACTGTCTCTTTAAGAAACGTAACTTTTGAATTGGGGGCTGGAAATCGCAGTATAGCACTGTCAAGACACCCTAAGAAGGTTCCCAGGGTGATTTTAAATATGTATGGGGTTTATAATTGTAGTGGGCAATGGTATAAGGTTATTTTTGGCCATTTTATATGAAAGTGTACTGTCTCTTTAAGAAACTTAACTTTTGAATTGGGGGCTGGAAATCGCAGTATAGCATTTTCAGGACACCCTGGGAAGGTTCCCAGGGTGATTTTAAATATGTATGGGCTTTATAATTGTAGTGGGCAATGGTATAAGGTTATTTTTTGCCATTTTGTATGAAAGTGTACTGTCTCTTTAAGAAACTTAACTTTTGAATTGGGGGCTGGAAATCGCAGTATAGCAGTGTCAAGACACCCTAAGAAGGTTCCCAGGGTGATTTGAAATATGTATGGGGTTTATAATTGTAGTGGGCAATGGTATAAGGTTGTTTTTGGCCATTTTATATGAAAGTGTACTGTTTCTTTAAGAAATTTCACTTTTGAATTGTGGGCTGGAAATCGCAGTATAGCACTGTCAAGACACCCTAAGAAGGTTCCCAGGGTGATTTTAAATATGTATGGGGTTTATAATTGTAGTGGGCAATGGTATAAGGTTATTTTTGGCCATTTTATATGAAAGTGTACTGTCTCTTTAAGAAACTTTACTTTTGAATTGGGGGCTGGAAATCGCAGTATAGCATTTTCAGGACACCCTGGAAAGGTTCCCAAGGTGATTTTAAATATGTATGGGGTTTATAATTGTAGTGGGCAATGGTATAAGGTTATTTTTGGCCATTTTATATGAAAGTGTACTGTCTCTTTAAGAACGTAACTTTTGAATTGGGGGCTGGAAATCGCAGTATAGCATTTTCAGGACACCCTGGGAAGGTTCCCAGTGTGATTTTAAATATGTATGGGCTTTATAATTGTAGTGGGCAATGGTATAAGGTTATTTTTTGCCATTTTGTATGAAAGTGTACTGTCTCTTTAAGAAACTTAACTTTTGAATTGGGGGCTGGAAATCGCAGTATAGCAGTGTCAAGACACCCTAAGAAGGTTCCCAGGGTGATTTTAAATATATATGGGGTTTATAATTGTAGTGGGCAATGGTATAAGGTTATTTTTGGCCATTATATATGAAAGCGTACTGTCTCTTTAAGAAATTTAACTTTTGAATTGGGGGCTGGAAATCGCAGTATAGCACTGTCAAGAAACCCTAAGAAGTTTCCTAGGGTGATTTTAAATATGTATGGGGTTTATAATTGTAGTTGTCAATGGTATAAGGTTATTTTTGGCCATTTTATATGAAAGTGTACTGTCTCTTTAAGAAATTTCACTTTTGAATTGGGGGCTGGAAATCACAGTATAGCACTGTCAAGACACCCCTAAGAAGGTTCCCAGGGTGATTTTAAATATGTATGGGGTTTATAATTGTAGTGGGCAATGGTATAAGGTTATTTTTGGCCATTTTATATGAAAGTGTACTGTCTCTTTAAGAACTTAACCTTTAAATTGGGGGCTGGAAATCGCAGTATAGCACTGTCAAGACACCCTGGGAAGGTTCCCAGGGTGATTTTAAATATGTATGGGGTTTATAATTGTAGTAGGCAATGGTATAAGGTTATTTTTGGCCATTTTATATGAAAGTTTACTGTCTCTTTAAGAAATTTCACTTTTGAATTGGGGGCTGGAAATCACAGTATAGCACTGTCAAGACACCCTAAGAAGGTTCCCAGGGTGATTTTAAATATGTATGGGGTTTATAATTGTAGTGGGCAATAGTATAAGGTTATTTTTGGCCATTTTATATGAAAGTGTACTGTCTCTTTAAGAAACTTTACTTTTGAATTGGGGGCTGGAAATCGCAGTATAGCATTTTCAGGACACCCTGGGAAGGTTCCCAAGGTGAATTTAAATATGTATGGGGTTTATAATTGTAGTTGGCAATGGTATAAGGTTATTTTTGGCCATTTTATATGAAAGTTTACTATCTCTTTAAGAAACTTAACTTTTGAATTGGGGGCTGGAAATCACAGTATAGCACTGTCAAGACACCCTGGGAAGGTTCCCAGGGTGATTTTAAATATGTATGGGGTTTATAATTGTAGTGGCCAATGGTATAAGGTTATTTTTGGCCATTTTATATGAAAGGGTACTGTCTCTTTAAGAAACTTAACTTTTAAATTGGGGGCTGGAAATCGCAGTATAGCACTGTCAAGACACCCTAAGAAGGTTCCCAGGGTGATTTTAAATATGTATGGGGTTAATAATTGTAGTAGGCAATGGTATAAGGTTATTTTTGGCCATTTTATATGAAAGTGTATTGTCTCTTTAAGAAACTTAACTTTTGAATTGGGGACTGGAAATCGCAGTATAGCACTGTAAAGACACCCTGGGAAGGTTCCCAGGGTGATTTTAAATATGTATGGGGTTTATAATTGTAGTGGGCAATGGTATAAGGTTATTTTTGGCCATTTTATATGAAAGTGTACTGTCTCTTTAAGAAACTTAACTTTTCAATTGGGGGCTGGAAATCGCAGTATAGCACTGTCAAGACACCCTAAGAAGGTTCCCAGGGTGATTTTAAATATGTATGGGGTTAATGATTGTGGTGGGCAATGGTATAAGGTTATTTTTGGCCATTTTATATGAAAGTGTACTGTCTCTTTAAGAAATTTCACTTTTGAATTGTGGGCTGGAAATCGCAGTATAGCACTGTCAAGACACCCTAAGAAGGTTCCCAGGGTGATTTTAAATATGTATGGGGTTAATAATTGTGGTGGGCGATGGTATAAGGTTATTTTTGGCCATTTTATATGACAGTGTACTGTCTCTTTAAGAAATTTCACTTTTGAATTGGGGGCTGGAAATCGCAGTATAGCATTTTCAGGACACCCTGGGGAGGTTCCCAGGGTGATTTTAATTATGTATGGGGTTTATAATTGTAGTGGGCAATGGTATAAGGTTATTTTTGGCCATTTTATATGAAAGTGTACTGTCTCTTTAAGAAACTTAACTTTTGAATTGGGGGCTGGAAATCGCAGTATAGCACTGTCAAGACACCCTAAGAAGGTTCCCAGGGTGATTTTAAATATGTATGGGGTTTATAATTGTAGCGGGCAATGGTATAAGGTTATTTTTGGCCATTTTATATGAAAGTGTACTGTCTCTTTAAGAAACTTAACTTTTGAATTGGGGGCTGGAAATCGCAGTATAGCACTGTCAAGACACCCTAAGAAGGTTCCCAGGGTGATTTTAAATATGTATGGGGTTTATAATTGTAGCGGGCAATGGTATAAGGTTATTTTTGGCCATTTTATATGAAAGTGTACTGTCTCTTTAAGAAACTTAACTTTTGAATTGGGGGCTGGAAATCGCAGTATAGCACTGTCAAGACACCCTGGGAAGGTTCCCAGGGTGATTTTAAATATGTATGGGGTTTATAATTGTAGTAGGCAATGGTATAAGGTTATTTTTGGCCATTTTATATGAAAGTTTACTGTCTCTTTAAGAAATTTCACTTTTGAATTGGGGGCTGGAAATCACAGTATAGCACTGTCAAGACACCCTAAGAAGGTTCCCAGGGTGATTTTAAATATGTATGGGGTTTATAATTGTAGTGGGCAATGGTATAAGGTTATTTTTGGCCATTTTATATGAAAGTGTACTGTCTCTTTAAGAAACTTTACTTTTGAATTGGGGGCTGGAAATCGCAGTATAGCATTTTCAGGACACCCTGGGAAGGTTCCCAAGGTGAATTTAAATATGTATGGGGTTTATAATTGTAGTTGGCAATGGTATAAGGTTATTTTTGGCCATTTTATATGAAAGTTTACTGTCTCTTTAAGAAACTTAACTTTTGAATTGGGGGCTGGAAATCACAGTATAGCACTGTCAAGACACCCTGGGAAGGTTCCCAGGGTGATTTTAAATATGTATGGGGTTTATAATTGTAGTAGGCAATGGTATAAGGTTATTTTTGGCCATTTTATATGAAAGTGTATTGTCTCTTTAAGAAACTTAACTTTTGAATTGGGGACTGGAAATCGCAGTATAGCACTGTCAAGACACCCTGGGAAGGTTCCCAGGGTGATTTTAAATATGTATGGGGTTTATAATTGTAGTGGCCAATGGTATAAGGTTATTTTTGGCCATTTTATATGAAAGGGTACTGTCTCTTTAAGAAACTTAACTTTTGAATTGGGGGCTGGAAATCGCAGTATAGCACTGTCAAGACACCCTAAGAAGGTTCCCAGGGTGATTTTAAATATTTATGGGGTTAATAATTGTAGTAGGCAATGGTATAAGGTTATTTTTGGCCATTTTATATGAAAGTGTATTGTCTCTTTAAGAAACTTAACTTTTGAATTGGGGACTGGAAATCGCAGTATAGCACTGTAAAGACACCCTGGGAAGGTTCCCAGGGTGATTTTAAATATGTATGGGGTTTAAAATTGTAGTAGGCAATGGTATAAGGTTATTTTTGGCCATTTTATATGAAAGTGTATTGTCTCTTTAAGAAACTTAACTTTTGAATTGGGGACTGGAAATCGCAGTATAGCACTGTCAAGACACACTGGGAAGGTTCCCAGGGTGATTTTAAATATGTATGGGGTTTATAATTGTAGTGGGCAATGGTATAAGGTTATTTTTGGCCATTTTATATGAAAGTGTACTGTCTCTTTAAGAAACTTAACTTTTGAATTGGGGGCTGGAAATCGCAGTATAGCACTGTCAAGACACCCTAAGAAGGTTCCCAGGGTGATTTTAAATATGTATGGGGTTAATAATTGTAGTGGGCAATGGTATAAGGTTATTTTTGGCCATTTTATATGAAAGTGTATTGTCTCTTTAAGAAACTTAACTTTGGAATTGGGGACTGGAAATCGCAGTATAGCACTGTCAAGACACCCTGGGAAGGTTCCCAGGGTGATTTTAAATATGTATGGGGTTAATAATTGTGGTGGGCAATGGTATAAGGTTATTTTTGGCCATTTTATATGAAAGTGTACTGTCTCTTTAAGAAATTTCACTTTTGAATTGTGGGCTGGAAATCGCAGTATAGCACTGTCAAGACACCCTAAGAAGGTTCCCAGGGTGAGTTTAAATATGTATGGGGTTTATAATTGTAGTGGGCAATGGTATAAGGTTATTTTTGGCCATTTTATATGACAGTGTACTGTCTCTTTACGAAATTTCACTTTTGAATTGGGGGCTGGAAATCGCAGTATAGCATTTTCAGGACACCCTGGGGAGGTTCCCAGGGTGATTTTAATTATGTATGGGGTTTATAATTGTAGTGGGCAATGGTATAAGGTTATTTTTGGCCATTTTATATGAAAGTGTACTGTCTCTTTAAGAAACTTAACTTTTGAATTGGGGCTGGAAATCGCAGTATAGCACTGTCAAGACACCCTAAGAAGGTTCCCAGGGTGATTTTAAATATGTATGGGGTTTATAATTGTAGCGGGCAATGGTATAAGGTTATTTTTGGCCATTTTATATGAAAGTGTACTGTCTCTTTAAGAAACTTAACTTTTGAATTAGGGGCTGGAAATCGCAGTATAGCATTTTCAGGACACCCTGGGAAGGTTCCCAGGGTGATTTTAAATATGTATGGGGTTTATAATTGTAGTGGGCAATGGTATAAGGTTATTTTTGGCCATTTTATATGAAAGTGTACTGTCTCTTTAAGAAATTTCACTTTTGAATTGGGGGCTGGAAATCGCAGCATAGTACTGTCAAGACACCCTAAGAAGGTTCCCAGGGTGATTTTAAATATGTATGGTGATTTTAAATATGTATGGGGTTTATAATTGTAGTGGTCAATGGTATAAGGTTATTTTTGGCCATTTTATATGAAAGTGTACTGTCTCTTTAAGAAACTTAACTTTTGAATTGGGGGCTGGAAATTGCAGTATAGCAGTGTCAAGACACCCTAAGAAGGTTCCCAGGGTGATTTTAAATATGTATGGGGTTTATAATTGTAGTGGGCAATGGTATATGGTTGTTTTTGGCCATTTTATATGAAAGTCTACTGTCTCTTTAAGAAATTTCACTTTTGAATTTTGGGCTGGAAATCGCAGTATAGCACTGTCAAGACACCCTAAGAAGGTTCCCAGGGTGATTTTAAATATGTATGGGGTTTATAATTGTAGTGGGCAATGGTATAAGGTTATTTTTGGCCATTTTATATGAAAGTGTACTGTCTCTTTAAGAAACTTAACTTTTGAATTGGGGGCTGGAAATCGCAGTATAGCATTTTCAGGACACCCTGGGAAGGTTCCCAGGGTGATTTTAAATATGTATGGGCTTTATAATTGTAGTGGGCAATGGTATAAGGTTATTTTTTGCCATTTTGTATGAAAGTGTACTGTCTCTTTAAGAAACTAACTTTTGAATTGGGGGCTGGAAATCGCAGTATAGCAGTGTCAAGACACCCTAAGAAGGTTCCCAGGGTGATTTTAAATATGTATGGGGTTTATAATTGTAGTGGGCAATGGTATAAGGTTATTTTTGGCCATTTTATATGAAAGTGTACTGTCTCTTTAAGAACGTAACTTTTGAATTTGGGACTGGAAATCGCAGTATTGCACTGTCAAGAAACCCTAAGAAGGCTCCCAGGGTGATTTTAAATATGTATGGGGTTTATAATTGTAGTGGGCAATGGTATAAGGTTATTTTTGGCCATTTTATATGAAAGTGTACTGTCTTTTTAAGAAATTTCACTTTTGAATTGTGGGCTGGAAATCGCAGTATAGCACTGTCAAGACACCCTAAGAAGGTTCCCAGGGTGATTTTAAATATGTATGGGGTTTATAATTGTAGTGGGCAATGGTATAAGGTTATTTTTGGCCATTTTATATGAAAGTGTACTGTCTCTTTAAGAACGTAACTTTTGAATTGTGGGCTGGAAATCGCAGTATAGCACTGTCAAGACACCCTAAGAAGGTTCCCAGGGTGATTTTAAATATGTATGGGGTTTATAATTGTAGTGGGCAATGGTATAAGGTTATTTTTGGCCATTTTATATGAAAGTGTACTGTCTCTTTAAGAAATTTCACTTTTGAATTGGGGGCTGGAAATCGCAGTATAGCATTTACAGGACACCCTAAGAAGGTTCCCAGGGTGATTTTAAATATGTATGGGGTTTATAATTGTAGTGGGCAATGGTATAAGGTTATTTTTGGCCATTTTATATTTAAGTGTACTGTCTCTTTAAGAACGTAACTTTTGAATTGGGGGCTGGAAATCGCAGTATAGCACTGTCAAGACATCCTAAGAAGGTTCCCAGGGTGATTTTAAATATGTATGGGGTTTATAATTGTAGTGGGCAATGGTATAAGGTTATTTTTGGCCATTTTATATGAAAGTGTACTGTCTCTTTAAGAACGTAACTTTTGAATTGGGGGCTGGAAATCGCAGTATAGCACTGTCAAGACATCCTAAGAAGGTTCCCAGGGTGATTTTAAATATGTATGGGGTTTATAATTGTAGTGGGCAATGGTATAAGGTTATTTTTGGCCATTTTATATGAAAGTGTACTGTCTCTTTAAGAAATTAATTTTTGAATTGGGGACTGGAAATCGCAGTATTGCACTGTCAAGAAACCCTAAGAAGGCTCCCAGGGTGATTTTAAATATGTATGGTTTTTATAATTGTAGTGGGCAATGGTATAAGGTTATTTTTGGCCATTTTATATGAAAGTGTACTGTCTCTTTAAGAAACTTTACTTTTGAATTGGGGGCTGGAAATCGCAGTATAGCATTTTCAGGACACCCTGGGGAGGTTCCCAGGGTGATTTTAAATATGTATGGGGTTTATAATTGTAGTGGGCAATGGTATAAGGTTATTTTTGGCCATTTTATATGAAAGTGTACTGTCTCTTTAAGAAATTTCACTTTTGAATTGGGGGCTGGAAATCGCAGTATAGCATTTACAGGACACCCTAAGAAGGTTCCCAGGGTGATTTTAAATATGTATGGGGTTTATAATTGTAGTGGGCAATGGTATAAGGTTATTTTTGGCCATTTTATATGAAAGTGTACTGTCTCTTTAAGAACGTAACTTTTGAATTGGGGGCTGGAAATCGCAGTATAGCACTGTCAAGACACCTTGATATGGTTCCCAGGGTGATTTTAAATATGTATGGGGTTTATAATTGTAGTGGGCAATGGTATAAGGTTATTTTTGGCCATTTTATATGAAAGTGTACTGTCTCTTTAAGAAACTTAGCTTTTGAATTGGGGGCTGGAAATCGCAGTATAGCACTGTCAAGACACCCTAAGAAGGTTCCCAGGGTGATTTTAAATATGTATGGGGTTTATAATTGTAGTGGGCAATGGTATAAGGTTATTGTTGGCCATTTTATATGAAAGTGTACTGTCTCTTTAAGAAATTTCACTTTTGAATTGGGGGCTGGAAATCGCAGTATAGCATTTTCAGGACACCCTGGGGAGGTTCCCAGGGTGATTTTAAATATATATGGGGTTTATAATTGTAGTGGGCAATGGTATAAGGTTATTTTTGGCCATTATATATGAAAGCGTACTGTCTCTTTAAGAAATTTAACTTTTGAATTGTGGGCTGGAAATCGCAGTATAGCACTGTCAAGAAACCCTAAGAAGGTTCCCAGGGTGATTTTAAATATGTATGGGGTTTATAATTGTAGTGGGCAATGGTATAAGGTTATTTTTGGCCATTTTATATGAAAGTATACTGTCTCTTTAAGAAACTTAACTTTTGAATTGGGGGCTGGAAATCGCAGTATAGCATTTTCAGGACACCCTGGGGAGGTTCCCAGGGTGATTTTAAATGTGTATGGGGTTTATAATTGTAGTGGGCAATGGTATAAGGTTATTTTTGGCCATTTTATATGAAAGTGTACTGTCTCTTTAAGAAATTTCACTTTTGAATTGGGGGCTGGAAATCACAGTATAGCACTGTCAAGACACCCCTAAGAAGGTTCCCAGGGTGATTTTAAATATGTATGGGGTTTATAATTGTAGTGGGCAATGGTATAAGGTTATTTTTGGCCATTTTATATGAAAGTGTACTGTCTCTTTAAGAACTTAACTTTTAAATTGGGGGCTGGAAATCGCAGTATAGCACTGTCAAGACACCCTGAGAAGGTTCCCAGGGTGATTTTAAATATGTATGGGGTTTATAATTGTAGTAGGCAATGGTATAAGGTTATTTTTTGGCCATTTTATATGAAAGTGTATTGTCTCTTTAAGAAACTTAACTTTTGAATTGGGGACTGGAAATCGCAGTATAGCACTGTCAAGACACCCTGGGAAGGTTCCCAGGGTGATTTTAAATATGTATGGGGTTAATAATTGTGGTGGGCAAAGGTATAAGGTTATTTTTGGCCATTTTATATGAAAGTGTACTGTCTCTTTAAGAAATTTCACTTTTGAATTGTGGGCTGGAAATCGCAGTATAGCACTGTCAAGACACCCTAAGAAGGTTCCCAGGGTGATTTTAAATATGTATGGGGTTTATAATTGTAGTGGGCAATGGTATAAGGTTATTTTTGGCCATTTTATATGAAAGTGTACTGTCTCTTTAAGAAATTTCACTTTTGAATTGGGGGCTGGAAATCGCAGTATAGCATTTTCAGGACACCCTGGGAAGGTTCCCAGGGTGATTTTAAATATGTATGGGGTTTATAATTGTAGTGGGCAATGGTATAAGGTTATTTTTGGCCATTTTATATGAAAGTGTACTGTCTCTTTAAGAAATTTCACTTTTGAATTGTGGGCTGGAAATCGCAGTATAGCACTGTCAAGACACCCTAAGAAGCTTCCCAGGGTGATTTTAAATATGTATGGGGTTTATAATTGTAGTGGGCAATGGTATAAGGTTATTTTTGGCCATTTTATATGAAAGTGTACTGTCTCTTTAAGAACGTAACTTTTGAATTGGGGGCTGGAAATCGCAGTATAGCACTGTCAAGACACCCTAAGAAGGTTCCCAGGGTGATTTTAAATATGTATGGGGTTTATAATTGTAGTGGGCAATGGTATAAGGTTATTTTTGGCCATTTTATATGAAAGTGTACTGTCTCTTTAAGAAATTTCACTTTTGAATTGGGGGCTGGAAATCGCAGCATAGCACTGTCAAGACACCCTAAGAAGGTTCCCAGGGTGATTTTAAATATGTATGGGGTTTATAATTGTAGTGGTCAATGGTATAAGGATATTTTTGGCCATTTTATATGAAAGTGTACTGTCTCTTTAAGAAACTTAACTTTTGAATTGGGGGCTGGAAATCGCAGTATAGCATTTTCAGGACACCCTGGGAAGGTTCCCAGGGTGATTTTAAATATGTATGGGGTTTAAAATTGTAGTGGGCAATGATATAAGGTTATTTTTGGCCATTTTATATGAAAGTGTACTGTCTCTTTAAGAAACGTAACTTTTGAATTGGGGGCTGGAAATCGCAGTATAGCACTGTCAAGAAACCCTAAGAAGATTCCCAGGGTGATTTTAAATATGTATGGTGTTTATAATTGTAGTGGGTAATGGTATAAGGTTATTTTTGGCCATTTTATATGAAAGTGTACTGTCTCTTTAAGAAACTTTACTTTTGAATTGTGGGCTGGAAATCGCAGTATAGCATTTTCAGGACACCCTGGGAAGGTTCCCAGGGTGATTTTAAATATGTATGGGGTTTATAATTGTAGTGGGCAATGGTATATGGTTATTTTTGGCCATTTCATATGAAAGTGTACTGTCTCTTTAAGAAACTTCACTTTTGAATTAAGGGCTGGAAATCGCAGTATAGCACTGTCAAGACACCCTAAGAAGGTTCCCAGGGTGATTTTAAATAAGTATGGGGTTTATAATTGTAGTGGGCATTGGTATAAGGTTATTTTTGGCCATTTTATATGAAAATGTACTGTCTCTTTAAGAAACTTTACTTTTGAATTGGGGGCTGGAAATCGCAGTATAGCATTTTCAGGACACCCTGGGAAGGTTCCCAAGGTGAATTTAAATATGTATGGGGTTTATAATTGTAGTTGGCAATGGTATAAGGTTATTTTTGGCCATTTTATATGAAAGTTTACTGTCTCTTTAAGAAACTTAACTTTTGAATTGGGGGCTGGAAATCACAGTTTAGCACTGTCAAGACACCCTAAGAAGGTTCCCAGGGTGATTTTAAATATGTATGGGATTTATAATTGTAGTGGGCAATGGTATAAGGTTATTTTTGGCCATTTTATATGAAAGTGTACTCTCTCTTTAAGAAACTTAACTTTTGAATTGGGGGCTGGAAATCGCAGTATAGCAGTGTCAAGACACCCTAAGAAGGTTCCCAGGGTGATTTTAAATATGTATGGGGTTTATAATTGTAGTGGGCAATGCCATAAGGTTATTTTTGGCCATTTTATATGAAAGTGTACTGTCTCTTTAAGAAATTTCACTTTTGAATTGGGGGCTGGAAATCGCAGCATAGCACTGTCAAGACACCCTAAGAAGGTTCCCAGGGTGATTTTAAATATGTATGGGGTTTATAATTGTAGTGGTCAATGGTATAAGGTTATTTTTGGCCATTTTATATGAAAGTGTACTGTCTCTTTAAGAAACTTAACTTTTGAATTGGGGGCTGGAAATCGCAGTATAGCATTTTCAGGACACCCTGGGAAGGTTCCCAGGGTGATTTTAAATATGTATGGGCTTTATAATTGTACTGGGCAATGGTATAAGTTTATTTTTGGCCATTTTATATGAAAGTGTACTGTCTCTTTAAGAAACGTAACTTTTGAATTGGGGGCTGGAAATCGCAGTATAGCACTGTCAAGACACCCTAAGAAGGTTCCCAGGGTGATTTTAAATATGTATGGGGTTTAAAATTGTAGTGGGCAATGGTATAAGGTTATTTTTGGCCATTTTATATGAAAGTGTACTGTCTCTTTAAGAAATGTAACTTTTGAATTGGGGGCTGGAAATCGCAGTATAGCACTGTCAAGAAACCCTAAGAAGATTCCCAGGGTGATTTTAAATATGTATGGTGTTTATAATTGTAGTGGGCAATGGTATAAGGTTATTTTTGGCCATTTTATATGAAAGTGTACTGTCTCTTTAAGAAACTTTACTTTTGAATTGTGGGCTGGAAATCGCAGTATAGCATTTTCAGGACACCCTGGGAAGGTTCCCAGGGTGATTTTAAATATGTATGGGGTTTATAATTGTAGTGGGCAATGGTATAAGGTTATTTTTGGCCATTTTATATGAAAGTGTACTGTCTCTTTAAGAACTTAACTTTTGAATTGGGGACTGGAAATCGCAGTATTGCACTGTCAAGAAACCCTAAGAAGGTTCCCAGGGTGATTTTAAATATGTATGGGGTTTATAATTGTAGTGGGCAATGGTATAAGGTTATTTTTGGCCATTTTATTTGAAAGTGTACTGTCTCTTTAAGAAACTTTACTTTTGAATTGGGGGCTGGAAATCGCAGTATAGCATTTTCAGGACACCCTGGGGAGGTTCCCAGGGTGATTTTAAATATGTATGGGGTTTATAATTGTTGTGGGCAATGGTATAAGGTTATTTTTGGCCATTTTATATGAAAGTGTACTGTCTCTTTAAGAAATTTCACTTTTGAATTGTGGGCTGGAAATCGCAGTATAGCACTGTCAAGACACCCTAAGAAGTTTCCTAGGGTGATTTTAAATATGTATGGGGTTTATAATTGTAGTTGGCAATGGTATAAGGTTATTTTTGGCCATTTTATATGAAAATGTATTGTCTCTTTAAGAAACTTAACTTTTGAATTGGGGGCTGGAAATCGCAGTATAGCACTGTCAAGACACCCTGGGAAGGTTCCCAGGGTGATTTTAAATATGTATGGGGTTTATAATTGTAGTGGGCAATGGTATAAGGTTATTTTTGGCCATTTTATATGAAAGTGTACTGTCTCTTTAAGAAATTTCACTTTTGAATTGGGGGCTGGAAATTGCAGTATAGCACTGTCAAGACACCCTAAGAAGGTTCCCAGGGTGATTTTAAATATGTATGGGGTTTATAATTGTAGTGGGCAATGGTATAAGGTTATTTTTGGCCATTTTATATGAAAGTGTACTGTCTCTTTAAGAAACTTAACTTTTGAATTGGGGGCTGGAAATCGCAGTATAGCACTGTCAAGACACCCTAAGAAGGTTCCCAGGGTGATTTTAAATATGTATGGGGTTTATAATTGTAGTGGGCAATGGTATAAGGTTGTTTTTGGCCATTTTATATGAAAGTGTACTGTCTCTTTAAGAACGTAACTTTTGAATTGGGGGCTGGAAATCGCAGTATAGCACTGTCAAGACACCTTGATATGGTTCCCAGGGTGATTTTAAATATGTATGGGGTTTATAATTGTAGTGGGCAATGGTATAAGGTTATTTTTGGCCATTTTATATGAAAGTGTACTGTCTCTTTAAGAAATTTCACTTTTGAATTGGAGGCTGGAAATCGCAGTATAGCATTTTCAGGACACCCTGGGGAGGTTCCCAGGGTGCTTTTAAATATATATGGGGTTTATAATTGTAGTGGGCAATGGTATAAGGTTATTTTTGGCCATTATATATGAAAGCGTACTGTCTCTTTAAGAAATTTAACTTTTGAATTGGGGGCTGGAAATCGCAGTATAGCACTGTCAAGAAACCCTAAGAAGGTTCCCAGGGTGATTTTAAATATGTATGGGGTTTATAATTGTAGTGGGCAATGGTATAAGGTTATTTTTAACCATTTTATATGAAAGTATACTGTCTCTTTAAGAAACTTAACTTTTGAATTGGGGGCTGGAAATCGCAGTATAGCATTTTCAGGACACCCTGGGGAGGTTCCCAGGGTGATTTTAAATATGTATGGGGTTTATAATTGTAGTGGGCAATGGTATAAGGTTATTTTTGGCCATTTTATATGAAAGTGTACTGTCTCTTTAAGAAATTTCACTTTTGAATTGTGGGCTGGAAATCGCAGTATAGCACTGTCAAGACACCCTAAGAAGTTTCCTAGGGTGATTTTAAATATGTATGGGGTTTATAATTGTAGTTGTCAATGGTATAAGGTTATTTTTGGCCATTTTATATGAAAGTGTACTGTCTCTTTAAGAAATTTCACTTTTGAATTGGGGGCTGGAAATCACAGTATAGCACTGTCAAGGCACCCCTAAGAAGGTTCCCAGGGTGATTTTAAATATGTATGGGGTTTATAATTGTAGTGGGCAATGGTATAAGGTTATTTTTGGCCATTTTATATGAAAGTGTACTGTCTCTTTAAGAACTTAACTTTTTAATTGGGGGCTGGAAATCGCAGTATAGCATTGTCAAGACACCCTGGGAAGGTTCCCAGGGTGATTTTAAATATGTATGGGGTTTAAAATTGTAGTAGGCAATGGTATAAGGTTATTTTTGGCCATTTTATATGAAAGTGTATTGTCTCTTTAAGAAACTTAACTTTTGAATTGGGGACTGGAAATCGCAGTATAGCACTGTCAAGACACCCTGGGAAGGTTCCCAGGGTGATTTTAAATATGTATGGGGTTTATAATTGTAGTGGGCAATGGTATAAGGTTATTTTTGGCCATTTTATATGAAAGTGTACTGTCTCTTTAAGAAACTTAACTTTTGAATTGGGGGCTGGAAATCGCAGTATAGCACTGTCAAGACACCCTAAGAAGGTTCCCAGGGTGATTTTAAATATGTATGGGGTTTATAATTGTAGTGGGCAATGGTATAAGGTTATTTTTGGCCATTTTATATGACAGTGTACTGTCTCTTTAAGAAATTTCACTTTTGAATTGGGGGCTGGAAATCGCAGTATAGCATTTTCAGGACACCCTGGGGAGGTTCCCAGGGTGATTTTAATTATGTATGGGGTTTATAATTGTAGTGGGCAATGGTATAAGGTTATTTTTGGCCATTTTATATGAAAGTGTACTGTCTCTTTAAGAAACTTAACTTTTGAATTGGGGGCTGGAAATCGCAGTATAGCACTGTCAAGACACCCTAAGAAGGTTCCCAGGGTGATTTTAAATATGTATGGGGTTTATAATTGTAGTGGGCAATGGTATAAGGTTATTTTTGGCCATTTTATATGAAAGTGTACTGTCTCTTTAAGAAATTTCACTTTTGAATTGTGGGCTGGAAATCGCAGTATAGCACTGTCAAGACACCCTAAGAAGGTTCCCAGGGTGATTTTAAATATGTATGGGGTTTATAATTATAGTGGGCAATGGTATAAGGTTATTGTTGGCCATTTTATATGAAAGTGTACTGTCTCTTTAAGAAATTTCACTTTTGAATTGGGGGCTGGAAATCGCAGTATAGCATTTTCAGGACACCCTGGGAAGGTTCCCAGGGTGATTTTAAATATGTATGGGGTTTATAATTGTAGTGGGCAATGGTATAAGGTTATTTTTGGCCATTTTATATGAAAGTGTACTGTCTCATTAAGAAATTTCACTTTTGAATTGTGGGCTGGAAATCGCAGTATAGCACTGTCAAGACACCCTAAGAAGCTTCCCAGGGTGATTTTAAATATGTATGGGGTTTATAATTGTAGTGGGCAATGGTATAAGGTTATTTTTGGCCATTTTATATGAAAGTGTACTGTCTCTTTAAGAACGTAACTTTTGAATTGGGGGCTGGAAATCGCAGTATAGCACTGTCAAGACACCCTAAGAAGGTTCCCAGGGTGATTTTAAATATGTATGGGGTTTATAATTGTAGTGGGCAATGGTATAAGGTTATTTTTGGCCATTTTATATGAAAGTGTACTGTCTCTTTAAGAAATTTCACTTTTGAATTGGGGGCTGGAAATCGCAGCATAGCACTGTCAAGACACCCTAAGAAGGTTCCCAGGGTGATTTTAAATATGTATGGGGTTTATAATTGTAGTGGTCAATGGTATAAGGTTATTTTTGGCCATTTTATATGAAAGTGTACTGTCTCTTTAAGAAACTTAACTTTTGAATTGGGGGCTGGAAATCGCAGTATAGCATTTTCAGGACACCCTGGGAAGGTTCCCAGGGTGATTTTAAATATGTATGGGGTTTATAATTGTAGTGGGCAATGGTATAAGTTTATTTTTGGCCATTTTATATGAAATTGTACTGTCTCTTTAAGAAACGTAACTTTTGAATTGGGGGCTGGAAATCGCAGTATAGCACTGTCAAGACACCCTAAGAAGGTTCCCAGGGTGATTTTAAATATGTATGGGGTTTAAAATTGTAGTGGGCAATGGTATAAGGTTATTTTTGGCCATTTTATATGAAAGTGTACTGTCTCTTTAAGAAACGTAAGTTTTGAATTGGGGGCTGGAAATCACAGTATAGCACTGTCAAGACACCCTAAGAAGGTTCCCAGGGTGATTTTAAATATGTATGGGGTTTATAATTGTAGTGGGCAATGGTATAAGGTTATTTTTGGCCATTTTATATGAAAGTGTACTGTCTCTTTAAGAAACTTAATTTTTGAATTGGGGGCTGGAAATCGCAGTATAGCATTTTCAGGACACCCTGGGAAGGTTCCCAGGGTGATTTTGAATATGAATGGGCTTTATAATTGTACTGGGCAATGGTATAAGGTTATTTTTTGCCATTTTGTATGAAAGTGTACTGTCTCTTTAAGAAACTTTACTTTTGAATTGGGGGCTGGAAATCGCAGTATAGCACTGTCAAGAAACCCTAAGAAGGTTCCCAGGGTGATTTTAAATATGTATGGGGTTTATAATTGTAGTAGGCAATGGTATAAGGTTAGTTTTGGCCATTTTATATGAAAGTGTAGTGTCTCTTTAAGAAACTTACCTTTTGAATTGGGGGCTGGAAATCGCAGTATAGCACTGTCAAGAAACCCTAAGAAGATTCCCAGGGTGATTTTAAATATGTATGGTGTTTATAATTGTAGTGGGCAATGGTATAAGGTTATTTTTGGCCATTTTATATGAAAGTGTACTGTCTCTTTAAGAAACTTTACTTTTGAATTGTGGGCTGGAAATCGCAGTATAGCACTGTCAAGACACCCTAAGAAGGTTCCCAGGGTGATTTTAAATATGCATGGGGTTTATAATTGTAGTGGGCAATGCTATAAGGTTATTTTTGGCCATTTTATATGAAAGTGTACTGTCTCTTTAAGAAATTTCACTTTTGAATTGGGGGCTGGAAATCGCAGTATAGCATTTTCAGGACACCCTAAGAAGGTTCCCAGGGTGATTTTAAATATGTATGGGGTTTATAATTGTAGTGGGCAATGGTATAAGGTTATTTTTGGCCATTTTATATGAAAGTGTACTGTCTCTTTAAGAACGTAACTTTTGAATTGGGGGCTGGAAATCGCAGTATAGCACTGTCAAGACATCCTAAGAAGGTTCCCAGGGTGATTTTAAATATGTATGGGGTTTATAATTGTAGTGGGCAATGGTATAAGATTATTTTTGGCCATTTTATATGAAAGTGTACTGTCTCTTTAAGAACTTAACTTTTGAATTGGGGACTGGAAATCGCAGTATTGCACTGTCAAGAAACCCTAAGAAGGTTCCCAGGGTGATTTTAAATATGTATGGGGTTTATAATTGTAGTGCGCAATGGTATAAGGTTATTTTTGGCCATTTTATATGAAAATGTATTGTCTCTTTAAGAAACTTAACTTTTGAATTGGGGGCTGGAAATCGCAGTATAGCACTGTCAAGACACCCTGGGAAGGTTCCCAGGGTGATTTTAAATATGTATGGGGTTTATAATTGTAGTGGGCAATGGTATAAGGTTATTTTTGGCCATTTTATATGAAAGTGTACTGTCTCTTTAAGAAATTTCACTTTTGAATTGGGGGCTGGAAATTGCAGTATAGCACTGTCAAGACACCCTAAGAAGGTTCCCAGGGTGATTTTAAATATGTATGGGGTTTATAATTGTAGTGGGCAATGGTATAAGGTTATTTTTGGCCATTTTATATGAAAGTGTACTGTCTCTTTAAGAAACTTAACTTTTGAATTGGGGGCTGGAAATCGCAGTATAGTACTGTCAAGACACCCTAAGAAGGTTCCCAGGGTGATTTTAAATATGTATGGGGTTTATAATTGTAGTGGGCAATGGTATAAAGTTGTTTTTGGCCATTTTATATGAAAGTGTACTGTCTCTTTAAGAAATTTCAGTTTTGAATTGTGGGCTGGAAATCGCAGTATAGCACTGTCCAGACACCCTAAGAAGGTTCCCAGGGTGATTTTAAATATGTATGGGGTTTATAATTGTAGTGGGCAATGGTATAAGGTTATTTTTGGCCATTTTATATGAAAGTGTACTGTCTCTTTAAGAACGTAACTTTTGAATTGTGGACTGGAAATCGCAGTATAGCACTGTCAAGACACCCTAAGAAGGTTCCCAGGGTGATTTTAAATATGTATGGGGTTTATAATTGTAGTGGGCAATGGTATAAGGTTATTTTTGGCCATTTTATATGAAAGTGTACTGTCTCTTTAAGAACGTAACTTTTGAATTGGGGGCTGGAAATCGCAGTATAGCACTGTCAAGACACTTTGATATGGTTCCCAGGGTGATTTTAAATATGTATGGGGTTTATAATTGTAGTGGGCAATGGCATAAGGTTATTTTTGGCCATTTTATATGAAAGTGTACTGTCTCTTTAAGAAATTTCACTTTTGAATTGGAGGCTGGAAATCGCAGTATAGCATTTTCAGGACACCCTGGGGAGGTTCCCAGGGTGCTTTTAAATATATGTGGGGTTTATAATTGTAGTGGGCAATGGTATAAGGTTATTTTTGGCCATTATATATGAAAGCGTACTGTCTCTTTAAGAAATTTAACTTTTGAATTGGGGGCTGGAAATCGCAGTATAGCACTGTCAAGAAACCCTAAGAAGGTTCCCAGGGTGATTTTAAATATGTATGGGGTTTATAATTGTAGTGGGCAATGGTATAAGGTTATTTTTAACCATTTTATATGAAAGTATACTGTCTCTTTAAGAAACTTAACTTTTGAATTGGGGGCTGGAAATCGCAGTATAGCATTTTCAGGACACCCTGGGGAGGTTCCCAGGGTGATTTTAAATATGTATGGGGTTTATAATTGTAGTGGGCAATGGTATAAGGTTATTTTTGGCCATTTTATATGAAAGTGTACTGTCTCTTTAAGAAATTTCACTTTTGAATTGTGGGCTGGAAATCGCAGTATAGCACTGTCAAGACACCCTAAGAAGTTTCCTAGGGTGATTTTAAATATGTATGGGGTTTATAATTGTAGTTGTCAATGGTATAAGGTTATTTTTGGCCATTTTATATGAAAGTGTACTGTCTCTTTAAGAAATTTCACTTTTGAATTGGGGGCTGGAAATCACAGTATAGCACTGTCAAGGCACCCCTAAGAAGGTTCCCAGGGTGATTTTAAATATGTATGGGGTTTATAATTGTAGTGGGCAATGGTATAAGGTTATTTTTGGCCATTTTATATGAAAGTGTACTGTCTCTTTAAGAACTTAACTTTTGAATTGGGGGCTGGAAATCGCAGTATAGCATTGTCAAGACACCCTGGGAAGGTTCCCAGGGTGATTTTAAATATGTATGGGGTTTAAAATTGTAGTAGGCAATGGTATAAGGTTATTTTTGGCCATTTTATATGAAAGTGTATTGTCTCTTTAAGAAACTTAACTTTTGAATTGGGGACTGGAAATCGCAGTATAGCACTGTCAAGACACCCTGGGAAGGTTCCCAGGGTGATTTTAAATATGTATGGGGTTTATAATTGTAGTGGGCAATGGTATAAGGTTATTTTTGGCCATTTTATATGAAAGTGTACTGTCTCTTTAAGAAACTTAACTTTTGAATTGGGGGCTGGAAATCGCAGTATAGCACTGTCAAGACACCCTAAGAAGGTTCCCAGGGTGATTTTAAATATGTATGGGGTTTATAATTGTAGTGGGCAATGGTATAAGGTTATTTTTGGCCATTTTATATGACAGTGTACTGTCTCTTTAAGAAATTTCACTTTTGAATTGGGGGCTGGAAATCGCAGTATAGCATTTTCAGGACACCCTGGGGAGGTTCCCAGGGTGATTTTAATTATGTATGGGGTTTATAATTGTAGTGGGCAATGGTATAAGGTTATTTTTGGCCATTTTATATGAAAGTGTACTGTCTCTTTAAGAAATTTCACTTTTGAATTGTGGGCTGGAAATCGCAGTATAGCACTGTCAAGACACCCTAAGAAGGTTCCCAGGGTGATTTTAAATATGTATGGGGTTTATAATTGTAGTGGGCAATGGTATAAGGTTATTTTTGGCCATTTTATATGAAAGTGTACTGTCTCTTTAAGAAATTTCTCTTTTGAATTGTGGGCTGGAAATCGCAGTATAGCACTGTCAAGACACCCTAAGAAGGTTCCCAGGGTGATTTTAAATATGTATGGGGTTTATAATTGTAGTGGGCAATGGTATAAGGTTATTTTTGGCCATTTTATTTGAAAGTGTACTGTCTCTTTAAGAAACTTTACTTTTGAATTGGGGGCTGGAAATCGCAGTATAGCACTGTCAAGACACCCTAAGAAGGTTCCCAGGGTGATTTTAAATATGTATGGGGTTTATAATTGTAGTGGGCAATGGTATAAGGTTATTTTTGGCCATTTTATATGAAAGTGTACTGTCTCTTTAAGAAATTTCACTTTTGAATTGGAGGCTGGAAATCGCAGTATAGCATTTTCAGGACACCCTGGGGAGGTTCCCAGGGTGCTTTTAAATATATATGGGGTTTATAATTGTAGTGGGCAATGGTATAAGGTTATTTTTGGCCATTATATATGAAAGCGTACTGTCTCTTTAAGAAATTTAACTTTTGAATTGGGGGCTGGAAATCGCAGTATAGCACTGTCAAGAAACCCTAAGAAGGTTCCCAGGGTGATTTTAAATATGTATGGGGTTTATAATTGTAGTGGGCAATGGTATAAGGTTATTTTTAACCATTTTATATGAAAGTATACTGTCTCTTTAAGAAACTTAACTTTTGAATTGGGGGCTGGAAATCGCAGTATAGCATTTTCAGGACACCCTGGGGAGGTTCCCAAGGTGATTTTAAATATGTATGGGGTTTATAATTGTAGTGGGCAATGGTATAAGGTTATTTTTGGCCATTTTATATGAAAGTGTACTGTCTCTTTAAGAAATTTCACTTTTGAATTGTGGGCTGGAAATCGCAGTATAGCACTGTCAAGACACCCTAAGAAGTTTCCTAGGGTGATTTTAAATATGTATGGGGTTTATAATTGTAGTTGTCAATGGTATAAGGTTATTTTTGGCCATTTTATATGAAAGTGTACTGTCTCTTTAAGAAATTTCACTTTTGAATTGGGGGCTGGATATCACAGTATAGCACTGTCAAGGCACCCCTAAGAAGGTTCCCAGGGTGATTTTAAATATGTATGGGGTTTATAATTGTAGTGGGCAATGGTATAAGGTTATTTTTGGCCATTTTATATGAAAGTGTACTGTCTCTTTAAGAACTTAACTTTTGAATTGGGGGCTGGAAATCGCAGTATAGCATTGTCAAGACACCCTGGGAAGGTTCCCAGGGTGATTTTAAATATGTATGGGGTTTAAAATTGTAGTAGGCAATGGTATAAGGTTATTTTTGGCCATTTTATATGAAAGTGTATTGTCTCTTTAAGAAACTTAACTTTTGAATTGGGGACTGGAAATCGCAGTATAGCACTGTCAAGACACCCTGGGAAGGTTCCCAGGGTGATTTTAAATATGTATGGGGTTTATAATTGTAGTGGGCAATGGTATAAGGTTATTTTTGTCCATTTTATATGAAAGTGTACTGTCTCTTTAAGAAACTTAACTTTTGAATTGGGGGCTGGAAATCGCAGTATAGCACTGTCAAGACACCCTAAGAAGGTTCCCAGGGTGATTTTAAATATGTATGGGGTTTATAATTGTAGTGGGCAATGGTATAAGGTTATTTTTGGCCATTTTATATGACAGAGTACTGTCTCTTTAAGAAATTTCACTTTTGAATTGGGGGCTGGAAATCGCAGTATAGCATTTTCAGGACACCCTGGGGAGGTTCCCAGGGTGATTTTAATTATGTATGGGGTTTATAATTGTAGTGGGCAATGGTATAAGGTTATTTTTGGCCATTTTATATGAAAGTGTACTGTCTCTTTAAGAAACTTAACTTTTGAATTGGGGGCTGGAAATCGCAGTATAGCACTGTCAAGACACCCTAAGAAGGTTCCCAGGGTGATTTTAAATATGTATGGGGTTTATAATTGTAGTGGGCAATGGTATAAGGTTATTTTTGGCCATTTTATATGAAAGTGTACTGTCTCTTTAAGATATTTCACTTTTGAATTGTGGGCTGGAAATCGCAGTATAGCACTGTCAAGACACCCTAAGAAGGTTCCCAGGGTGATTTTAAATATGTATGGGGTTTATAATTGTAGTGGGCAATGGTATAAGGTTATTTTTGGCCATTTTATATGAAAGTGTACTGTCTCTTTAAGAAATTTCACTTTTGAATTGTGGGCTGGAAATCGCAGTATAGCACTGTCAAGACACCCTAAGAAGGTTCCCAGGGTGATTTTAAATATGTATGGGGTTTATAATTGTAGTGGGCAATGGTATAAGGTTATTTTTGGCCATTTTATATGAAAGTGTACTGTCTCTTTAAGAAATTTCACTTTTGAATTGTGGGCTGGAAATCGCAGTATAGCACTGTCAAGACACCCTAAGAAGGTTCCCAGGGTGATTTTAAATATGTATGGGGTTTATAATTATAGTGGGCAATGGTATAAGGTTATTTTTGGCCATTTTATATGAAAGTGTACTGTCTCTTTAAGAAATTTCACTTTTGAATTGGGGGCTGGAAATCGCAGTATAGCATTTTCAGGACACCCTGGGAAGGTTCCCAGGGTGATTTTAAATATGTATGGGGTTTATAATTGTAGTGGGCAATGGTATAAGGTTATTTTTGGCCATTTTATATGAAAGTGTACTGTCTCATTAAGAAATTTCACTTTTGAATTGTGGGCTGGAAATCGCAGTATAGCACTGTCAAGACACCCTAAGAAGCTTCCCAGGGTGATTTTAAATATGTATGGGGTTTATAATTGTAGTGGGCAATGGTATAAGGTTATTTTTGGCCATTTTATATGAAAGTGTACTGTCTCTTTAAGAACGTAACTTTTGAATTGGGGGCTGGAAATCGCAGTATAGCACTGTCAAGACACCCTAAGAAGGTTCCCAGGGTGATTTTAAATAT
Source organism: Phyllobates terribilis (assembly GCF_046119375.1). Classification (NCBI taxonomy): domain Eukaryota; kingdom Metazoa; phylum Chordata; class Amphibia; order Anura; family Dendrobatidae; genus Phyllobates; species Phyllobates terribilis. The sequence goes on from NW_027362913.1 coordinate 2,827,793, forward strand.
GTATGGGGTTTATAATTGTAGTGGGCAATGGTATAAGGTTATTTTTGGCCATTTTATATGAAAGTGTACTGTCTCTTTAAGAAATTTCACTTTTGAATTGGGGGCTGGAAATCGCAGCATAGCACTGTCAAGACACCCTAAGAAGGTTCCCAGGGTGATTTTAAATATGTATGGGGTTTATAATTGTAGTGGTCAATGGTATAAGGTTATTTTTGGCCATTTTATATGAAAGTGTACTGTCTCTTTAAGAAACTTAACTTTTGAATTGGGGGCTGGAAATCGCAGTATAGCATTTTCAGGACACCCTGGGAAGGTTCCCAGGGTGATTTTAAATATGTATGGGGTTTATAATTGTAGTGGGCAATGGTATAAGTTTATTTTTGGCCATTTTATATGAAATTGTACTGTCTCTTTAAGAAACGTAACTTTTGAATTGGGGGCTGGAAATCGCAGTATAGCACTGTCAAGACACCCTAAGAAGGTTCCCAGGGTGATTTTAAATATGTATGGGGTTTAAAATTGTAGTGGGCAATGGTATAAGGTTATTTTTGGCCATTTTATATGAAAGTGTACTGTCTCTTTAAGAAACGTAAGTTTTGAATTGGGGGCTGGAAATCACAGTATAGCACTGTCAAGACACCCTAAGAAGGTTCCCAGGGTGATTTTAAATATGTATGGGGTTTATAATTGTAGTGGGCAATGGTATAAGGTTATTTTTGGCCATTTTATATGAAAGTGTACTGTCTCTTTAAGAAACTTAACTTTTCAATTGGGGGCTGGAAATCGCAGTATAGCATTTTCAGGACACCCTGGGAAGGTTCCCAGGGTGATTTTGAATATGAATGGGCTTTATAATTGTACTGGGCAATGGTATAAGGTTATTTTTTGCCATTTTGTATGAAAGTGTACTGTCTCTTTAAGAAACTTTACTTTTGAATTGGGGGCTGGAAATCGCAGTATAGCACTGTCAAGAAACCCTAAGAAGGTTCCCAGGGTGATTTTAAATATGTATGGGGTTTATAATTGTAGTAGGCAATGGTATAAGGTTAGTTTTGGCCATTTTATATGAAAGTGTAGTGTCTCTTTAAGAAACTTACCTTTTGAATTGGGGGCTGGAAATCGCAGTATAGCACTGTCAAGAAACCCTAAGAAGATTCCCAGGGTGATTTTAAATATGTATGGTGTTTATAATTGTAGTGGGCAATGGTATAAGGTTATTTTTGGCCATTTTATATGAAAGTGTACTGTCTCTTTAAGAAACTTTACTTTTGAATTGTGGGCTGGAAATCGCAGTATAGCACTGTCAAGACACCCTAAGAAGGTTCCCAGGGTGATTTTAAATATGCATGGGGTTTATAATTGTAGTGGGCAATGCTATAAGGTTATTTTTGGCCATTTTATATGAAAGTGTACTGTCTCTTTAAGAAATTTCACTTTTGAATTGGGGGCTGGAAATCGCAGTATAGCATTTTCAGGACACCCTAAGAAGGTTCCCAGGGTGATTTTAAATATGTATGGGGTTTATAATTGTAGTGGGCAATGGTATAAGGTTATTTTTGGCCATTTTATATGAAAGTGTACTGTCTCTTTAAGAACGTAACTTTTGAATTGGGGGCTGGAAATCGCAGTATAGCACTGTCAAGACATCCTAAGAAGGTTCCCAGGGTGATTTTAAATATGTATGGGGTTTATAATTGTAGTGGGCAATGGTATAAGATTATTTTTGGCCATTTTATATGAAAGTGTACTGTCTCTTTAAGAACTTAACTTTTGAATTGGGGACTGGAAATCGCAGTATTGCACTGTCAAGAAACCCTAAGAAGGTTCCCAGGGTGATTTTAAATATGTATGGGGTTTATAATTGTAGTGCGCAATGGTATAAGGTTATTTTTGGCCATTTTATATGAAAATGTATTGTCTCTTTAAGAAACTTAACTTTTGAATTGGGGGCTGGAAATCGCAGTATAGCACTGTCAAGACACCCTGGGAAGGTTCCCAGGGTGATTTTAAATATGTATGGGGTTTATAATTGTAGTGGGCAATGGTATAAGGTTATTTTTGGCCATTTTATATGAAAGTGTACTGTCTCTTTAAGAAATTTCACTTTTGAATTGGGGGCTGGAAATTGCAGTATAGCACTGTCAAGACACCCTAAGAAGGTTCCCAGGGTGATTTTAAATATGTATGGGGTTTATAATTGTAGTGGGCAATGGTATAAGGTTATTTTTGGCCATTTTATATGAAAGTGTACTGTCTCTTTAAGAAACTTAACTTTTGAATTGGGGGCTGGAAATCGCAGTATAGTACTGTCAAGACACCCTAAGAAGGTTCCCAGGGTGATTTTAAATATGTATGGGGTTTATAATTGTAGTGGGCAATGGTATAAAGTTGTTTTTGGCCATTTTATATGAAAGTGTACTGTCTCTTTAAGAAATTTCAGTTTTGAATTGTGGGCTGGAAATCGCAGTATAGCACTGTCCAGACACCCTAAGAAGGTTCCCAGGGTGATTTTAAATATGTATGGGGTTTATAATTGTAGTGGGCAATGGTATAAGGTTATTTTTGGCCATTTTATATGAAAGTGTACTGTCTCTTTAAGAACGTAACTTTTGAATTGTGGGCTGGAAATCGCAGTATAGCACTGTCAAGACACCCTAAGAAGGTTCCTAGGGTGATTTTAAATATGTATGGGGTTTATAATTGTAGTTGGCAATGGTATAAGGTTATTTTTGGCCATTTTATATGAAAATGTATTGTCTCTTTAAGAAACTTAACTTTTGAATTGGGGGCTGGAAATCGCAGTATAGCACTGTCAAGACACCCTGGGAAGGTTCCCAGGGTGATTTTAAATATGTATGGGGTTTATAATTGTAGTGGGCAATGGTATAAGGTTATTTTTGGCCATTTTATATGAAAGTGTACTGTCTCTTTAAGAAATTTCACTTTTGAATTGGGGGCTGGAAATTGCAGTATAGCACTGTCAAGACACCCTAAGAAGGTTCCCAGGGTGATTTTAAATATGTATGGGGTTTATAATTGTAGTGGGCAATGGTATAAGGTTATTTTTGGCCATTTTATATGAAAGTGTACTGTCTCTTTAAGAAACTTAACTTTTGAATTGGGGGCTGGAAATCGCAGTATAGCACTGTCAAGACACCCTAAGAAGGTTCCCAGGGTGATTTTAAATATGTATGGGGTTTATAATTGTAGTGGGCAATGGTATAAGGTTGTTTTTGGCCATTTTATATGAAAGTGTACTGTCTCTTTAAGAACGTAACTTTTGAATTGGGGGCTGGAAATCGCAGTATAGCACTGTCAAGACACCTTGATATGGTTCCCAGGGTGATTTTAAATATGTATGGGGTTTATAATTGTAGTGGGCAATGGTATAAGGTTATTTTTGGCCATTTTATATGAAAGTGTACTGTCTCTTTAAGAAATTTCACTTTTGAATTGGAGGCTGGAAATCGCAGTATAGCATTTTCAGGACACCCTGGGGAGGTTCCCAGGGTGCTTTTAAATATATATGGGGTTTATAATTGTAGTGGGCAATGGTATAAGGTTATTTTTGGCCATTATATATGAAAGCGTACTGTCTCTTTAAGAAATTTAACTTTTGAATTGGGGGCTGGAAATCGCAGTATAGCACTGTCAAGAAACCCTAAGAAGGTTCCCAGGGTGATTTTAAATATGTATGGGGTTTATAATTGTAGTGGGCAATGGTATAAGGTTATTTTTAACCATTTTATATGAAAGTATACTGTCTCTTTAAGAAACTTAACTTTTGAATTGGGGGCTGGAAATCGCAGTATAGCATTTTCAGGACACCCTGGGGAGGTTCCCAGGGTGATTTTAAATATGTATGGGGTTTATAATTGTAGTGGGCAATGGTATAAGGTTATTTTTGGCCATTTTATATGAAAGTGTACTGTCTCTTTAAGAAATTTCACTTTTGAATTGTGGGCTGGAAATCGCAGTATAGCACTGTCAAGACACCCTAAGAAGTTTCCTAGGGTGATTTTAAATATGTATGGGGTTTATAATTGTAGTTGTCAATGGTATAAGGTTATTTTTGGCCATTTTATATGAAAGTGTACTGTCTCTTTAAGAAATTTCACTTTTGAATTGGGGGCTGGAAATCACAGTATAGCACTGTCAAGGCACCCCTAAGAAGGTTCCCAGGGTGATTTTAAATATGTATGGGGTTTATAATTGTAGTGGTCAATGGTATAAGGTTATTTTTGGCCATTTTATATGAAAGTGTACTGTCTCTTTAAGAAACTTAACTTTTGAATTGGGGGCTGGAAATCGCAGTATAGCATTTTCAGGACACCCTGGGAAGGTTCCCAGGGTGATTTTAAATATGTATGGGGTTTATAATTGTAGTGGGCAATGGTATAAGTTTATTTTTGGCCATTTTATATGAAATTGTACTGTCTCTTTAAGAAACGTAACTTTTGAATTGGGGGCTGGAAATCGCAGTATAGCACTGTCAAGACACCCTAAGAAGGTTCCCAGGGTGATTTTAAATATGTATGGGGTTTAAAATTGTAGTGGGCAATGGTATAAGGTTATTTTTGGCCATTTTATATGAAAGTGTACTGTCTCTTTAAGAAACGTAAGTTTTGAATTGGGGGCTGGAAATCACAGTATAGCACTGTCAAGACACCCTAAGAAGGTTCCCAGGGTGATTTTAAATATGTATGGGGTTTATAATTGTAGTGGGCAATGGTATAAGGTTATTTTTGGCCATTTTATATGAAAGTGTACTGTCTCTTTAAGAAACTTAACTTTTCAATTGGGGGCTGGAAATCGCAGTATAGCATTTTCAGGACACCCTGGGAAGGTTCCCAGGGTGATTTTGAATATGAATGGGCTTTATAATTGTACTGGGCAATGGTATAAGGTTATTTTTTGCCATTTTGTATGAAAGTGTACTGTCTCTTTAAGAAACTTTACTTTTGAATTGGGGGCTGGAAATCGCAGTATAGCACTGTCAAGAAACCCTAAGAAGGTTCCCAGGGTGATTTTAAATATGTATGGGGTTTATAATTGTAGTAGGCAATGGTATAAGGTTAGTTTTGGCCATTTTATATGAAAGTGTAGTGTCTCTTTAAGAAACTTACCTTTTGAATTGGGGGCTGGAAATCGCAGTATAGCACTGTCAAGAAACCCTAAGAAGATTCCCAGGGTGATTTTAAATATGTATGGTGTTTATAATTGTAGTGGGCAATGGTATAAGGTTATTTTTGGCCATTTTATATGAAAGTGTACTGTCTCTTTAAGAAACTTTACTTTTGAATTGTGGGCTGGAAATCGCAGTATAGCACTGTCAAGACACCCTAAGAAGGTTCCCAGGGTGATTTTAAATATGCATGGGGTTTATAATTGTAGTGGGCAATGCTATAAGGTTATTTTTGGCCATTTTATATGAAAGTGTACTGTCTCTTTAAGAAATTTCACTTTTGAATTGGGGGCTGGAAATCGCAGTATAGCATTTTCAGGACACCCTAAGAAGGTTCCCAGGGTGATTTTAAATATGTATGGGGTTTATAATTGTAGTGGGCAATGGTATAAGGTTATTTTTGGCCATTTTATATGAAAGTGTACTGTCTCTTTAAGAACGTAACTTTTGAATTGGGGGCTGGAAATCGCAGTATAGCACTGTCAAGACATCCTAAGAAGGTTCCCAGGGTGATTTTAAATATGTATGGGGTTTATAATTGTAGTGGGCAATGGTATAAGATTATTTTTGGCCATTTTATATGAAAGTGTACTGTCTCTTTAAGAACTTAACTTTTGAATTGGGGACTGGAAATCGCAGTATTGCACTGTCAAGAAACCCTAAGAAGGTTCCCAGGGTGATTTTAAATATGTATGGGGTTTATAATTGTAGTGCGCAATGGTATAAGGTTATTTTTGGCCATTTTATATGAAAATGTATTGTCTCTTTAAGAAACTTAACTTTTGAATTGGGGGCTGGAAATCGCAGTATAGCACTGTCAAGACACCCTGGGAAGGTTCCCAGGGTGATTTTAAATATGTATGGGGTTTATAATTGTAGTGGGCAATGGTATAAGGTTATTTTTGGCCATTTTATATGAAAGTGTACTGTCTCTTTAAGAAATTTCACTTTTGAATTGGGGGCTGGAAATTGCAGTATAGCACTGTCAAGACACCCTAAGAAGGTTCCCAGGGTGATTTTAAATATGTATGGGGTTTATAATTGTAGTGGGCAATGGTATAAGGTTATTTTTGGCCATTTTATATGAAAGTGTACTGTCTCTTTAAGAAACTTAACTTTTGAATTGGGGGCTGGAAATCGCAGTATAGTACTGTCAAGACACCCTAAGAAGGTTCCCAGGGTGATTTTAAATATGTATGGGGTTTATAATTGTAGTGGGCAATGGTATAAAGTTGTTTTTGGCCATTTTATATGAAAGTGTACTGTCTCTTTAAGAAATTTCAGTTTTGAATTGTGGGCTGGAAATCGCAGTATAGCACTGTCCAGACACCCTAAGAAGGTTCCCAGGGTGATTTTAAATATGTATGGGGTTTATAATTGTAGTGGGCAATGGTATAAGGTTATTTTTGGCCATTTTATATGAAAGTGTACTGTCTCTTTAAGAACGTAACTTTTGAATTGTGGGCTGGAAATCGCAGTATAGCACTGTCAAGACACCCTAAGAAGGTTCCTAGGGTGATTTTAAATATGTATGGGGTTTATAATTGTAGTTGGCAATGGTATAAGGTTATTTTTGGCCATTTTATATGAAAATGTATTGTCTCTTTAAGAAACTTAACTTTTGAATTGGGGGCTGGAAATCGCAGTATAGCACTGTCAAGACACCCTGGGAAGGTTCCCAGGGTGATTTTAAATATGTATGGGGTTTATAATTGTAGTGGGCAATGGTATAAGGTTATTTTTGGCCATTTTATATGAAAGTGTACTGTCTCTTTAAGAAATTTCACTTTTGAATTGGGGGCTGGAAATTGCAGTATAGCACTGTCAAGACACCCTAAGAAGGTTCCCAGGGTGATTTTAAATATGTATGGGGTTTATAATTGTAGTGGGCAATGGTATAAGGTTATTTTTGGCCATTTTATATGAAAGTGTACTGTCTCTTTAAGAAACTTAACTTTTGAATTGGGGGCTGGAAATCGCAGTATAGCACTGTCAAGACACCCTAAGAAGGTTCCCAGGGTGATTTTAAATATGTATGGGGTTTATAATTGTAGTGGGCAATGGTATAAGGTTGTTTTTGGCCATTTTATATGAAAGTGTACTGTCTCTTTAAGAACGTAACTTTTGAATTGGGGGCTGGAAATCGCAGTATAGCACTGTCAAGACACCTTGATATGGTTCCCAGGGTGATTTTAAATATGTATGGGGTTTATAATTGTAGTGGGCAATGGTATAAGGTTATTTTTGGCCATTTTATATGAAAGTGTACTGTCTCTTTAAGAAATTTCACTTTTGAATTGGAGGCTGGAAATCGCAGTATAGCATTTTCAGGACACCCTGGGGAGGTTCCCAGGGTGCTTTTAAATATATATGGGGTTTATAATTGTAGTGGGCAATGGTATAAGGTTATTTTTGGCCATTATATATGAAAGCGTACTGTCTCTTTAAGAAATTTAACTTTTGAATTGGGGGCTGGAAATCGCAGTATAGCACTGTCAAGAAACCCTAAGAAGGTTCCCAGGGTGATTTTAAATATGTATGGGGTTTATAATTGTAGTGGGCAATGGTATAAGGTTATTTTTAACCATTTTATATGAAAGTATACTGTCTCTTTAAGAAACTTAACTTTTGAATTGGGGGCTGGAAATCGCAGTATAGCATTTTCAGGACACCCTGGGGAGGTTCCCAGGGTGATTTTAAATATGTATGGGGTTTATAATTGTAGTGGGCAATGGTATAAGGTTATTTTTGGCCATTTTATATGAAAGTGTACTGTCTCTTTAAGAAATTTCACTTTTGAATTGTGGGCTGGAAATCGCAGTATAGCACTGTCAAGACACCCTAAGAAGTTTCCTAGGGTGATTTTAAATATGTATGGGGTTTATAATTGTAGTTGTCAATGGTATAAGGTTATTTTTGGCCATTTTATATGAAAGTGTACTGTCTCTTTAAGAAATTTCACTTTTGAATTGGGGGCTGGAAATCACAGTATAGCACTGTCAAGGCACCCCTAAGAAGGTTCCCAGGGTGATTTTAAATATGTATGGGGTTTATAATTGTAGTGGGCAATGGTATAAGGTTATTTTTGGCCATTTTATATGAAAGTGTACTGTCTCTTTAAGAACTTAACTTTTTAATTGGGGGCTGGAAATCGCAGTATAGCATTGTCAAGACACCCTGGGAAGGTTCCCAGGGTGATTTTAAATATGTATGGGGTTTAAAATTGTAGTAGGCAATGGTATAAGGTTATTTTTGGCCATTTTATATGAAAGTGTATTGTCTCTTTAAGAAACTTAACTTTTGAATTGGGGACTGGAAATCGCAGTATAGCACTGTCAAGACACCCTGGGAAGGTTCCCAGGGTGATTTTAAATATGTATGGGGTTTATAATTGTAGTGGGCAATGGTATAAGGTTATTTTTGGCCATTTTATATGAAAGTGTACTGTCTCTTTAAGAAACTTAACTTTTGAATTGGGGGCTGGAAATCGCAGTATAGCACTGTCAAGACACCCTAAGAAGGTTCCCAGGGTGATTTTAAATATGTATGGGGTTTATAATTGTAGTGGGCAATGGTATAAGGTTATTTTTGGCCATTTTATATGACAGTGTACTGTCTCTTTAAGAAATTTCACTTTTGAATTGGGGGCTGGAAATCGCAGTATAGCATTTTCAGGACACCCTGGGGAGGTTCCCAGGGTGATTTTAATTATGTATGGGGTTTATAATTGTAGTGGGCAATGGTATAAGGTTATTTTTGGCCATTTTATATGAAAGTGTACTGTCTCTTTAAGAAACTTAACTTTTGAATTGGGGGCTGGAAATCGCAGTATAGCACTGTCAAGACACCCTAAGAAGGTTCCCAGGGTGATTTTAAATATGTATGGGGTTTATAATTGTAGTGGGCAATGGTATAAGGTTATTTTTGGCCATTTTATATGAAAGTGTACTGTCTCTTTAAGAAATTTCACTTTTGAATTGTGGGCTGGAAATCGCAGTATAGCACTGTCAAGACACCCTAAGAAGGTTCCCAGGGTGATTTTAAATATGTATGGGGTTTATAATTATAGTGGGCAATGGTATAAGGTTATTGTTGGCCATTTTATATGAAAGTGTACTGTCTCTTTAAGAAATTTCACTTTTGAATTGGGGGCTGGAAATCGCAGTATAGCATTTTCAGGACACCCTGGGAAGGTTCCCAGGGTGATTTTAAATATGTATGGGGTTTATAATTGTAGTGGGCAATGGTATAAGGTTATTTTTGGCCATTTTATATGAAAGTGTACTGTCTCATTAAGAAATTTCACTTTTGAATTGTGGGCTGGAAATCGCAGTATAGCACTGTCAAGACACCCTAAGAAGCTTCCCAGGGTGATTTTAAATATGTATGGGGTTTATAATTGTAGTGGGCAATGGTATAAGGTTATTTTTGGCCATTTTATATGAAAGTGTACTGTCTCTTTAAGAACGTAACTTTTGAATTGGGGGCTGGAAATCGCAGTATAGCACTGTCAAGACACCCTAAGAAGGTTCCCAGGGTGATTTTAAATATGTATGGGGTTTATAATTGTAGTGGGCAATGGTATAAGGTTATTTTTGGCCATTTTATATGAAAGTGTACTGTCTCTTTAAGAAATTTCACTTTTGAATTGGGGGCTGGAAATCGCAGCATAGCACTGTCAAGACACCCTAAGAAGGTTCCCAGGGTGATTTTAAATATGTATGGGGTTTATAATTGTAGTGGTCAATGGTATAAGGTTATTTTTGGCCATTTTATATGAAAGTGTACTGTCTCTTTAAGAAACTTAACTTTTGAATTGGGGGCTGGAAATCGCAGTATAGCATTTTCAGGACACCCTGGGAAGGTTCCCAGGGTGATTTTAAATATGTATGGGGTTTATAATTGTAGTGGGCAATGGTATAAGTTTATTTTTGGCCATTTTATATGAAATTGTACTGTCTCTTTAAGAAACGTAACTTTTGAATTGGGGGCTGGAAATCGCAGTATAGCACTGTCAAGACACCCTAAGAAGGTTCCCAGGGTGATTTTAAATATGTATGGGGTTTAAAATTGTAGTGGGCAATGGTATAAGGTTATTTTTGGCCATTTTATATGAAAGTGTACTGTCTCTTTAAGAAACGTAAGTTTTGAATTGGGGGCTGGAAATCACAGTATAGCACTGTCAAGACACCCTAAGAAGGTTCCCAGGGTGATTTTAAATATGTATGGGGTTTATAATTGTAGTGGGCAATGGTATAAGGTTATTTTTGGCCATTTTATATGAAAGTGTACTGTCTCTTTAAGAAACTTAATTTTTGAATTGGGGGCTGGAAATCGCAGTATAGCATTTTCAGGACACCCTGGGAAGGTTCCCAGGGTGATTTTGAATATGAATGGGCTTTATAATTGTACTGGGCAATGGTATAAGGTTATTTTTTGCCATTTTGTATGAAAGTGTACTGTCTCTTTAAGAAACTTTACTTTTGAATTGGGGGCTGGAAATCGCAGTATAGCACTGTCAAGAAACCCTAAGAAGGTTCCCAGGGTGATTTTAAATATGTATGGGGTTTATAATTGTAGTAGGCAATGGTATAAGGTTAGTTTTGGCCATTTTATATGAAAGTGTAGTGTCTCTTTAAGAAACTTACCTTTTGAATTGGGGGCTGGAAATCGCAGTATAGCACTGTCAAGAAACCCTAAGAAGATTCCCAGGGTGATTTTAAATATGTATGGTGTTTATAATTGTAGTGGGCAATGGTATAAGGTTATTTTTGGCCATTTTATATGAAAGTGTACTGTCTCTTTAAGAAACTTTACTTTTGAATTGTGGGCTGGAAATCGCAGTATAGCACTGTCAAGACACCCTAAGAAGGTTCCCAGGGTGATTTTAAATATGCATGGGGTTTATAATTGTAGTGGGCAATGCTATAAGGTTATTTTTGGCCATTTTATATGAAAGTGTACTGTCTCTTTAAGAAATTTCACTTTTGAATTGGGGGCTGGAAATCGCAGTATAGCATTTTCAGGACACCCTAAGAAGGTTCCCAGGGTGATTTTAAATATGTATGGGGTTTATAATTGTAGTGGGCAATGGTATAAGGTTATTTTTGGCCATTTTATATGAAAGTGTACTGTCTCTTTAAGAACGTAACTTTTGAATTGGGGGCTGGAAATCGCAGTATAGCACTGTCAAGACATCCTAAGAAGGTTCCCAGGGTGATTTTAAATATGTATGGGGTTTATAATTGTAGTGGGCAATGGTATAAGATTATTTTTGGCCATTTTATATGAAAGTGTACTGTCTCTTTAAGAACTTAACTTTTGAATTGGGGACTGGAAATCGCAGTATTGCACTGTCAAGAAACCCTAAGAAGGTTCCCAGGGTGATTTTAAATATGTATGGGGTTTATAATTGTAGTGCGCAATGGTATAAGGTTATTTTTGGCCATTTTATATGAAAATGTATTGTCTCTTTAAGAAACTTAACTTTTGAATTGGGGGCTGGAAATCGCAGTATAGCACTGTCAAGACACCCTGGGAAGGTTCCCAGGGTGATTTTAAATATGTATGGGGTTTATAATTGTAGTGGGCAATGGTATAAGGTTATTTTTGGCCATTTTATATGAAAGTGTACTGTCTCTTTAAGAAATTTCACTTTTGAATTGGGGGCTGGAAATTGCAGTATAGCACTGTCAAGACACCCTAAGAAGGTTCCCAGGGTGATTTTAAATATGTATGGGGTTTATAATTGTAGTGGGCAATGGTATAAGGTTATTTTTGGCCATTTTATATGAAAGTGTACTGTCTCTTTAAGAAACTTAACTTTTGAATTGGGGGCTGGAAATCGCAGTATAGTACTGTCAAGACACCCTAAGAAGGTTCCCAGGGTGATTTTAAATATGTATGGGGTTTATAATTGTAGTGGGCAATGGTATAAAGTTGTTTTTGGCCATTTTATATGAAAGTGTACTGTCTCTTTAAGAAATTTCAGTTTTGAATTGTGGGCTGGAAATCGCAGTATAGCACTGTCCAGACACCCTAAGAAGGTTCCCAGGGTGATTTTAAATATGTATGGGGTTTATAATTGTAGTGGGCAATGGTATAAGGTTATTTTTGGCCATTTTATATGAAAGTGTACTGTCTCTTTAAGAACGTAACTTTTGAATTGTGGACTGGAAATCGCAGTATAGCACTGTCAAGACACCCTAAGAAGGTTCCCAGGGTGATTTTAAATATGTATGGGGTTTATAATTGTAGTGGGCAATGGTATAAGGTTATTTTTGGCCATTTTATATGAAAGTGTACTGTCTCTTTAAGAACGTAACTTTTGAATTGGGGGCTGGAAATCGCAGTATAGCACTGTCAAGACACTTTGATATGGTTCCCAGGGTGATTTTAAATATGTATGGGGTTTATAATTGTAGTGGGCAATGGCATAAGGTTATTTTTGGCCATTTTATATGAAAGTGTACTGTCTCTTTAAGAAATTTCACTTTTGAATTGGAGGCTGGAAATCGCAGTATAGCATTTTCAGGACACCCTGGGGAGGTTCCCAGGGTGCTTTTAAATATATGTGGGGTTTATAATTGTAGTGGGCAATGGTATAAGGTTATTTTTGGCCATTATATATGAAAGCGTACTGTCTCTTTAAGAAATTTAACTTTTGAATTGGGGGCTGGAAATCGCAGTATAGCACTGTCAAGAAACCCTAAGAAGGTTCCCAGGGTGATTTTAAATATGTATGGGGTTTATAATTGTAGTGGGCAATGGTATAAGGTTATTTTTAACCATTTTATATGAAAGTATACTGTCTCTTTAAGAAACTTAACTTTTGAATTGGGGGCTGGAAATCGCAGTATAGCATTTTCAGGACACCCTGGGGAGGTTCCCAGGGTGATTTTAAATATGTATGGGGTTTATAATTGTAGTGGGCAATGGTATAAGGTTATTTTTGGCCATTTTATATGAAAGTGTACTGTCTCTTTAAGAAATTTCACTTTTGAATTGTGGGCTGGAAATCGCAGTATAGCACTGTCAAGACACCCTAAGAAGTTTCCTAGGGTGATTTTAAATATGTATGGGGTTTATAATTGTAGTTGTCAATGGTATAAGGTTATTTTTGGCCATTTTATATGAAAGTGTACTGTCTCTTTAAGAAATTTCACTTTTGAATTGGGGGCTGGAAATCACAGTATAGCACTGTCAAGGCACCCCTAAGAAGGTTCCCAGGGTGATTTTAAATATGTATGGGGTTTATAATTGTAGTGGGCAATGGTATAAGGTTATTTTTGGCCATTTTATATGAAAGTGTACTGTCTCTTTAAGAACTTAACTTTTGAATTGGGGGCTGGAAATCGCAGTATAGCATTGTCAAGACACCCTGGGAAGGTTCCCAGGGTGATTTTAAATATGTATGGGGTTTAAAATTGTAGTAGGCAATGGTATAAGGTTATTTTTGGCCATTTTATATGAAAGTGTATTGTCTCTTTAAGAAACTTAACTTTTGAATTGGGGACTGGAAATCGCAGTATAGCACTGTCAAGACACCCTGGGAAGGTTCCCAGGGTGATTTTAAATATGTATGGGGTTTATAATTGTAGTGGGCAATGGTATAAGGTTATTTTTGGCCATTTTATATGAAAGTGTACTGTCTCTTTAAGAAACTTAACTTTTGAATTGGGGGCTGGAAATCGCAGTATAGCACTGTCAAGACACCCTAAGAAGGTTCCCAGAGTGATTTTAAATATGTATGGGGTTTATAATTGTAGTGGGCAATGGTATAAGGTTATTTTTGGCCATTTTATATGAAAGTGTACTGTCTCTTTAAGAAATTTCTCTTTTGAATTGTGGGCTGGAAATCGCAGTATAGCACTGTCAAGACACCCTAAGAAGGTTCCCAGGGTGATTTTAAATATGTATGGGGTTTATAATTGTAGTGGGCAATGGTATAAGGTTATTTTTGGCCATTTTATTTGAAAGTGTACTGTCTCTTTAAGAAACTTTACTTTTGAATTGGGGGCTGGAAATCGCAGTATAGCACTGTCAAGACACCCTAAGAAGGTTCCCAGGGTGATTTTAAATATGTATGGGGTTTATAATTGTAGTGGGCAATGGTATAAGGTTATTTTTGGCCATTTTATATGAAAGTGTACTGTCTCTTTAAGAAATTTCACTTTTGAATTGGAGGCTGGAAATCGCAGTATAGCATTTTCAGGACACCCTGGGGAGGTTCCCAGGGTGCTTTTAAATATATATGGGGTTTATAATTGTAGTGGGCAATGGTATAAGGTTATTTTTGGCCATTATATATGAAAGCGTACTGTCTCTTTAAGAAATTTAACTTTTGAATTGGGGGCTGGAAATCGCAGTATAGCACTGTCAAGAAACCCTAAGAAGGTTCCCAGGGTGATTTTAAATATGTATGGGGTTTATAATTGTAGTGGGCAATGGTATAAGGTTATTTTTAACCATTTTATATGAAAGTATACTGTCTCTTTAAGAAACTTAACTTTTGAATTGGGGGCTGGAAATCGCAGTATAGCATTTTCAGGACACCCTGGGGAGGTTCCCAAGGTGATTTTAAATATGTATGGGGTTTATAATTGTAGTGGGCAATGGTATAAGGTTATTTTTGGCCATTTTATATGAAAGTGTACTGTCTCTTTAAGAAATTTCACTTTTGAATTGTGGGCTGGAAATCGCAGTATAGCACTGTCAAGACACCCTAAGAAGTTTCCTAGGGTGATTTTAAATATGTATGGGGTTTATAATTGTAGTTGTCAATGGTATAAGGTTATTTTTGGCCATTTTATATGAAAGTGTACTGTCTCTTTAAGAAATTTCACTTTTGAATTGGGGGCTGGATATCACAGTATAGCACTGTCAAGGCACCCCTAAGAAGGTTCCCAGGGTGATTTTAAATATGTATGGGGTTTATAATTGTAGTGGGCAATGGTATAAGGTTATTTTTGGCCATTTTATATGAAAGTGTACTGTCTCTTTAAGAACTTAACTTTTGAATTGGGGGCTGGAAATCGCAGTATAGCATTGTCAAGACACCCTGGGAAGGTTCCCAGGGTGATTTTAAATATGTATGGGGTTTAAAATTGTAGTAGGCAATGGTATAAGGTTATTTTTGGCCATTTTATATGAAAGTGTATTGTCTCTTTAAGAAACTTAACTTTTGAATTGGGGACTGGAAATCGCAGTATAGCACTGTCAAGACACCCTGGGAAGGTTCCCAGGGTGATTTTAAATATGTATGGGGTTTATAATTGTAGTGGGCAATGGTATAAGGTTATTTTTGTCCATTTTATATGAAAGTGTACTGTCTCTTTAAGAAACTTAACTTTTGAATTGGGGGCTGGAAATCGCAGTATAGCACTGTCAAGACACCCTAAGAAGGTTCCCAGGGTGATTTTAAATATGTATGGGGTTTATAATTGTAGTGGGCAATGGTATAAGGTTATTTTTGGCCATTTTATATGACAGAGTACTGTCTCTTTAAGAAATTTCACTTTTGAATTGGGGGCTGGAAATCGCAGTATAGCATTTTCAGGACACCCTGGGGAGGTTCCCAGGGTGATTTTAATTATGTATGGGGTTTATAATTGTAGTGGGCAATGGTATAAGGTTATTTTTGGCCATTTTATATGAAAGTGTACTGTCTCTTTAAGAAACTTAACTTTTGAATTGGGGGCTGGAAATCGCAGTATAGCACTGTCAAGACACCCTAAGAAGGTTCCCAGGGTGATTTTAAATATGTATGGGGTTTATAATTGTAGTGGGCAATGGTATAAGGTTATTTTTGGCCATTTTATATGAAAGTGTACTGTCTCTTTAAGATATTTCACTTTTGAATTGTGGGCTGGAAATCGCAGTATAGCACTGTCAAGACACCCTAAGAAGGTTCCCAGGGTGATTTTAAATATGTATGGGGTTTATAATTGTAGTGGGCAATGGTATAAGGTTATTTTTGGCCATTTTATATGAAAGTGTACTGTCTCTTTAAGAAATTTCACTTTTGAATTGTGGGCTGGAAATCGCAGTATAGCACTGTCAAGACACCCTAAGAAGGTTCCCAGGGTGATTTTAAATATGTATGGGGTTTATAATTGTAGTGGGCAATGGTATAAGGTTATTTTTGGCCATTTTATATGAAAGTGTACTGTCTCTTTAAGAAATTTCACTTTTGAATTGTGGGCTGGAAATCGCAGTATAGCACTGTCAAGACACCCTAAGAAGGTTCCCAGGGTGATTTTAAATATGTATGGGGTTTATAATTATAGTGGGCAATGGTATAAGGTTATTTTTGGCCATTTTATATGAAAGTGTACTGTCTCTTTAAGAAATTTCACTTTTGAATTGGGGGCTGGAAATCGCAGTATAGCATTTTCAGGACACCCTGGGAAGGTTCCCAGGGTGATTTTAAATATGTATGGGGTTTATAATTGTAGTGGGCAATGGTATAAGGTTATTTTTGGCCATTTTATATGAAAGTGTACTGTCTCATTAAGAAATTTCACTTTTGAATTGTGGGCTGGAAATCGCAGTATAGCATTGTCAAGACACCCTAAGAAGCTTCCCAGGGTGATTTTAAATATGTATGGGGTTTATAATTGTAGTGGGCAATGGTATAAGGTTATTTTTGGCCATTTTATATGAAAGTGTACTGTCTCTTTAAGAACGTAACTTTTGAATTGGGGGCTGGAAATCGCAGTATAGCACTGTCAAGACACCCTAAGAAGGTTCCCAGGGTGATTTTAAATATGTATGGGGTTTATAATTGTAGTGGGCAATGGTATAAGGTTATTTTTGGCCATTTTATATGAAAGTGTACTGTCTCTTTAAGAAATTTCACTTTTGAATTGGGGGCTGGAAATCGCAGCATAGCACTGTCAAGACACCCTAAGAAGGTTCCCAGGGTGATTTTAAATATGTATGGGGTTTATAATTGTAGTGGTCAATGGTATAAGGTTATTTTTGGCCATTTTATATGAAAGTGTACTGTCTCTTTAAGAAACTTAACTTTTGAATTGGGGGCTGGAAATCGCAGTATAGCATTTTCAGGACACCCTGGGAAGGTTCCCAGGGTGATTTTAAATATGTATGGGGTTTATAATTGTAGTGGGCAATGGTATAAGTTTATTTTTGGCCATTTTATATGAAATTGTACTGTCTCTTTAAGAAACGTAACTTTTGAATTGGGGGCTGGAAATCGCAGTATAGCACTGTCAAGACACCCTAAGAAGGTTCCCAGGGTGATTTTAAATATGTATGGGGTTTAAAATTGTAGTGGGCAATGGTATAAGGTTATTTTTGGCCATTTTATATGAAAGTGTACTGTCTCTTTAAGAAACGTAAGTTTTGAATTGGGGGCTGGAAATCACAGTATAGCACTGTCAAGACACCCTAAGAAGGTTCCCAGGGTGATTTTAAATATGTATGGGGTTTATAATTGTAGTGGGCAATGGTATAAGGTTATTTTTGGCCATTTTATATGAAAGTGTACTGTCTCTTTAAGAAACTTAACTTTTCAATTGGGGGCTGGAAATCGCAGTATAGCATTTTCAGGACACCCTGGGAAGGTTCCCAGGGTGATTTTGAATATGAATGGGCTTTATAATTGTACTGGGCAATGGTATAAGGTTATTTTTTGCCATTTTGTATGAAAGTGTACTGTCTCTTTAAGAAACTTTACTTTTGAATTGGGGGCTGGAAATCGCAGTATAGCACTGTCAAGAAACCCTAAGAAGGTTCCCAGGGTGATTTTAAATATGTATGGGGTTTATAATTGTAGTAGGCAATGGTATAAGGTTAGTTTTGGCCATTTTATATGAAAGTGTAGTGTCTCTTTAAGAAACTTACCTTTTGAATTGGGGGCTGGAAATCGCAGTATAGCACTGTCAAGAAACCCTAAGAAGATTCCCAGGGTGATTTTAAATATGTATGGTGTTTATAATTGTAGTGGGCAATGGTATAAGGTTATTTTTGGCCATTTTATATGAAAGTGTACTGTCTCTTTAAGAAACTTTACTTTTGAATTGTGGGCTGGAAATCGCAGTATAGCACTGTCAAGACACCCTAAGAAGGTTCCCAGGGTGATTTTAAATATGCATGGGGTTTATAATTGTAGTGGGCAATGCTATAAGGTTATTTTTGGCCATTTTATATGAAAGTGTACTGTCTCTTTAAGAAATTTCACTTTTGAATTGGGGGCTGGAAATCGCAGTATAGCATTTTCAGGACACCCTAAGAAGGTTCCCAGGGTGATTTTAAATATGTATGGGGTTTATAATTGTAGTGGGCAATGGTATAAGGTTATTTTTGGCCATTTTATATGAAAGTGTACTGTCTCTTTAAGAACGTAACTTTTGAATTGGGGGCTGGAAATCGCAGTATAGCACTGTCAAGACATCCTAAGAAGGTTCCCAGGGTGATTTTAAATATGTATGGGGTTTATAATTGTAGTGGGCAATGGTATAAGATTATTTTTGGCCATTTTATATGAAAGTGTACTGTCTCTTTAAGAACTTAACTTTTGAATTGGGGACTGGAAATCGCAGTATTGCACTGTCAAGAAACCCTAAGAAGGTTCCCAGGGTGATTTTAAATATGTATGGGGTTTATAATTGTAGTGCGCAATGGTATAAGGTTATTTTTGGCCATTTTATATGAAAATGTATTGTCTCTTTAAGAAACTTAACTTTTGAATTGGGGGCTGGAAATCGCAGTATAGCACTGTCAAGACACCCTGGGAAGGTTCCCAGGGTGATTTTAAATATGTATGGGGTTTATAATTGTAGTGGGCAATGGTATAAGGTTATTTTTGGCCATTTTATATGAAAGTGTACTGTCTCTTTAAGAAATTTCACTTTTGAATTGGGGGCTGGAAATTGCAGTATAGCACTGTCAAGACACCCTAAGAAGGTTCCCAGGGTGATTTTAAATATGTATGGGGTTTATAATTGTAGTGGGCAATGGTATAAGGTTATTTTTGGCCATTTTATATGAAAGTGTACTGTCTCTTTAAGAAACTTAACTTTTGAATTGGGGGCTGGAAATCGCAGTATAGTACTGTCAAGACACCCTAAGAAGGTTCCCAGGGTGATTTTAAATATGTATGGGGTTTATAATTGTAGTGGGCAATGGTATAAAGTTGTTTTTGGCCATTTTATATGAAAGTGTACTGTCTCTTTAAGAAATTTCAGTTTTGAATTGTGGGCTGGAAATCGCAGTATAGCACTGTCCAGACACCCTAAGAAGGTTCCCAGGGTGATTTTAAATATGTATGGGGTTTATAATTGTAGTGGGCAATGGTATAAGGTTATTTTTGGCCATTTTATATGAAAGTGTACTGTCTCTTTAAGAACGTAACTTTTGAATTGTGGGCTGGAAATCGCAGTATAGCACTGTCAAGACACCCTAAGAAGGTTCCCAGGGTGATTTTAAATATGTATGGGGTTTATAATTGTAGTGGGCAATGGTATAAGGTTATTTTTGGCCATTTTATATGAAAGTGTACTGTCTCTTTAAGAACGTAACTTTTGAATTGGGGGCTGGAAATCGCAGTATAGCACTGTCAAGACACTTTGATATGGTTCCCAGGGTGATTTTAAATATGTATGGGGTTTATAATTGTAGTGGGCAATGGCATAAGGTTATTTTTGGCCATTTTATATGAAAGTGTACTGTCTCTTTAAGAAATTTCACTTTTGAATTGGAGGCTGGAAATCGCAGTATAGCATTTTCAGGACACCCTGGGGAGGTTCCCAGGGTGCTTTTAAATATATGTGGGGTTTATAATTGTAGTGGGCAATGGTATAAGGTTATTTTTGGCCATTATATATGAAAGCGTACTGTCTCTTTAAGAAATTTAACTTTTGAATTGGGGGCTGGAAATCGCAGTATAGCACTGTCAAGAAACCCTAAGAAGGTTCCCAGGGTGATTTTAAATATGTATGGGGTTTATAATTGTAGTGGGCAATGGCATAAGGTTATTTTTAACCATTTTATATGAAAGTATACTGTCTCTTTAAGAAACTTAACTTTTGAATTGGGGGCTGGAAATCGCAGTATAGCATTTTCAGGACACCCTGGGGAGGTTCCCAGGGTGATTTTAAATATGTATGGGGTTTATAATTGTAGTGGGCAATGGTATAAGGTTATTTTTGGCCATTTTATATGAAAGTGTACTGTCTCTTTAAGAAATTTCACTTTTGAATTGTGGGCTGGAAATCGCAGTATAGCACTGTCAAGACACCCTAAGAAGTTTCCTAGGGTGATTTTAAATATGTATGGGGTTTATAATTGTAGTTGTCAATGGTATAAGGTTATTTTTGGCCATTTTATATGAAAGTGTACTGTCTCTTTAAGAAATTTCACTTTTGAATTGGGGGCTGGAAATCACAGTATAGCACTGTCAAGGCACCCCTAAGAAGGTTCCCAGGGTGATTTTAAATATGTATGGGGTTTATAATTGTAGTGGGCAATGGTATAAGGTTATTTTTGGCCATTTTATATGAAAGTGTACTGTCTCTTTAAGAACTTAACTTTTGAATTGGGGGCTGGAAATCGCAGTATAGCATTGTCAAGACACCCTGGGAAGGTTCCCAGGGTGATTTTAAATATGTATGGGGTTTAAAATTGTAGTAGGCAATGGTATAAGGTTATTTTTGGCCATTTTATATGAAAGTGTATTGTCTCTTTAAGAAACTTAACTTTTGAATTGGGGACTGGAAATCGCAGTATAGCACTGTCAAGACACCCTGGGAAGGTTCCCAGGGTGATTTTAAATATGTATGGGGTTTATAATTGTAGTGGGCAATGGTATAAGGTTATTTTTGGCCATTTTATATGAAAGTGTACTGTCTCTTTAAGAAACTTAACTTTTGAATTGGGGGCTGGAAATCGCAGTATAGCACTGTCAAGACACCCTAAGAAGGTTCCCAGGGTGATTTTAAATATGTATGGGGTTTATAATTGTAGTGGGCAATGGTATAAGGTTATTTTTGGCCATTTTATATGACAGTGTACTGTCTCTTTAAGAAATTTCACTTTTGAATTGGGGGCTGGAAATCGCAGTATAGCATTTTCAGGACACCCTGGGGAGGTTCCCAGGGTGATTTTAATTATGTATGGGGTTTATAATTGTAGTGGGCAATGGTATAAGGTTATTTTTGGCCATTTTATATGAAAGTGTACTGTCTCTTTAAGAAATTTCACTTTTGAATTGTGGGCTGGAAATCGCAGTATAGCACTGTCAAGACACCCTAAGAAGGTTCCCAGGGTGATTTTAAATATGTATGGGGTTTATAATTGTAGTGGGCAATGGTATAAGGTTATTTTTGGCCATTTTATATGAAAGTGTACTGTCTCTTTAAGAAATTTCTCTTTTGAATTGTGGGCTGGAAATCGCAGTATAGCACTGTCAAGACACCCTAAGAAGGTTCCCAGGGTGATTTTAAATATGTATGGGGTTTATAATTGTAGTGGGCAATGGTATAAGGTTATTTTTGGCCATTTTATTTGAAAGTGTACTGTCTCTTTAAGAAACTTTACTTTTGAATTGGGGGCTGGAAATCGCAGTATAGCACTGTCAAGACACCCTAAGAAGGTTCCCAGGGTGATTTTAAATATGTATGGGGTTTATAATTGTAGTGGGCAATGGTATAAGGTTATTTTTGGCCATTTTATATGAAAGTGTACTGTCTCTTTAAGAAATTTCACTTTTGAATTGGAGGCTGGAAATCGCAGTATAGCATTTTCAGGACACCCTGGGGAGGTTCCCAGGGTGCTTTTAAATATATATGGGGTTTATAATTGTAGTGGGCAATGGTATAAGGTTATTTTTGGCCATTATATATGAAAGCGTACTGTCTCTTTAAGAAATTTAACTTTTGAATTGGGGGCTGGAAATCGCAGTATAGCACTGTCAAGAAACCCTAAGAAGGTTCCCAGGGTGATTTTAAATATGTATGGGGTTTATAATTGTAGTGGGCAATGGTATAAGGTTATTTTTAACCATTTTATATGAAAGTATACTGTCTCTTTAAGAAACTTAACTTTTGAATTGGGGGCTGGAAATCGCAGTATAGCATTTTCAGGACACCCTGGGGAGGTTCCCAAGGTGATTTTAAATATGTATGGGGTTTATAATTGTAGTGGGCAATGGTATAAGGTTATTTTTGGCCATTTTATATGAAAGTGTACTGTCTCTTTAAGAAATTTCACTTTTGAATTGTGGGCTGGAAATCGCAGTATAGCACTGTCAAGACACCCTAAGAAGTTTCCTAGGGTGATTTTAAATATGTATGGGGTTTATAATTGTAGTTGTCAATGGTATAAGGTTATTTTTGGCCATTTTATATGAAAGTGTACTGTCTCTTTAAGAAATTTCACTTTTGAATTGGGGGCTGGATATCACAGTATAGCACTGTCAAGGCACCCCTAAGAAGGTTCCCAGGGTGATTTTAAATATGTATGGGGTTTATAATTGTAGTGGGCAATGGTATAAGGTTATTTTTGGCCATTTTATATGAAAGTGTACTGTCTCTTTAAGAACTTAACTTTTGAATTGGGGGCTGGAAATCGCAGTATAGCATTGTCAAGACACCCTGGGAAGGTTCCCAGGGTGATTTTAAATATGTATGGGGTTTAAAATTGTAGTAGGCAATGGTATAAGGTTATTTTTGGCCATTTTATATGAAAGTGTACTGTCTCTTTAAGAAACTTAACTTTTGAATTGGGGGCTGGAAATCGCAGTATAGCACTGTCAAGACACCCTAAGAAGGTTCCCAGGGTGATTTTAAATATGTATGGGGTTTATAATTGTAGTGGGCAATGGTATAAGGTTATTTTTGGCCATTTTATATGAAAGTGTACTGTCTCTTTAAGATATTTCACTTTTGAATTGTGGGCTGGAAATCGCAGTATAGCACTGTCAAGACACCCTAAGAAGGTTCCCAGGGTGATTTTAAATATGTATGGGGTTTATAATTGTAGTGGGCAATGGTATAAGGTTATTTTTGGCCATTTTATATGAAAGTGTACTGTCTCTTTAAGAAATTTCTCTTTTGAATTGTGGGCTGGAAATCGCAGTATAGCACTGTCAAGACACCCTAAGAAGGTTCCCAGGGTGATTTTAAATATGTATGGGGTTTATAATTGTAGTGGGCAATGGTATAAGGTTATTTTTGGTCATTTTATATGAAAGTGTACTGTCTCTTTAAGAACGTAACTTTTGAATTGTGGGCTGGAAATCGCAGTATAGCACTGTCAAGAAACCCTAAGAAGGTTCCCAGGGTGATTTTAAATATGTATGGGGTTTATAATTGTAGTGGGCAATGGTATAAGGTTATTTTTGGCCATTTTATATGAAAGTGTACTGTCTCTTTAAGAACTTAACTTTTGAATTGGGGGCTGGAAATCACAGTATAGCACTGTCAAGACACCCTAAGAAGGTTCCCAGGGTGATTTTAAATATGTATGGGGTTTATAATTGTAGTGGGCAATGGTATAAGGTTATTTTTGGCCATTTTATATGAAAGTGTACTGTCTCTTTAAGAACGTAACTTTTGAATTGGGGGCTGGAAATCGCAGTATAGCACTGTCAAGACACCTTGATATGGTTCCCAGGGTGATTTTAAATATGTATGGGGTTTATAATTGTAGTGGGCAATGGTATAAGGTTATTTTTGGCCATTTTATATGAAAGTGTACTGTCTCTTTAAGAAATTTCACTTTTGAATTGGGGGCTGGAAATCACAGTATAGCACTGTCAAGGCACCCCTAAGAAGGTTCCCAGGGTGATTTTAAATATGTATGGGGTTTATAATTGTAGTGGGCAATGGTATAAGGTTATTTTTGGCCATTTTATATGAAAGTGTACTGTCTCTTTAAGAACTTAACTTTTGAATTGGGGGCTGGAAATCGCAGTATAGCATTGTCAAGACACCCTGGGAAGGTTCCCAGGGTGATTTTAAATATGTATGGGGTTTAAAATTGTAGTAGGCAATGGTATAAGGTTATTTTTGGCCATTTTATATGAAAGTGTATTGTCTCTTTAAGAAACTTAACTTTTGAATTGGGGACTGGAAATCGCAGTATAGCACTGTCAAGACACCCTGGGAAGGTTCCCAGGGTGATTTTAAATATGTATGGGGTTTATAATTGTAGTGGGCAATGGTATAAGGTTATTTTTGTCCATTTTATATGAAAGTGTACTGTCTCTTTAAGAAACTTAACTTTTGAATTGGGGGCTGGAAATCGCAGTATAGCACTGTCAAGACACCCTAAGAAGGTTCCCAGGGTGATTTTAAATATGTATGGGGTTTATAATTGTAGTGGGCAATGGTATAAGGTTATTTTTGGCCATTTTATATGACAGAGTACTGTCTCTTTAAGAAATTTCACTTTTGAATTGGGGGCTGGAAATCGCAGTATAGCATTTTCAGGACACCCTGGGGAGGTTCCCAGGGTGATTTTAATTATGTATGGGGTTTATAATTGTAGTGGGCAATGGTATAAGGTTATTTTTGGCCATTTTATATGAAAGTGTACTGTCTCTTTAAGAAACTTAACTTTTGAATTGGGGGCTGGAAATCGCAGTATAGCACTGTCAAGACACCCTAAGAAGGTTCCCAGGGTGATTTTAAATATGTATGGGGTTTATAATTGTAGTGGGCAATGGTATAAGGTTATTTTTGGCCATTTTATATGAAAGTGTACTGTCTCTTTAAGATATTTCACTTTTGAATTGTGGGCTGGAAATCGCAGTATAGCACTGTCAAGACACCCTAAGAAGGTTCCCAGGGTGATTTTAAATATGTATGGGGTTTATAATTGTAGTGGGCAATGGTATAAGGTTATTTTTGGCCATTTTATATGAAAGTGTACTGTCTCTTTAAGAAATTTCACTTTTGAATTGTGGGCTGGAAATCGCAGTATAGCACTGTCAAGACACCCTAAGAAGGTTCCCAGGGTGATTTTAAATATGTATGGGGTTTATAATTGTAGTGGGCAATGGTATAAGGTTATTTTTGGCCATTTTATATGAAAGTGTACTGTCTCTTTAAGAAATTTCACTTTTGAATTGTGGGCTGGAAATCGCAGTATAGCACTGTCAAGACACCCTAAGAAGGTTCCCAGGGTGATTTTAAATATGTATGGGGTTTATAATTATAGTGGGCAATGGTATAAGGTTATTTTTGGCCATTTTATATGAAAGTGTACTGTCTCTTTAAGAAATTTCACTTTTGAATTGGGGGCTGGAAATCGCAGTATAGCATTTTCAGGACACCCTGGGAAGGTTCCCAGGGTGATTTTAAATATGTATGGGGTTTATAATTGTAGTGGGCAATGGTATAAGGTTATTTTTGGCCATTTTATATGAAAGTGTACTGTCTCATTAAGAAATTTCACTTTTGAATTGTGGGCTGGAAATCGCAGTATAGCACTGTCAAGACACCCTAAGAAGCTTCCCAGGGTGATTTTAAATATGTATGGGGTTTATAATTGTAGTGGGCAATGGTATAAGGTTATTTTTGGCCATTTTATATGAAAGTGTACTGTCTCTTTAAGAACGTAACTTTTGAATTGGGGGCTGGAAATCGCAGTATAGCACTGTCAAGACACCCTAAGAAGGTTCCCAGGGTGATTTTAAATATGTATGGGGTTTATAATTGTAGTGGGCAATGGTATAAGGTTATTTTTGGCCATTTTATATGAAAGTGTACTGTCTCTTTAAGAAATTTCACTTTTGAATTGGGGGCTGGAAATCGCAGCATAGCACTGTCAAGACACCCTAAGAAGGTTCCCAGGGTGATTTTAAATATGTATGGGGTTTATAATTGTAGTGGTCAATGGTATAAGGTTATTTTTGGCCATTTTATATGAAAGTGTACTGTCTCTTTAAGAAACTTAACTTTTGAATTGGGGGCTGGAAATCGCAGTATAGCATTTTCAGGACACCCTGGGAAGGTTCCCAGGGTGATTTTAAATATGTATGGGGTTTATAATTGTAGTGGGCAATGGTATAAGTTTATTTTTGGCCATTTTATATGAAATTGTACTGTCTCTTTAAGAAACGTAACTTTTGAATTGGGGGCTGGAAATCGCAGTATAGCACTGTCAAGACACCCTAAGAAGGTTCCCAGGGTGATTTTAAATATGTATGGGGTTTAAAATTGTAGTGGGCAATGGTATAAGGTTATTTTTGGCCATTTTATATGAAAGTGTACTGTCTCTTTAAGAAACGTAAGTTTTGAATTGGGGGCTGGAAATCACAGTATAGCACTGTCAAGACACCCTAAGAAGGTTCCCAGGGTGATTTTAAATATGTATGGGGTTTATAATTGTAGTGGGCAATGGTATAAGGTTATTTTTGGCCATTTTATATGAAAGTGTACTGTCTCTTTAAGAAACTTAACTTTTCAATTGGGGGCTGGAAATCGCAGTATAGCATTTTCAGGACACCCTGGGAAGGTTCCCAGGGTGATTTTGAATATGAATGGGCTTTATAATTGTACTGGGCAATGGTATAAGGTTATTTTTTGCCATTTTGTATGAAAGTGTACTGTCTCTTTAAGAAACTTTACTTTTGAATTGGGGGCTGGAAATCGCAGTATAGCACTGTCAAGAAACCCTAAGAAGGTTCCCAGGGTGATTTTAAATATGTATGGGGTTTATAATTGTAGTAGGCAATGGTATAAGGTTAGTTTTGGCCATTTTATATGAAAGTGTAGTGTCTCTTTAAGAAACTTACCTTTTGAATTGGGGGCTGGAAATCGCAGTATAGCACTGTCAAGAAACCCTAAGAAGATTCCCAGGGTGATTTTAAATATGTATGGTGTTTATAATTGTAGTGGGCAATGGTATAAGGTTATTTTTGGCCATTTTATATGAAAGTGTACTGTCTCTTTAAGAAACTTTACTTTTGAATTGTGGGCTGGAAATCGCAGTATAGCACTGTCAAGACACCCTAAGAAGGTTCCCAGGGTGATTTTAAATATGCATGGGGTTTATAATTGTAGTGGGCAATGCTATAAGGTTATTTTTGGCCATTTTATATGAAAGTGTACTGTCTCTTTAAGAAATTTCACTTTTGAATTGGGGGCTGGAAATCGCAGTATAGCATTTTCAGGACACCCTAAGAAGGTTCCCAGGGTGATTTTAAATATGTATGGGGTTTATAATTGTAGTGGGCAATGGTATAAGGTTATTTTTGGCCATTTTATATGAAAGTGTACTGTCTCTTTAAGAACGTAACTTTTGAATTGGGGGCTGGAAATCGCAGTATAGCACTGTCAAGACATCCTAAGAAGGTTCCCAGGGTGATTTTAAATATGTATGGGGTTTATAATTGTAGTGGGCAATGGTATAAGATTATTTTTGGCCATTTTATATGAAAGTGTACTGTCTCTTTAAGAACTTAACTTTTGAATTGGGGACTGGAAATCGCAGTATTGCACTGTCAAGAAACCCTAAGAAGGTTCCCAGGGTGATTTTAAATATGTATGGGGTTTATAATTGTAGTGCGCAATGGTATAAGGTTATTTTTGGCCATTTTATATGAAAATGTATTGTCTCTTTAAGAAACTTAACTTTTGAATTGGGGGCTGGAAATCGCAGTATAGCACTGTCAAGACACCCTGGGAAGGTTCCCAGGGTGATTTTAAATATGTATGGGGTTTATAATTGTAGTGGGCAATGGTATAAGGTTATTTTTGGCCATTTTATATGAAAGTGTACTGTCTCTTTAAGAAATTTCACTTTTGAATTGGGGGCTGGAAATTGCAGTATAGCACTGTCAAGACACCCTAAGAAGGTTCCCAGGGTGATTTTAAATATGTATGGGGTTTATAATTGTAGTGGGCAATGGTATAAGGTTATTTTTGGCCATTTTATATGAAAGTGTACTGTCTCTTTAAGAAACTTAACTTTTGAATTGGGGGCTGGAAATCGCAGTATAGTACTGTCAAGACACCCTAAGAAGGTTCCCAGGGTGATTTTAAATATGTATGGGGTTTATAATTGTAGTGGGCAATGGTATAAAGTTGTTTTTGGCCATTTTATATGAAAGTGTACTGTCTCTTTAAGAAATTTCAGTTTTGAATTGTGGGCTGGAAATCGCAGTATAGCACTGTCCAGACACCCTAAGAAGGTTCCCAGGGTGATTTTAAATATGTATGGGGTTTATAATTGTAGTGGGCAATGGTATAAGGTTATTTTTGGCCATTTTATATGAAAGTGTACTGTCTCTTTAAGAACGTAACTTTTGAATTGTGGGCTGGAAATCGCAGTATAGCACTGTCAAGACACCCTAAGAAGGTTCCCAGGGTGATTTTAAATATGTATGGGGTTTATAATTGTAGTGGGCAATGGTATAAGGTTATTTTTGGCCATTTTATATGAAAGTGTACTGTCTCTTTAAGAACGTAACTTTTGAATTGGGGGCTGGAAATCGCAGTATAGCACTGTCAAGACACTTTGATATGGTTCCCAGGGTGATTTTAAATATGTATGGGGTTTATAATTGTAGTGGGCAATGGCATAAGGTTATTTTTGGCCATTTTATATGAAAGTGTACTGTCTCTTTAAGAAATTTCACTTTTGAATTGGAGGCTGGAAATCGCAGTATAGCATTTTCAGGACACCCTGGGGAGGTTCCCAGGGTGCTTTTAAATATATGTGGGGTTTATAATTGTAGTGGGCAATGGTATAAGGTTATTTTTGGCCATTATATATGAAAGCGTACTGTCTCTTTAAGAAATTTAACTTTTGAATTGGGGGCTGGAAATCGCAGTATAGCACTGTCAAGAAACCCTAAGAAGGTTCCCAGGGTGATTTTAAATATGTATGGGGTTTATAATTGTAGTGGGCAATGGCATAAGGTTATTTTTAACCATTTTATATGAAAGTATACTGTCTCTTTAAGAAACTTAACTTTTGAATTGGGGGCTGGAAATCGCAGTATAGCATTTTCAGGACACCCTGGGGAGGTTCCCAGGGTGATTTTAAATATGTATGGGGTTTATAATTGTAGTGGGCAATGGTATAAGGTTATTTTTGGCCATTTTATATGAAAGTGTACTGTCTCTTTAAGAAATTTCACTTTTGAATTGTGGGCTGGAAATCGCAGTATAGCACTGTCAAGACACCCTAAGAAGTTTCCTAGGGTGATTTTAAATATGTATGGGGTTTATAATTGTAGTTGTCAATGGTATAAGGTTATTTTTGGCCATTTTATATGAAAGTGTACTGTCTCTTTAAGAAATTTCACTTTTGAATTGGGGGCTGGAAATCACAGTATAGCACTGTCAAGGCACCCCTAAGAAGGTTCCCAGGGTGATTTTAAATATGTATGGGGTTTATAATTGTAGTGGGCAATGGTATAAGGTTATTTTTGGCCATTTTATATGAAAGTGTACTGTCTCTTTAAGAACTTAACTTTTGAATTGGGGGCTGGAAATCGCAGTATAGCATTGTCAAGACACCCTGGGAAGGTTCCCAGGGTGATTTTAAATATGTATGGGGTTTAAAATTGTAGTAGGCAATGGTATAAGGTTATTTTTGGCCATTTTATATGAAAGTGTATTGTCTCTTTAAGAAACTTAACTTTTGAATTGGGGACTGGAAATCGCAGTATAGCACTGTCAAGACACCCTGGGAAGGTTCCCAGGGTGATTTTAAATATGTATGGGGTTTATAATTGTAGTGGGCAATGGTATAAGGTTATTTTTGGCCATTTTATATGAAAGTGTACTGTCTCTTTAAGAAACTTAACTTTTGAATTGGGGGCTGGAAATCGCAGTATAGCACTGTCAAGACACCCTAAGAAGGTTCCCAGGGTGATTTTAAATATGTATGGGGTTTATAATTGTAGTGGGCAATGGTATAAGGTTATTTTTGGCCATTTTATATGACAGTGTACTGTCTCTTTAAGAAATTTCACTTTTGAATTGGGGGCTGGAAATCGCAGTATAGCATTTTCAGGACACCCTGGGGAGGTTCCCAGGGTGATTTTAATTATGTATGGGGTTTATAATTGTAGTGGGCAATGGTATAAGGTTATTTTTGGCCATTTTATATGAAAGTGTACTGTCTCTTTAAGAAATTTCACTTTTGAATTGTGGGCTGGAAATCGCAGTATAGCACTGTCAAGACACCCTAAGAAGGTTCCCAGGGTGATTTTAAATATGTATGGGGTTTATAATTGTAGTGGGCAATGGTATAAGGTTATTTTTGGCCATTTTATATGAAAGTGTACTGTCTCTTTAAGAAATTTCTCTTTTGAATTGTGGGCTGGAAATCGCAGTATAGCACTGTCAAGACACCCTAAGAAGGTTCCCAGGGTGATTTTAAATATGTATGGGGTTTATAATTGTAGTGGGCAATGGTATAAGGTTATTTTTGGCCATTTTATTTGAAAGTGTACTGTCTCTTTAAGAAACTTTACTTTTGAATTGGGGGCTGGAAATCGCAGTATAGCACTGTCAAGACACCCTAAGAAGGTTCCCAGGGTGATTTTAAATATGTATGGGGTTTATAATTGTAGTGGGCAATGGTATAAGGTTATTTTTGGCCATTTTATATGAAAGTGTACTGTCTCTTTAAGAAATTTCACTTTTGAATTGGAGGCTGGAAATCGCAGTATAGCATTTTCAGGACACCCTGGGGAGGTTCCCAGGGTGCTTTTAAATATATATGGGGTTTATAATTGTAGTGGGCAATGGTATAAGGTTATTTTTGGCCATTATATATGAAAGCGTACTGTCTCTTTAAGAAATTTAACTTTTGAATTGGGGGCTGGAAATCGCAGTATAGCACTGTCAAGAAACCCTAAGAAGGTTCCCAGGGTGATTTTAAATATGTATGGGGTTTATAATTGTAGTGGGCAATGGTATAAGGTTATTTTTAACCATTTTATATGAAAGTATACTGTCTCTTTAAGAAACTTAACTTTTGAATTGGGGGCTGGAAATCGCAGTATAGCATTTTCAGGACACCCTGGGGAGGTTCCCAAGGTGATTTTAAATATGTATGGGGTTTATAATTGTAGTGGGCAATGGTATAAGGTTATTTTTGGCCATTTTATATGAAAGTGTACTGTCTCTTTAAGAAATTTCACTTTTGAATTGTGGGCTGGAAATCGCAGTATAGCACTGTCAAGACACCCTAAGAAGTTTCCTAGGGTGATTTTAAATATGTATGGGGTTTATAATTGTAGTTGTCAATGGTATAAGGTTATTTTTGGCCATTTTATATGAAAGTGTACTGTCTCTTTAAGAAATTTCACTTTTGAATTGGGGGCTGGATATCACAGTATAGCACTGTCAAGGCACCCCTAAGAAGGTTCCCAGGGTGATTTTAAATATGTATGGGGTTTATAATTGTAGTGGGCAATGGTATAAGGTTATTTTTGGCCATTTTATATGAAAGTGTACTGTCTCTTTAAGAACTTAACTTTTGAATTGGGGGCTGGAAATCGCAGTATAGCATTGTCAAGACACCCTGGGAAGGTTCCCAGGGTGATTTTAAATATGTATGGGGTTTAAAATTGTAGTAGGCAATGGTATAAGGTTATTTTTGGCCATTTTATATGAAAGTGTACTGTCTCTTTAAGAAACTTAACTTTTGAATTGGGGGCTGGAAATCGCAGTATAGCACTGTCAAGACACCCTAAGAAGGTTCCCAGGGTGATTTTAAATATGTATGGGGTTTATAATTGTAGTGGGCAATGGTATAAGGTTATTTTTGGCCATTTTATATGAAAGTGTACTGTCTCTTTAAGATATTTCACTTTTGAATTGTGGGCTGGAAATCGCAGTATAGCACTGTCAAGACACCCTAAGAAGGTTCCCAGGGTGATTTTAAATATGTATGGGGTTTATAATTGTAGTGGGCAATGGTATAAGGTTATTTTTGGCCATTTTATATGAAAGTGTACTGTCTCTTTAAGAAATTTCTCTTTTGAATTGTGGGCTGGAAATCGCAGTATAGCACTGTCAAGACACCCTAAGAAGGTTCCCAGGGTGATTTTAAATATGTATGGGGTTTATAATTGTAGTGGGCAATGGTATAAGGTTATTTTTGGTCATTTTATATGAAAGTGTACTGTCTCTTTAAGAACGTAACTTTTGAATTGTGGGCTGGAAATCGCAGTATAGCACTGTCAAGAAACCCTAAGAAGGTTCCCAGGGTGATTTTAAATATGTATGGGGTTTATAATTGTAGTGGGCAATGGTATAAGGTTATTTTTGGCCATTTTATATGAAAGTGTACTGTCTCTTTAAGAACTTAACTTTTGAATTGGGGGCTGGAAATCACAGTATAGCACTGTCAAGACACCCTAAGAAGGTTCCCAGGGTGATTTTAAATATGTATGGGGTTTATAATTGTAGTGGGCAATGGTATAAGGTTATTTTTGGCCATTTTATATGAAAGTGTACTGTCTCTTTAAGAACGTAACTTTTGAATTGGGGGCTGGAAATCGCAGTATAGCACTGTCAAGACACCTTGATATGGTTCCCAGGGTGATTTTAAATATGTATGGGGTTTATAATTGTAGTGGGCAATGGTATAAGGTTATTTTTGGCCATTTTATATGAAAGTGTACTGTCTCTTTAAGAAATTTCACTTTTGAATTGGGGGCTGGAAATCACAGTATAGCACTGTCAAGGCACCCCTAAGAAGGTTCCCAGGGTGATTTTAAATATGTATGGGGTTTATAATTGTAGTGGGCAATGGTATAAGGTTATTTTTGGCCATTTTATATGAAAGTGTACTGTCTCTTTAAGAACTTAACTTTTGAATTGGGGGCTGGAAATCGCAGTATAGCATTGTCAAGACACCCTGGGAAGGTTCCCAGGGTGATTTTAAATATGTATGGGGTTTAAAATTGTAGTAGGCAATGGTATAAGTTTATTTTTGGCCATTTTATATGAAAGTGTATTGTCTCTTTAAGAAACTTAACTTTTGAATTGGGGACTGGAAATCGCAGAATAGCACTGTCAAGACACCCTGGGAAGGTTCCCAGGGTGATTTTAAATATGTATGGGGTTTATAATTGTAGTGGGCAATGGTATAAGGTTATTTTTGGCCATTTTATATGAAAGTGTACTGTCTCTTTAAGAAATTTCACTTTTGAATTGTGGGCTGGAAATCGCAGTATAGCACTGTCAAGACACCCTAAGAAGGTTCCCAGGGTGATTTTAAATATGTATGGGGTTTATAATTGTAGTGGGCAATGGTATAAGGTTATTTTTGGCCATTTTATATGAAAGTGTACTGTCTCTTTAAGAACTTAACTTTTGAATTGGGGGCTGGAAATCGCAGTATAGCATTGTCAAGACACCCTAAGAAGGTTCCCAGGGTGATTTTAAATATGTATGGGGTTTATAATTGTAGTGGGCAATGGTATAAGGTTATTTTTGGTCATTTTATATGAAAGTGTACTGTCTCTTTAAGAACGTAACTTTTGAATTGTGGGCTGGAAATCGCAGTACAGCACTGTCAAGAAACCCTAAGAAGGTTCCCAGGGTGATTTTAAATATGTATGGGGTTTATAATTGTAGTGGGCAATGGTATAAGGTTATTTTTGGCCATTTTATATGAAAGTGTACTGTCTCTTTAAGAAACTTAACTTTTGAATTGGGGGCTGGAAATCACAGTATAGCACTGTCAAGACACCCTAAGAAGGTTCCCAGGGTGATTTTAAATATGTATGGGGTTTATAATTGTAGTGGGCAATGGTATAAGGTTATTTTTGGCCATTTTATATGACAGTGTACTGTCTCTTTAAGAAACTTAACTTTTGAATTGGGGGCTGGAAATCGCAGTATAGCACTGTCAAGACACCCTAAGAAGGTTCCCAGGGTGATTTTAAATATGTATGGGGTTTATAATTGTAGTGGGCAATGGTATAAGGTTATTTTTGGCCATTTTATATGAAAGTGTACTGTCTCTTTAAGAAATTTCTCTTTTGAATTGTGGGCTGGAAATCGCAGTATACCACTGTCAAGACACCCTAAGAAGGTTCCCAGGGTGATTTTAAATATGTATGGGGTTTATAATTGTAGTGGGCAATGGTATAAGGTTATTTTTGGTCATTTTATATGAAAGTGTACTGTCTCTTTAAGAACGTAACTTTTGAATTGTGGGCTGGAAATCGCAGTATAGCACTGTCAAGAAACCCTAAGAAGGTTCCCAGGGTGATTTTAAATATGTATGGGGTTTATAATTGTAGTGGGCAATGGTATAAGGTTATTTTTGGCCATTTTATATGAAAGTGTACTGTCTCTTTAAGAACTTAACTTTTGAATTGGGGGCTGGAAATCACAGTATAGCACTGTCAAGACACCCTAAGAAGGTTCCCAGGGTGATTTTAAATATGTATGGGGTTTATAATTGTAGTGGGCAATGGTATAAGGTTATTTTTGGCCATTTTATATGACAGTGTACTGTCTCTTTAAGAAACTTAACTTTTGAATTGGGGGCTGGAAATCGCAGTATAGCATTTTCAGGACACCCGGGGAAGGTTCCCAGGGTAATTTTAAATATGTATGGGGTTTATAATTGTAGTGGGCAATGGTATAAGGTTATTTTTGGCCATTTTATATGAAAGTGTACTGTCTCTTTAAGAAATTTCACTATTGAATTGTGGGCTGGAAATCGCAGTATAGCACTGTCAAGACACCCTAAGAAGGTTCCCAGGGTGATTTTAAATATGTATGGGGTTTATAATTGTAGTGGGCAATGGTATAAGGTTATTTTTGGCCATTTTATATGAAAGTGTACTGTCTCTTTAAGAACGTAACTTTTGAATTGGGGGCTGGAAATCGCAGTATAGCACTGTCAAGACACCCTAAGAAGGTTCCCAGGGTGATTTTAAATATGTATGGGGTTTATAATTGTAGTAGGCAATGGTATAAGGTTATTTTTGGCCATTTTATATGAAAGTGTACTGTCTCTTTAAGAAATTTCACTTTTGAATTGGGGGCTGGATATCACAGTATAGCACTGTCAAGACACCCTAAGAAGTTTCCTAGGGTGATTTTAAATATGTATGGGGTTTATAATTGTAGTTGTCAATGGTATAAGGTTATTTTTGGCCATTTTATATGAAAGTGTACTGTCTCTTTAAGAAATTTCACTTTTGAATTGGGGGCTGGATATCACAGTATAGCACTGTCAAGGCACCCCTAAGAAGGTTCCCAGGGTGATTTTAAATATGTATGGGGTTTATAATTGTAGTGGGCAATGGTATAAGGTTATTTTTGGCCATTTTATATGAAAGTGTACTGTCTCTTTAAGAACTTAACTTTTGAATTGGGGGCTGGAAATCGCAGTATAGCATTGTCAAGACACCCTGGGAAGGTTCCCAGGGTGATTTTAAATATGTATGGGGTTTAAAATTGTAGTAGGCAATGGTATAAGGTTATTTTTGGCCATTTTATATGAAAGTGTATTGTCTCTTTAAGAAACTTAACTTTTGAATTGGGGACTGGAAATCGCAGTATAGCACTGTCAAGACACCCTGGGAAGGTTCCCAGGGTGATTTTAAATATGTATGGGGTTTATAATTGTAGTGGGCAATGGTATAAGGTTATTTTTGTCCATTTTATATGAAAGTGTACTGTCTCTTTAAGAAACTTAACTTTTGAATTGGGGGCTGGAAATCGCAGTATAGCACTGTCAAGACACCCTAAGAAGGTTCCCAGGGTGATTTTAAATATGTATGGGGTTTATAATTGTAGTGGGCAATGGTATAAGGTTATTTTTGGCCATTTTATATGACAGAGTACTGTCTCTTTAAGAAATTTCACTTTTGAATTGGGGGCTGGAAATCGCAGTATAGCATTTTCAGGACACCCTGGGGAGGTTCCCAGGGTGATTTTAATTATGTATGGGGTTTATAATTGTAGTGGGCAATGGTATAAGGTTATTTTTGGCCATTTTATATGAAAGTGTACTGTCTCTTTAAGAAACTTAACTTTTGAATTGGGGGCTGGAAATCGCAGTATAGCACTGTCAAGACACCCTAAGAAGGTTCCCAGGGTGATTTTAAATATGTATGGGGTTTATAATTGTAGTGGGCAATGGTATAAGGTTATTTTTGGCCATTTTATATGAAAGTGTACTGTCTCTTTAAGATATTTCACTTTTGAATTGTGGGCTGGAAATCGCAGTATAGCACTGTCAAGACACCCTAAGAAGGTTCCCAGGGTGATTTTAAATATGTATGGGGTTTATAATTGTAGTGGGCAATGGTATAAGGTTATTTTTGGCCATTTTATATGAAAGTGTACTGTCTCTTTAAGAAATTTCTCTTTTGAATTGTGGGCTGGAAATCGCAGTATAGCACTGTCAAGACACCCTAAGAAGGTTCCCAGGGTGATTTTAAATATGTATGGGGTTTATA
Organism: Phyllobates terribilis; assembly: GCF_046119375.1. Classification (NCBI taxonomy): domain Eukaryota; kingdom Metazoa; phylum Chordata; class Amphibia; order Anura; family Dendrobatidae; genus Phyllobates; species Phyllobates terribilis. The sequence goes on from NW_027362913.1 coordinate 2,864,398, forward strand.
ATTGTAGTGGGCAATGGTATAAGGTTATTTTTGGTCATTTTATATGAAAGTGTACTGTCTCTTTAAGAACGTAACTTTTGAATTGTGGGCTGGAAATCGCAGTATAGCACTGTCAAGAAACCCTAAGAAGGTTCCCAGGGTGATTTTAAATATGTATGGGGTTTATAATTGTAGTGGGCAATGGTATAAGGTTATTTTTGGCCATTTTATATGAAAGTGTACTGTCTCTTTAAGAACTTAACTTTTGAATTGGGGGCTGGAAATCACAGTATAGCACTGTCAAGACACCCTAAGAAGGTTCCCAGGGTGATTTTAAATATGTATGGGGTTTATAATTGTAGTGGGCAATGGTATAAGGTTATTTTTGGCCATTTTATATGAAAGTGTACTGTCTCTTTAAGAACGTAACTTTTGAATTGGGGGCTGGAAATCGCAGTATAGCACTGTCAAGACACCTTGATATGGTTCCCAGGGTGATTTTAAATATGTATGGGGTTTATAATTGTAGTGGGCAATGGTATAAGGTTATTTTTGGCCATTTTATATGAAAGTGTACTGTCTCTTTAAGAAATTTCACTTTTGAATTGGGGGCTGGAAATCACAGTATAGCACTGTCAAGGCACCCCTAAGAAGGTTCCCAGGGTGATTTTAAATATGTATGGGGTTTATAATTGTAGTGGGCAATGGTATAAGGTTATTTTTGGCCATTTTATATGAAAGTGTACTGTCTCTTTAAGAACTTAACTTTTGAATTGGGGGCTGGAAATCGCAGTATAGCATTGTCAAGACACCCTGGGAAGGTTCCCAGGGTGATTTTAAATATGTATGGGGTTTAAAATTGTAGTAGGCAATGGTATAAGTTTATTTTTGGCCATTTTATATGAAAGTGTATTGTCTCTTTAAGAAACTTAACTTTTGAATTGGGGACTGGAAATCGCAGAATAGCACTGTCAAGACACCCTGGGAAGGTTCCCAGGGTGATTTTAAATATGTATGGGGTTTATAATTGTAGTGGGCAATGGTATAAGGTTATTTTTGGCCATTTTATATGAAAGTGTACTGTCTCTTTAAGAAATTTCACTTTTGAATTGTGGGCTGGAAATCGCAGTATAGCACTGTCAAGACACCCTAAGAAGGTTCCCAGGGTGATTTTAAATATGTATGGGGTTTATAATTGTAGTGGGCAATGGTATAAGGTTATTTTTGGCCATTTTATATGAAAGTGTACTGTCTCTTTAAGAACTTAACTTTTGAATTGGGGGCTGGAAATCGCAGTATAGCATTGTCAAGACACCCTAAGAAGGTTCCCAGGGTGATTTTAAATATGTATGGGGTTTATAATTGTAGTGGGCAATGGTATAAGGTTATTTTTGGTCATTTTATATGAAAGTGTACTGTCTCTTTAAGAACGTAACTTTTGAATTGTGGGCTGGAAATCGCAGTACAGCACTGTCAAGAAACCCTAAGAAGGTTCCCAGGGTGATTTTAAATATGTATGGGGTTTATAATTGTAGTGGGCAATGGTATAAGGTTATTTTTGGCCATTTTATATGAAAGTGTACTGTCTCTTTAAGAAACTTAACTTTTGAATTGGGGGCTGGAAATCACAGTATAGCACTGTCAAGACACCCTAAGAAGGTTCCCAGGGTGATTTTAAATATGTATGGGGTTTATAATTGTAGTGGGCAATGGTATAAGGTTATTTTTGGCCATTTTATATGACAGTGTACTGTCTCTTTAAGAAACTTAACTTTTGAATTGGGGGCTGGAAATCGCAGTATAGCACTGTCAAGACACCCTAAGAAGGTTCCCAGGGTGATTTTAAATATGTATGGGGTTTATAATTGTAGTGGGCAATGGTATAAGGTTATTTTTGGCCATTTTATATGAAAGTGTACTGTCTCTTTAAGAAATTTCTCTTTTGAATTGTGGGCTGGAAATCGCAGTATACCACTGTCAAGACACCCTAAGAAGGTTCCCAGGGTGATTTTAAATATGTATGGGGTTTATAATTGTAGTGGGCAATGGTATAAGGTTATTTTTGGTCATTTTATATGAAAGTGTACTGTCTCTTTAAGAACGTAACTTTTGAATTGTGGGCTGGAAATCGCAGTATAGCACTGTCAAGAAACCCTAAGAAGGTTCCCAGGGTGATTTTAAATATGTATGGGGTTTATAATTGTAGTGGGCAATGGTATAAGGTTATTTTTGGCCATTTTATATGAAAGTGTACTGTCTCTTTAAGAACTTAACTTTTGAATTGGGGGCTGGAAATCACAGTATAGCACTGTCAAGACACCCTAAGAAGGTTCCCAGGGTGATTTTAAATATGTATGGGGTTTATAATTGTAGTGGGCAATGGTATAAGGTTATTTTTGGCCATTTTATATGACAGTGTACTGTCTCTTTAAGAAACTTAACTTTTGAATTGGGGGCTGGAAATCGCAGTATAGCATTTTCAGGACACCCGGGGAAGGTTCCCAGGGTAATTTTAAATATGTATGGGGTTTATAATTGTAGTGGGCAATGGTATAAGTTTATTTTTGGCCATTTTATATGAAAGTGTACTGTCTCTTTAAGAAATTTCACTATTGAATTGTGGGCTGGAAATCGCAGTATAGCACTGTCAAGACACCCTAAGAAGGTTCCCAGGGTGATTTTAAATATGTATGGGGTTTATAATTGTAGTGGGCAATGGTATAAGGTTATTTTTGGCCATTTTATATGAAAGTGTACTGTCTCTTTAAGAACGTAACTTTTGAATTGGGGGCTGGAAATCGCAGTATAGCACTGTCAAGACACCCTAAGAAGGTTCCCAGGGTGATTTTAAATATGTATGGGGTTTATAATTGTAGTGGGCAATGGTATAAGGTTATTTTTGGCCATTTTATATGAAAGTGTACTGTCTCTTTAAGAAATTTCACTTTTGAATTGGGGGCTGGAAATCGCAGCATAGCACTGTCAAGACACCCTAAGAAGGTTCCCAGGGTGATTTTAAATATGTATGGGGTTTATAATTGTAGTGGTCAATGGTATAAGGTTATTTTTGGCCATTTTATATGAAAGTGTACTGTCTCTTTAAGAAACTTAACTTTTCAATTGGGGGCTGGAAATCGCAGTATAGCATTTTCAGAACACCCTGGGAAGGTTCCCAGGGTGATTTTAAATTTGTTTGGGGTTTATAATTGTAGTGGGCAATGGTATAAGTTTATTTTTGGCCATTTTATATGAAATTGTACTGTCTCTTTAAGAAACGTAACTTTTGAATTGGGGGCTGGGAATCGCAGTATAGCACTGTCAAGACACCCTAAGAAGGTTCCCAGGGTGATTTTAAATATGTATGGGGTTTATAATTGTAGTGGGCAATGGTATAAGGTTATTTTTTCCATTTTATATGAAAGTGTACTGTCTCTTTAAGAAACTTTACTTTTGAATTGGGGGTTGGAAATCGCAGTATATCATTTTCAGGACACCCTGGGAAGGTTCCCAAGGTGAATTTAAATATGTATGGGGTTTATAATTGTAGTTGGCAATCGTATAAGGTTATTTTTTGCCATTTTGTATGAAAGTGTACTGTCTCTTTAAGAAGCTTAACTTTTGAATTGGGGGCTGGAAATCGCAGTATAGCAGTGTCAAGACACCCTAAGAAGGTTCCCAGGGTGATTTTAAATATGTATGGGGTTTATAATTGTAGTGGGCAATGGTATAAGGTTATTTTTGGCCATTTTATATGAAAGTGTACTGTCTCTTTAAGAACGTAACTTTTGAATTGGGGGCTGGAAATCGCAGTATAGCATTTTCAGGACACCCTGGGAAGGTTCCCAAGGTGAATTTAAATATGCATGGGGTTTATAATTGTAGTTGGCAATGGTATAAGGTTATTTTTGGCCATTTTATATGAAAGTGTACTGTCTCTTTAAGAAATTTCACTTTTGAATTGGGGGCTGGAAATCGCAGTATAGCATTTTCAGGACACCCTAAGAAGGTTCCCAGGGTGATTTTAAATATGTATGGGGTTTATAATTGTAGTGGGCAATGGTATAAGGTTATTTTTGGCCATTTTATATGAAAGTGTACTGTCTCTTTAAGAACGTAACTTTTGAATTGGGGGCTGGAAATCGCAGTATAGCACTGTCAAGACATCCTAAGAAGGTTCCCAGGGTGATTTTAAATATGTATGGGTTTATAATTGTAGTGGGCAATGGTATAAGGTTATTTTTGGCCATTTTATATGAAAGTGTACTGTCTCTTTAAGAACTTAACTTTTGAATTGGGGACTGGAAATCGCAGTATTGCACTGTCAAGAAACCCTAAGAAGGTTCCCAGGGTGATTTTTAATATGTATGGGGTTTATAATTGTAGTGGGCAATGGTATAAGGTTATTTTTGGCCATTTTATGTGAAAGTGTACTGTCTATTTAAGAAACTTTACTTTTGAATTGGGGGCTGGAAATCGCAGTATAGCATTTTCAGGACACCCTGGGGAGGTTCCCAGGGTGATTTTAAATATGTATGGGGTTTATAATTGTTGTGGGCAATGGTATAAGGTTATTTTTGGCCATTTTATATGAAAGTGTACTGTCTCTTTAAGAAATTTCACTTTTGAATTGTGGGCTGGAAATCGCAGTATAGCACTGTCAAGACACCCTAAGAAGTTTCCTAGGGTGATTTTAAATATGTATGGGGTTTATTATTGTAGTTGGCAATGGTATAAGGTTATTTTTGGCCATTTGATAAGAAAATGTATTGTCTCTTTAAGAAACTTAACTTTTGAATTGGGGGCTGGAAATCGCAGTATAGCACTGTCAAGACACCCTGGGAAGGTTCCCAGGGTGATTTTAAATATGTATGGGGTTTATAATTGTAGTGGGCAATGGTATAAGGTTATTTTTGGCCATTTTATATGAAAGTGTACTGTCTCTTTAAGAAATTTCACTTTTGAATTGTGGGCTGGAAATTGCAGTATAGCACTGTCAAGACACCCTAAGAAGGTTCCCAGGGTGATTTTAAATATGTATGGGGTTTATAATTGTAGTGGGCAATGGTATAAGGTTATTTTTGGCCATTTTATATGAAAGTGTACTGTCTCTTTAAGAAACTTAACTTTTGAATTGTGGGCTGGAAATCGCAGCATAGCACTGTCAAGACACCCTAAGAAGGTTCCCAGGGTGATTTTAAATATGTATGGGGTTTATAATTGTAGTGGCCAATGGTATAAGGTTATTTTTGGCCATTTTATATGAAAGTGTACTGTCTCTTTAAGAAATTTCACTTTTGATTTGGGGGCTGGAAATCGCAGTACAGCATTTTCAGGACACCCTAAGAAGGTTCCCAGGGTGATTTTAAATATGCATGGGGTTTATAATTGTAGTGGGCAATGGTATAAGGTTATTTTTGGCCATTTTATATGAAAGTGTACTGTCTCTTTAAGAAATTTCACTTTTGAATTGGGGGCTGGAAATCGCAGTATAGCACTGTCAAGACACCCTAAGAAGTTTCCTAGGGTGATTTTAAATATGTATGGGGTTTATAATTGTAGTTGTCAATGGTATAAGGTTATTTTTGGCCATTTTATATGAAAGTGTACTGTCTCTTTAAGAAATTTCACTTTTGAATTGGGGGCTGGAAATCACAGTATAGCACTGTCAAGGCACCCCTAAGAAGGTTCCCAGGGTGATTTTAAATATGTATGGGGTTTATAATTGTAGTGGGCAATGGTATAAGGTTATTTTTGGCCATTTTATATGAAAGTGTATTGTCTCTTTAAGAACTTAACTTTTGAATTGGGGGCTGGAAATCGCAGTATAGCACTGTCAAGACACCCTGGGAAGGTTCCCAGGGTGATTTTAAATATGTATGGGGTTTATAATTGTAGTAGGCAATGGTATAAGGTTATTTTTGGCCATTTTATATGAAAGTGTACTGTCTCTTTAAGAAACCTAACTTTTGAATTGGGGGCTGGAAATCGCAGTATAGCACTGTCAAGACACCCTAAGAAGGTTCCCAGGGTGATTTTAAATATGTATGGTGTTTATAATTGTAGTGGGCAGTGGTATAAGGTTATTTTTGGCCATTTTATATGACAGTGTACTGTCTCTTTAAGAAATTTCACTTTTGAATTGGGGGCTGGAAATCGCAGTATAGCATTTTCAGAACACCCTGGGGAGGTTCCCAGGGTGATTTTAATTATGTATGGGGTTTATAATTGTAGTGGGCAATGATATAAGGTTATTTTTGGCCATTTTATATGAAAGTGTACTGTCTCTTTAAGAAACTTAACTTTTGAATTGGGGGCTGGAAATCGCAGTATAGCACTGTCAAGACACCCTAAGAATGTTCCCAGGGTGATTTTAAATATGTATGGGGTTTATAATTGTAGTGGGCAATGGTATAAGGTTATTTTTGGCCATTTTATATGAAAGTGTACTGTCTCTTTAAGAACGTAACTTTTGAATTGTGGGCTGGAAATTGCAGTATAGCACTGTCAAGAAACCCTAAGAAGGTTCCCAGGGTGATTTTAAATATGTATGGGGTTTATAACTGTAGTGGGCAATGGTATAAGGTTATTTTTGGCCATTTTATATGAAAGTGTACTGTCTCTTTAAGAAACTTAACTTTTGAATTGGGGGCTGGAAATCGCAGTATAGCATTTTCAGGACACCCGGGGAAGGTTCCCAGGGTAATTTTAAATATGTATGGGGTTTATAATTGTAGTGGGCAATGGTATAAGGTTATTTTTGGCCATTTTATATGAAAGTGTACTGTCTCTTTAAGAAATTTCACTTTTGAATTGTGGGTTGGAAATCGCAGTATAGCACTGTCAAGACACCCTAAGAAGGTTCCCAGGGTGATTTTAAATATGTATGGGGTTTATAATTGTAGTGGGCAATGGTATAAGGTTATTTTTGGCCATTTTATATGAAAGTGTACTGTCTCTTTAAGAACGTTACTTTTGAATTGGGGGCTGGAAATCGCAGTATAGCACTGTCAAGACACCCTAAGAAGGTTCCCAGGGTGATTTTAAATATGTATGGGGTTTATAATTGTAGTGGGCAATGGTATAAGGTTATTTTTGGCCATTTTATATGAAAGTGTACTGTCTCTTTAAGAAATTTCACTTTTGAATTGGGGGCTGGAAATCGCAGCATAGCACTGTCAAGACACCCTAAGAAGGTTCCCAGTGTGATTTTAAATATGTATGGGGTTTATAATTGTAGTGGTCAATGGTATAAGGTTATTTTTGGCCATTTTAAATGAAAGTGTACTGTCTCTTTAAGAAACTTTACTTTTGAATTGGGGGTTGGAAATCGCAGTATATCATTTTCAGGACACCCTGGGAAGGTTCCCAAGGTGAATTTAAATATGTATGGGGTTTATAATTGTAGTTGGCAATGGTATAAGGTTATTTTTTGCCATTTTGTATGAAAGTGTACTGTCTCTTTAAGAAACTTAACTTTTGAATTGGGGGCTGGAAATCGCAGTATAGCAGTGTCAAGACACCCTAAGAAGGTTCCCAGGGTGATTTTAAATATGTATGGGGTTTATAATTGTAGTGGGCAATGGTATAAGGTTATTTTTGGCCATTTTATATGAAAGTGTACTGTCTCTTTAAGAACGTAACTTTTGAATTGGGGGCTGGAAATCGCAGTATAGCACTGTCAAGACATCCTAAGAAGGTTCCCAGGGTGATTTTAAATATGTATGGGTTTATAATTGTAGTGGGCAATGGTATAAGGTTATTTTTGGCCATTTTATATGAAAGTGTACTGTCTCTTTAAGAACTTAACTTTTGAATTGGGGACTGGAAATCGCAGTATTGCACTGTCAAGAAACCCTAAGAAGGTTCCCAGGGTGATTTTTAATATGTATGGGGTTTATAATTGTAGTGGGCAATGGTATAAGGTTATTTTTGGCCATTTTATGTGAAAGTGTACTGTCTATTTAAGAAACTTTACTTTTGAATTGGGGGCTGGAAATCGCAGTATAGCATTTTCAGGACACCCTGGGGAGGTTCCCAGGGTGATTTTAAATATGTATGGGGTTTATAATTGTTGTGGGCAATGGTATAAGGTTATTTTTGGCCATTTTATATGAAAGTGTACTGTCTCTTTAAGAAATTTCACTTTTGAATTGTGGGCTGGAAATCGCAGTATAGCACTGTCAAGACACCCTAAGAAGTTTCCTAGGGTGATTTTAAATATGTATGGGGTTTATTATTGTAGTTGGCAATGGTATAAGGTTATTTTTGGCCATTTGATAAGAAAATGTATTGTCTCTTTAAGAAACTTAACTTTTGAATTGGGGGCTGGAAATCGCAGTATAGCACTGTCAAGACACCCTGGGAAGGTTCCCAGGGTGATTTTAAATATGTATGGGGTTTATAATTGTAGTGGGCAATGGTATAAGGTTATTTTTGGCCATTTTATATGAAAGTGTACTGTCTCTTTAAGAAATTTCACTTTTGAATTGTGGGCTGGAAATTGCAGTATAGCACTGTCAAGACACCCTAAGAAGGTTCCCAGGGTGATTTTAAATATGTATGGGGTTTATAATTGTAGTGGGCAATGGTATAAGGTTATTTTTGGCCATTTTATATGAAAGTGTACTGTCTCTTTAAGAAACTTAACTTTTGAATTGTGGGCTGGAAATCGCAGCATAGCACTGTCAAGACACCCTAAGAAGGTTCCCAGGGTGATTTTAAATATGTATGGGGTTTATAATTGTAGTGGCCAATGGTATAAGGTTATTTTTGGCCATTTTATATGAAAGTGTACTGTCTCTTTAAGAAATTTCACTTTTGATTTGGGGGCTGGAAATCGCAGTACAGCATTTTCAGGACACCCTAAGAAGGTTCCCAGGGTGATTTTAAATATGCATGGGGTTTATAATTGTAGTGGGCAATGGTATAAGGTTATTTTTGGCCATTTTATATGAAAGTGTACTGTCTCTTTAAGAAATTTCACTTTTGAATTGGGGGCTGGAAATCGCAGTATAGCACTGTCAAGACACCCTAAGAAGTTTCCTAGGGTGATTTTAAATATGTATGGGGTTTATAATTGTAGTTGTCAATGGTATAAGGTTATTTTTGGCCATTTTATATGAAAGTGTACTGTCTCTTTAAGAAATTTCACTTTTGAATTGGGGGCTGGAAATCACAGTATAGCACTGTCAAGGCACCCCTAAGAAGGTTCCCAGGGTGATTTTAAATATGTATGGGGTTTATAATTGTAGTGGGCAATGGTATAAGGTTATTTTTGGCCATTTTATATGAAAGTGTATTGTCTCTTTAAGAACTTAACTTTTGAATTGGGGGCTGGAAATCGCAGTATAGCACTGTCAAGACACCCTGGGAAGGTTCCCAGGGTGATTTTAAATATGTATGGGGTTTATAATTGTAGTAGGCAATGGTATAAGGTTATTTTTGGCCATTTTATATGAAAGTGTACTGTCTCTTTAAGAAACCTAACTTTTGAATTGGGGGCTGGAAATCGCAGTATAGCACTGTCAAGACACCCTAAGAAGGTTCCCAGGGTGATTTTAAATATGTATGGTGTTTATAATTGTAGTGGGCAGTGGTATAAGGTTATTTTTGGCCATTTTATATGACAGTGTACTGTCTCTTTAAGAAATTTCACTTTTGAATTGGGGGCTGGAAATCGCAGTATAGCATTTTCAGAACACCCTGGGGAGGTTCCCAGGGTGATTTTAATTATGTATGGGGTTTATAATTGTAGTGGGCAATGATATAAGGTTATTTTTGGCCATTTTATATGAAAGTGTACTGTCTCTTTAAGAAACTTAACTTTTGAATTGGGGGCTGGAAATCGCAGTATAGCACTGTCAAGACACCCTAAGAATGTTCCCAGGGTGATTTTAAATATGTATGGGGTTTATAATTGTAGTGGGCAATGGTATAAGGTTATTTTTGGCCATTTTATATGAAAGTGTACTGTCTCTTTAAGAACGTAACTTTTGAATTGTGGGCTGGAAATTGCAGTATAGCACTGTCAAGAAACCCTAAGAAGGTTCCCAGGGTGATTTTAAATATGTATGGGGTTTATAACTGTAGTGGGCAATGGTATAAGGTTATTTTTGGCCATTTTATATGAAAGTGTACTGTCTCTTTAAGAAACTTAACTTTTGAATTGGGGGCTGGAAATCGCAGTATAGCATTTTCAGGACACCCGGGGAAGGTTCCCAGGGTAATTTTAAATATGTATGGGGTTTATAATTGTAGTGGGCAATGGTATAAGGTTATTTTTGGCCATTTTATATGAAAGTGTACTGTCTCTTTAAGAAATTTCACTTTTGAATTGTGGGTTGGAAATCGCAGTATAGCACTGTCAAGACACCCTAAGAAGGTTCCCAGGGTGATTTTAAATATGTATGGGGTTTATAATTGTAGTGGGCAATGGTATAAGGTTATTTTTGGCCATTTTATATGAAAGTGTACTGTCTCTTTAAGAACGTTACTTTTGAATTGGGGGCTGGAAATCGCAGTATAGCACTGTCAAGACACCCTAAGAAGGTTCCCAGGGTGATTTTAAATATGTATGGGGTTTATAATTGTAGTGGGCAATGGTATAAGGTTATTTTTGGCCATTTTATATGAAAGTGTACTGTCTCTTTAAGAAATTTCACTTTTGAATTGGGGGCTGGAAATCGCAGCATAGCACTGTCAAGACACCCTAAGAAGGTTCCCAGGGTGATTTTAAATATGTATGGGTTTTATAATTGTAGTGGTCAATGGTATAAGGTTATTTTTGGCCATTTTATATGAAAGTGTACTGTCTCTTTAAGAAACTTTACTTTTGAATTGGGGGTTGGAAATCGCAGTATATCATTTTCAGGACACCCTGGGAAGGTTCCCAAGGTGAATTTAAATATGTATGGGGTTTATAATTGTAGTTGGCAATGGTATAAGGTTATTTTTTGCCATTTTGTATGAAAGTGTACTGTCTCTTTAAGAAACTTAACTTTTGAATTGGGGGCTGGAAATCGCAGTATAGCAGTGTCAAGACACCCTAAGAAGGTTCCCAGGGTGATTTTAAATATGTATGGGGTTTATAATTGTAGTGGGCAATGGTATAAGGTTATTTTTGGCCATTTTATATGAAAGTGTACTGTCTCTTTAAGAATGTAACTTTTGAATTGGGGGCTGGAAATCGCAGTATAGCATTTTCAGGACACCCTGGGAAGGTTCCCAAGGTGAATTTAAATATGTATGGGGTTTATAATTGTAGTTGGCAATGGTATAAGGTTATTTTTGGCCATTTTATATGAAAGTGTACTGTCTCTTTAAGAAACTTAACTTTTGAATTGGGGGCTGGAAATCGCAGTATAGCAGTGTCAAGACACCCTAAGAAGGTTCCCAGGGTGATTTTAAATATGTATGGGGTTTATAATTGTAGTGGGCAATGGTATAAGGTTATTTTTGGCCATTTTATATGAAAGTGTACTGTCTCTTTAAGAATGTAACTTTTGAATTGGGGGCTGGAAATCGCAGTATAGCATTTTCAGGACACCCTGGGAAGGTTCCCAAGGTGAATTTAAATATGTATGGGGTTTATAATTGTAGTTGGCAATGGTATAAGGTTATTTTTGGCCATTTTATATGAAAGTGTACTGTCTCTTTAAGAAATTTCACTTTTGAATTGGGGGCTGGAAATCGCAGTATAGCATTTTCAGGACACCCTAAGAAGGTTCCCAGGGTGATTTTAAATATGTATGGGGTTTATAATTGTAGTGGGCAATGGTATAAGGTTATTTTTGGCCATTTTATATGAAAGTGTACTGTCTCTTTAAGAACGTAACTTTTGAATTGGGGGCTGGAAATCGCAGTATAGCACTGTCAAGACATCCTAAGAAGGTTCCCAGGGTGATTTTAAATATGTATGGGGTTTATAATTGTAGTGGGCAATGGTATAAGGTTATTTTTGGCCATTTTATATGAAAGTGTACTGTCTCTTTAAGAACTTAACTTTTGAATTGGGGAATGGAAATCGCAGTATTGCACTGTCAAGAAACCCTAAGAAGGTTCCCAGGGTGACTTTTAATATGTATGGGGTTTATAATTGTAGTGGGCAATGGTATAAGGTTATTTTTGGCCATTTTATATGAAAGTGTACTGTCTATTTAAGAAACTTTACTTTTGAATTGGGGGCTGGAAATCGCAGTATAGCATTTTCAGGACACCCTGGGGAGGTTCCCAGGGTGATTTTAAATATGTATGGGGTTTATAATTGTTGTGGGCAATGGTATAAGGTTATTTTTGGCCATTTTATATGAAAGTGTACTGTCTCTTTAAGAAATTTCACTTTTGAATTGGGGGCTGGAAATTGCAGTATAGCACTGTCAAGACACCCTAAGAAGGTTCCCAGGGTGATTTTAAATATGTATGGGGTTTATAATTGTAGTGGGCAATGGTATAAGGTTATTTTTGGCCATTTTATATGAAAGTGTACTGTCTCTTTAAGAAACTTAACTTTTGAATTGGGGGCTGGAAATCGCAGTATAGCAGTGTCAAGACACCCTAAGAAGGTTCCCAGGGTGATTTTAAATAAGTATGGGGTTTATAATTGTAGTGGGCAATGGTATAAGGTTATTTTTGGCCATTTTATATGAAAGTGTACTGTCTCTTTAAGAAATTTCACTTTTGAATTGGGGGCTGGAAATCGCAGTACAGCATTTTCAGGACACCCTAAGAAGGTTCCCAGGGTGATTTTAAATATGTATGGGGTTTATAATTGTAGTGGGCAATGGTATAAGGTTATTTTTGGCCATTTTATATGAAAGTGTACTGTCTCTTTAAGAACTTAACTTTTGAATTGGGGACTGGAAATCGCAGTATTGCACTGTCAAGAAACCCTAAGAAGGTTCCCAGGGTGACTTTTAATATGTATGGGGTTTATAATTGTAGTGGGCAATGGTATAAGGTTATTTTTGGCCATTTTATATGAAAGTGTACTGTCTATTTAAGAAACTTTACTTTTGAATTGGGGGCTGGAAATCGCAGTATAGCATTTTCAGGACACCCTGGGGAGGTTCCCAGGGTGATTTTAAATATGTATGGGGTTTATAATTGTTGTGGGCAATGGTATAAGGTTATTTTTGGCCATTTTATATGAAAGTGTACTGTCTCTTTAAGAAATTTCACTTTTGAACTGTGGGCTGGAAATCGCAGTATAGCACTGTCAAGACACCCTAAGAAGTTTCCTAGGGTGATTTTAAATATGTATGGGGTTTATAATTGTAGTGGGCAATGGTATAAGGTTATTTTTCGCCATTTTATATGAAAATGTATTGTCTCTTTAAGAAACTTAACTTTTGAATTGGGGGCTGGAAATCGCAGTATAGCACTGTCAAGACACCCTGGGAAGGTTCCCAGGGTGATTTTAAATATGTATGGGGTTTATAATTGTAGTGGGCAATGGTATAAGGTTATTTTTGGCCATTTTATATGAAAGTGTACTGTCTCTTTAAGAAATTTCACTTTTGAATTGGGGGCTGGAAATTGCAGTATAGCACTGTCAAGACACCCTAAGAAGGTTCCCAGGGTGATTTTAAATATGTATGGGGTTTATAATTGTAGTGGGCAATGGTATAAGGTTATTTTTGGCCATTTTATATGAAAGTGTACTGTCTCTTTAAGAAACTTAACTTTTGAATTGGGGGCTGGAAATCGCAGTATAGCAGTGTCAAGACACTCTAAGAAGGTTCCCAGGGTGATTTTAAATAAGTATGGGGTTTATAATTGTAGTGGGCAATGGTATAAGGTTATTTTTGGCCATTTTATATGAAAGTGTACTGTCTCTTTAAGAAATTTCACTTTTGAATTGGGGGCTGGAAATCGCAGTACAGCATTTTCAGGACACCCTAAGAAGGTTCCCAGGGTGATTTTAAATATGTATGGGGTTTATAATTGTAGTGGGCAATGGTATAAGGTTATTTTTGGCCATTTTATATGAAAGTGTACTGTCTCTTTAAGAAAGTAACTTTTGAATTGGGGGCTGGAAATCGCAGTATAGCACTGTCAAGACACCTTGATATGGTTCCCAGGGTGATTTTAAATATGTATGGGGTTTATAATTGTAGTGGGCAATGGTATAAGGTTATTTTTGGCCATTTTATATGAAAGTGTACTGTCTCTTTAAGAACTTAACTTTTGAATTGGGGACTGGAAATCGCAGTATTGCACTGTCAAGAAACCCTAAGAAGGTTCCCAGGGTGATTTTTAATGTGTATGGGGTTTATAATTGTAGTGGGCAATGGTATAAGGTTATTTTTGGCCATTTTATATGAAAGTGTACTGTCTATTTAAGAAACTTTACTTTTGAATTGGGGGCTGGAAATCGCAGTATAGCATTTTCAGGACACCCTGGGGAGGTTCCCAGGGTGATTTTAAATATGTATGGGGTTTATAATTGTTGTGGGCAATGGTATAAGGTTATTATTGGCCATTTTATATGAAAGTGTACTGTCTCTTTAAGAAATTTCACTTTTGAATTGTGGGCTGGAAATCGCAGTATAGCACTGTCAAGACACCCTAAGAAGTTTCCTAGGGTGATTTTAAATATGTATGGGGTTTATAATTGTAGTTGGCAATGGTATAAGGTTATTTTTGGCCATTTTATATGAAAATGTATTGTCTCTTTAAGAAACTTAACTTTTGAATTGGGGGCTGGAAATCGCAGTATAGCACTGTCAAGACACCCTGGGAAGTTTCCCAGGGTGATTTTAAATATGTATGGGGTTTATAATTGTAGTGGGCAATGGTATAAGGTTATTTTTGGCCATTTTATATGAAAGTGTACTGTCTCTTTAAGAAATTTCACTTTTGAATTGGGGGCTGGAAATTGCAGTATAGCACTGTCAAGACACCCTAAGAAGGTTCCCAGGGTGATTTTAAATATGTATGGGGTTGATAATTGTAGTGGGCAATGGTATAAGGTTATTTTTGGCCATTTTATATGAAAGTGTACTGTCTCTTTAAGAAACTTAACTTTTGAATTGGGGGCTGGAAATCGCAGTATAGCAGTGTCAAGACACCCTAAGAAGGTTCCCAGGGTGATTTTAAATATGTATGGGGTTTATAATTGTAGTGGGCAATGGTATAAGGTTGTTTTTGGCCATTTTATATGAAAGTGTACTGTCTCTTTAAGAAATTTCACTTTTGAATTGTGGGCTGGAAATCGCAGTATAGCACTGTCAAGACACCCTAAGAAGGTTCCCAGGGTGATTTTAAATATGTATGGGGTTTATAATTGTAGTGGGCAATGGTATAAGGTTATTTTTGGCCATTTTATATGAAAGTGTACTGTCTCTTTAAGAAATTTCACTTTTGAATTGGGGGCTGGAAATCGCAGTACAGCATTTTCAGGACACCCTAAGAAGGTTCCCAGGGTGATTTTAAATATGTATGGGGTTTATAATTGTAGTGGGCAATGGTATAAGGTTATTTTTGGCCATTTTATATGAAAGTGTACTGTCTCTTTAAGAAAGTAACTTTTGAATTGGGGGCTGGAAATCGCAGTATAGCACTGTCAAGACACCTTGATATGGTTCCCAGGGTGATTTTAAATATGTATGGGGTTTATAATTGTAGTGGGCAATGGTATAAGGTTATTTTTGGCCATTTTATATGAAAGTGTACTGTCTCTTTAAGAAACTTAGCTTTTGAATTGGGGGCTGGAAATCGCAGTATAGCACTGTCAAGACACCCTAAGAAGGTTCCCAGGGTGATTTTAAATATGTATGGGGTTTATAATTGTAGTGGGCAATGTATAATGTTTTTTTTGGCCATTTTATATGAAAGTGTACTGTCTCTTTAAGAAATTAACTTTTGAATTGGGGGTTGGAAATCACAGTATAGCATTTTCAGGACACCCTGGGGAGGTTCCCAGGGTGATTTTAAATATGTATGGGGTTTATAATTGTAGTGGGCAATGGTATAAGGTTATTTTTGGCCATTTTGTATGAAAGTGTACTGTCTCTTTAAGAAACTTAACTTTTGAATTGGGGGCTGGAAATCGCAGTATAGCAGTGTCAAGACACCCTAAGAAGTTTCCCAGGGTGATTTTAAATATGTATGGGGTTTATAATTGTAGTGGGCAATGGTATAAGGTTATTTTTGGCCATTTTATATGAAAGTGTACTGTCTCTTTAAGAACGTAACTTTTGAATTGGGGGCTGGAAATCGCAGTATAGCATTTTCAGGACACCCTGGGAAGGTTCCCAAGGTGAATTTAAATATGTATGGGGTTTATAATTGTAGTTGGCAATGGTATAAGGTTATTTTTGGCCATTTTATATGAAAGTGTACTGTCTCTTTAAGAAATTTCACTTTTGAATTGGGGGCTGGAAATCGCAGTATAGCATTTTCAGGACACCCTAAGAAGGTTCCCAGGGTGATTTTAAATATGTATGGGGTTTATAATTGTAGTGGGCAATGGTATAAGGTTATTTTTGGCCATTTTATATGAAAGTGTACTGTCTCTTTAAGAACGTAACTTTTGAATTGGGGGCTGGAAATCGCAGTATAGCACTGTCAAGACATCCTAAGAAGGTTCCCAGGGTGATTTTAAATATGTATGGGGTTTATAATTGTAGTGGGCAATGGTATAAGGTTATTTTTGGCCATTTTATATGAAAGTGTACTGTCTCTTTAAGAACTTAACTTTTGAATTGGGGACTGGAAATCGCAGTATTGCACTGTCAAGAAACCCTAAGAAGGTTCCCAGGGTGATTTTTAATATGTATGGGGTTTATAATTGTAGTGGGCAATGGTAAAAGGTTATTTTTGGCCATTTTATATGAAAATGTATTGTCTCTTTAAGAAACTTAACTTTTGAATTGGGGGCTGGAAATCGCAGTATAGCACTGTCAAGACACCCTGGGAAGGTTCCCAGGGTGATTTTAAATATGTATGGGGTTTATAATTGTAGTGGGCAATGGTATAAGGTTATTTTTGGCCAGTTTATATGAAAGTGTACTGTCTCTTTAAGAAATTTCACTTTTGAATTGGGGGCTGGAAATTGCAGTATAGCACTGTCAAGACACCCTAAGAAGGTTCCCAGGGTGATTTTAAATATGTATGGGGTTTATAATTGTAGTGGGCAATGGTATAAGGTTATTTTTGGCCATTTTATATGAAAGTGTACTGTCTCTTTAAGAAACTTAACTTTTGAATTGGGGGCTGGAAATCGCAGTATAGCAGTGTCAAGACACCCCAAGAAGGTTCCCAGGGTGATTTTAAATATGTATGGGGTTTATAATTGTAGTGGGCAATGGTATAAGGTTGTTTTTGGCCATTTTATATGAAAGTGTACTGTCTCTTTAAGAAATTTCACTTTTGAATTGTGGGCTGGAAATCGCAGTATAGCACTGTCAAGACACCCTAAGAAGGTTCCCAGGGTGATTTTAAATATGTATGGGGTTTATAATTGTAGTGGGCAATGGTATAAGGTTATTTTTGGCCATTTTATATGAAAGTGTACTGTCTCTTTAAGAACGTAACTTTTGAATTGTGGGCTGGAAATCGCAGTATAGCACTGTCAAGACACCCTAAGAAGGTTCCCAGGGTGATTTTAAATATGTATGGGGTTTATAATTGTAGTGGGCAATGGTATAAGGTTATTTTTGGCCATTTTATATGAAAGTGTACTGTCTCTTTAAGAAACTTAGCTTTTGAATTGGGGGCTGGAAATCGCAGTATAGCACTGTCAAGACACCCTAAGAAGGTTCCCAGGGTGATTTTAAATATGTATGGGGTTTATAATTGTAGTGGGCAATGGTATAAGGTTATTTTTGGCCATTTTATATGAAAGTGTACTGTCTCTTTAAGAAATTTCACTTTTGAATTGTGGGCTGGAAATCGCAGTATAGCACTGTCAAGACACCCTAAGAAGTTTCCTAGGGTGATTTTAAATATGTATGGGGTTTATAATTGTAGTTGTCAATGGTATAAGGTTATTTTTGGCCATTTTATATGAAAGTGTACTGTCTCTTTAAGAAATTTCACTTTTGAATTGGGGGCTGGAAATCACAGTATAGCACTGTCAAGGCACCCCTAAGAAGGTTCCCAGGGTGATTTTAAATATGTATGGGGTTTATAATTGTAGTGGGCAATCGTATAAGGTTATTTTTGGCCATTTTATATGAAAGTGTACTGTCTCTTTAAGAAATTTCACTTTTGAATTGGGGGCTGGAAATCGCAGTATAGCATTTTCAGGACACCCTAAGAAGGTTCCCAGGGTGATTTTAAATATGTATGGGGTTTATAATTGTAGTGGGCAATGGTATAAGGTTATTTTTGGCCATTTTATATGAAAGTGTACTGTCTCTTTAAGAACGTAACTTTTGAATTGGGGGCTGGAAATCGCAGTATAGCACTGTCAAGACATCCTAAGAAGGTTCCCAGGGTGATTTTAAATATGTATGGGGTTTATAATTGTAGTGGGCAATGGTATAAGGTTATTTTTGGCCATTTTATATGAAAGTGTACTGTCTCTTTAAGAACTTAACTTTTGAATTGGGGACTGGAAATCGCAGTATTGCACTGTCAAGAAACCCTAAGAAGGTTCCCAGGGTGATTTTAAATATGTATGGGGTTTATAATTGTAGTGGGCAATGGTATAAGGTTGTTTTTGGCCATTTTATATGAAAGTGTACTGTCTCTTTAAGAAATTTCACTTTTAAATTGTGGGCTGGAAATCGCAGTATAGCACTGTCAAGACACCCTAAGAAGGTTCCCAGGGTGATTTTAAATATGTATGGGGTTTATAATTGTAGTGGGCAATGGTATAAGGTTATTTTTGGCCATTTTATATGAAAGTGTACTGTCTCTTTAAGAACGTAACTTTTGAATTGTGGGCTGGAAATCGCAGTATAGCACTGTCAAGACACCCTAAGAAGGTTCCCAGGGTGATTTTAAATATGTATGGGGTTTATAATTGTAGTGGGCAATGGTATAAGGTTATTTTTGGCCATTTTATATGAAAGTGTACTGTCTCTTTAAGAAACTTAGCTTTTGAATTGGGGGCTGGAAATCGCAGTATAGCACTGTCAAGACACCCTAAGAAGGTTCCCAGGGTAATTTTAAATATGCATGGGGTTTATAATTGTAGTGGGCAATGGTATAAGGTTATTTTTGGCCATTTTATATGAAAGTGTACTGTCTCTTTAAGAAATTTCACTTTTGAATTGTGGGCTGGAAATCGCAGTATAGCACTGTCAAGACACCCTAAGAAGTTTCCTAGGGTGATTTTAAATATGTATGGGGTTTATAATTGTAGTTGTCAATGGTATAAGGTTATTTTTGGCCATTTTATATGAAAGTGTACTGTCTCTTTAAGAAATTTCACTTTTGAATTGGGGGCTGGAAATCACAGTATAGCACTGTCAAGGCACCCCTAAGAAGGTTCCCAGGGTGATTTTAAATATGTATGGGGTTTATAATTGTAGTGGGCAATGGTATAAGGTTATTTTTGGCCATTTTATATGAAAGTGTACTGTCTCTTTAAGAACTTAACTTTTGAATTGGGGGCTGGAAATCGCAGTATAGCACTGTCAAGACACCCTGGGAAGGTTCCCAGGGTGATTTTAAATATGTATGGGGTTTATAATTGTAGTGGGCAATGGTATAAGGTTATTTTTGGCCATTTTATATGAAAGTGTACTGTCTCTTTAAGAAACTTAACTTTTGAATTGGGGGCTGGAAATCGCAGTATAGCACTGTCAAGACACCCTGGGAAGGTTCCCAGGGTGATTTTAAATATGTATGGGGTTTATAATTGTAGTGGGCAATGGTATAAGGTTATTTTTGGCCATTTTATATGAAAGTGTACTGTCTCTTTAAGAAATTTCACTTTTGAATTGTGGGCTGGAAATCGCAGTATAGCACTGTCAAGACTAGAGATGAGCGTTGTTCTACTCGAACTGTTCGCCAATCTCAAATTCGAGCTGTTTTGGGCGGTGTTCGAGCCGGTCGGCGAACACGAACAATTTGAGAAAAATTCGGCTGTTCGAGGTTATGTTCGATAACTGTTCGTGCACCAAAATCATAAAATTTTTTCTCAGTAATGATGAAAATTAATGTTAATACGCAGTTTGAGTGTACAGCGGGGGGGGGGGAGGGGCAGGGGATGGATCTCTGCAGGAACAATGAAGATCTCCATTTTTTTTTCTCTTTCCCGCATTTGCAGTGGGGAGGTGCAATCTGTCAGCCTATCAGCAGCGCACACACGGAGCGAAGTGCTTTTTTTCACACAAGCAAGGGCATGTGTGATTGGCAGTGTATGTCACATGTCCTTGCCCTATAAGACCAAGCCATTTTCCCCATCGCCACCATTTTCTCACTGCTGCAGCTGCGTGTTAGACGGCACCGCTGTTGCTGTGTGCGATATACCTTGTTAATTTCAAGCCAATTTTCGCACAAATATACAGATAGCTTGGGAGTAGGGAATAGTTGTGATTGCAGTCCTTTTAAGGACTAGGTTACAGCATTTCCTACGACTTTTATCAGGCAGGTCTGTGCTCTTAAATAGATAGATTGTGGGAGTAAAGACTAATTGTAATTGGAGTCCTTTTCAGGACTAGGTTACATCAGTTCCTATCAGTTTTTGCCAGGCAGGTCTGTGCCAGTGCTGTGCAAGTTTTTTTCACAGCATTTGGCTGAATCTAGCAAAGCTAATCCTTTTTGGCCTATTGCAGAGTGTGTTAGTCAGTGGAGTAGCCTATCTGTGTTGCAAGATATACCACCTGTGTATAGAATACCAATTTTTTTACTGCAACTAGTGAAGTAAAATCTTTTGGGCATAGCATCATTCTATTAGTCCATCTATACTGACCTCCATCAGGTTGCAAACTGAATATAATTTTTTTCTGCATCTAGCTCTGAAAAAATATTTGGGCTTCTAGCGGTGTGTGGGACTTGGTCTATTAGTCCATCTATACTGACCTCCATCAGGTTGCAAATTACAAATAATTTTTTTCTGCATCTAGCTCTGAAAAAATATTTGGGCTTCTAGCAGTGTGTGGGACTTGGTCTATTAGTCCATCTATACTGACCTCCATCAGGTTTCAAATTAAAAATTATTTTTTTCTTCATTTATCTCTGAAAAAATATTTGGGCTTCTAGCAGCGTGTGGGACTTGTTCTATTAGTCCATCTATACTGACCTCCATCAGGTTGCAAATTAAAAATAATTTTTTTCTGCATCTAGCTCTGAAAAAATATTTGGGCTTCTAGCAGTGTGTGGGACTTGGTCTATTAGTCCATCTATACTGACCTCCATCAGGTTGCAAATTAAAAATAATTTTTTTCTGCATCTAGCTCTGAAAAAATATTTGGGCTTCTAGCAGTGTGTGGGACTTGGTCTATTAGTCCATCTATACTGACCTCCATCAGGTTGCAAATTGAATAAAAAAAATTTCTGCATCTAGCTCTGAAAAAATATTTGGGCTTCTAGCGTTGTGTGGGACTTGGTCTATTAGTCCATCTATACTGACCTCCATCAGGTTGCAAATTAAAAATAATTTTTTTCTGCATCTAGCTCTGAAAAAATATTTGGGCTTCTAGCAGTGTGTGGGACTTGGTCTATTAGTCCATCTATACTGACCTCCATCAGGTTGCAAATTAAAAATAATTTTTTTCTGCATCTAGCTCTGAAAAAATATTTGGGCTTCTAGCAGTGTGTGGGACTTGGTCTATTAGTCCATCTATACTGACCTCCATCAGGTTGCAAATTGAATAAAAAAAATTTCTGCATCTAGCTCTGAAAAAATATTTGGGCTTCTAGCGGTGTGTGGGACTTGGTCTATTAGTCCATCTATACTGACCTCCATCAGGTTGCAAATTAAAAATAATTTTTTTCTGCATCTAGCTCTGAAAAAATATTTGGGCTTCTAGCGGTGTGTGGGACTTGGTCTATTAGTCCATCTATACTGACCTCCATCAGGTTGCAAATTAAAAATAATTTTTTTCTGCATCTAGCTCTGAAAAAATATTTGGGCTTCTAGCAGTGTGTGGGACTTGGTCTATTAGTCCATCTATACTGACCTCCATCAGGTTGCAAATTGAATAAAAAAAGTTTCTGCATCTAGCTCTGAAAAAATATTTGGGCTTCTAGCGGTGTGTGGGACTTGGTCTATTAGTCCATCTATACTGACCTCCATCAGGTTGCAAATTAAAAATAATTTTTTTCTGCATCTAACCCAGCCAATAGTTTTGGCCTAATACCACAGTTTGGCCACTCAGCTCTGCTCGGTTACCATCCATTGTTTTTTTGTGCAAACAACTCCAGAGTTGTGAATTAGTTAACCACCAAAATGAGTGGAAAAAGGCCTGCTGCTGGTGGAAAGGGGAATAGGCGTGTTGGGAAGGGGAAAAAAGGTTGTGTCCGTGGGGTAGGTGCAGAAGAAAGACCATCTTCCAGCCAAACTAAAATGTCTACTTCTTTTAGCGGACAATGTGATAAGATCCCTTTCTTACGGCCACGCCAATCGCTACAAATTCCAGATGAGGCACAAAAACAGCAGGTGCTTCAACGGATATCAAGTGCTCCTTTAAGTGGGCTCTCCTCCACATCAACTTCAACATCACAAATACTCCAGTCCTCAAAGGTGTCACCCAAATCGCACTTGCTTCCTCACAGCTCCCAAATCTCCAGCTGCCCGTCTGAGTATGAGGTAGAACAGATGGTTGAGTCTGCAGAGCTGTTTACTCATACTATAGCCTGGGAATCAGAGGTCGACTCCAGCGCTTCTGTGAATCCAGACGAGGAAATGATCTGCACTGATGCCCAGAATCTTTATGAGTCGGATCCAGGACCAGACGCAGAAGGTTCTGACCATAATGTAGACCCTCATTCCCAAACTGTAACTCCTGTTGGTGGAGACAATGAGGAAGACGATGATAAGACTCAAATACCTGATTGGAGCGACAACTTTAGTTTTTTGTCAGGGCAGGAACAGGTTGGCTCTGAGGACGACGGGTGTGATAACGCACAGGGTGATGATGATGAGGTCGGAGATCCCACTTACTGTCAACCCACAGTCAGCCAAGAGATGAGGTCAGCAGAGGAGGTGGAGGAAGATGCTAGTGACGACGAGGTCAGGTTGCGCCTTCCTGGACAGAGACGTAGTACTGGAAGCACGTCAACAACTGCATCCTCAAACACAACTCTGCCTCTCACCACAAGTCGTGGTGGCTCTTCAGGTCGCATGGGTGCTAAGCCTTGCATAGCCTGGGCATTTTTTCAGATCGATAAAGATGACCCAACTCGTGTTATCTGTAACATTTGTCAGCAAAAGCTAAGTAGAGGCCAAAAAATACATAGTTTGAGTACTTCATGCATGAACCGGCACATGGACATGAAGCATAAGTTGCAGTGGGAAGCTCAGTGTGCTACAATGCGGTCTAGCCGGCCGGGCCAACCACCGTCTGCCATATCTTGTGCATCCGCGGCCTCTTCATCCTCTGTGACTGGGGGGACAGCAGTCACACCTGTTTTGGGGCGCAGACCTGCCACCTCTTTACCCGCAACAGCCAGCGTGATTGGCAGGTCATCATTTTCTTTGGAGGTGGTAACACCAGCTGGTCTTGAGCGCTGTCCGACATCGATAGCACCACCTTTGGATCAAGGCAACCTAACATGTCCGCCTGCATCTTCCTCACAGACCGGCAGTTTGCCGGGGACACCCTTATCAACCCCGTCTAAGCACAATAGCCAGCCCTCGGTCCCTCAGATGTGGACAAGTAAAAGACCATTTCCTCCTAGCCATGAGAAAGCTAAGAGGTTGAATTTCACCATCTGCAAGCTCTTGGCTACAGAAATGCTGCCTTTCCGCCTGGTGGACACAGAGGATTTTCGAGACCTTATGTCCGTCGCAGTGCCCCAGTACCAGATGCCCAGTCGGCACTACTTCTCAAAGAAAGGTGTGCCTGCGCTCCACCAGCATGTCGCACACAACATCACCGCTTCTTTGAGAAACTCTGTGTGTGACAGGGTGCATTTCACCACAGACACTTGGACGAGTAGGCATGGACAGGGGCGTTACATGTCGCTGACTGGGCACTGGGTAACTATGGTGACAGCAGGACAAGGGGCTGCTGTCCAAGTCTTGCCGTCCCCACGAGTTGTGCGTCAATCCTCTTTATGTCATTTTTCCTCCACTGCTTCTGCCTCCTCAACCTCCTCTCGGTCTTCCACCTGCACCCAAAGCCTGTCTGGTCATGCCACAAGCTTTCTAACTGCGCAGAAGGGATCCTGCACACCTCCTTGCTATGCTGGCAGTAGGGCTCAACATCATCAGGCGGTTTTTACATTGAAATGTCTGGGAAATGTGAGTCACACAGCTGAGGAGTTGTGGTCAGCTCTGGAGAACCAATTTCATGAATGGTTGTCTCCACTGGACCTGAAACCAGGGAAGGCCGTGTGCGACAATGCTGCAAACCTGGGTGCGGCCCTTCGCCGGGGCAATGTCACACACGTGCCTTGTATGGCTCACGTGTTGAACCTGGTTGTCCAGCAATTTTTAGCCCACTATCCCAGACTAGATGGCCTTCTGCAGAGGGCACGGTCGCTGTGTGCTCACTTCCGCCGTTCGCATCCCGCAGCTCAGCGACTTACATCTCTACAGAAGTCGTTGGGCCTGCCACTTCACCGGCTAAAATGCGATGTGCCTACCCGGTGGAATTCAACTCTGCACATGTTGCAGCGACTGTGGCAGCACCGACAAGCCCTGGTGCAATACGTTCTGACGTATAGCCTGGGCCAACGAGATTCAGAGGTGGGGCAAATCACGCTGGAGGAGTGGTCTCAGATCAGGGACCTATGCACCCTTCTGCACAGTTTTGAAATGGCGACGAAGATGTTTAGTGCTGACGATGCCATTATCAGCATGACTATTCCGGTGATTTACATGCTGGAGCACATGTTAAACAGAATTCGGAGTCAGGTGGTGGCACAAGAGGAGGTGGAGGAAGTAGAGGAGGAGGAGTTGTATGCGGAAGGGCTAACATCTGCAAGGTCCAGACGGTCGGCAGCACCAAGGCGGCAGGCATGTGAGGGTGGGGGAGATGGTTTAACCAGGGCGCATGGTAGCAGCCAAACTAGTGAGGAAGGTGCAGGAGCCCAGGAAGAAGTGGAGGACGAACTGATGGAAGACTCATCAGATGAGGGAGACCTTGATCACATTTCTGTTGTGCGAGGTTGGGGGGAGAGGACAGAGGAAGGAAGCATGATTGTTACCTCGCCACCACCACAACAGGGACTTGGTGCTCCTGGATGCGCAACACACATGAGTGCCTTCTTGCTGCACTACCTGCAACATGACCCTCGAATTGTGAGAATTAGAAATAATCCTGACTACTGGGTTGCCACACTGTTAGATCCCCGGTACAAAAGTAAATTTGCAGAAATTATTCCTGCCATAGAAAGGGATGCACGCATGCAGGAGTATCAGCAGAGACTGTTGCAGAATCTTACATGTGCTTTTCCACAAAATACCAGTGGTGCACGTAGTGAATCTCACAGTTCCAACTTGCCAACCGTGGGACCGTCAAGTGTTCAGCACTCAAACCGTAACAGAACCACAGTATCTGCTGGTAACATCAATTTTGCGGAATCATTTCACCACTTTTTTAGCCCATCCTTTGCAAGGCCACAGGAGACAAGAAGTCTGACACATAGTCAACGCCTAGAGACGATGGTACAGGAGTATCTCCAAGTAAACATTGAAGCCACGACTGTGTCACTGGACCCTTGCTCTTTTTGGGCTTCCAATCTGGATAAATGGCCGGAGCTAGCCACTTACGCCTTGGAGATCTTGTCATGCCCCGCAGCCAGCGTTCTGTCTGAACGTGTGTTCAGCGCTGCTGGTGGTGTGCTGACAGATAAGCGCACGCGGCTCTCCACTGATAATGTAGACAGACTCACGTTCATAAAGATGAACAAATCATGGATCCGAAACGACTTTTCTACCCCTGTGTCATCCTGGGGAGAGTAAAAGCTTGATGATTGGTTAAAATCACCCTACCAACCGTTTTAAGCTTTCAAATTACTAATCATGTTTATCTGTATCTTGACTGGAAAATAATTTGGGCTTTGTAGCAGTGTGCAGCACTGATCCTATTAGGCCATCTATAATAAGCTTCACCAGATTTAAAATTAAAAATAATTTTTAGCTGCATCTAGCCCGGAAAATAATTTTGGGGCTCCGAGATGCGCAAGACACATAAGTGCCTTCTTGCTGCACTACCTGCAGCATGACCCTCATATTGTCAGAATTCGAAGTAATCATGACTACTGGGTTGCCACACTCTTAGATCCCCCAAACTTTTCGATCAACCTTTTCATTTTAATAAAGACCAAAAAAATGGTCATTTTTGAAATTATAAGCATTAGCAGGTTGTTAGAAACTGAAATCAAACAGTTTTCAACTCAAAACTTTATTCTAGGTGATGTTACATTTTCACATAGGACCCCTTGTTCGAAAGGAGCTTCTGAACTCTCTCGTCCATTGAATTTGTCAGGTTTTGGATGGTTTCTGCTTCAATTGTTTTGCATGAGGACAGAATACCCTCCCAGAGCTGTTGCTTAGATGTGAACTGCCTCCCGCCATCATAGACACTCCTTTTAATGATGCTCCAAAGGTTCTGAATGGGGTAGAGGTCAGGGGAGCATGGGGGTCACACCATAAGTTTGTCCCCTTTTATGCCCATATCAGCCAGAGATGCAGATGTTTTATGTGCAGCATGAGATGGTGCATTATCATGCAGAAAAATGATCTTGCTGTGAAATACACGGTTCTTCTTCTTGAACCATGGCAGGAAGTGCTGTTTGAGAAAATCCACATACATTATGGAGTTCATCTTTAGCGCCTTCAGGGATCCTAAAGGGGCCGACAATCTCTCTCCCCATGATTCCAGCCCAAAACATTACTCCACCTCCTCCTTGTTGGCGCTGTAGCCGTGTTTGCGTGGGGTGTCCATCAACCAGCCATCCTCCACTCCATTCATCTGGACCATCGAGCGCTGCACGGCACTCATCCGTGAACAAAACAGTTTTGAAATCAGTCTTCATGTAATGTTTAGCCCACTGGAGCCGTTTCTGCTTGTGTGAAGTGGATAGAGGAGGTCGACAGGATGGCGTATGCACAGCTGCAAACCTCTGAAGGACCCTGCATCTTGTTGTTCGGGGGACGTTGGAGGCACAAGCAGCTTCAAAAACTTGTCTGCTGCTATGACAAGGCTTTTTTGCCGCTGCTCTTTCAACCTGACGTAATTGCCTGTAGGAAAGAGTCCTCAATTTGCCCTTATCAGCACGCACACGTGTGTACTGTGAATCAGCTACATACTTCTTGATTGCCAAGACACTTCATCCTGATCATCGCACAATGTTGATTGTAGTCATGCCTTGACCTAAACACTCCACAATTTGTTGCTTCTCAGCAGCCGACACATCCTTTTTCTTTCCCATTTTGGCAGAAAATGTAGGCTGCTTAATAATGTGAGAGAGCCTTCTTAAGTAGTCTTGCCTTTCATTGGACACACCTGCCAAACTAATTAGCACAGGTGTCTGCAATTGCTTACAGTGATATAAAGAGCCCTGACACACATCACCATCAATGAGTTTAACTGACAAACAAACAAATTCTTGCCTTATCACTCCTAAACACTTTTTGCATAATAATTTGGAACACGGTGTACATGTGCTTTTCCACAAAACACCAGTGGTTCACGTAGTGAATCTTACAGTTCTAACTTGCCAACCGTGGTCTGTATGGAATTGTTCAATAAAGGGCCCAAAATTAAGATAACATAGATGGGAGAGGTCTCTATGAATAGGAATTCCTAAGTATTTGATACCCTGTGAGGGCCAGGCAAAGGGAAAGTTGGACTGGATGGAATCCTATATGGATTTAGGGAGGGAGACATCGAGGGCCTCAGACTTCGCTGCATTGATTTTAAAATTTTACCATGTAACAAAGTGATCTATTTCAGCCATAACAGCAGGGATGGATATATGTGATTGAGTGATATATACTAGGACATCATCAGCAAATAGAGAGCACTTGTACTCGGTGCCTCCCACCTCAATCCACCTAATATTGGGGTTATGGCGAATTGATGAGAGCAGGTGCTCCGTCACTAGGATGTATAAGAGAGGGGACAGAGGACATCCCTGCCTTGTCCCATTGGTGATTGTGAAAGGTGATGAAAATGTTCTGACGCACCCCCTGGGCCTTGGGACACCCGGAGCCGGACCCTTTTTGGTGGATGCTGGTGGTTGTAGTCTTCGTGGCGGCGATCCGGTTCCGTGGCTCAGGGCGGTCAAACCAGTGGCGGAACTATTTATGTGGTTTTGATGTTTAAATGTCCGACTACGCCACCCGTGGATTGCGGTCAGAGTGAACCGCCGCTACAGGGCAGACCGCTAAGGCTGGTGTTGTGGGTGCAGCAGAGCGTAGCATAACTCCCCACGGGAGGAGTATAGCCTCAGGGCAGTGTATGCGGAGGATGGGGGTGATGGTGCAGGGCAGCAGCAGTAACGACACGGAGTCAGTGATGCAGTTCAGGGCCTTTACTCACAGTTCTTATTATCCAGACCACGTCTGCAGGTAACGGCTGCCCACGTCGTACTGTGCTCACCAGGTGAGGGGCTCAGACAACTCCCAGATAACTTTGGAGCGCTTCACAGGACCCCCTTTGTGTGTCCTTTGTCTGGCCTTTCTTACCAACACTTCTGTCCGGCTGCCTCGGGCCTCCTCTTGGTAAACTTGGCGCCAGTTTCCCTGACCCTATGTGGTGCCTTCCTAGCGGGTGGAGCAAGGGGCTGCGCCACATAAAATGTCAGAGCCTCCGGTTTCTAGCTGAGGGTCGTTTCCTGCCTCCACTAGTTCGGGGACCGGTCTCCCCCTTTGGCCTGACCCCTCCACGCAGGTGGATTCGGGCGTGCGGTGGCGACTCGCCCGTCCACACCCCTGGGATCCCTTCATTCCTCGTTCCTGGAGCCTTCTCCGCTCCTCTTCCTTCCTTCTCCCTCTTGCAGGCCTGGGCCTCTGTTACTAGGCCTGCCTCCGGAGCAGAGCTCATGCAGAGCCCCTGCTCCCTGCCACTTCTGCTCAGACTTCTCTGCACTGAACTAAGATGGTGCCCACCTTTTATACTCCCTTCTCAATGCACCCAGGAACTGCTTCCTCCCTGCTCCTGCACTGCAGGGTTCCCCTTCCTCAGTGTTCCCTCCCCCCACTCCAGCCAGGGACAGGGACTGTCGTGCCCACCTCAGGGGCATATTGGTCGCCCTGCCCCACGGCAATGTGGTGTAATGCATGCAGGTGTCGGGTCCTGATCCACACTCCATCCTTATCTGAGAGTGAGATATCACACCTCTGGGTGAGGTGCAATACGTCTGTAGCAACCGAGCCCTCGGTGCTACAGTTCCATTTATCTTCAGCCTAGGTGACGTATTGTGATACAGGGCCGTGATTTTGGCTATAAAAGGGTCCCCTAGACCCCTACCCCAAGCTTTTTAAGAGAATCATATATGGCGTGCCAGGAGACTCTATGGAATGCTTTCTCAGCATCCAACGAGAGTATCTACTTACAAATTTTTAACTGCATCTAGCCCAGGAAATACTTTGTGCCTAGTAGCAGTGTCTGCTAGTCAGCGGATTATCCCGGCTGTTAAGCAAGCTACACCACCTGTAGTTTGGACACTTAATTTTTTCAAAGGAAATGCTTCGGGACCACGGGATACTTAGTGAAGAGCATCAGGAGGCACCCCAAGGCATAGGGGCTGGGCCTGGCACTAGGATGCCTTGCGGTGGACAGCCGAGCTCGATCCTTATAAAAGCTTTTTAACTGCAGCAGCTTTAGTGGACGCTACTGGAGCTGGAATTACGCGGCTGCTGGCATGAGACTTGCCCTCCAATAGATCCTTGTAAATGGATTTAAAGTGTATTCATTCAAATTAGAGGGACAATTTAAATTAAAAAGCTTAGAGCTGCCTCCACCACAGGGGGGCTCTCTCGACCCACCAGCGGACAGGCACCAGTATTGGGAGAGGGGGGCTGGCCGTCAGGGTTCACCGCGGCTCTGGCACAAACCCGGCGACACGGAGGTGGCACGGGCAGGAGCGGACTGGCCGTCTCGGCTTCTCACTTTTTGGATTTTAGAAGGGCATGACATGCCTATATCTGTGTCTCCCCCTCCTTTTACTCCTCCACCTCTTTTCTTTTCGCATGACTATATGTACTTGTCACTTTTCCAGTTTGTCAGCTTTTGGACACCTTTGAAGGTGTTTTCTATGTGTTTCTATGTGTTTTTGTTTGCCTGCCATTGGTTTTAACGGTGTTCGAAGGTGTTCGACGAACAGTTCGACGAACAGTTCGGCGAACACACGGGTGTTCGACGAACCGAACCGAACTCGAACACTACGGGGGTGGCTCAACACTAGTCAAGACACCCTAAGAAGGTTCCCAGGGTGATTTTAAATATGTATGGGGTTTATAATTGTAGTTGTCAATGGTATAAGGTAATTTTTGGCCATTTTATATGAAAGTGTACTGTCTCTTTAAGAAACTTACCTTTTGAATTGGGGGCTGGAAATCGCAGTATTGCACTGTCAAGAAACCCTAAGAAGGTTCCCAGGGTGATTTTAAATATGTATGGGGTTTATAATTGTAGTGGGCAATGGTATAAGGTTATTTTTGGCCATTTTATATGAAAGTGTACTGTCTCTTTAAGAAAATTCACTTTTGAATTGTGGGCTGGAAATAGCAGTACAGCATTTTCAGGACACACTGGGGAGATTCCCAGGGTGATTTTAAATATGTATGGGGTTTATAATTGTAGTTGTCAATGGTATAAGGTTATTTTTGGCCATTTTATATGAAAGTGTACTGTCTCTTTAAGAAACTTCACTTTTGAATTGGGGGCTGGAAATCGCAGTATAGCACTGTCAAGACACCCTAAGAAGGTTCCCAGGGTGATTTTAAATATGTATGGGGTTTATAATTGTAGTGGGCAATGGTATAAGGTTATTTTTGGCCATTTTATATGAAAGTGTACTGTCTCTTTAAGAAATTTCACTTTTGAATTGTGGGCTGGAAATCGCAGTATAGCATTTTCAGGACACCCTGGGAAGGTTCCCATGGTGATTTTAAATATGTATGGGGTTTATAATTGTAGTTGTCAATGGTATAAGGTAATTTTTGGCCATTTTATATGAAAGTGTACTGTCTCTTTAAGAAACTTACCTTTTGAATTGGGGGCTGGAAATTGCAGTATTGCACTGTCAAGAAACCCTAAGAAGGTTCCCAGGGTGATTTTAAATATGTATGGGGTTTATAATTGTAGTGGGCAATGGTATAAGGTTATTTTTGGCCATTTTATATGAAAGTGTACTGTCTCTTTAAGAAACTTAACTTTTGAATTGGGGGCTGGAAATCGCACTATAGCATTTTCAGGACACCCTGGGAAGGTTCCCAGGGTGATTTTAAATATGTATGGGGTTTATAATCGTAGTGGGCAATGGTATAATGTTATTTTTGGCCATTTTATATGAAAGTGTACTGTCTCTTTAAGAAATTTCACTTTTGAATTGGGGGCTGGAAATCGCAGTACAGCATTTTCAGGACACACTGGGGAGATTCCCAGGGTGATTTTAAATATGTATGGGGTTTTTAATCGTAGTGGGCAATGGTATAAGGTTATTTTTGGCCATTTTATATGAAAGTGTACTGTCTCTTTAAGAAACTTCACTTTTGAATTGGGGGCTGGAAATCGCAGTATAGCACTGTCAAGACACCCTAAGAAGGTTCCCAGGGTGATTTTAAATATGTATGGGGTTTATAATTGTAGTGGGCAATGGTATAAGGTTATTTTTGGCCATTTTATATGAAAGTGTACTGTCTCTTTAAGAAATTTCACTTTTGAATTGTGGGCTGGAAATCGCAGTATAGCATTTTCAGGACACGCTGGGAAGGTTCCCATGGTGATTTTAAATATGTATGGGGTTTATAATTGTAGTTGTCAATGGTATAAGGTAATTTTTGGCCATTTTATATGAAAGTGTACTGTCTCTTTAAGAAACTTACCTTTTGAATTGGGGGCTGGAAATCGCAGTATTGCACTGTCAAGAAACCCTAAGAAGGTTCCCAGGGTGATTTTAAATATGTATGGGGTTTATAATTGTAGTGGGCAATGGTATAAGGTTATTTTTGGCCATTTTATATGAAAGTGTACTGTCTCTTTAAGAAACTTCACTTTTGAATTGGGGGTTGGAAATCGCAGTATAGCACTGTCAAGACACCCTAAGAAGGATCCCAGGGTGATTTTAAATATGTATGGGGTTTATAATTGTAGTGGGCAATGGTATAAGGTTATTTTTGGCCATTTTATATGAAAGTGTACTGTCTCTTTAAGAAACTTAACTTTTGAATTGGGGGCTGGAAATCGCAGTATAGCACTGTCAAGACACCATAAGAAGGTTCCCAGGGTGATTTTAAATATGTATGGGGTTTATAATTGTAGTGGGCAATGGTATAAGGTTATTTTTGGCCATTTTATATGAAAGTGTACTGTCTCTTTAAGAAACTTAACTTTTGAATTGGGGGCTGGAAATCGCACTATAGCATTTTCAGGACACCCTGGGAAGGTTCCCAGGGTGATTTTAAATATGTATGGGGTTTATAATTGTAGTGGGCAATGGTATAAGGTTATTTTTGGCTATTTTATATGAAAGTGTACTGTCTCTTTAAGAAACTTCACTTTTGAATTGGGGGCTGGAAATCGCAGTATAGCACTGTCAAGACACACTAAGAAGGTTCCCAGGGTGATTTTGAATATGTATGGGGTTTATATTTGTAGTGGACAATGGTATAAGGTTAATTTTGGCCATTTTATATGAAAGTGTACTGTCTCTTTAAGAAACTTAACTTTTGAATTGGGGGCTGGAAATCGCACTATAGCATTTTCAGGACACCCTGGGAAGGTTCCCAGGGTGATTTTAAATATGTATGGTGTTTATAATTGTAGTTGTCAATGGTATAAGGTTATTTTTGGCCATTTTATATGAAAGTGTACTGTCTCTTTAAGAAATTTCACATTTGAATTGGGGGCTGGAAATCGCAGTATAGCACTGTCAAGACACCCTAAGAAGGTTCCCAGGGTGATTTTAAATATGTATGGGGTTTATAATTGTAGTGGGCAATGGTATAAGGTTATTTTTGGACATTTTATATGAAAGTGTACTGTCTCTTTAAGAACATAACTTTTGAATTGTGGGCTGGAAACCGCAGTATAGCACTGTCAAGACACCCTAAGAAGGTTCCCAGGGTGATTTTAAATATGTATGGGGTTTATAATTGTAGTTGTCAATGGTATAAGGTTATTTTTGGCCATTTTATATGAAAGTGTACTGTCTCTTTAAGAAATTTAACTTTTGAATTGGGGCTGGAAATCGCAGTATAGCACTGTCAAGACACCCTAAGAAGGTTCCCAGGGTGATTTTAAATATGTATGGGGTTTATAATTGTAGTGGGCAATGGTATAAGGTTATTTTTGGCCATTTTATATGAAAGTGCACTGTCTCTTTAAGAAATTTCACTTTTGAATTGGGGGCTGGAAATCGCAGTATAGCATTTTCAGGACACCCTAAGAAGGTTCCCAGGGTGATTTTAAATATGTATGGGGTTTATAATTGTAATGGGCAATGGTATAAGGTTATTTTTGGCCATTTTATATGAAAGTGTACTGTCTCTTTAAGAAATTTCACTTTTGAATTGGGGGCTGGAAATCGCAGTATAGCACTGTCAAGACACCCTAAGAAGGTTCCCAGGGTGATTTTAAATATGTATGGGGTTTATAATTGTAGTGGGCAATGGTATAAGGTTATTTTTGGCCATTTTATATGAAAGTGTACTGTCTCTTTAAGAAACTTAACTTTTGAATTGGGGACTGGAAATCGCAGTATAGCATTTTCAGGACACCCTAAGAAGGTTCCCAGGGTGATTTTAAATATGTATGGGGTTTATAATTGTAGTGGGCAATGGTATAAGGTTATTTTTGGCCATTTTATATGAAAGTGTACTGTCTCTTTAAGAAACTTAACTTTTGAATTGGGGGCTGGAAATCGCAGTATAGCACTGTCAATACACCCTAAGAAGGTTCCCAGGGTGATTTTAAATATGTATAGGGTTTATAATTGTAGTGGGCAATGGTATAAGGTTATTTTTGGCCATTTTATATGAAAGTGTACTGTCTCTTTAAGAAATTTAACTTTTGAATTGGGGGCTGGAAATCGCAGTATAGCACTGCCAAGACACCCTAAGAAGGTTCCCAGGGTGATTTTAAATATGTATGGGGTTTATAATTGTAGTTGTCAATGGTTTAAGATTATTTTTGTCCATTTTATATGAAAGTGTACTGTCTCTTTAAGAAATTTCACTTTTGAATTGGGGGCTGGAAATCGCAGTATAGCATTTTCAGGACACCCTGGGGAGGTTCCCAGGGTGATTTTAAATATGTATGGGGTTTATAATTGTAGTGGGCAATGGTATAAGGTTATTTTTGGCCATTTTATATGAAAGTGTACTGTCTCTTTAAGAATGTAACTTTTGAATTGGGGCCTGGAAATCGCAGTATAGCACTAAGACACCCTAAGAAGGTTCCCAGGGTGATTTTAAATATGTATGGGGCTTATAATTGTAGTTGTCAATGGTATAAGGTTATTTTTGGCCATTTTATATGAAAGTGTACTGTCTCTTTAAGAAATTTAACTTTTGAATTGGGGGCTGGAAATCGCAGTATAGCACTGTCAAGACATCCTAAGAAGGTTCCCAGGGTGATTTTAAATATGTATGGGGTTTATAATTGTAGTTGTCAATGGTATAAGGTTATTTTTGGCCATTTTATATGAAAGTGTACTGTCTCTTTAATAAATTTCACATTTGAATTGGGGGCTGCAAATCGCAGTATAGCACTGTCAAGACATCCTAAGAAGGTTCCCAGGGTGATTTTAAATATGTGTGGGGTTTATAATTGTAGTTGTCAATGGTATAAGGTTATTTTTGGCCATTTTATATGAAAGTGTACTGTCTCTTTAAGAACGTATCTTTTGAATTGGGGGCTGGAAATCGCAGTATAGCACTGTCAAGACATCCTAAGAAGCTTCCCAGGGTGATTTTAAATATGTATGGGGTTTTTAATTGTAGTGGGCAATGGTATAAGGTTATTTTTGGCCATTTTATATGAAAGTGTACTGTCTCTTTAAGAAATTTCACTTCTGAATTGAGGGCTGGAAATCGCAGTATAGCACTGTCAAGACAACCTAAGAAGGTTCCCAGGGTGATTGTAAATATATATGGGGTTTATAATTGTAGTGGGCAATGGTATAAGATCATTTTTGGCCATTTTATATGAAAGTGCACTGTCTCTTTAAGAACGTAACTTTTGAATTGGGGGTTGGAAATCGCAGTATAGCACTGTCAAGACACCCTAAGAAGGTTCCCAGGGTGATTTTAAATATGTATGGGGTTTATAATTGTAGTGGGCAATGGTATAAGGTTATTTTTGGCCATTTTATATGAAAGTGTACTGTCTCTTTAAGAAACTTAACTTTTGAATTGGGGGCTGGAAATTGCAGTATAGCATTGTCAGGACACCCTGGGGAGGTTCCCAGGGGGATTTTAAATATGTATGGGGTTTATAATTGTAGTGGGCAATGGTATAAGGTTATTTTTGGCCATTTTATATGAAAGTGTACTGTCTCTTTAAGAAACTTAACTTTTGAATTGGGGGCTGGAAATCGCAGTATAGCACTGTCAAGGCACCATAAGAAGGTTCCCAGGGTGATTTTAAATATGTATGGGGTTTATAATTGTAGTGGGCAATGGTATAAGGTTATTTTTGGCCATTTTATATGAAAGTGCACTGTCTCTTTAAGAAACTTAACTTTTGAATTGGGGCTGGAAATGGCAGTATAGCACTGTCAAGACACCCTAAGAAGGTTCTCAGGGTTATTTTAAATATGTATGGGGTTTATAATTGTAGTGGGCAATGGTATAAGGTTATTTTTGGCCATTTTGTATGAAAGTGTACTGTCTTTTTAAGAAACTTACCTTTTGATTTGGGGGCTGGAAATTGCAGTATAGCATTTTCAGGACTCCCTAAGAAGGTTCCCAGGGTGATTTTAAATATGTATGGGGTTTATAATTGTAGTGGGCAATGGTATAAGGTTATTTTTGGCCATTTTATATGAAAGTGTACTGTCTCTTTAAGAAACTTAACTTTTGAATTGTGGGCTGGAAATCGCAGTATAGCATTTTCAGGACACCCTGGGGAGGTTCCCATGGTGATTTTAAATATGTATGGGGTTTAAAATTGTAGTGGGCAATGGTATAAGGTTATTTTTGGCCATTTTATATGAAAGTGTACTGTCTCTTTAAGAAACTTAACTTTTGAATTGGGGGCTGGAAATCGCAGTATAGCACTGTCAAGACACCCTAATAAGGTTCCCAGGGTGATTTTAAATATGTATGGGGTTTATAATTGTAGTGGGCAATGGTATAAGGTTATTTTTGGCCATTTTATATGAAAGTGTACTGTCTCTTTAAGAAATTTCACTTTTGAATTGTGAGCTGGAAATCGCAGTATAGCACTGTCAAGACACCCTAAGAAGGTTCCCAGGGTGATTTTAAATATGTATGGGGTTTATAATCGTAGTTGTCAATGGTATAAGGTTATTTTTGGCCATTTTATATGAAAGTGTACTGTCTCTTTAAGAAACTTTACTTTTGAATTGGGGGCTGGAAATCGCAGTATCGCATTTTCAGGACATCCTGGCAAGGTTCCCAGGGTGATTTTAAATATGTATGGGGTTTATAATTGTAGTGGGCAATGGTATAATGTTATTTTTGGCCATTTTATATGAAAGTGTACTGTCTCTTTAAGAAATTTCACTTTTGAATTGTGGGCTGGAAATCGCAGTATAGCACTGTCAAGACACCCTAAGAAGGTTCCCTGGGTGATTTTAAATATGTATGGGGTTTATAATTGTAGTGGGCAATGGTATAAGGTTATTTTTGGCCATTTTATATGAAAGTGTACTGTCTCTTTAAGAAATTTCACTTTTGAATTGTGGGCTGGAAATCGCAGTATAGCACTGTCAAGACACCCTAATAAGATTCCCAGGGTGATTTTAAATATGTATGGAGTTTATAATTGTAGTGGGCAATGGTATAAGGTTATTTTTGGCCATTTTATATGAAAGTGTACTGTCTCTTTAAGGAACGTAACTTTTGAATTGTGGGCTGGAAATCGCAGTATAGCACTGTCAAGACACCCTAAGAAGGTTCCCAGGGTGATTTTAAATATGTATTGGGTTTATAATTGTAGTGGGCAATGGTATAAGGTTATTTTTGGTCATTTTATATGAAAGTGCACTGTCTCTTTAAGAAACTTTACTTTTGAATTGGGGGCTGGAAATCGCAGTATAGCATTTTCAGGACATCCTGGGAAGGTTCCCAGGGTGATTTTAAATATGTATGGGGTTTATAATTGTAGTGGGCAATGGTATAAGGTTATTTTTGGCCATTTTATATGAAAGTGTACTGTCTCTTTAAGGAACGTAACTTTTGAATTGTGGGCTGGAAATCGCAGTATAGCACTGTCAAGACACCCTAAGAAGGTTCCCAGGGTGATTTTAAATATGTATTGGGTTTATAATTGTAGCTGTCAATGGTATAAGGTTATTTTGGCCATTTTATATGAAAGTGTACTGTCTCTTTAAGAAATTTCACTTTTGAATTGGGGGCTGGAAATCGCAGTATAGCACTGTCAAGACACCCTAACAAGGTTCCCAGGGTGATTTTAAATATGTATGGGGTTTATAATTTTAGTTGTCAATGGTATAAGGTTATTTTTGGCCATTTTTTATGAAAGTGTACTGTCTCTTTAAGAATCTTAACTTTTGAATTGGGGGCTGGAAATCGCAGTATAGCATTTTCAGGACACCCTGGGGAGGTTCCCAGGCTGATTTTAAATATGTATGGGGTTTATAATTGTAGTGGGCAATGGTATAAGTTTATTTTTGGCCATTTTATATGAAAAAGTGTACTGTCTCTTTAAGAACGTAACTTTTGATTTGGGGGCTGGAAATCGCAGTATAGCACTGTCAAGACATCCTAAGAAGGTTCCCAGGGTGATTTTAAATATGTATGGGGTTTATAATCGTAGTTGTCAATGGTATAAGGTTATTTTTGGCCATTTTATATGAAAGTGTACTGTCTCTTTAAGAAACTTTACTTTTGAATTGGGGGCTGGAAATCGCAGTATAGCATTTTCAGGACACCCTGGGAAGGTTCCCAGGGTGATTTTAAATATGTATGGGGTTTATAATTGTAGTGGGCAATGGTATAAGGTTATTTTTGGCCATTTTATATGAAAGTGTACTGTCTCTTTAAGAAATTTCACTTTTGAATTGTGGGCTGGAAATCGCAGTATAGCACTGTCAAGACACCCTAAGAAGGTTCCCAGGGTGATTTTAAATATGTATCGGGTTTATAATTGTAGTGGGCAATGGTATAAGGTTATTTTTGGCCATTTTATATGAAAGTGTACTGTCTCTTTAAGAAATTAAACTTTTGAATTGGGGGCTGGAAATCGCAGTATAGCACTGTCAAGACACCCTAAGAAGGTTCCCAGGGTGATTTTAAATATGTATGGGGTTTATAATTGTAGTGGGCAATGGTATAAGGTTATTTTTGGCCATTTTATATGAAAGTGTACTGTCTCTTTAAGAAATTTCACTTTTGAATTGTGGGCTGGAAATTGCAGTATAGCACTGTCAAGACACCCTAAGAAGGTTCCCAGGGTGATTTTAAATATGTATGGGGTTTATAATTGTAGTGGGCAATGGTATAAGGTTATTTTTGGCCATTTTATATGAAAGTGTACTGTCTCTTTAAGAAATTTCACTTTTGAATTGTGGGCTGGAAATCGCAGTATAGCATTTTCAGGACACCCTGGGGAGGTTCCCAGTGTGATTTTAAATATGTATGGGGTTTATAATTGTAGTGGGCAATGATATAAGGTTATTTTTGGCCATTTTATATGAAAGTGTACTGTCTCTTTAAGAAATTTCACTTTTGAATTGTGGGCTGGAAATCGCAGTATAGCACTGTCAAGACACCCTAAGAAGGTTCCCAGGGTGATTTTAAATATGTATGGGGTTTATAATTGTAGTGGGCAATGGTATAAGGTTATTTTTGGTCATTTTATATGAAAGTGTACTGTCTCTTTAAGAATGTAACTTTTGAATTGGGGGCTGGAAATCGCAGTATAGCACTGTCAAGACATCCTAAGAAGCTTCCCAGGGTGATTTTAAATATGTATGGGGTTTTTAATTGTAGTGGGC
This sequence comes from Phyllobates terribilis, assembly GCF_046119375.1. Lineage (NCBI taxonomy): Eukaryota > Metazoa > Chordata > Amphibia > Anura > Dendrobatidae > Phyllobates > Phyllobates terribilis. The sequence goes on from NW_027362913.1 coordinate 2,903,815, forward strand.
AATGGTATAAGGTTATTTTTGGCCATTTTATATGAAAGTGTACTGTCTCTTTAAGAAATTTCACTTCTGAATTGAGGGCTGGAAATCGCAGTATAGCACTGTCAAGACAACCTAAGAAGGTTCCCAGGGTGATTGTAAATATATATGGGGTTTATAATTGTAGTGGGCAATGGTATAAGATCATTTTTGGCCATTTTATATGAAAGTGCACTGTCTCTTTAAGAACGTAACTTTTGAATTGGGGGTTGGAAATCGCAGTATAGCACTGTCAAGACACCCTAAGAAGGTTCCCAGGGTGATTTTAAATATGTATGGGGTTTATAATTGTAGTGGGCAATGGTATAAGGTTATTTTTGGCCATTTTATATGAAAGTGTACTGTCTCTTTAAGAAACTTAACTTTTGAATTGGGGGCTGGAAATTGCAGTATAGCATTGTCAGGACACCCTGGGGAGGTTCCCAGGGGGATTTTAAATATGTATGGGGTTTATAATTGTAGTGGGCAATGGTATAAGGTTATTTTTGGCCATTTTATATGAAAGTGTACTGTCTCTTTAAGAAACTTAACTTTTGAATTGGGGGCTGGAAATCGCAGTATAGCACTGTCAAGGCACCATAAGAAGGTTCCCAGGGTGATTTTAAATATGTATGGGGTTTATAATTGTAGTGGGCAATGGTATAAGGTTATTTTTGGCCATTTTATATGAAAGTGCACTGTCTCTTTAAGAAACTTAACTTTTGAATTGGGGCTGGAAATGGCAGTATAGCACTGTCAAGACACCCTAAGAAGGTTCTCAAGGTTATTTTAAATATGTATGGGGTTTATAATTGTAGTGGGCAATGGTATAAGGTTATTTTTGGCCATTTTGTATGAAAGTGTACTGTCTCTTTAAGAAACTTACCTTTTGATTTGGGGGCTGGAAATTGCAGTATAGCATTTTCAGGACTCCCTAAGAAGGTTCCCAGGGTGATTTTAAATATGTATGGGGTTTATAATTGTAGTGGGCAATGGTATAAGGTTATTTTTGGCCATTTTATATGAAAGTGTACTGTCTCTTTAAGAAACTTAACTTTTGAATTGTGGGCTGGAAATCGCAGTATAGCATTTTCAGGACACCCTGGGGAGGTTCCCATGGTGATTTTAAATATGTATGGGGTTTAAAATTGTAGTGGGCAATGGTATAAGGTTATTTTTGGCCATTTTATATGAAAGTGTACTGTCTCTTTAAGAAACTTAACTTTTGAATTGGGGGCTGGAAATCGCAGTATAGCACTGTCAAGACACCCTAATAAGGTTCCCAGGGTGATTTTAAATATGTATGGGGTTTATAATTGTAGTGGGCAATGGTATAAGGTTATTTTTGGCCATTTTATATGAAAGTGTACTGTCTCTTTAAGAAATTTCACTTTTGAATTGTGAGCTGGAAATCGCAGTTTAGCACTGTCAAGACACCCTAAGAAGGTTCCCAGGGTGATTTTAAATATGTATGGGGTTTATAATCAGAGTTGTCAATGGTATAAGGTTATTTTTGGCCATTTTATATGAAAGTGTACTGTCTCTTTAAGAAACTTTACTTTTGAATTGGGGGCTGGAAATCGCAGTATCGCATTTTCAGGACATCCTGGCAAGGTTCCCAGGGTGATTTTAAATATGTATGGGGTTTATAATTGTAGTGGGCAATGGTATAATGTTATTTTTGGCCATTTTATATGAAAGTGTACTGTCTCTTTAAGAAATTTCACTTTTGAATTGTGGGCTGGAAATCGCAGTATAGCACTGTCAAGACACCCTAAGAAGGTTCCCTGGGTGATTTTAAATATGTATGGGGTTTATAATTGTAGTGGGCAATGGTATAAGGTTATTTTTGGCCATTTTATATGAAAGTGTACTGTCTCTTTAAGAAATTTCACTTTTGAATTGTGGGCTGGAAATCGCAGTATAGCACTGTCAAGACACCCTAATAAGATTCCCAGGGTGATTTTAAATATGTATGGAGTTTATAATTGTAGTGGGCAATGGTATAAGGTTATTTTTGGCCATTTTATATGAAAGTGTACTGTCTCTTTAAGGAACGTAACTTTTGAATTGTGGGCTGGAAATCGCAGTATAGCACTGTCAAGACACCCTAAGAAGGTTCCCAGGGTGATTTTAAATATGTATTGGGTTTATAATTGTAGTGGGCAATGGTATAAGGTTATTTTTGGCCATTTTATATGAAAGTGCACTGTCTCTTTAAGAAACTTTACTTTTGAATTGGGGGCTGGAAATCGCAGTATAGCATTTTCAGGACATCCTGGGAAGGTTCCCAGGGTGATTTTAAATATGTATGGGGTTTATAATTGTAGTGGGCAATGGTATAAGGTTATTTTTGGCCATTTTATATGAAAGTGTACTGTCTCTTTAAGGAACGTAACTTTTGAATTGTGGGCTGGAAATCGCAGTATAGCACTGTCAAGACACCCTAAGAAGGTTCCCAGGGTGATTTTAAATATGTATTGGGTTTATAATTGTAGCTGTCAATGGTATAAGGTTATTTTGGCCATTTTATATGAAAGTGTACTGTCTCTTTAAGAAATTTCACTTTTGAATTGGGGGCTGGAAATCGCAGTATAGCACTGTCAAGACACCCTAACAAGGTTCCCAGGGTGATTTTAAATATGTATGGGGTTTATAATTTTAGTTGTCAATGGTATAAGGTTATTTTTGGCCATTTTTTATGAAAGTGTACTGTCTCTTTAAGAATCTTAACTTTTGAATTGGGGGCTGGAAATCGCAGTATAGCATTTTCAGGACACCCTGGGGAGGTTCCCAGGCTGATTTTAAATATGTATGGGGTTTATAATTGTAGTGGGCAATGGTATAAGTTTATTTTTGGCCATTTTATATGAAAAAGTGTACTGTCTCTTTAAGAACGTAACTTTTGATTTGGGGGCTGGAAATCGCAGTATAGCACTGTCAAGACACCCTAAGAAGGTTCCCAGGGTGATTTTAAATATGTATGGGGTTTATAATTGTAGTGGGCAATGGTATAAGGTTATTTTTGGCCATTTTATATGAAAGTGTACTGTCTCTTTAAGAAACTTAACTTTTGAATTGGGGGCTGGAAATTGCAGTATAGCATTGTCAGGACACCCTGGGGAGGTTCCCAGGGGGATTTTAAATATGTATGGGGTTTATAATTGTAGTGGGCAATGGTATAAGGTTATTTTTGGCCATTTTATATGAAAGTGTACTGTCTCTTTAAGAAACTTAACTTTTGAATTGGGGGCTGGAAATCGCAGTATAGCACTGTCAAGGCACCATAAGAAGGTTCCCAGGGTGATTTTAAATATGTATGGGGTTTATAATTGTAGTGGGCAATGGTATAAGGTTATTTTTGGCCATTTTATATGAAAGTGCACTGTCTCTTTAAGAAACTTAACTTTTGAATTGGGGCTGGAAATGGCAGTATAGCACTGTCAAGACACCCTAAGAAGGTTCTCAAGGTTATTTTAAATATGTATGGGGTTTATAATTGTAGTGGGCAATGGTATAAGGTTATTTTTGGCCATTTTGTATGAAAGTGTACTGTCTCTTTAAGAAACTTACCTTTTGATTTGGGGGCTGGAAATTGCAGTATAGCATTTTCAGGACTCCCTAAGAAGGTTCCCAGGGTGATTTTAAATATGTATGGGGTTTATAATTGTAGTGGGCAATGGTATAAGGTTATTTTTGGCCATTTTATATGAAAGTGTACTGTCTCTTTAAGAAACTTAACTTTTGAATTGTGGGCTGGAAATCGCAGTATAGCATTTTCAGGACACCCTGGGGAGGTTCCCATGGTGATTTTAAATATGTATGGGGTTTAAAATTGTAGTGGGCAATGGTATAAGGTTATTTTTGGCCATTTTATATGAAAGTGTACTGTCTCTTTAAGAAACTTAACTTTTGAATTGGGGGCTGGAAATCGCAGTATAGCACTGTCAAGACACCCTAATAAGGTTCCCAGGGTGATTTTAAATATGTATGGGGTTTATAATTGTAGTGGGCAATGGTATAAGGTTATTTTTGGCCATTTTATATGAAAGTGTACTGTCTCTTTAAGAAATTTCACTTTTGAATTGTGAGCTGGAAATCGCAGTTTAGCACTGTCAAGACACCCTAAGAAGGTTCCCAGGGTGATTTTAAATATGTATGGGGTTTATAATCAGAGTTGTCAATGGTATAAGGTTATTTTTGGCCATTTTATATGAAAGTGTACTGTCTCTTTAAGAAACTTTACTTTTGAATTGGGGGCTGGAAATCGCAGTATCGCATTTTCAGGACATCCTGGCAAGGTTCCCAGGGTGATTTTAAATATGTATGGGGTTTATAATTGTAGTGGGCAATGGTATAATGTTATTTTTGGCCATTTTATATGAAAGTGTACTGTCTCTTTAAGAAATTTCACTTTTGAATTGTGGGCTGGAAATCGCAGTATAGCACTGTCAAGACACCCTAAGAAGGTTCCCTGGGTGATTTTAAATATGTATGGGGTTTATAATTGTAGTGGGCAATGGTATAAGGTTATTTTTGGCCATTTTATATGAAAGTGTACTGTCTCTTTAAGAAATTTCACTTTTGAATTGTGGGCTGGAAATCGCAGTATAGCACTGTCAAGACACCCTAATAAGATTCCCAGGGTGATTTTAAATATGTATGGAGTTTATAATTGTAGTGGGCAATGGTATAAGGTTATTTTTGGCCATTTTATATGAAAGTGTACTGTCTCTTTAAGGAACGTAACTTTTGAATTGTGGGCTGGAAATCGCAGTATAGCACTGTCAAGACACCCTAAGAAGGTTCCCAGGGTGATTTTAAATATGTATTGGGTTTATAATTGTAGTGGGCAATGGTATAAGGTTATTTTTGGCCATTTTATATGAAAGTGCACTGTCTCTTTAAGAAACTTTACTTTTGAATTGGGGGCTGGAAATCGCAGTATAGCATTTTCAGGACATCCTGGGAAGGTTCCCAGGGTGATTTTAAATATGTATGGGGTTTATAATTGTAGTGGGCAATGGTATAAGGTTATTTTTGGCCATTTTATATGAAAGTGTACTGTCTCTTTAAGGAACGTAACTTTTGAATTGTGGGCTGGAAATCGCAGTATAGCACTGTCAAGACACCCTAAGAAGGTTCCCAGGGTGATTTTAAATATGTATTGGGTTTATAATTGTAGCTGTCAATGGTATAAGGTTATTTTGGCCATTTTATATGAAAGTGTACTGTCTCTTTAAGAAATTTCACTTTTGAATTGGGGGCTGGAAATCGCAGTATAGCACTGTCAAGACACCCTAACAAGGTTCCCAGGGTGATTTTAAATATGTATGGGGTTTATAATTTTAGTTGTCAATGGTATAAGGTTATTTTTGGCCATTTTTTATGAAAGTGTACTGTCTCTTTAAGAATCTTAACTTTTGAATTGGGGGCTGGAAATCGCAGTATAGCATTTTCAGGACACCCTGGGGAGGTTCCCAGGCTGATTTTAAATATGTATGGGGTTTATAATTGTAGTGGGCAATGGTATAAGTTTATTTTTGGCCATTTTATATGAAAAAGTGTACTGTCTCTTTAAGAACGTAACTTTTGATTTGGGGGCTGGAAATCGCAGTATAGCACTGTCAAGACATCCTAAGAAGGTTCCCAGGGTGATTTTAAATATGTATGGGGTTTATAATCGTAGTTGTCAATGGTATAAGGTTATTTTTGGCCATTTTATATGAAAGTGTACTGTCTCTTTAAGAAACTTTACTTTTGAATTGGGGGCTGGAAATCGCAGTATAGCATTTTCAGGACACCCTGGGAAGGTTCCCAGGGTGATTTTAAATATGTATGGGGTTTATAATTGTAGTGGGCAATGGTATAAGGTTATTTTTGGTCATTTTATATGAAAGTGTACTGTCTCTTTAAGAAATTTCACTTTTGAATTGTGGGCTGGAAATCGCAGTATAGCACTGTCAAGACACCCTAAGAAGGTTCCCAGGGTGATTTTAAATATGTATCGGGTTTATAATTGTAGTGGGCAATGGTATAAGGTTATTTTTGGCCATTTTATATGAAAGTGTACTGTCTCTTTAAGAAATTAAACTTTTGAATTGGGGGCTGGAAATCGCAGTATAGCACTGTCAAGACACCCTAAGAAGGTTCCCAGGGTGATTTTAAATATGTATGGGGTTTATAATTGTAGTGGGCAATGGTATAAGGTTATTTTTGGCCATTTTATATGAAAGTGTACTGTCTCTTTAAGAAATTTCACTTTTGAATTGTGGGCTGGAAATTGCAGTATAGCACTGTCAAGACACCCTAAGAAGGTTCCCAGGGTGATTTTAAATATGTATGGGGTTTATAATTGTAGTGGGCAATGGTATAAGGTTATTTTTGGCCATTTTATATGAAAGTGTACTGTCTCTTTAAGAAATTTCACTTTTGAATTGTGGGCTGGAAATCGCAGTATAGCATTTTCAGGACACCCTGGGGAGGTTCCCAGTGTGATTTTAAATATGTATGGGGTTTATAATTGTAGTGGGCAATGATATAAGGTTATTTTTGGCCATTTTATATGAAAGTGTACTGTCTCTTTAAGAAATTTCACTTTTGAATTGTGGGCTGGAAATCGCAGTATAGCACTGTCAAGACACCCTAAGAAGGTTCCCAGGGTGATTTTAAATATGTATGGGGTTTATAATTGTAGTGGGCAATGGTATAAGGTTATTTTTGGTCATTTTATATGAAAGTGTACTGTCTCTTTAAGAATGTAACTTTTGAATTGGGGGCTGGAAATCGCAGTATAGCACTGTCAAGACACCCTAAGAAGGTTCCCAGGGTGATTTTAAATATGTATGGGGTTTATATTTGTAGTGGGCAATAATATAAGGTTATTTTTGGCCATTTTATATGAAAGTGTACTGTCTCTTTAAGAAATTTCACTTTTGAATTGTGGGCTGGAAATCGCAGTATAGCACTGTCAAGACACCCTAATAAGGTTCCCAGGGTGATTTTTAATATGTATGGGGTTTATAATTTTAGTTGTCAATGGTATAAGGTTATTTTTGGCCATTTTATATGAAAGTGTACTGTCTCTTTAAGAAACTTTACTTTTGAATTGGGGGCTGGAATTCGCAGTATGGCATTTTCCCAGGGTGATTTTAAATATGTATGGGGTTTATAATTGTAGTTGTCAATGGTATAAGTTTATTTTTTGCCATTTTATATGAAAGTGTACTGTCTCTTTAAGAAACTTAACTTTTGAATTGGGGGCTGGAAATCGCAGCACAGCATTTTCAGGACTCCCTAAGAAGGTTCCCAGGGTGATTTTAAATATGTATGGGGTTTATAATTGTAGTGGGCAATGGTATAAGGTTATTTTTGGCCATTTTATATGAAAGTGTACTGTCTCTTTAAGAAATTTCACTTTTGAATTGGGGGCTGGAAATCGCAGTATAGCACTGTCAAGACACCCCAAGAAGGTTCCCAGGGTGATTTTAAATATGTATGGGGTTTATAATTGTAGTGGGCAATGGTATAAGGTTATTTTTGGCCATTTTATATGAAAGTGTACTGTCTCTTTAAGAAATTTCACTTTTGAATTGTGGGCTGGAAATCACAGTATAGCACTGTCAAGACACCCTAAGAGGGTTCCCAGGGTGATTTTAAATATGTATGGGGTTTATAATTGTAGTTGTCAATGGTATAAGGTTATTTTTTGCCATTTTATATGAAAGTGTACTGTCTCTTTAAGAATGTAACTTTTGAATTGGGGGCTGGAAATCTCAGTATAGCACTGTCAAGACACCCTAAGAAGTTTCCCAGGGTGATTTTAAATATGTATGGGGTTTATAATTGTAGTGGGCAATGGTATAAGGTTATTTTTGGCCATTTTATTTGAAAGTGTACTGTCTCTTTAAGAACGTAACTTTTGAATTGGGGGCTGGAAATCGCAGTATAGCATTTTTGGGACACCCTGCGGAGGTTCCCAGGGTGATTTTAAATATGTATGGGGTTTATAATTGTAGTGGGCAATGGTATAAGGTTATTTTTGGCCATTTTATATGAAAGGGTACTGTCTCTTTAAGAAACTTTACTTTTGAATTGGGGGCTGAAAATCGCAGTATAGCACTGTCAAGAAACCCTAAGAAGGTTCCCAGGGTGATTTTAAATATGTATGGGGTTTATAATTGTAGTGGGCAATGGTATAAGGTTATTTTTGGCCATTTTATATGAAAGTATACTGTCTCTTTAAGAACGTAACTTTTGAATTGGGGGCTGGAAATCGCAGTATAGCACTGTCAAGACACCCTGCGGAGGTTCCCAGGGTGATTTTAAATATGTATGGGGTTTATAATTGTAGTGGGCAATGGTATAAGGTTCTTTTTTGCCATTTTATATGAAAGTGTACTGTCTCTTTAAGAAACTTTACTTTTGAATTGGGGGCTGGAATTTGCAGTATGGCATTTTCCCAGGGTGATTTTAAATATGTATGGGGTTTATAATTGTAGTTGTCAATGGTATAAGTTTATTTTTTGCCATTTTATATGAAAGTGTACTGTCTCTTTAAGAAACTTAACTTTTGAATTGGGGGCTGGAAATCGCAGCACAGCATTTTCAGGACTCCCTAAGAAGGTTCCCAGGGTGATTTTAAATATGTATGGGGTTTATAATTGTAGTGGGCAATGGTATAAGGTTATTTTTGGCCATTTTATATGAAAGTGTACTGTCTCTTTAAGAAATTTCACTTTTGAATTGGGGGCTGGAAATCGCAGTATAGCACTGTCAAGACACCCCAAGAAGGTTCCCAGGGTGATTTTAAATATGTATGGGGTTTATAATTGTAGTGGGCAATGGTATAAGGTTATTTTTGGCCATTTTATATGAAAGTGTACTGTCTCTTTAAGAAATTTCACTTTTGAATTGTGGGCTGGAAATCACAGTATAGCACTGTCAAGACACCCTAAGAAGGTTCCCAGGGTGATTTTAAATATGTATGGGGTTTATAATTGTAGTTGTCAATGGTATAAGGTTATTTTTTGCCATTTTATATGAAAGTGTACTGTCTCTTTAAGAATGTAACTTTTGAATTGGGGGCTGGAAATCTCAGTATAGCACTGTCAAGACACCCTAAGAAGTTTCCCAGGGTGATTTTAAATATGTATGGGGTTTATAATTGTAGTGGGCAATGGTATAAGGTTATTTTTGGCCATTTTATTTGAAAGTGTACTGTCTCTTTAAGAACGTAACTTTTGAATTGGGGGCTGGAAATCGCAGTATAGCATTTTTGGGACACCCTGCGGAGGTTCCCAGGGTGATTTTAAATATGTATGGGGTTTATAATTGTAGTGGGCAATGGTATAAGGTTATTTTTGGCCATTTTATATGAAAGGGTACTGTCTCTTTAAGAAACTTTACTTTTGAATTGGGGGCTGAAAATCGCAGTATAGCACTGTCAAGAAACCCTAAGAAGGTTCCCAGGGTGATTTTAAATATGTATGGGGTTTATAATTGTAGTGGGCAATGGTATAAGGTTATTTTTGGCCATTTTATATGAAAGTATACTGTCTCTTTAAGAACGTAACTTTTGAATTGGGGGCTGGAAATCGCAGTATAGCACTGTCAAGACACCCTGCGGAGGTTCCCAGGGTGATTTTAAATATGTATGGGGTTTATAATTGTAGTGGGCAATGGTATAAGGTTCTTTTTTGCCATTTTATATGAAAGTGTACTGTCTCTTTAAGAAACTTTACTTTTGAATTGGGGGCTGGAATTCGCAGTATGGCATTTTCCCAGGGTGATTTTAAATATGTATGGGGTTTATAATTGTAGTGGGCAATGGTATAAGGTTATTTTTGGACATTTTATATGAAAGTGTACTGTCTCTTTAAGAAACGTAACTTTTGAATTGGGGGCTGGAAATCGCAGTATAGCACTGTCAAGAAACCCTAAGAAGGTTCCCAGGGTGATTTTAAATATGTATCGGGTTTATAATTGTAGTGGGAAATGGTATAAGGTTATTTTTGGCCATTTTATATGAAAGGGTACTGTCTCTTTAAGAAACTTTACATTTGAATTGGGGGCTGGAAATCGCAGTATAGCACTGTCAAGACATCCTAAGAAGGTTCCCAGGGTGATTTTAAATATGTATGGGGTTTATAATTGTAGTGGGCAATGGTATAAGGTTATTCTTGGCCATTTTATATGAAAGTGTACTGTCTCTTTAAGAAATTTCACTTTTGAATTGTGGGCTGGAAATCGCAGTATAGCACTGTCAAGACACCCTAAGAAGGTTCCCAGGGTGATTTTAAATATGTATGGGGTTTATAATTGTAGTGGGCAATGGTATAAGGTTCTTTTTTGCCATTTTATATGAAAGTGTACTGTCTCTTTAAGAAACTTTACTTTTGAATTGGGGGCTGGAAATCGCAGTATGGCATTTTCCCAGGCTGATTTTAAATATGTATGGGGTTTATAATTGTAGTGGGCAATGGTATAAGGTTATTTTTGGCCATTTTATATGAAAGTGTACTGTCTCTTTAAGAAATTAAACTTTTGAATTGGGGGCTGGAAATCGCAGTATAGCACTGTCAAGAAACCCTAAGAAGGTTCCCAGGGTGATTTTAAATATGTATGGGGTTTATAATTGTAGTGGGCAATGGTATAAGGTTATTTTTGGCCATTTTATATGAAAGTGTACTGTCTCTTTAAGAAACGTAACTTTTGAATTGGCGGCTGGAAATCGCAGTATAGCACTGTCAAGAAACCCTAAGAAGGTTCCCAGGGTGATTTTAAATATGTATGGGGTTTATAATTGTAGTGGGCAATGGTATAAGGTTATTTTTGGCTATTTTATATGAAAGTGTACTGTCTCTTTAAGAAATTTCACTTTTGAATTGTGGGCTGGAAATCGCAGTATAGCATTTTCAGGACACCCTGGGGAGGTTCCCAGTGTGATTTTAAATATGTATGGGGTTTATAATTGTAGTGGGCAATGATATAAGGTTATTTTTGGCCATTTTATATGAAAGTGTACTGTCTCTTTAAGAAATTTCACTTTTGAATTGTGGGCTGGAAATCGCAGTATAGCACTGTCAAGACACCCTAAGAAGGTTCCCAGGGTGATTTTAAATATGTATGGGGTTTATAATTGTAGTGGGCAATGGTATAAGGTTATTTTTGGTCATTTTATATGAAAGTGTACTGTCTCTTTAAGAATGTAACTTTTGAATTGGGGGCTGGAAATCGCAGTATAGCACTGTCAAGACACCCTAAGAAGGTTCCCAGGGTGATTTTAAATATGTATGGGGTTTATATTTGTAGTGGGCAATAATATAAGGTTATTTTTGGCCATTTTATATGAAAGTGTACTGTCTCTTTAAGAAATTTCACTTTTGAATTGTGGGCTGGAAATCGTAGTATAGCACTGTCAAGACACCCTAATAAGGTTCCCAGGGTGATTTTTAATATGTATGGGGTTTATAATTTTAGTTGTCAATGGTATAAGGTTATTTTTGGCCATTTTATATGAAAGTGTACTGTCTCTTTAAGAAACTTTACTTTTGAATTGGGGGCTGGAATTCGCAGTATGGCATTTTCCCAGGGTGATTTTAAATATGTATGGGGTTTATAATTGTAGTTGTCAATGGTATAAGTTTATTTTTTGCCATTTTATATGAAAGTGTACTGTCTCTTTAAGAAACTTAACTTTTGAATTGGGGGCTGGAAATCGCAGCACAGCATTTTCAGGACTCCCTAAGAAGGTTCCCAGGGTGATTTTAAATATGTATGGGGTTTATAATTGTAGTGGGCAATGGTATAAGGTTATTTTTGGCCATTTTATATGAAAGTGTACTGTCTCTTTAAGAAATTTCACTTTTGAATTGGGGGCTGGAAATCGCAGTATAGCACTGTCAAGACACCCCAAGAAGGTTCCCAGGGTGATTTTAAATATGTATGGGGTTTATAATTGTAGTGGGCAATGGTATAAGGTTATTTTTGGCCATTTTATATGAAAGTGTACTGTCTCTTTAAGAAATTTCACTTTTGAATTGTGGGCTGGAAATCACAGTATAGCACTGTCAAGACACCCTAAGAAGGTTCCCAGGGTGATTTTAAATATGTATGGGGTTTATAATTGTAGTTGTCAATGGTATAAGGTTATTTTTTGCCATTTTATATGAAAGTGTACTGTCTCTTTAAGAATGTAACTTTTGAATTGGGGGCTGGAAATCGCAGTATAGCACTGTCAAGACACCCTAAGAAGTTTCCCAGGGTGATTTTAAATATGTATGGGGTTTATAATTGTAGTGGCAATGGTATAAGGTTATTTTTGGCCATTTTATTTGAAAGTGTACTGTCTCTTTAAGAACGTAACTTTTGAATTGGGGGCTGGAAATCGCAGTATAGCATTTTTGGGACACCCTGCGGAGGTTCCCAGGGTGATTTTAAATATGTATGGGGTTTATAATTGTAGTGGGCAATGGTATAAGGTTATTTTTGGCCATTTTATATGAAAGGGTACTGTCTCTTTAAGAAACTTTACTTTTGAATTGGGGGCTGAAAATCGCAGTATAGCACTGTCAAGAAACCCTAAGAAGGTTCCCAGGGTGATTTTAAATATGTATGGGGTTTATAATTGTAGTGGGCAATGGTATAAGGTTATTTTTGGCCATTTTATATGAAAGTATACTGTCTCTTTAAGAACGTAACTTTTGAATTGGGGGCTGGAAATCGCAGTATAGCACTGTCAAGACACCCTGCGGAGGTTCCCAGGGTGATTTTAAATATGTATGGGGTTTATAATTGTAGTGGGCAATGGTATAAGGTTCTTTTTTGCCATTTTATATGAAAGTGTACTGTCTCTTTAAGAAACTTTACTTTTGAATTGGGGGCTGGAATTCGCAGTATGGCATTTTCCCAGGGTGATTTTAAATATGTATGGGGTTTATAATTGTAGTGGGCAATGGTATAAGGTTATTTTTGGACATTTTATATGAAAGTGTACTGTCTCTTTAAGAAACGTAACTTTTGAATTGGGGGCTGGAAATCGCAGTATAGCACTGTCAAGAAACCCTAAGAAGGTTCCCAGGGTGATTTTAAATATGTATCGGGTTTATAATTGTAGTGGGAAATGGTATAAGGTTATTTTTGGCCATTTTATATGAAAGGGTACTGTCTCTTTAAGAAACTTTACATTTGAATTGGGGGCTGGAAATCGCAGTATAGCACTGTCAAGACATCCTAAGAAGGTTCCCAGGGTGATTTTAAATATGTATGGGGTTTATAATTGTAGTGGGCAATGGTATAAGGTTATTCTTGGCCATTTTATATGAAAGTGTACTGTCTCTTTAAGAAATTTCACTTTTGAATTGTGGGCTGGAAATCGCAGTATAGCACTGTCAAGACACCCTAAGAAGGTTCCCAGGGTGATTTTAAATATGTATGGGGTTTATAATTGTAGTGGGCAATGGTATAAGGTTCTTTTTTGCCATTTTATATGAAAGTGTACTGTCTCTTTAAGAAACTTTACTTTTGAATTGGGGGCTGGAAATCGCAGTATGGCATTTTCCCAGGCTGATTTTAAATATGTATGGGGTTTATAATTGTAGTGGGCAATGGTATAAGGTTATTTTTGGCCATTTTATATGAAAGTGTACTGTCTCTTTAAGAAATTAAACTTTTGAATTGGGGGCTGGAAATCGCAGTATAGCACTGTCAAGAAACCCTAAGAAGGTTCCCAGGGTGATTTTAAATATGTATGGGGTTTATAATTGTAGTGGGCAATGGTATAAGGTTATTTTTGGCCATTTTATATGAAAGTGTACTGTCTCTTTAAGAAACGTAACTTTTGAATTGGGGGCTGGAAATCGCAGTATAGCACTGTCAAGAAACCCTAAGAAGGTTCCCAGGGTGATTTTAAATATGTATCGGGTTTATAATTGTAGTGGGAAATGGTATAAGGTTATTTTTGGCCATTTTATATGAAAGTGTAGTGTCTCTTTAAGAAACTTTACTTTTGAATTGGGGGCTGGAATTCGCAGTATGGCATTTTCCCAGGGTGATTTTAAATATGTATGGGGTTTATAATTGTAGTGGGCAATGGTATAAGGTTATTTTTGGACATTTTATATGAAAGTGTACTGTCTCTTTAAGAAACGTAACTTTTGAATTGGGGGCTGGAAATCGCAGTATAGCACTGTCAAGAAACCCTAAGAAGGTTCCCAGGGTGATTTTAAATATGTATCGGGTTTATAATTGTAGTGGGAAATGGTATAAGGTTATTTTTGGCCATTTTATATGAAAGGGTACTGTCTCTTTAAGAAACTTTACATTTGAATTGGGGGCTGGAAATCGCAGTATAGCACTGTCAAGACATCCTAAGAAGGTTCCCAGGGTGATTTTAAATATGTATGGGGTTTATAATTGTAGTGGGCAATGGTATAAGGTTATTTTTGGACATTTTATATGAAAGTGTACTGTCTCTTTAAGAAACTTAACTTTTGAATTGGGGGCTGGAAATCGCAGTATAGCATTTTCAGGACACCATGGGGAGGTTCCCAGGGTGATTTTAAATATGTATGGGGTTTATAATTGTAGTGGGCAATGGTATAAGGTTATTTTTGGCCATTTTATATGAAAGTGTACTGTCTCTTTAAGAACGTAACTTTTGAATTGGGGGCTGGAAATCGCAGTATAGCATTTTTAGGACACCCTGCGGAGGTTCCCAGGGTGATTTTAAATATGTATGGGGTTTATAATTGTAGTGGGCAATGGTATAAGGTTATTTTTGGCCATTTTATTTGAAAGTGTACTGTCTCTTTAAGAACGTAATTTTTGAATTGGGGGCTGGAAATCGCAGTATAGCATTTTTGGGACACCCTGCGGAGGTTCCCAGGGTGATTTTAAATATGTATGGGGTTTATAATTGTAGTGGGCAATGGTATAAGGTTATTTTTGGCCATTTTATATGAAAGGGTACTGTCTCTTTAAGAAACTTTACTTTTGAATTGGGGGCTGAAAATCGCAGTATAGCACTGTCAAGAAACCCTAAGAAGGTTCCCAGGGTGATTTTAAATATGTATGGGGTTTATAATTGTAGTGGGCAATGGTATAAGGTTATTTTTGGCCATTTTATATGAAAGTATACTGTCTCTTTAAGAACGTAACTTTTGAATTGGGGGCTGGAAATCGCAGTATAGCACTGTCAAGACACCCTGCGGAGGTTCCCAGGGTGATTTTAAATATGTATGGGGTTTATAATTGTAGTGGGCAATGGTATAAGGTTATTTTTGGCCATTTTATATGAAAGTGTACTGTCTCTTTAAGAAATTTCACTTTTGAATTGTGGGCTGGAAATCGCAGTATAGCACTGTCAAGACACCCTAAGAAGGTTCCCAGGGTGATTTTAAATATGTATGGGGTTTATAATTGTAGTGGGCAATGGTATAAGGTTATTTTTGGCCATTTTATATGAAAGTGTACTGTCTCTTTAAGAACGTAACTTTTGAATTGGGGGCTGGAAATCACAGTATAGCACTGTCAAGACACCCTAAGAAGGTTCCCAGGGTGATTTTAAATATGTATGGGGTTTATAATTGTAGTGGGCAATGGTATAAGGTTATTTTTGGCCATTTTATATGAAAGGGTACTGTCTCTTTAAGAAACTTTACTTTTGAATTGGGGGCTGGAAATCGCAGTATAGCACTGTCAAGACATCCTAAGAAGGTTCCCAGGGTGATTTTAAATATGTATGGGATTTATAATTGTAGTGGGCAATAATATAAGGTTATTTTTGGCCATTTTATATGAAAGTGTACTGTCTCTTTAAGAACGTAACTTTTGAATTGGGGGCTGGAAATCGCAGTATAGCATTTTTAGGACACCCTGCGGAGGTTCCCAGGGTGATTTTAAATATATATGGGGTTTATAATTGTAGTGGGCAATGGTATAAGGTTATTTTTGGCAGTTTTATATGAAAGTGTACTGTCTCTTTAAGAAATTTCACTTTTGAATTGGGGGCTGGAAATCGCAGTATAGCACTGTCAAGACACCCTAAGAAGGTTCCCAGGGTGATTTTAAATATGTATGGGGTTTATAATTGTAGTTGTCAATGGTATAAGGTTATTTTTGGCCATTTTATATGAAAGTGTACTGTCTCTTTAAGAAATTTCACTTTTGAATTGGGGGCTGGAAATCGCAGTATAGCATTTTCAGGACACCCTGGGGAGGTTCCCAGGGTGATTTTAAATATGTATGGGGTTTATAATTGTAGTGGGCAATGGTATAAGGTTATTTTTGGCCATTTTATATGAAAGTGTACTGTCTCTTTAAGAAATTTCACTTTTGAATTGGGGGCTGGAAATCGCAGTATAGCACTGTCAAGAAACCCTAAGAAGGTTCCCAGGGTGATTTTAAATATGTATGGGGTTTATAATTGTAGTGGGCAATGGTATAAGGTTATTTTTGGCCATTTTATATGAAAGTGTACTGTCTCTTTAAGAAACTTTACTTTTGAATTGTGGGCTGGAAATCGCAGTATAGCACTGTCAAGACAACCTAAGAAGGTTCCCAGGGTGATTTTAAATATGTATCGGGTTTATAATTGTAGTGGGAAATGGTATAAGGTTATTTTTGGCCATTTTATATGAAAGTGTACTGTCTCTTTAAGAAACTTTACTTTTGAATTGGGGGCTGGAATTCGCAGTATGGCATTTTCCCAGGGTGATTTTAAATATGTATGGGGTTTATAATTGTAGTGGGCAATGGTATAAGGTTATTTTTGGACATTTTATATGAAAGTGTACTGTCTCTTTAAGAAACGTAACTTTTGAATTGGGGGCTGGAAATCGCAGTATAGCACTGTCAAGAAACCCTAAGAAGGTTCCCAGGGTGATTTTAAATATGTATCGGGTTTATAATTGTAGTGGGAAATGGTATAAGGTTATTTTTGACCATTTTATATGAAAGGGTACTGTCTCTTTAAGAAACTTTACATTTGAATTGGGGGCTGGAAATCGCAGTATAGCACTGTCAAGACATCCTAAGAAGGTTCCCAGGGTGATTTTAAATATGTATGGGGTTTATAATTGTAGTGGGCAATGGTATAAGGTTATTTTTGGACATTTTATATGAAAGTGTACTGTCTCTTTAAGAAACTTAACTTTTGAATTGGGGGCTGGAAATCGCAGTATAGCATTTTCAGGACACCCTGGGGAGGTTCCCAGGGTGATTTTAAATATGTATGGGGTTTATAATTGTAGTGGGCAATCGTATAAGGTTATTTTTGGCCATTTTATATGAAAGTGTACTGTCTCTTTAAGAACGTAACTTTTGAATTGGGGGCTGGAAATCGCAGTATAGCATTTTTAGGACACCCTGCGGAGGTTCCCAGGGTGATTTTAAATATGTATGGGGTTTATAATTGTAGTGGGCAATGGTATAAGGTTATTTTTGGCCATTTTATATGAAAGTGTACTGTCTCTTTAAGAAATTTCACTTTTGAATTGTGGGCTGGAAATCGCAGTATAGCACTGTCAAGACACCCTAAGAAGGTTCCCAGGGTGATTTTAAATATGTATGGGGTTTATAATTGTAGTGGGCAATGGTATAAGGTTATTTTTGGCCATTTTATATGAAAGTGTACTGTCTCTTTAAGAACGTAACTTTTGAATTGGGGGCTGGAAATCACAGTATAGCACTGTCAAGACACCCTAAGAAGGTTCCCAGGGTGATTTTAAATATGTATGGGGTTTATAATTGTAGTGGGCAATGGTATAAGGTTATTTTTGGCCATTTTATTTGAAAGTGTACTGTCTCTTTAAGAACGTAATTTTTGAATTGGGGGCTGGAAATCGCAGTATAGCATTTTTGGGACACCCTGCGGAGGTTCCCAGGGTGATTTTAAATATGTATGGGGTTTATAATTGTAGTGGGCAATGGTATAAGGTTATTTTTGGCCATTTTATATGAAAGGGTACTGTCTCTTTAAGAAACTTTACTTTTGAATTGGGGGCTGAAAATCGCAGTATAGCACTGTCAAGAAACCCTAAGAAAGTTCCCAGGGTGATTTTAAATATGTATGGGGTTTATAATTGTAGTGGGCAATGGTATAAGGTTATTTTTGGCCATTTTATATGAAAGTATACTGTCTCTTTAAGAACGTAACTTTTGAATTGGGGGCTGGAAATCGCAGTATAGCACTGTCAAGACACCCTGCGGAGGTTCCCAGGGTGATTTTAAATATGTATGGGGTTTATAATTGTAGTGGGCAATGGTATAAGGTTATTTTTGGCCATTTTATATGAAAGTGTACTGTCTCTTTAAGAAATTTCACTTTTGAATTGTGGGCTGGAAATCGCAGTATAGCACTGTCAAGACACCCTAAGAAGGTTCCCAGGGTGATTTTAAATATGTATGGGGTTTATAATTGTAGTGGGCAATGGTATAAGGTTATTTTTGGCCATTTTATATGAAAGTGTACTGTCTCTTTAAGAACGTAACTTTTGAATTGGGGGCTGGAAATCACAGTATAGCACTGTCAAGACACCCTAAGAAGGTTCCCAGGGTGATTTTAAATATGTATGGGGTTTATAATTGTAGTGGGCAATGGTATAAGGTTATTTTTGGCCATTTTATATGAAAGGGTACTGTCTCTTTAAGAAACTTTACTTTTGAATTGGGGGCTGGAAATCGCAGTATAGCACTGTCAAGACATCCTAAGAAGGTTCCCAGGGTGATTTTAAATATGTATGGGATTTATAATTGTAGTGGGCAATAATATAAGGTTATTTTTGGCCATTTTATATGAAAGTGTACTGTCTCTTTAAGAACGTAACTTTTGAATTGGGGGCTGGAAATCGCAGTATAGCATTTTTAGGACACCCTGCGGAGGTTCCCAGGGTGATTTTAAATATATATGGGGTTTATAATTGTAGTGGGCAATGGTATAAGGTTATTTTTGGCAGTTTTATATGAAAGTGTACTGTCTCTTTAAGAAATTTCACTTTTGAATTGGGGGCTGGAAATCGCAGTATAGCACTGTCAAGACACCCTAAGAAGGTTCCCAGGGTGATTTTAAATATGTATGGGGTTTATAATTGTAGTTGTCAATGGTATAAGGTTATTTTTGGCCATTTTATATGAAAGTGTACTGTCTCTTTAAGAAATTTCACTTTTGAATTGGGGGCTGGAAATCGCAGTATAGCATTTTCAGGACACCCTGGGGAGGTTCCCAGGGTGATTTTAAATATGTATGGGGTTTATAATTGTAGTGGGCAATGGTATAAGGTTATTTTTGGCCATTTTATATGAAAGTGT
This sequence comes from Phyllobates terribilis, assembly GCF_046119375.1. Taxonomy (NCBI): domain Eukaryota; kingdom Metazoa; phylum Chordata; class Amphibia; order Anura; family Dendrobatidae; genus Phyllobates; species Phyllobates terribilis. The sequence continues at coordinate 2,923,138 of NW_027362913.1, forward strand.
ACTGTCTCTTTAAGAAATTTCACTTTTGAATTGGGGGCTGGAAATCGCAGTATAGCACTGTCAAGAAACCCTAAGAAGGTTCCCAAGGTGATTTTAAATATGTATGGGGTTTATAATTGTAGTGGGCAATGGTATAAGGTTATTTTTGGCCATTTTATATGAAAGTGTACTGTCTCTTTAAGAAACTTTACTTTTGAATTGTGGGCTGGAAATCGCAGTATAGCACTGTCAAGACACCCTAAGAAGGTTCCCAGGGTGATTTTAAATATGTATGGGGTTTATAATTTTAGTTGTCAATGGTATAAGGTTATTTTTGGCCATTTTATATGAAAGTGTACTGTCTCTTTAAGAAACTTTACTTTTGAATTGGGGGCTGGAAATCGCAGTATAGCATTTACAGGACACCCTGGGAAGGTTCCCAGGGTGATTTTAAATATGTATGGGGTTTATAATTGTAGTTGTCAATGGTATAAGGTTATTTTTTGCCATTTTATATGAAAGTGTACTGTCTCTTTAAGAAATTAAACTTTTGAATTGGGGGCTGGAAATCGCAGTATAGCACTGTCAAGAAACCCTAAAAAGGTTCCCAGGGTGATTTTAAATATGTATGGGGTTTATAATTGTAGTGGGCAATGGTATAAGGTTATTTTTGGCCATTTTATATGAAAGTGTACTGTCTCTTTAAGAACATAACTTTTGAATTGGGGGCTGGAAATCTCAGTATAGCACTGTCAAGACACCCTAAGAAGGTTCCCAGGGTGATTTTAAATATGTATGGGGTTTATAATTGTAGTGGGCAATGGTATAAGGTTATTTTTGGCCATTTTATATGAAAGGGTACTGTCTCTTTAAGAAACTTTACTTTTGAATTGGGGGCTGAAAATCGCAGTATAGCACTGTCAAGAAACCCTAAGAAGGTTCCTAGGGTGATTTTAAATATGTATGGGGTTTATAATTGTAGTGGGCAATGGTATAAGGTTATTTTTGGCCATTTTATATGAAAGTGTACTGTCTCTTTAAGAAACTTTACTTTTGAATTGGGGGCTGGAAATCGCAGTATGGCATTTTCCCAGGCTGATTTTAAATATGTATGGGGTTTATAATTGTAGTGGGCAATGGTATAAGGTTATTTTTGGCCATTTTATATGAAAGTGTACTGTCTCTTTAAGAAATTTCACTTTTGAATTGTGGGCTGGAAATCGCAGTATAGCATTTTCAGGACACCCTGGGGAGGTTCCCAGTGTGATTTTAAATATGTATGGGGTTTATAATTGTAGTGGGCAATGATATAAGGTTATTTTTGGCCATTTTATATGAAAGTGTACTGTCTCTTTAAGAAATTTCACTTTTGAATTGTGGGCTGGAAATCGCAGTATAGCACTGTCAAGACACCCTAATAAGGTTCCCAGGGTGATTTTTAATATGTATGGGGTTTATAATTTTAGTTGTCAATGGTATAAGGTTATTTTTGGCCATTTTATATGAAAGTGTACTGTCTCTTTAAGAAACTTTACTTTTGAATTGGGGGCTGGAATTCGCAGTATGGCATTTTCCCAGGGTGATTTTAAATATGTATGGGGTTTATAATTGTAGTTGTCAATGGTATAAGTTTATTTTTGGCCATTTTATATGAAAGTGTACTGTCTCTTTAAGAAATTTCACTTTTGAATTGGGGGCTGGAAATCGCAGTATAGCACTGTCAAGACACCCCAAGAAGGTTCCCAGGGTGATTTTAAATATGTATGGGGTTTATAATTGCAGTGGGCAATGGTATAAGGTTATTCTTGGCCATTTTATATGAAAGTGTACTGTCTCTTTAAGAAATTTCACTTTTGAATTGTGGGCTGGAAATCGCAGTATAGCACTGTCAAGACACCCTAAGAAGGTTCCCAGGGTGATTTTAAATATTTATGGGGTTTATAATTGTAGTTGTCAATGGTATAAGGTTATTTTTTGCCATTTTATATGAAAGTGTACTGTCTCTTTAAGAATGTAACTTTTGAATTGGGGGCTGGAAATCGCAGTATAGCACTGTCAAGACACCCTAAGAAGTTTCCCAGGGTGATTTTAAATATGTATGGGGTTTATAATTGTAGTGGGCAATGGTATAAGGTTATTTTTGGCCATTTTATTTGAAAGTGTACTGTCTCTTTAAGAACGTAACTTTTGAATTGGGGGCTGGAAATTGCAGTATAGCATTTTTGGGACACCCTGCGGAGGTTCCCAGGGTGATTTTAAATATGTATGGGGTTTATAATTGTAGTGGGCAATGGTATAAGGTTATTTTTGGCCATTTTATATGAAAGGGTACTGTCTCTTTAAGAAACTTTACTTTTGAATTGGGGGCTGAAAATCGCAGTATAGCACTGTCAAGAAACCCTAAGAAGGTTCCCAGGGTGATTTTAAATATGTATGGGGTTTATAATTGTAGTGGGCAATGGTATAAGGTTATGTTTGGCCATTTTATATGAAAGTATACTGTCTCTTTAAGAACGTAACTTTTGAATTGGGGGCTGGAAATCGCAGTATAGCACTGTCAAGACACCCTGCGGAGGTTCCCAGGGTGATTTTAAATATGTATGGGGTTTATAATTGTAGTGTGCAATGGTATAAGGTTATTCTTGGCCATTTTATATGAAAGTGTACTGTCTCTTTAAGAAATTTCACTTTTGAATTGTGGGCTGGAAATCGCAGTATAGCACTGTCAAGACACCCTAAGAAGGTTCCCAGGGTGATTTTAAATATGTATGGGGTTTATAATTGTAGTGGGCAATGGTATAAGGTTCTTTTTTGCCATTTTATATGAAAGTGTACTGTCTCTTTAAGAAACTTTACTTTTGAATTGGGGGCTGGAAATCGCAGTATGGCATTTTCCCAGGCTGATTTTAAATATGTATGGGGTTTATAATTGTAGTGGGCAATGGTATAAGGTTATTTTTGGCCATTTTATATGAAAGTGTACTGTCTCTTTAAGAAATTAAACTTTTGAATTGGGGGCTGGAAATCGCAGTATAGCACTGTCAAGAAACCCTAAGAAGGTTCCCAGGGTGATTTTAAATATGTATGGGGTTTATAATTGTAGTGGGCAATGGTATAAGGTTATTTTTGGCCATTTTATATGAAAGTGTACTGTCTCTTTAAGAAACGTAACTTTTGAATTGGGGGCTGGAAATTGCAGTATAGCACTGTCAAGAAACCCTAAGAAGGTTCCCAGGGTGATTTTAAATATGTATCGGGTTTATAATTGTAGTGGGAAATGGTATAAGGTTATTTTTGGCCATTTTATATGAAAGTGTACTGTCTCTTTAAGAAACTTTACTTTTGAATTGGGGGCTGGAATTCGCAGTATGGCATTTTCCCAGGGTGATTTTAAATATGTATGGGGTTTATAATTGTAGTGGGAAATGGTATAAGGTTATTTTTGGCCATTTTATATGAAAGGGTACTGTCTCTTTAAGAAACTTTACATTTGAATTGGGGGCTGGAAATCGCAGTATAGCACTGTCAAGACATCCTAAGAAGGTTCCCAGGGTGATTTTAAATATGTATGGGGTTTATAATTGTAGTGGGCAATGGTATAAGGTTATTTTTGGACATTTTATATGAAAGTGTACTGTCTCTTTAAGAAACGTAACTTTTGAATTGGGGGCTGGAAATCGCAGTATAGCACTGTCAAGAAACCCTAAGAAGGTTCCCAGGGTGATTTTAAATATGTATCGGGTTTATAATTGTAGTGGGAAATGGTATAAGGTTATTTTTGGCCATTTTATATGAAAGGGTACTGTCTCTTTAAGAAACTTTACATTTGAATTGGGGGCTGGAAATCGCAGTATAGCACTGTCAAGACATCCTAAGAAGGTTCCCAGGGTGATTTTAAATATGTATGGGGTTTATAATTGTAGTGGGCAATGGTATAAGGTTATTTTTGGACATTTTATATGAAAGTGTACTGTCTCTTTAAGAACGTAACTTTTGAATTGGGGGCTGGAAATCGCAGTATAGCATTTTTAGGACACCCTGCGGAGGTTCCCAGGGTGATTTTAAATATGTATGGGGTTTATAATTGTAGTGGGCAATGGTATAAGGTTATTTTTGGCCATTTTATATGAAAGTGTACTGTCTCTTTAAGAAATTTCACTTTTGAATTGTGGGCTGGAAATCGCAGTATAGCACTGTCAAGACACCCTAAGAAGGTTCCCAGGGTGATTTTAAATATGTATGGGGTTTATAATTGTAGTGGGCAATGGTATAAGGTTATTTTTGGCCATTTTATATGAAAGTGTACTGTCTCTTTAAGAACGTAACTTTTGAATTGGGGGCTGGAAATCACAGTATAGCACTGTCAAGACACCCTAAGAAGGTTCCCAGGGTGATTTTAAATATGTATGGGGTTTATAATTGTAGTTGTCAATGGTATAAGCTTATTTTTGGCCATTTTATATGAAGGTGTACTGTCTCTTTAAGAAATTTCACTTTTGAATTGGGGGCTGGAAATCGCAGTATAGCATTTTCAGGACACCCTGGGGAGGTTCCCAGGGTGATTTTAAATATGTATGGGGTTTATAATTGTAGTGGGCAATGGTATAAGGTTATTTTTGGCCATTTTATATGAAAGTGTACTGTCTCTTTAAGAAATTTCACTTTTGAATTGGGGGCTGGAAATCGCAGTATAGCACTGTCAAGAAACCCTAAGAAGGTTCCCAGGGTGATTTTAAATATGTATGGGGTTTATAATTGTAGTGGGCAATGGTATAAGGTTATTTTTGGCCATTTTATATGAAAGTGTACTGTCTCTTTAAGAAACTTTACTTTTGAATTGTGGGCTGGAAATCGCAGTATAGCACTGTCAAGACATCCTAAGAAGGTTCCCAGGGTGATTTTAAATATGTATGGGGTTTATAATTGTAGTGGGCAATGATATAAGGTTATTTTTGGCCATTTTATATGAAAGTGTACTGTCTCTTTAAGAAATTTCACTTTTGAATTGTGGGCTGGAAATCGCAGTATAGCACTGTCAAGACACCCTAAGAAGGTTCCCAGGGTGATTTTAAATATGTATGGGGTTTATAATTTTAGTTGTCAATGGTATAAGGTTATTTTTGGCCATTTTATATGAAAGTGTACTGTCTCTTTAAGAAATTTCACTTTTGAATTGTGGGCTGGAAATCGCAGTATAGCACTGTCAAGACACCCTAAGAAGGTTCCCAGGGTGATTTTAAATATGTATGGGGTTTATAATTGTAGTGGGCAATGGTATAAGGTTATTTTTGGCCATTTTATATGAAAGTGTACTGTCTCTTTAGGAAACTTTACTTTTGAATTGGGGGCTGGAAATCGCAGTATAGCATTTACAGGACACCCTGGGAAGGTTCCCAGGGTGATTTTAAATATGTATGGGGTTTATAATTGTAGTTGTCAATGGTATAAGGTTATTTTTTGCCATTTTATATGAAAGTGTACTGTCTCTTTAAGAACATAACTTTTGAATTGGGGGCTGGAAATCTCAGTATAGCACTGTCAAGACACCCTAAGAAGGTTCCCAGGGTGATTTTAAATATGTATGGGGTTTATAATTGTAGTGGGCAATGGTATAAGGTTATTTTTGGCCATTTTATATGAAAGGGTACTGTCTCTTTAAGAAACTTTACTTTTGAATTGGGGGCTGAAAATCGCAGTATAGCACTGTCAAGAAACCCTAAGAAGGTTCCCAGGGTGATTTTAAATATGTATGGGGTTTATAATTGTAGTGGGCAATGGTATAAGGTTATTTTTGGCCATTTTATATGAAAGTGTACTGTCTCTTTAAGAAATTTCACTTTTGAATTGTGGGCTGGAAATCGCAGTATAGCACTGTCAAGACACCCTAAGAAGGTTCCCAGGGTGATTTAAAATATGTATGGGGTTTATAATTGTAGTGGGCAATGGTATAAGGTTCTTTTTTGCCATTTTATATGAAAGTGTACTGTCTCTTTAAGAAACTTTACTTTTGAATTGGGGGCTGGAAATCGCAGTATGGCATTTTCCCAGGCTGATTTTAAATATGTATGGGGTTTATAATTGTAGTGGGCAATGGTATAAGGTTATTTTTGGCCATTTTATATGAAAGTGTACTGTCTCTTTAAGAAATGAAACTTTTGAATTGGGGGCTGGAAATCGCAGTATAGCACTGTCAAGAAAACCTAAGAAGGTTCCCAGGGTGATTTTAAATATGTATGGGGTTTATAATTGTAGTGGGCAATGGTATAAGGTTATTTTTGGCCATTTTATATGAAAGTGTACTGTCTCTTTAAGAAACGTAACTTTTGAGTTGGGGGCTGGAAATCGCAGTATAGCACTGTTAAGAAACCCTAAGAAGGTTCCCAGGGTGATTTTAAATATGTATCGGGTTTATAATTGTAGTGGGAAATGGTATAAGGTTATTTTTGGCCATTTTATATGAAAGTGTACTGTCTCTTTAAGAAACTTTACTTTTGAATTGGGGGCTGGAATTCGCAGTATGGCATTTTCCCAGGGTGATTTTAAATATGTATGGGGTTTATAATTGTAGTGGGAAATGGTATAAGGTTATTTTTGGCCATTTTATATGAAAGTGTACTGTCTCTTTAAGAAACGTAACTTTTGAATTGGGGGCTGGAAATCGCAGTATAGCACTGTCAAGAAACCCTAAGAAGGTTCCCAGGGTGATTTTAAATATGTATCGGGTTTATAATTGTAGTGGGAAATGGTATAAAGTTATTTTTGGCCATTTTATATGAAAGGGTACTTTCTCTTTAAGAAACTTTACATTTGAATTGGGGGCTGGAAATCGCAGTATAGCACTGTCAAGACATCCTAAGAAGGTTCCCAGGGTGATTTTAAATATGTATGGGGTTTATAATTGTAGTGGGCAATGGTATAAGGTTATTTTTGGCCATTTTATATGAAAGTGTACTGTCTCTTTAAGAACGTAACTTTTGAATTGGGGGCTGGAAATCACAGTATAGCACTGTCAAGACACCCTAAGAAGGTTCCCAGGGTGATTTTAAATATGTATGGGGTTTATAATTGTAGTGGGCAATGGTATAAGGTTATTTTTGGCCATTTTATATGAAAGTGTACTGTCTCTTTAAGAACGTAACTTTTGAATTGGGGGCTGGAAATCACAGTATAGCACTGTCAAGACACCCTAAGAAGGTTCCCAGGGTGATTTTAAATATGTATGGGGTTTATAATTGTAGTGGGCAATGGTATAAGGTTATTTTTGGCCATTTTATATGAAAGGGTACTGTCTCTTTAAGAAACTTTACTTTTGAATTGGGGGCTGGAAATCGCAGTATAGCACTGTCAAGACATCCTAAGAAGGTTCCCAGGCTGATTTTAAATATGTATGGGGTTTATAATTGTAGTGGGCAATAATATAAGGTTATTTTTGGCCATTTTATATGAAAGTGTACTGTCTCTTTAAGAACGTAACTTTTGAATTGGGGGCTGGAAATCGCAGTATAGCATTTTTAGGACACCCTGCGGAGGTTCCCAGGGTGATTTTAAATATGTATGGGGTTTATAATTGTAGTGGGCAATGGTATAAGGTTATTTTTGGCAGTTTTATATGAAAGTGTACTGTCTCTTTAAGAAATTTCACTTTTGAATTGGGGGCTGGAAATCGCAGTATAGCACTGTCAAGACACCCTAAGAAGGTTCCCAGGGTGATTTTAAATATGTATGGGGTTTATAATTGTAGTTGTCAATGGTATAAGGTTATTTTTGGCCATTTTATATGAAAGTGTACTGTCTCTTTAAGAAATTTCACTTTTGAATTGTGGGCTGGAAATCGCAGTATAGCACTGTCAAGACGCCCTAAGAAGGTTCCCAGGGTGATTTTAAATATGTATGGGGTTTATAATTGTAGTTGTCAATGGTATAAGGTTATTTTTGGCCATTTTATATGAAAGTGTACTGTCTCTTTAAGAAATTTCACTTTTGAATTGGGGGCTGGAAATCGCAGTATAGCATTTTCAGGACACCCTGGGGAGGTTCCCAGGGTGATTTTAAATATGTATGGGGTTTATAATTGTAGTGGGCAATGGTATAAGGTTATTTTTGGCCATTTTATATGAAAGTGTACTGTCTCTTTAAGAAATTTCACTTTTGAATTGGGGGCTGGAAATCGCAGTATAGCACTGTCAAGAAACCCTAAGAAGGTTCCCAGGGTGATTTTAAATATGTATGGGGTTTATAATTGTAGTGGGCAATGGTATAAGGTTATTTTTGGCCATTTTATATGAAAGTGTACTGTCTCTTTAAGAACGTAACTTTTGAATTGGGGGCTGGAAATCGCAGTATAGCACTGTCAAGACACCCTAAGAAGGTTCCCAGGGTGATTTTAAATATGTATGGGGTTTATAATTGTAGTGGGCAATGGTATAAGGTTATTTTTGGCCATTTTATATGAAAGGGTACTGTCTCTTTAAGAAACTTTACTTTTGAATTGTGGGCTGGAAATCGCAGTATAGCACTGTCAAGACATCCTAAGAAGGTTCCCAGGGTGATTTTAAATATGTATCGGGTTTATAATTGTAGTGGGCAATGGTATAAGGTTATTTTTGGCCATTTTATATGAAAGTGTACTGTCTCTTTAAGAAATTAAACTTTTGAATTGGGGGCTGGAAATCGCAGTATAGCACTGTCAAGACACCCTAAGAAGGTTCCCAGGGTGATTTTAAATATGTATGGGGTTTATAATTGTAGTGGGCAATGGTATAAGGTTCTTTTTTGCCATTTTATATGAAAGTGTACTGTCTCTTTAAGAAATTTCACTTTTGAATTGGGGGCTGGAAATCGCAGTATAGCATTTTCAGGACACCCTAGGGAGGTTCCCAGGGTGATTTTAAATATGTATGGGGTTTATAATTGTAGTGGGCAATGATATAAGGTTATTTTTGGCCATTTTATATGAAAGTGTACTGTCTCTTTAAGAAATTTCACTTTTGAATTGTGGGCTGGAAATCGCAGTATAGCACTGTCAAGACACCCTAAGAAGGTTCCCAGGGTGATTTTAAATATGTATGGGGTTTATAATTGTAGTGGGCAATGGGATAAGGTTATTTTTGGCCATTTTATATGAAAGTGTACTGTCTCTTTAAGAATGTAACTTTTGAATTGGGGGCTGGAAATCGCAGTATAGCACTGTCAAGACACCCTAAGAAGGTTCCCAGGGTGATTTTAAATATGTATGGGGTTTATATTTGTAGTGGGCAATAATATAAGGTTATTTTTGGCCATTTTATATGAAAGTGTACTGTCTCTTTAAGAAATTTCACTTTTGAATTGTGGGCTGGAAATCGCAGTATAGCACTGTCAAGAAACCCTAAGAAGGTTCCCAGGGTGATTTTAAATATGTATGGGGTTTATAATTGTAGTGGGCAATGGTATAAGGTTATTTTTGGCCATTTTATATGAAAGTGTACTGTCTCTTTAAGAAACGTAACTTTTGAATTGGCGGCTGGAAATCGCAGTATAGCACTGTCAAGAAACCCTAAGAAGGTTCCCAGGGTGATTTTAAATATGTATGGGGTTTATAATTGTAGTGGGCAATGGTATAAGGTTATTTTTGGCCATTTTATATGAAAGTGTACTGTCTCTTTAAGAAATTTCACTTTTGAATTGTGGGCTGGAAATCGCAGTATAGCATTTTCAGGACACCCTGGGGAGGTTCCCAGTGTGATTTTAAATATGTATGGGGTTTATAATTGTAGTGGGCAATGATATAAGGTTATTTTTGGCCATTTTATATGAAAGTGTACTGTCTCTTTAAGAAATTTCACTTTTGAATTGTGGGCTGGAAATCGCAGTATAGCACTGTCAAGACACCCTAAGAAGGTTCCCAGGGTGATTTTAAATATGTATGGGGTTTATAATTGTAGTGGGCAATGGTATAAGGTTATTTTTGGTCATTTTATATGAAAGTGTACTGTCTCTTTAAGAATGTAACTTTTGAATTGGGGGCTGGAAATCGCAGTATAGCACTGTCAAGACACCCTAAGAAGGTTCCCAGGGTGATTTTAAATATGTATGGGGTTTATAATTGTAGTGGGCAATGGTATAAGGTTATTTTTGGCCATTTTATATGAAAGGGTACTGTCTCTTTAAGAAACTTTACTTTTGAATTGTGGGCTGGAAATCGCAGTATAGCACTGTCAAGACATCCTAAGAAGGTTCCCAGGGTGATTTTAAATATGTATCGGGTTTATAATTGTAGTGGGCAATGGTATAAGGTTATTTTTGGCCATTTTATATGAAAGTGTACTGTCTCTTTAAGAAATTAAACTTTTGAATTGGGGGCTGGAAATCGCAGTATAGCACTGTCAAGACACCCTAAGAAGGTTCCCAGGGTGATTTTAAATATGTATGGGGTTTATAATTGTAGTGGGCAATGGTATAAGGTTATTTTTGGCCATTTTATATGAAAGTGTACTGTCTCTTTAAGAAATTTCACTTTTGAATTGTGGGCTGGAAATCGCAGTATAGCATTTTCAGGACACCCTAGGGAGGTTCCCAGGGTGATTTTAAATATGTATGGGGTTTATAATTGTAGTGGGCAATGATATAAGGTTATTTTTGGCCATTTTATATGAAAGTGTACTGTCTCTTTAAGAAATTTCACTTTTGAATTGTGGGCTGGAAATCGCAGTATAGCACTGTCAAGACACCCTAAGAAGGTTCCCAGGGTGATTTTAAATATGTATGGGGTTTATAATTGTAGTGGGCAATGGGATAAGGTTATTTTTGGCCATTTTATATGAAAGTGTACTGTCTCTTTAAGAATGTAACTTTTGAATTGGGGGCTGGAAATCGCAGTATAGCACTGTCAAGACACCCTAAGAAGGTTCCCAGGGTGATTTTAAATATGTATGGGGTTTATATTTGTAGTGGGCAATAATATAAGGTTATTTTTGGCCATTTTATATGAAAGTGTACTGTCTCTTTAAGAAATTTCACTTTTGAATTGTGGGCTGGAAATCGCAGTATAGCACTGTCAAGAAACCCTAAGAAGGTTCCCAGGGTGATTTTAAATATGTATGGGGTTTATAATTGTAGTGGGCAATGGTATAAGGTTATTTTTGGCCATTTTATATGAAAGTGTACTGTCTCTTTAAGAAACGTAACTTTTGAATTGGCGGCTGGAAATCGCAGTATAGCACTGTCAAGAAACCCTAAGAAGGTTCCCAGGGTGATTTTAAATATGTATGGGGTTTATAATTGTAGTGGGCAATGGTATAAGGTTATTTTTGGCCATTTTATATGAAAGTGTACTGTCTCTTTAAGAAATTTCACTTTTGAATTGTGGGCTGGAAATCGCAGTATAGCATTTTCAGGACACCCTGGGGAGGTTCCCAGTGTGATTTTAAATATGTATGGGGTTTATAATTGTAGTGGGCAATGATATAAGGTTATTTTTGGCCATTTTATATGAAAGTGTACTGTCTCTTTAAGAAATTTCACTTTTGAATTGTGGGCTGGAAATCGCAGTATAGCACTGTCAAGACACCGTAAGAAGGTTCCCAGGGTGATTTTAAATATGTATGGGGTTTATAATTGTAGTGGGCAATGGTATAAGGTTATTTTTGGTCATTTTATATGAAAGTGTACTGTCTCTTTAAGAATGTAACTTTTGAATTGGGGGCTGGAAATCGCAGTATAGCACTGTCAAGACACCCTAAGAAGGTTCCCAGGGTGATTTTAAATATGTATGGGGTTTATATTTGTAGTGGGCAATAATATAAGGTTATTTTTGGCCATTTTATATGAAAGTGTACTGTCTCTTTAAGAAATTTCACTTTTGAATTGTGGGCTGGAAATCGCAGTATAGCACTGTCAAGACACCCTAATAAGGTTCCCAGGGTGATTTTTAATATGTATGGGGTTTATAATTTTAGTTGTCAATGGTATAAGGTTATTTTTGGCCATTTTATATGAAAGTGTACTGTCTCTTTAAGAAACTTTACTTTTGAATTGGGGGCTGGAATTCGCAGTATGGCATTTTCCCAGGGTGATTTTAAATATGTATGGGGTTTATAATTGTAGTTGTCAATGGTATAAGTTTATTTTTTGCCATTTTATATGAAAGTGTACTGTCTCTTTAAGAAACTTAACTTTTGAATTGGGGGCTGGAAATCGCAGCACAGCATTTTCAGGACTCCCTAAGAAGGTTCCCAGGGTGATTTTAAATATGTATGGGGTTTATAATTGTAGTGGGCAATGGTATAAGGTTATTTTTGGCCATTTTATATGAAAGTGTACTGTCTCTTTAAGAAATTTCACTTTTGAATTGGGGGCTGGAAATCGCAGTATAGCACTGTCAAGACACCCCAAGAAGGTTCCCAGGGTGATTTTAAATATGTATGGGGTTTATAATTGTAGTGGGCAATGGTATAAGGTTATTTTTGGCCATTTTATATGAAAGTGTACTGTCTCTTTAAGAAATTTCACTTTTGAATTGTGGGCTGGAAATCACAGTATAGCACTGTCAAGACACCCTAAGAAGGTTCCCAGGGTGATTTTAAATATGTATGGGGTTTATAATTGTAGTTGTCAATGGTATAAGGTTATTTTTTGCCATTTTATATGAAAGTGTACTGTCTCTTTAAGAATGTAACTTTTGAATTGGGGGCTGGAAATCGCAGTATAGCACTGTCAAGACACCCTAAGAAGTTTCCCAGGGTGATTTTAAATATGTATGGGGTTTATAATTGTAGTGGCAATGGTATAAGGTTATTTTTGGCCATTTTATTTGAAAGTGTACTGTCTCTTTAAGAACGTAACTTTTGAATTGGGGGCTGGAAATCGCAGTATAGCATTTTTGGGACACCCTGCGGAGGTTCCCAGGGTGATTTTAAATATGTATGGGGTTTATAATTGTAGTGGGCAATGGTATAAGGTTATTTTTGGCCATTTTATATGAAAGGGTACTGTCTCTTTAAGAAACTTTACTTTTGAATTGGGGGCTGAAAATCGCAGTATAGCACTGTCAAGAAACCCTAAGAAGGTTCCCAGGGTGATTTTAAATATGTATGGGGTTTATAATTGTAGTGGGCAATGGTATAAGGTTATTTTTGGCCATTTTATATGAAAGTATACTGTCTCTTTAAGAACGTAACTTTTGAATTGGGGGCTGGAAATCGCAGTATAGCACTGTCAAGACACCCTGCGGAGGTTCCCAGGGTGATTTTAAATATGTATGGGGTTTATAATTGTAGTGGGCAATGGTATAAGGTTCTTTTTTGCCATTTTATATGAAAGTGTACTGTCTCTTTAAGAAACTTTACTTTTGAATTGGGGGCTGGAATTCGCAGTATGGCATTTTCCCAGGGTGATTTTAAATATGTATGGGGTTTATAATTGTAGTGGGCAATGGTATAAGGTTATTTTTGGACATTTTATATGAAAGTGTACTGTCTCTTTAAGAAACGTAACTTTTGAATTGGGGGCTGGAAATCGCAGTATAGCACTGTCAAGAAACACTAAGAAGGTTCCCAGGGTGATTTTAAATATGTATCGGGTTTATAATTGTAGTGGGAAATGGTATAAGGTTATTTTTGGCCATTTTATATGAAAGGGTACTGTCTCTTTAAGAAACTTTACATTTGAATTGGGGGCTGGAAATCGCAGTATAGCACTGTCAAGACATCCTAAGAAGGTTCCCAGGGTGATTTTAAATATGTATGGGGTTTATAATTGTAGTGGGCAATGGTATAAGGTTATTCTTGGCCATTTTATATGAAAGTGTACTGTCTCTTTAAGAAATTTCACTTTTGAATTGTGGGCTGGAAATCGCAGTATAGCACTGTCAAGACACCCTAAGAAGGTTCCCAGGGTGATTTTAAATATGTATGGGGTTTATAATTGTAGTGGGCAATGGTATAAGGTTCTTTTTTGCCATTTTATATGAAAGTGTACTGTCTCTTTAAGAAACTTTACTTTTGAATTGGGGGCTGGAAATCGCAGTATGGCATTTTCCCAGGCTGATTTTAAATATGTATGGGGTTTATAATTGTAGTGGGCAATGGTATAAGGTTATTTTTGGCCATTTTATATGAAAGTGTACTGTCTCTTTAAGAAATTAAACTTTTGAATTGGGGGCTGGAAATCGCAGTATAGCACTGTCAAGAAACCCTAAGAAGGTTCCCAGGGTGATTTTAAATATGTATGGGGTTTATAATTGTAGTGGGCAATGGTATAAGGTTATTTTTGGCCATTTTATATGAAAGTGTACTGTCTCTTTAAGAAACGTAACTTTTGAATTGGGGGCTGGAAATCGCAGTATAGCACTGTCAAGAAACCCTAAGAAGGTTCCCAGGGTGATTTTAAATATGTATCGGGTTTATAATTGTAGTGGGAAATGGTATAAGGTTATTTTTGGCCATTTTATATGAAAGTGTACTGTCTCTTTAAGAAACTTTACTTTTGAATTGGGGGCTGGAATTCGCAGTATGGCATTTTCCCAGGGTGATTTTAAATATGTATGGGGTTTATAATTGTAGTGGGCAATGGTATAAGGTTATTTTTGGACATTTTATATGAAAGTGTACTGTCTCTTTAAGAAACGTAACTTTTGAATTGGGGGCTGGAAATCGCAGTATAGCACTGTCAAGAAACCCTAAGAAGGTTCCCAGGGTGATTTTAAATATGTATCGGGTTTATAATTGTAGTGGGAAATGGTATAAGGTTATTTTTGGCCATTTTATATGAAAGGGTACTGTCTCTTTAAGAAACTTTACATTTGAATTGGGGGCTGGAAATCGCAGTATAGCACTGTCAAGACATCCTAAGAAGGTTCCCAGGGTGATTTTAAATATGTATGGGGTTTATAATTGTAGTGGGCAATGGTATAAGGTTATTTTTGGACATTTTATATGAAAGTGTACTGTCTCTTTAAGAAACTTAACTTTTGAATTGGGGGCTGGAAATCGCAGTATAGCATTTTCAGGACACCCTGGGGAGGTTCCCAGGGTGATTTTAAATATGTATGGGGTTTATAATTGTAGTGGGCAATGGTATAAGGTTATTTTTGGCCATTTTATATGAAAGTGTACTGTCTCTTTAAGAACGTAACTTTTGAATTGGGGGCTGGAAATCGCAGTATAGCATTTTTAGGATACCCTGCGGAGGTTCCCAGGGTGATTTTAAATATGTATGGGGTTTATAATTGTAGTGGGCAATGGTATAAGGTTATTTTTGGCCATTTTATTTGAAAGTGTACTGTCTCTTTAAGAACGTAATTTTTGAATTGGGGGCTGGAAATCGCAGTATAGCATTTTTGGGACACCCTGCGGAGGTTCCCAGGGTGATTTTAAATATGTATGGGGTTTATAATTGTAGTGGGCAATGGTATAAGGTTATTTTTGGCCATTTTATATGAAAGGGTACTGTCTCTTTAAGAAACTTTACTTTTGAATTGGGGGCTGAAAATCGCAGTATAGCACTGTCAAGAAACCCTAAGAAGGTTCCCAGGGTGATTTTAAATATGTATGGGGTTTATAATTGTAGTGGGCAATGGTATAAGGTTATTTTTGGTCATTTTATATGAAAGTATACTGTCTCTTTAAGAACGTAACTTTTGAATTGGGGGCTGGAAATCGCAGTATAGCACTGTCAAGACACCCTGCGGAGGTTCCCAGGGTGATTTTAAATATGTATGGGGTTTATAATTGTAGTGGGCAATGGTATAAGGTTATTTTTGGCCATTTTATATGAAAGTGTACTGTCTCTTTAAGAAATTTCACTTTTGAATTGTGGGCTGGAAATCGCAGAATAGCACTGTCAAGACACCCTAAGAAGGTTCCCAGGGTGATTTTAAATATGTATGGGGTTTATAATTGTAGTGGGCAATGGTATAAGGTTATTTTTGGCCATTTTATATGAAAGTGTACTGTCTCTTTAAGAACGTAACTTTTGAATTGGGGGCTGGAAATCACAGTATAGCACTGTCAAGACACCCTAAGAAGGTTCCCAGGGTGATTTTAAATATGTATGGGGTTTATAATTGTAGTGGGCAATGGTATAAGGTTATTTTTGGCCATTTTATATGAAAGGGTACTGTCTCTTTAAGAAACTTTACTTTTGAATTGGGGGCTGGAAATCGCAGTATAGCACTGTCAAGACATCCTAAGAAGGTTCCCAGGGTGATTTTAAATATGTATGGGATTTATAATTGTAGTGGGCAATAATATAAGGTTATTTTTGGCCATTTTATATGAAAGTGTACTGTCTCTTTAAGAACGTAACTTTTGAATTGGGGGCTGGAAATCGCAGTATAGCATTTTTAGGACACCCTGCGGAGGTTCCCAGGGTGATTTTAAATATATATGGGGTTTATAATTGTAGTGGGCAATGGTATAAGGTTATTTTTGGCAGTTTTATATGAAAGTGTACTGTCTCTTTAAGAAATTTCACTTTTGAATTGGGGGCTGGAAATCGCAGTATAGCACTGTCAAGACACCCTAAGAAGGTTCCCAGGGTGATTTTAAATATGTATGGGGTTTATAATTGTAGTTGTCAATGGTATAAGGTTATTTTTGGCCATTTTATATGAAAGTGTACTGTCTCTTTAAGAAATTTCACTTTTGAATTGGGGGCTGGAAATCGCAGTACAGCATTTTCAGGACACCCTGGGGAGGTTCCCAGGGTGATTTTAAATATGTATGGGGTTTATAATTGTAGTGGGCAATGGTATAAGGTTATTTTTGGCCATTTTATATGAAAGTGTACTGTCTCTTTAAGAAATTTCACTTTTGAATTGGGGGCTGGAAATCGCAGTATAGCACTGTCAAGAAACCCTAAGAAGGTTCCCAGGGTGATTTTAAATATGTATGGGGTTTATAATTGTAGTGGGCAATGGTATAAGGTTATTTTTGGCCATTTTATATGAAAGTGTACTGTCTCTTTAAGAAACTTTACTTTTGAATTGTGGGCTGGAAATCGCAGTATAGCACTGTCAAGACAACCTAAGAAGGTTCCCAGGGTGATTTTAAATATGTATCGGGTTTATAATTGTAGTGGGAAATGGTATAAGGTTATTTTTGGCCATTTTATATGAAAGTGTACTGTCTCTTTAAGAAACTTTACTTTTGAATTGGGGGCTGGAATTCGCAGTATGGCATTTTCCCAGGGTGATTTTAAATATGTATGGGGTTTATAATTGTAGTGGGCAATGGTATAAGGTTATTTTTGGACATTTTATATGAAAGTGTACTGTCTCTTTAAGAAACGTAACTTTTGAATTGGGGGCTGGAAATCGCAGTATAGCACTGTCAAGAAACCCTAAGAAGGTTCCCAGGGTGATTTTAAATATGTATCGGGTTTATAATTGTAGTGGGAAATGGTATAAGGTTATTTTTGACCATTTTATATGAAAGGGTACTGTCTCTTTAAGAAACTTTACATTTGAATTGGGGGCTGGAAATCGCAGTATAGCACTGTCAAGACATCCTAAGAAGGTTCCCAGGGTGATTTTAAATATGTATGGGGTTTATAATTGTAGTGGGCAATGGTATAAGGTTATTTTTGGACATTTTATATGAAAGTGTACTGTCTCTTTAAGAAACTTAACTTTTGAATTGGGGGCTGGAAATCGCAGTATAGCATTTTCAGGACACCCTGGGGAGGTTCCCAGGGTGATTTTAAATATGTATGGGGTTTATAATTGTAGTGGGCAATGGTATAAGGTTATTTTTGGCCATTTTATATGAAAGTGTACTGTCTCTTTAAGAACGTAACTTTTGAATTGGGGGCTGGAAATCGCAGTATAGCATTTTTAGGACACCCTGCGGAGGTTCCCAGGGTGATTTTAAATATGTATGGGGTTTATAATTGTAGTGGGCAATGGTATAAGGTTATTTTTGGCCATTTTATATGAAAGTGTACTGTCTCTTTAAGAAATTTCACTTTTGAATTGTGGGCTGGAAATCGCAGTATAGCACTGTCAAGACACCCTAAGAAGGTTCCCAGGGTGATTTTAAATATGTATGGGGTTTATAATTGTAGTGGGCAATGGTATAAGGTTATTTTTGGCCATTTTATATGAAAGTGTACTGTCTCTTTAAGAACGTAACTTTTGAATTGGGGGCTGGAAATCACAGTATAGCACTGTCAAGACACCCTAAGAAGGTTCCCAGGGTGATTTTAAATGTGTATGGGGTTTATAATTGTAGTGGGCAATGGTATAAGGTTATTTTTGGCCATTTTATTTGAAAGTGTACTGTCTCTTTAAGAACGTAATTTTTGAATTGGGGGCTGGAAATCGCAGTATAGCATTTTTGGGACACCCTGCGGAGGTTCCCAGGGTGATTTTAAATATGTATGGGGTTTATAATTGTAGTGGGCAATGGTATAAGGTTATTTTTGGCCATTTTATATGAAAGGGTACTGTCTCTTTAAGAAACTTTACTTTTGAATTGGGGGCTGAAAATCGCAGTATAGCACTGTCAAGAAACCCTAAGAAGGTTCCCAGGGTGATTTTAAATATGTATGGGGTTTATAATTGTAGTGGGCAATGGTATAAGGTTATTTTTGGCCATTTTATATGAAAGTATACTGTCTCTTTAAGAACGTAACTTTTGAATTGGGGGCTGGAAATCGCAGTATAGCACTGTCAAGACACCCTGCGGAGGTTCCCAGGGTGATTTTAAATATGTATGGGGTTTATAATTGTAGTGGGCAATGGTATAAGGTTATTTTTGGCCATTTTATATGAAAGTGTACTGTCTCTTTAAGAAATTTCACTTTTGAATTGTGGGCTGGAAATCGCAGTATAGCACTGTCAAGACACCCTAAGAAGGTTCCCAGGGTGATTTTAAATATGTATGGGGTTTATAATTGTAGTGGGCAATGGTATAAGGTTATTTTTGGCCATTTTATATGAAAGTGTACTGTCTCTTTAAGAACGTAACTTTTGAATTGGGGGCTGGAAATCACAGTATAGCACTGTCAAGACACCCTAAGAAGGTTCCCAGGGTGATTTTAAATATGTATGGGGTTTATAATTGTAGTGGGCAATGGTATAAGGTTATTTTTGGCCATTTTATATGAAAGGGTACTGTCTCTTTAAGAAACTTTACTTTTGAATTGGGGGCTGGAAATCGCAGTATAGCACTGTCAAGACATCCTAAGAAGGTTCCCAGGGTGATTTTAAATATGTATGGGATTTATAATTGTAGTGGGCAATAATATAAGGTTATTTTTGGCCATTTTATATGAAAGTGTACTGTCTCTTTAAGAACGTAACTTTTGAATTGGGGGCTGGAAATCGCAGTATAGCATTTTTAGGACACCCTGCGGAGGTTCCCAGGGTGATTTTAAATATATATGGGGTTTATAATTGTAGTGGGCAATGGTATAAGGTTATTTTTGGCAGTTTTATATGAAAGTGTACTGTCTCTTTAAGAAATTTCACTTTTGAATTGGGGGCTGGAAATCGCAGTATAGCACTGTCAAGACACCCTAAGAAGGTTCCCAGGGTGATTTTAAATATGTATGGGGTTTATAATTGTAGTTGTCAATGGTATAAGGTTATTTTTGGCCATTTTATATGAAAGTGTACTGTCTCTTTAAGAAATTTCACTTTTGAATTGGGGGCTGGAAATCGCAGTATAGCATTTTCAGGACACCCTGGGGAGGTTCCCAGGGTGATTTTAAATATGTATGGGGTTTATAATTGTAGTGGGCAATGGTATAAGGTTATTTTTGGCCATTTTATATGAAAGTGTACTGTCTCTTTAAGAAATTTCACTTTTGAATTGGGGGCTGGAAATCGCAGTATAGCACTGTCAAGAAACCCTAAGAAGGTTCCCAGGGTGATTTTAAATATGTATGGGGTTTATAATTGTAGTGGGCAATGGTATAAGGTTATTTTTGGCCATTTTATATGAAAGTGTACTGTCTCTTTAAGAAACTTTACTTTTGAATTGTGGGCTGGAAATCGCAGTATAGCACTGTCAAGACACCCTAAGAAGGTTCCCAGGGTGATTTTAAATATGTATGGGGTTTATAATTTTAGTTGTCAATGGTATAAGGTTATTTTTGGCCATTTTATATGAAAGTGTACTGTCTCTTTAAGAAATTTCACTTTTGAATTGTGGGCTGGAAATCGCAGTATAGCACTGTCAAGACACCCTAAGAAGGTTCCCAGGGTGATTTTAAATATGTATGGGGTTTATAATTGTAGTGGGCAATGGTATAAGGTTATTTTTGGCCATTTTATATGAAAGTGTACTGTCTCTTTAAGAAACTTTACTTTTGAATTGGGGGCTGGAAATCGCAGTATAGCATTTACAGGACACCCTGGGAAGGTTCCCAGGGTGATTTTAAATATGTATGGGGTTTATAATTGTAGTTGTCAATGGTATAAGGTTATTTTTTGCCATTTTATATGAAAGTGTACTGTCTCTTTAAGAAATTAAACTTTTGAATTGGGGGCTGGAAATCGCAGTATAGCACTGTCAAGAAACCCTAAAAAGGTTCCCAGGGTGATTTTAAATATGTATGGGGTTTATAATTGTAGTGGGCAATGGTATAAGGTTATTTTTGGCCATTTTATATGAAAGTGTACTGTCTCTTTAAGAACATAACTTTTGAATTGGGGGCTGGAAATCTCAGTATAGCACTGTCAAGACACCCTAAGAAGGTTCCCAGGGTGATTTTAAATATGTATGGGGTTTATAATTGTAGTGGGCAATGGTATAAGGTTATTTTTGGCCATTTTATATGAAAGGGTACTGTCTCTTTAAGAAACTTTACTTTTGAATTGGGGGCTGAAAATCGCAGTATAGCACTGTCAAGAAACCCTAAGAAGGTTCCCAGGGTGATTTTAAATATGTATGGGGTTTATAATTGTAGTGGGCAATGGTATAAGGTTATTTTTGGCCATTTTATATGAAAGTGTACTGTCTCTTTAAGAAACTTTACTTTTGAATTGGGGGCTGGAAATCGCAGTATGGCATTTTCCCAGGCTGATTTTAAATATGTATGGGGTTTATAATTGTAGTGGGCAATGGTATAAGGTTATTTTTGGCCATTTTATATGAAAGTGTACTGTCTCTTTAAGAAATTTCACTTTTGAATTGTGGGCTGGAAATCGCAGTATAGCATTTTCAGGACACCCTGGGGAGGTTCCCAGTGTGATTTTAAATATGTATGGGGTTTATAATTGTAGTGGGCAATGATATAAGGTTATTTTTGGCCATTTTATATGAAAGTGTACTGTCTCTTTAAGAAATTTCACTTTTGAATTGTGGGCTGGAAATCGCAGTATAGCACTGTCAAGACACCCTAATAAGGTTCCCAGGGTGATTTTTAATATGTATGGGGTTTATAATTTTAGTTGTCAATGGTATAAGGTTATTTTTGGCCATTTTATATGAAAGTGTACTGTCTCTTTAAGAAACTTTACTTTTGAATTGGGGGCTGGAATTCGCAGTATGGCATTTTCCCAGGGTGATTTTAAATATGTATGGGGTTTATAATTGTAGTTGTCAATGGTATAAGTTTATTTTTGGCCATTTTATATGAAAGTGTACTGTCTCTTTAAGAAATTTCACTTTTGAATTGGGGGCTGGAAATCGCAGTATAGCACTGTCAAGACACCCCAAGAAGGTTCCCAGGGTGATTTTAAATATGTATGGGGTTTATAATTGCAGTGGGCAATGGTATAAGGTTATTCTTGGCCATTTTATATGAAAGTGTACTGTCTCTTTAAGAAATTTCACTTTTGAATTGTGGGCTGGAAATCGCAGTATAGCACTGTCAAGACACCCTAAGAAGGTTCCCAGGGTGATTTTAAATATTTATGGGGTTTATAATTGTAGTTGTCAATGGTATAAGGTTATTTTTTGCCATTTTATATGAAAGTGTACTGTCTCTTTAAGAATGTAACTTTTGAATTAGGGGCTGGAAATCGCAGTATAGCACTGTCAAGACACCCTAAGAAGTTTCCCAGGGTGATTTTAAATATGTATGGGGTTTATAATTGTAGTGGGCAATGGTATAAGGTTATTTTTGGCCATTTTATTTGAAAGTGTACTGTCTCTTTAAGAACGTAACTTTTGAATTGGGGGCTGGAAATCGCAGTATAGCATTTTTGGGACACCCTGCGGAGGTTCCCAGGGTGATTTTAAATATGTATGGGGTTTATAATTGTAGTGGGCAATGGTATAAGGTTATTTTTGGCCATTTTATATGAAAGGGTACTGTCTCTTTAAGAAACTTTACTTTTGAATTGGGGGCTGAAAATCGCAGTATAGCACTGTCAAGAAACCCTAAGAAGGTTCCCAGGGTGATTTTAAATATGTATGGGGTTTATAATTGTAGTGGGCAATGGTATAAGGTTATGTTTGGCCATTTTATATGAAAGTATACTGTCTCTTTAAGAACGTAACTTTTGAATTGGGGGCTGGAAATCGCAGTATAGCACTGTCAAGACACCCTGCGGAGGTTCCCAGGGTGATTTTAAATATGTATGGGGTTTATAATTGTAGTGTGCAATGGTATAAGGTTATTCTTGGCCATTTTATATGAAAGTGTACTGTCTCTTTAAGAAATTTCACTTTTGAATTGTGGGCTGGAAATCGCAGTATAGCACTGTCAAGACACCCTAAGAAGGTTCCCAGGGTGATTTTAAATATGTATGGGGTTTATAATTGTAGTGGGCAATGGTATAAGGTTCTTTTTTGCCATTTTATATGAAAGTGTACTGTCTCTTTAAGAAACTTTACTTTTGAATTGGGGGCTGGAAATCGCAGTATGGCATTTTCCCAGGCTGATTTTAAATATGTATGGGGTTTATAATTGTAGTGGGCAATGGTATAAGGTTATTTTTGGCCATTTTATATGAAAGTGTACTGTCTCTTTAAGAAATTAAACTTTTGAATTGGGGGCTGGAAATCGCAGTATAGCACTGTCAAGAAACCCTAAGAAGGTTCCCAGGGTGATTTTAAATATGTATGGGGTTTATAATTGTAGTGGGCAATGGTATAAGGTTATTTTTGGCCATTTTATATGAAAGTGTACTGTCTCTTTAAGAAACGTAACTTTTGAATTGGGGGCTGGAAATTGCAGTATAGCACTGTCAAGAAACCCTAAGAAGGTTCCCAGGGTGATTTTAAATATGTATCGGGTTTATAATTGTAGTGGGAAATGGTATAAGGTTATTTTTGGCCATTTTATATGAAAGTGTACTGTCTCTTTAAGAAACTTTACTTTTGAATTGGGGGCTGGAATTCGCAGTATGGCATTTTCCCAGGGTGATTTTAAATATGTATGGGGTTTATAATTGTAGTGGGAAATGGTATAAGGTTATTTTTGGCCATTTTATATGAAAGGGTACTGTCTCTTTAAGAAACTTTACATTTGAATTGGGGGCTGGAAATCGCAGTATAGCACTGTCAAGACATCCTAAGAAGGTTCCCAGGGTGATTTTAAATATGTATGGGGTTTATAATTGTAGTGGGCAATGGTATAAGGTTATTTTTGGACATTTTATATGAAAGTGTACTGTCTCTTTAAGAAACGTAACTTTTGAATTGGGGGCTGGAAATCGCAGTATAGCACTGTCAAGAAACCCTAAGAAGGTTCCCAGGGTGATTTTAAATATGTATCGGGTTTATAATTGTAGTGGGAAATGGTATAAGGTTATTTTTGGCCATTTTATATGAAAGGGTACTGTCTCTTTAAGAAACTTTACATTTGAATTGGGGGCTGGAAATCGCAGTATAGCACTGTCAAGACATCCTAAGAAGGTTCCCAGGGTGATTTTAAATATGTATGGGGTTTATAATTGTAGTGGGCAATGGTATAAGGTTATTTTTGGACATTTTATATGAAAGTGTACTGTCTCTTTAAGAACGTAACTTTTGAATTGGGGGCTGGAAATCGCAGTATAGCATTTTTAGGACACCCTGCGGAGGTTCCCAGGGTGATTTTAAATATGTATGGGGTTTATAATTGTAGTGGGCAATGGTATAAGGTTATTTTTGGCCATTTTATATGAAAGTGTACTGTCTCTTTAAGAAATTTCACTTTTGAATTGTGGGCTGGAAATCGCAGTATAGCACTGTCAAGACACCCTAAGAAGGTTCCCAGGGTGATTTTAAATATGTATGGGGTTTATAATTGTAGTGGGCAATGGTATAAGGTTATTTTTGGCCATTTTATATGAAAGTGTACTGTCTCTTTAAGAACGTAACTTTTGAATTGGGGGCTGGAAATCACAGTATAGCACTGTCAAGACACCCTAAGAAGGTTCCCAGGGTGATTTTAAATATGTATGGGGTTTATAATTGTAGTGGGCAATGGTATAAGGTTATTTTTGGCCATTTTATATGAAAGGGTACTGTCTCTTTAAGAAACTTTACTTTTGAATTGGGGGCTGGAAATCGCAGTATAGCACTGTCAAGACATCCTAAGAAGGTTCCCAGGGTGATTTTAAATATGTATGGGGTTTATAATTGTAGTGGGCAATAATATAAGGTTATTTTTGGCCATTTTATATGAAAGTGTACTGTCTCTTTAAGAACGTAACTTTTGAATTGGGGGCTGGAAATCGCAGTATAGCATTTTTAGGACACCCTGCGGAGGTTCCCAGGGTGATTTTAAATATATATGGGGTTTATAATTGTAGTGGGCAATGGTATAAGGTTATTTTTGGCAGTTTTATATGATAGTGTACTGTCTCTTTAAGAAATTTCACTTTTGAATTGGGGGCTGGAAATCACAGTATAGCACTGTCAAGACACCCTAAGAAGGTTCCCAGGGTGATTTTAAATATGTATGGGGTTTATAATTGTAGTTGTCAATGGTATAAGCTTATTTTTGGCCATTTTATATGAAGGTGTACTGTCTCTTTAAGAAATTTCACTTTTGAATTGGGGGCTGGAAATCGCAGTATAGCATTTTCAGGACACCCTGGGGAGGTTCCCAGGGTGATTTTAAATATGTATGGGGTTTATAATTGTAGTGGGCAATGGTATAAGGTTATTTTTGGCCATTTTATATGAAAGTGTACTGTCTCTTTAAGAAATTTCACTTTTGAATTGGGGGCTGGAAATCGCAGTATAGCACTGTCAAGAAACCCTAAGAAGGTTCCCAGGGTGATTTTAAATATGTATGGGGTTTATAATTGTAGTGGGCAATGGTATAAGGTTATTTTTGGCCATTTTATATGAAAGTGTACTGTCTCTTTAAGAAACTTTACTTTTGAATTGTGGGCTGGAAATCGCAGTATAGCACTGTCAAGACATCCTAAGAAGGTTCCCAGGGTGATTTTAAATATGTATGGGGTTTATAATTGTAGTGGGCAATGATATAAGGTTATTTTTGGCCATTTTATATGAAAGTGTACTGTCTCTTTAAGAAATTTCACTTTTGAATTGTGGGCTGGAAATCGCAGTATAGCACTGTCAAGACACCCTAAGAAGGTTCCCAGGGTGATTTTAAATATGTATGGGGTTTATAATTTTAGTTGTCAATGGTATAAGGTTATTTTTGGCCATTTTATATGAAAGTGTACTGTCTTTTTAAGAAATTTCACTTTTGAATTGTGGGCTGGAAATCGCAGTATAGCACTGTCAAGACACCCTAAGAAGGTTCCCAGGGTGATTTTAAATATGTATGGGGTTTATAATTGTAGTGGGCAATGGTATAAGGTTATTTTTGGCCATTTTATATGAAAGTGTACTGTCTCTTTAGGAAACTTTACTTTTGAATTGGGGGCTGGAAATCGCAGTATAGCATTTACAGGACACCCTGGGAAGGTTCCCAGGGTGATTTTAAATATGTATGGGGTTTATAATTGTAGTTGTCAATGGTATAAGGTTATTTTTTGCCATTTTATATGAAAGTGTACTGTCTCTTTAAGAACATAACTTTTGAATTGGGGGCTGGAAATCTCAGTATAGCACTGTCAAGACACCCTAAGAAGGTTCCCAGGGTGATTTTAAATATGTATGGGGTTTATAATTGTAGTGGGCAATGGTATAAGGTTATTTTTGGCCATTTTATATGAAAGGGTACTGTCTCTTTAAGAAACTTTACTTTTGAATTGGGGGCTGAAAATCGCAGTATAGCACTGTCAAGAAACCCTAAGAAGGTTCCCAGGGTGATTTTAAATATGTATGGGGTTTATAATTGTAGTGGGCAATGGTATAAGGTTATTTTTGGCCATTTTATATGAAAGTGTACTGTCTCTTTAAGAAATTTCACTTTTGAATTGTGGGCTGGAAATCGCAGTATAGCACTGTCAAGACACCCTAAGAAGGTTCCCAGGGTGATTTAAAATATGTATGGGGTTTATAATTGTAGTGGGCAATGGTATAAGGTTCTTTTTTGCCATTTTATATGAAAGTGTACTGTCTCTTTAAGAAACTTTACTTTTGAATTGGGGGCTGGAAATCGCAGTATGGCATTTTCCCAGGCTGATTTTAAATATGTATGGGGTTTATAATTGTAGTGGGCAATGGTATAAGGTTATTTTTGGCCATTTTATATGAAAGTGTACTGTCTCTTTAAGAAATGAAACTTTTGAATTGGGGGCTGGAAATCGCAGTATAGCACTGTCAAGAAAACCTAAGAAGGTTCCCAGGGTGATTTTAAATATGTATGGGGTTTATAATTGTAGTGGGCAATGGTATAAGGTTATTTTTGGCCATTTTATATGAAAGTGTACTGTCTCTTTAAGAAACGTAACTTTTGAGTTGGGGGCTGGAAATCGCAGTATAGCACTGTTAAGAAACCCTAAGAAGGTTCCCAGGGTGATTTTAAATATGTATCGGGTTTATAATTGTAGTGGGAAATGGTATAAGGTTATTTTTGGCCATTTTATATGAAAGTGTACTGTCTCTTTAAGAAACTTTACTTTTGAATTGGGGGCTGGAATTCGCAGTATGGCATTTTCCCAGGGTGATTTTAAATATGTATGGGGTTTATAATTGTAGTGGGAAATGGTATAAGGTTATTTTTGGCCATTTTATATGAAAGTGTACTGTCTCTTTAAGAAACGTAACTTTTGAATTGGGGGCTGGAAATCGCAGTATAGCACTGTCAAGAAACCCTAAGAAGGTTCCCAGGGTGATTTTAAATATGTATCGGGTTTATAATTGTAGTGGGAAATGGTATAAAGTTATTTTTGGCCATTTTATATGAAAGGGTACTTTCTCTTTAAGAAACTTTACATTTGAATTGGGGGCTGGAAATCGCAGTATAGCACTGTCAAGACATCCTAAGAAGGTTCCCAGGGTGATTTTAAATATGTATGGGGTTTATAATTGTAGTGGGCAATGGTATAAGGTTATTTTTGGCCATTTTATATGAAAGTGTACTGTCTCTTTAAGAACGTAACTTTTGAATTGGGGGCTGGAAATCACAGTATAGCACTGTCAAGACACCCTAAGAAGGTTCCCAGGGTGATTTTAAATATGTATGGGGTTTATAATTGTAGTGGGCAATGGTATAAGGTTATTTTTGGCCATTTTATATGAAAGTGTACTGTCTCTTTAAGAACGTAACTTTTGAATTGGGGGCTGGAAATCACAGTATAGCACTGTCAAGACACCCTAAGAAGGTTCCCAGGGTGATTTTAAATATGTATGGGGTTTATAATTGTAGTGGGCAATGGTATAAGGTTATTTTTGGCCATTTTATATGAAAGGGTACTGTCTCTTTAAGAAACTTTACTTTTGAATTGGGGGCTGGAAATCGCAGTATAGCACTGTCAAGACATCCTAAGAAGGTTCCCAGGCTGATTTTAAATATGTATGGGGTTTATAATTGTAGTGGGCAATAATATAAGGTTATTTTTGGCCATTTTATATGAAAGTGTACTGTCTCTTTAAGAACGTAACTTTTGAATTGGGGGCTGGAAATCGCAGTATAGCATTTTTAGGACACCCTGCGGAGGTTCCCAGGGTGATTTTAAATATGTATGGGGTTTATAATTGTAGTGGGCAATGGTATAAGGTTATTTTTGGCAGTTTTATATGAAAGTGTACTGTCTCTTTAAGAAATTTCACTTTTGAATTGGGGGCTGGAAATCGCAGTATAGCACTGTCAAGACACCCTAAGAAGGTTCCCAGGGTGATTTTAAATATGTATGGGGTTTATAATTGTAGTTGTCAATGGTATAAGGTTATTTTTGGCCATTTTATATGAAAGTGTACTGTCTCTTTAAGAAATTTCACTTTTGAATTGTGGGCTGGAAATCGCAGTATAGCACTGTCAAGACGCCCTAAGAAGGTTCCCAGGGTGATTTTAAATATGTATGGGGTTTATAATTGTAGTTGTCAATGGTATAAGGTTATTTTTGGCCATTTTATATGAAAGTGTACTGTCTCTTTAAGAAATTTCACTTTTGAATTGGGGGCTGGAAATCGCAGTATAGCATTTTCAGGACACCCTGGGGAGGTTCCCAGGGTGATTTTAAATATGTATGGGGTTTATAATTGTAGTGGGCAATGGTATAAGGTTATTTTTGGCCATTTTATATGAAAGTGTACTGTCTCTTTAAGAAATTTCACTTTTGAATTGGGGGCTGGAAATCGCAGTATAGCACTGTCAAGAAACCCTAAGAAGGTTCCCAGGGTGATTTTAAATATGTATGGGGTTTATAATTGTAGTGGGCAATGGTATAAGGTTATTTTTGGCCATTTTATATGAAAGTGTACTGTCTCTTTAAGAACGTAACTTTTGAATTGGGGGCTGGAAATCGCAGTATAGCACTGTCAAGACACCCTAAGAAGGTTCCCAGGGTGATTTTAAATATGTATGGGGTTTATAATTGTAGTGGGCAATGGTATAAGGTTATTTTTGGCCATTTTATATGAAAGGGTACTGTCTCTTTAAGAAACTTTACTTTTGAATTGTGGGCTGGAAATCGCAGTATAGCACTGTCAAGACATCCTAAGAAGGTTCCCAGGGTGATTTTAAATATGTATCGGGTTTATAATTGTAGTGGGCAATGGTATAAGGTTATTTTTGGCCATTTTATATGAAAGTGTACTGTCTCTTTAAGAAATTAAACTTTTGAATTGGGGGCTGGAAATCGCAGTATAGCACTGTCAAGACACCCTAAGAAGGTTCCCAGGGTGATTTTAAATATGTATGGGGTTTATAATTGTAGTGGGCAATGGTATAAGGTTCTTTTTTGCCATTTTATATGAAAGTGTACTGTCTCTTTAAGAAATTTCACTTTTGAATTGGGGGCTGGAAATCGCAGTATAGCACTGTCAAGACACCCTAAGAAGGTTCCCAGGGTGATTTTAAATATGTATGGGGTTTATAATTGTAGTGGGCAATGGTATAAGGTCATTTTTGGCCATTTTATATGAAAGTGTACTGTCTCTTTAAGAACGTAACTTTTGAATTGGGGGCTGGAAATTGCAGTATAGCACTGTCAAGACACCCTAAGAAGGTTCCCAGGGTGATTTTAAATATGTATGGGGTTTATAATTGTAGTGGGCAATGGTATAAGGTTATTTTTGGCCATTTTATATGAAAGTGTACTGTCTCTTTAAGAAATTTCACTTTTGAATTGTGGGCTGGAAATCGCAGTATAGCATTTTCAGGACACCCTAGGGAGGTTCCCAGGGTGATTTTAAATATGTATGGGGTTTATAATTGTAGTGGGCAATGATATAAGGTTATTTTTGGCCATTTTATATGAAAGTGTACTGTCTCTTTAAGAAATTTCACTTTTGAATTGTGGGCTGGAAATCGCAGTATAGCACTGTCAATACACCCTAAGAAGGTTCCCAGGGTGATTTTAAATATGTATGGGGTTTATAATTGTAGTGGGCAATGGGATAAGGTTATTTTTGGCCATTTTATATGAAAGTGTACTGTCTCTTTAAGAATGTAACTTTTGAATTGGGGGCTGGAAATCGCAGTATAGCACTGTCAAGACACCCTAAGAAGGTTCCCAGGGTGATTTTAAATATGTATGGGGTTTATATTTGTAGTGGGCAATAATATAAGGTTATTTTTGGCCATTTTATATGAAAGTGTACTGTCTCTTTAAGAAATTTCACTTTTGAATTGTGGGCTGGAAATCGCAGTATAGCACTGTCAAGACACCCTAATAAGGTTCCCAGGGTGATTTTTAATATGTATGGGGTTTATAATTTTAGTTGTCAATGGTATAAGGTTATTTTTGGCCATTTTATATGAAAGTGTACTGTCTCTTTAAGAAACTTTACTTTTGAATTGGGGGCTGGAATTCGCAGTATGGCATTTTCCCAGGGTGATTTTAAATATGTATGGGGTTTATAATTGTAGTTGTCAATTGTATAAGTTTATTTTTTGCCATTTTATATGAAAGTGTACTGTCTCTTTAAGAAACTTAACTTTTGAATTGGGGGCTGGAAATCGCAGCACAGCATTTTCAGGACTCCCTAAGAAGGTTCCCAGGGTGATTTTAAATATGTATGGGGTTTATAATTGTAGTTGTCAATGGTATAAGGTTATTTTTTGCCATTTTATATGAAAGTGTACTGTCTCTTTAAGAATGTAACTTTTGAATTGGGGGCTGGAAATCGCAGTATAGCACTGTCAAGACACCCTAAGAAGTTTCCCAGGGTGATTTTAAATATGTATGGGGTTTATAATTGTAGTGGGCAATGGTATAAGGTTATTTTTGGCCATTTTATTTGAAAGTGTACTGTCTCTTTAAGAACGTAACTTTTGAATTGGGGGCTGGAAATCGCAGTATAGCATTTTTAGGACACCCTGCGGAGGTTCCCAGGGTGATTTTAAATATGTATGGGGTTTATAATTGTAGTGGGCAATGGTATAAGGTTATTTTTGGCCATTTTATATGATAGTGTACTGTCTCTTTAAGAAACTTAACTTTTGAATTGGGGGCTGGAAAACGCAGTATAGCACTGTCAAGACACCCTAAGAAGGTTCCCAGGGTGATTTTAAATATGTATGGGGTTTATAATTGTAGTGGGCAATGGTATAAGGTTATTTTTGGCCATTTTATATGAAAGTGTACTGTCTCTTTAAGAAACTTAACTTTTGAATTGGGGGCTGGAAATCGCAGTATAGCATTTTCAGGACACCCTGGGGAGGTTCCCAGGGTGATTTTAAATATGTATGGGGTTTATAATTGTAGTGGGCAATGGTATAAGGTTATTTTTGGCCATTTTATATGATAGTGTACTGTCTCTTTAAGAAACTTTACTTTTGAATTGGGGGCTGGAAATCGCAGTATGGCATTTTCCCAGGGTGATTTTAAAAGTGTATGGGGTTTATAATTGTAGTTGTCAATGGTATAAGGTTATTTTTTGCCATTTTATATGAAAGTGTACTGTCTCTTTAAGAAATTAAACTTTTGAATTGGGGGCTGGAAATCGCAGTATAGCACTGTCAAGAAACCCTAAGAAGGTTCCCAGGGTGATTTTAAATATGTATGGGGTTTATAATTGTAGTGGGCAATGGTATAAGGTTATTTTTGGCCATTTTATATGAAAGTGTACTGTCTCTTTAAGAACGTAACTTTTGAATTGGGGGCTGGAAATCTCAGTATAGCACTGTCAAGACACCCTAAGAAGGTTCCCAGGGTGATTTTAAATATGTATGGGGTTTATAATTGTAGTGGGCAATGGTATAAGGTTATTTTTGGCCATTTTATATGAAAGGGTACTGTCTCTTTAAGAAACTTTACTTTTGAATTGGGGGCTGAAAATCGCAGTATAGCACTGTCAAGAAACCCTGCGGAGGTTCCCAGGGTGATTTTAAATATGTATGGGGTTTATAATTGTAGTGGGCAATGGTATAAGGTTATTCTTGGTCATTTTATATGAAAGTGTACTGTCTCTTTAAGAAATTTCACTTTTGAATTGTGGGCTGGAAATCGCAGTATAGCACTGTCAAGACACCCTAAGAAGGTTCCCAGGGTGATTTTAAATATGTATGGGGTTTATAATTGTAGTGGGCAATGGTATAAAGTTCTTTTTTGCCATTTTATATGAAAGTGTACTGTCTCTTTAAGAAACTTTACTTTTGAATTGGGGGCTGGAAATCGCAGTATGGCATTTTCCCAGGCTGATTTTAAATATGTATGGGGTTTATAATTGTAGTGGGCAATGGTATAAGGTTATTTTTGGCCATTTTATATGAAAGTGTACTGTCTCTTTAAGAAATTTCACTTTTGAATTGTGGGCTGGAAATCGCAGTATAGCATTTTCAGGACACCCTGGGGAGGTTCCCAGGGTGATTTTAAATATGTATGGGGTTTATAATTGTAGTGGGCAATGATATAAGGTTATTTTTGGCCATTTTATATGAAAGTGTACTGTCTCTTTAAGAAATGTCACTTTTGAATTGTGGGCTGGAAATCGCAGTATAGCACTGTCAAGACACCCTAAGAAGGTTCCCAGGGTGATTTTAAATATGTATGGGGTTTATAATTGTAGTGGGCAATGGTATAAGGTTATTTTTGGCCATTTTATATGAAAGTGTACTGTCTCTTTAAGAATGTAACTTTTGAATTGGGGGCTGGAAATCGCAGTATAGCACTGTCAAGACACCCTAAGAAGGTTCCCAGGGTGATTTTAAATATGTATGGGGTTTATATTTGTAGTGGGCAATAATATAAGGTTATTTTTGGCCATTTTATATGAAAGTGTACTGTCTCTTTAAGAAATTTCACTTTTGAATTGTGGGCTGGAAATCGCAGTATAGCACTGTCAAGACACCCTAATAAGGTTCCCAGGGTGATTTTTAATATGTATGGGGTTTATAATTTTAGTTGTCAATGGTATAAGGTTATTTTTGGCCATTTTATATGAAAGTGTACTGTCTCTTTAAGAAACTTTACTTTTGAATTGGGGGCTGGAATTCGCAGTATGGCATTTTCCCAGGGTGATTTTAAATATGTATGGGGTTTATAATTGTAGTTGTCAATGGTATAAGTTTATTTTTTGCCATTTTATATGAAAGTGTACTGTCTCTTTAAGAAACTTAACTTTTGAATTGGGGGCTGGAAATCGCAGCACAGCATTTTCAGGACTCCCTAAGAAGGTTCCCAGGGTGATTTTAAATATGTATGGGGTTTATAATTGTAGTGGGCAATGGTATAAGTTTATTTTTGGCCATTTTATATGAAAGTGTACTGTCTCTTTAAGAAATTTCACTTTTGAATTGGGGGCTGGAAATCGCAGTATAGCACTGTCAAGACACCCTAAGAAGGTTCCCAGGGTGATTTTAAATATGTATGGGGTTTATAATTGTAGTGGGCAATGGTATAAGGTTATTTTTGGCCATTTTATATGAAAGTGTACTGTCTCTTTAAGAAATTTCACTTTTGAATTGTGGGCTGGAAATCACAGTATAGCATTTTCAGGACACCCTAAGAAGGTTCCCAGGGTGATTTTAAATATGTATGGGGTTTATAATTGTAGTGGGCAATGGTATAAGGTTATTTTTGGCCATTTTATATGAAAGTGTACTGTCTCTTTAAGAAACTTAACTTTTGAATTGGGGGCTGGAAATCGCAGCACAGCATTTTCAGGACTCCCTAAGAAGGTTCCCAGGGTGATTTTAAATATGTATGGGGTTTATAATTGTAGTTGTCAATGGTATAAGGTTATTTTTTGCCATTTTATATGAAAGTGTACTGTCTCTTTAAGAATGTAACTTTTGAATTGGGGGCTGGAAATCGCAGTATAGCACTGTCAAGACACCCTAAGAAGTTTCCCAGGGTGATTTTAAATATGTATGGGGTTTATAATTGTAGTGGGCAATGGTATAAGGTTATTTTTGGCCATTTTATTTGAAAGTGTACTGTCTCTTTAAGAACGTAACTTTTGAATTGGGAGCTGGAAATCGCAGTATAGCATTTTTAGGACACCCTGCGGAGGTTCCCAGGGTGATTTTAAATATGTATGGGGTTTATAATTGTAGTGGGCAATGGTATAAGGTTATTTTTGGCCATTTTATATGATAGTGTACTGTCTCTTTAAGAAACTTAACTTTTGAATTGGGGGCTGGAAAACGCAGTATAGCACTGTCAAGACACCCTAAGAAGGTTCCCAGGGTGATTTTAAATATGTATGGGGTTTATAATTGTAGTGGGCAATGGTATAAGGTTATTTTTGGCCATTTTATATGAAAGTGTACTGTCTCTTTAAGAAACTTAACTTTTGAATTGGGGGCTGGAAATCGCAGTATAGCATTTTCAGGACACCCTGGGGAGGTTCCCAGGGTGATTTTAAATATGTATGGGGTTTATAATTGTAGTGGGCAATGGTATAAGGTTATTTTTGGCCATTTTATATGATAGTGTACTGTCTCTTTAAGAAACTTTACTTTTGAATTGGGGGCTGGAAATCGCAGTATGGCATTTTCCCAGGGTGATTTTAAAAGTGTATGGGGTTTATAATTGTAGTTGTCAATGGTATAAGGTTATTTTTTGCCATTTTATATGAAAGTGTACTGTCTCTTTAAGAAATTAAACTTTTGAATTGGGGGCTGGAAATCGCAGTATAGCACTGTCAAGAAACCCTAAGAAGGTTCCCAGGGTGATTTTAAATATGTATGGGGTTTATAATTGTAGTGGGCAATGGTATAAGGTTATTTTTGGCCATTTTATATGAAAGTGTACTGTCTCTTTAAGAACGTAACTTTTGAATTGGGGGCTGGAAATCTCAGTATAGCACTGTCAAGACACCCTAAGAAGGTTCCCAGGGTGATTTTAAATATGTATGGGGTTTATAATTGTAGTGGGCAATGGTATAAGGTTATTTTTGGCCATTTTATATGAAAGGGTACTGTCTCTTTAAGAAACTTTACTTTTGAATTGGGGGCTGAAAATCGCAGTATAGCACTGTCAAGAAACCCTGCGGAGGTTCCCAGGGTGATTTTAAATATGTATGGGGTTTATAATTGTAGTGGGCAATAATATAAGGTTATTCTTGGTCATTTTATATGAAAGTGTACTGTCTCTTTAAGAAATTTCACTTTTGAATTGTGGGCTGGAAATCGCAGTATAGCACTGTCAAGACACCCTAAGAAGGTTCCCAGGGTGATTTTAAATATGTATGGGGTTTATAATTGTAGTGGGCAATGGTATAAAGTTCTTTTTTGCCATTTTATATGAAAGTGTACTGTCTCTTTAAGAAACTTTACTTTTGAATTGGGGGCTGGAAATCGCAGTATGGCATTTTCCCAGGCTGATTTTAAATATGTATGGGGTTTATAATTGTAGTGGGCAATGGTATAAGGTTATTTTTGGCCATTTTATATGAAAGTGTACTGTCTCTTTAAGAAATTTCACTTTTGAATTGTGGGCTGGAAATCGCAGTATAGCATTTTCAGGACACCCTGGGGAGGTTCCCAGGGTGATTTTAAATATGTATGGGGTTTATAATTGTAGTGGGCAATGATATAAGGTTATTTTTGGCCATTTTATATGAAAGTGTACTGTCTCTTTAAGAAATGTCACTTTTGAATTGTGGGCTGGAAATCGCAGTATAGCACTGTCAAGACACCCTAAGAAGGTTCCCAGGGTGATTTTAAATATGTATGGGGTTTATAATTGTAGTGGGCAATGGTATAAGGTTATTTTTGGCCATTTTATATGAAAGTGTACTGTCTCTTTAAGAATGTAACTTTTGAATTGGGGGCTGGAAATCGCAGTATAGCACTGTCAAGACACCCTAAGAAGGTTCCCAGGGTGATTTTAAATATGTATGGGGTTTATATTTGTAGTGGGCAATAATATAAGGTTATTTTTGGCCATTTTATATGAAAGTGTACTGTCTCTTTAAGAAATTTCACTTTTGAATTGTGGGCTGGAAATCGCAGTATAGCACTGTCAAGACACCCTAATAAGGTTCCCAGGGTGATTTTTAATATGTATGGGGTTTATAATTTTAGTTGTCAATGGTATAAGGTTATTTTTGGCCATTTTATATGAAAGTGTACTGTCTCTTTAAGAAACTTTACTTTTGAATTGGGGGCTGGAATTCGCAGTATGGCATTTTCCCAGGGTGATTTTAAATATGTATGGGGTTTATAATTGTAGTTGTCAATGGTATAAGTTTATTTTTTGCCATTTTATATGAAAGTGTACTGTCTCTTTAAGAAACTTAACTTTTGAATTGGGGGCTGGAAATCGCAGCACAGCATTTTCAGGACTCCCTAAGAAGGTTCCCAGGGTGATTTTAAATATGTATGGGGTTTATAATTGTAGTGGGCAATGGTATAAGTTTATTTTTGGCCATTTTATATGAAAGTGTACTGTCTCTTTAAGAAATTTCACTTTTGAATTGGGGGCTGGAAATCGCAGTATAGCACTGTCAAGACACCCTAAGAAGGTTCCCAGGGTGATTTTAAATATGTATGGGGTTTATAATTGTAGTGGGCAATGGTATAAGGTTATTTTTGGCCATTTTATATGAAAGTGTACTGTCTCTTTAAGAAATTTCACTTTTGAATTGTGGGCTGGAAATCACAGTATAGCATTTTCAGGACACCCTAAGAAGGTTCCCAGGGTGATTTTAAATATGTATGGGGTTTATAATTGTAGTGGGCAATGGTATAAGGTTATTTTTGGCCATTTTATATGAAAGTGTACTGTCTCTTTAAGAAATTTCACTTTTGAATTGGGGGCTGGAAATCGCAGTATAGCACTGTCAAGACACCCTAAGAAGGTTCCCAGGGTGATTTTAAATATGTATGGGGTTTATAATTGTAGTGGGCAATGGTATAAGGTTATTCTTGGCCATTTTATATGAAAGTGTACTGTCTCTTTAAGAAATTTCACTTTTGAATTGTGGGCTGGATATCGCAGTATAGCACTGTCAAGACACCCTAAGAAGGTTCCCAGGGTGATTTTAAATATGTATGGGGTTTATAATTGTAGTTGTCAATGGTATAAGGTTATTTTTTGCCTTTTTGTATGAAAGTGTACTGTCTCTTTAAGAATGTAACTTTTGAATTGGGGGCTGGAAATCGCAGTATAGCACTGTCAAGACACCCTAACAAGTTTCCCAGGGTGATTTTAAATATGTATGGGGTTTATAATTGTAGTGGGCAATGGTATAAGGTTATTTTTGGCCATTTTATTTGAAAGTGTACTGTCTCTTTAAGAACGTAACTGTTGAATTGGGGGCTGGGAATCGCAGTATAGCATTTTTAGGACACCCTGCGGAGGTTGCCAGGGTGATTTTAAATATGTATGGGGTTTATAATTGTAGTGGGCAATGGTATAAGGTTATTCTTGGCCATTTTATATGATAGTGTACTGTCTCTTTAAGAAATTTCACTTTTGAATTGTGGACTGGAAATCGCAGTATAGCACTGTCAAGACACCCTAAGAAGGTTCCCAGGGTGATTTTAAATATGTATGGGGTTTATAATTGTAGTGGGCAATGGTATAAGATTATTTTTGGCCATTTTATATGATAGTGTACTGTCTCTTTAAGAAACTTTACTTTTGAATTGGGGGCTGGAAATCGCAGTATGGCATTTTCCCAGGGTGATTTTAAATATGTATGGGGTTTATAATTGTAGTGGGCAATGGTATAAGGTTATTTTTGGCCATTTTATATGAAAGGGTACTGTCTCTTTAAGAAACTTTACTTTTGAATTGGGGGCTGAAAATCGCAGTATAGCACTGTCAAGACACCCTAAGAAGGTTCCCAGGGTGATTTTAAATATGTATGGGGTTTATAATTGTAGTGGGCAATGGTATAAGGTTATTTTTGGCCATTTTATATGAAAGTGTAATGTCTCTTTAAGAAATTTCACTTTTGAATTGTGGGCTGGAAATCACAGTATAGCATTTTCAGGACACCCTGCGGAGGTTCCCAGGGTGATTTTAAATATGTATGGGGTTTATAATTGTAGTGGGCAATGGTATAAGGTTATTCTTGGCCATTTTATATGAAAGTGTACTGTCTCTTTAAGAAATTTCACTTTTGAATTGTGGGCTGGAAATCGCAGTATAGCACTGTCAAGACACCCTAAGAAGGTTCCCAGGGTGATTTTAAATATGTATGGGGTTTATAATTGTAGTTGTCAATGGTATAAGGTTATTTTTTGCCATTTTATATGAAAGTGTACTGTCTCTTTAAGAATGTAACTTTTGAATTGGGGGCTGGAAATCGCAGTATAGCACTGTCAAGACACCCTAAGAAGTTTCCCAGGGTGATTTTAAATATGTATGGGGTTTATAATTGTAGTGGGCAATGGTATAAGGTTATTTTTGGCCATTTTATTTGAAAGTGTACTGTCTCTTTAAGAACGTAACTTTTGAATTGGGGGCTGGAAATCGCAGTATAGCATTTTTAGGACACCCTGCGGAGGTTCCCAGGGTGATTTTAAATATGTATGGGGTTTATAATTGTAGTGGGCAATGGTATAAGGTTATTCTTGGCCATTTTATATGATAGTGTACTGTCTCTTTAAGAAATTTCACTTTTGAATTGTGGACTGGAAATCACAGTATAGCACTGTCAAGACACCCTAAGAAGGTTCCCAGGGTGATTTTAAATATGTATGGGGTTTATAATTGTAGTGGGCAATGGTATAAGATTATTTTTGGCCATTTTATATGATAGTGTACTGTCTCTTTAAGAAACTTTACTTTTGAATTGGGGGCTGGAAATCGCAGTATGGCATTTTCCCAGGGTGATTTTAAATATGTATGGGGTTTATAATTGTAGTTGTCAATGGTATAAGGTTATTTTTTGCCATTTTATATGAAAGTGTACTGTCTCTTTAAGAAATTAAACTTTTGAATTGGGGGCTGGAAATCGCAGTATAGCACTGTCAAGAAACCCTAAGAAGGTTCCCAGGGTGATTTTAAATATGTATGGGGTTTATAATTGTAGTGGGCAATGGTATAAGGTTATTTTTGGCCATTTTATATGAAAGTGTACTGTCTCTTTAAGAACGTAACTTTTGAATTGGGGGCTGGAAATCTCAGTATAGCACTGTCAAGACACCCTAAGAAGGTTCCCAGGGTGATTTTAAATATGTATGGGGTTTATAATTGTAGTGGGCAATGGTATAAGGTTATTTTTGGCCATTTTATATGAAAGGGTACTGTCTCTTTAAGAAACTTTACTTTTGAATTGGGGGCTGAAAATCGCAGTATAGCACTGTCAAGAAACCCTAAGAAGGTTCCCAGGGTGATTTTAAATATGTATGGGGTTTATAATTGTAGTGGGCAATGGTATAAGGTTATTTTTGGCCATTTTATATGAAAGTGTACTGTCTCTTTAAGAACGTAACTTTTGAATTGGGGGCTGGAAATCGCAGTATAGCACTGTCAAGACACCCTGCGGAGGTTCCCAGGGTGATTTTAAATATGTATGGGGTTTATAATTGTAGTGGGCAATGGTATAAGGTTATTCTTGGCCATTTTATATGAAAGTGTACTGTCTTTTTAAGAAATTTCACTTTTGAATTGTGGGCTGGAAATCGCAGTATAGCACTGTCAAGACACCCTAAGAAGGTTCCCAGGGTGATTTTAAATATATATGGGGTTTATAATTGTAGTGGGCAATGGTATAAGGTTCTTTTTTGCCATTTTATATGAAAGTGTACTGTCTCTTTAAGAAACTTTACTTTTGAATTGGGGGCTGGAAATCGCAGTATGGCATTTTCCCAGGCTGATTTTAAATATGTATGGGGTTTATAATTGTAGTGGGCAATGGTATAAGGTTATTTTTGGCCATTTTATATGAAAGTGTACTGTCTCTTTAAGAAATGAAACTTTTGAATTGGGGGCTGGAAATCGCAGTATAGCACTGTCAAGAAACCCTAAGAAGGTTCCCAGGGTGATTTTAAATATGTATGGGGTTTATAATTGTAGTGGGCAATGGTATAAGGTTATTTTTGGCCATTTTATATGAAAGTGTACTGTCTCTTTAAGAAATTTCACTTTTGAATTGTGGGCTGGAAATCGCAGTATGGCATTTTCCCAGGGTGATTTTAAATATGTATGGGGTTTATAATTGTAGTGGGAAATGGTATAAGGTTATTTTTGGCCATTTTATATGAAAGGGTACTGTCTCTTTAAGAAACTTTACATTTGAATTGGGGGCTGGAAATCGCAGTATAGCACTGTCAAGACATCCTAAGAAGGTTCCCAGGGTGATTTTAAATATGTATGGGGTTTATAATTGTAGTGGGCAATGGTATAAGGTTATTTTTGGACATTTTATATGAAAGTGTACTGTCTCTTTAAGAAACGAAACTTTTGAATTGGGGGCTGGAAATCACAGTATAGCACTGTCAAGACACCCTAAGAAGGTTACCAGGGTGATTTTAAATATGTATGGGGTTTATAATTGTAGTGGGCAATGGTATAAGGTTATTTTTGGCCATTTTATATGAAAGGGTACTGTCTCTTTAAGAAACTTTACTTTTGAATTGGGGGCTGGAAATCGCAGTATAGCACTGTCAAGACATCCTAAGAAGGTTCCCAGGGTGATTTTAAATATGTATGGGGTTTATAATTGTAGTGGGCAATAATATAAGGTTATTTTTGGCCATTTTATATGAAAGTGTACTGTCTCTTTAAGAACGTAACTTTTGAATTGGGGGCTGGAAATCGCAGTATAGCATTTTTAGGACACCCTGCGGAGGTTCCCAGGGTGATTTTAAATATCTATGGGGTTTATAATTGTAGTGGGCAATGGTATAAGGTTATTTTTGGCAGTTTTATATGAAAGTGTACTGTCTCTTTAAGAAATTTCACTTTTGAATTGGGGGCTGGAAATCGCAGTATAGCACTGTCAAGACACCCTAAGAAGGTTCCCAGGGTGATTTTAAATATGTATGGGGTTTATAATTGTAGTTGTCAATGGTATAAGGTTATTTTTGGCCATTTTATATGAAAGTGTACTGTCTCTTTAAGAAATTTCACTTTTGAATTGTGGACTGGAAATCGCAGTATAGCACTGTCAAGACACCCTAAGAAGGTTCCCAGGGTGATTTTAAATATGTATGGGGTTTATAATTGTAGTGGGCAATGGTATAAGATTATTTTTGGCCATTTTATATGATAGTGTACTGTCTCTTTAAGAAACTTTACTTTTGAATTGGGGGCTGGAAATCGCAGTATGGCATTTTCCCAGGGTGATTTTAAATATGTACGGGGTTTATAATTGTAGTTGTCAATGGTATAAGGTTATTTTTTGCCATTTTATATGAAAGTGTACTGTCTCTTTAAGAAATTAAACTTTTGAATTGGGGGCTGGAAATCGCAGTATAGCACTGTCAAGAAACCCTAAGAAGGTTCCCAGGGTGATTTTAAATATGTATGGGGTTTATAATTGTAGTGGGCAATGGTATAAGGTTATTTTTGGCCATTTTATATGAAAGGGTACTGTCTCTTTAAGAAACTTTACTTTTGAATTGGGGGCTGAAAATCGCAGTATAGCACTGTCAAGACACCCTAAGAAGGTTCCCAGGGTGATTTTAAATATGTATGGGGTTTATAATTGTAGTGGGCAATGGTATAAGGTTATTTTTGGCCATTTTATATGAAAGTGTAATGTCTCTTTAAGAAATTTCACTTTTGAATTGTGGGCTGGAAATCACAGTATAGCATTTTCAGGACACCCTGCGGAGGTTCCCAGGGTGATTTTAAATATGTATGGGGTTTATAATTGTAGTGGGCAATGGTATAAGGTTATTCTTGGCCATTTTATATGAAAGTGTACTGTCTCTTTAAGAAATTTCACTTTTGAATTGTGGGCTGGAAATCGCAGTATAGCACTGTCAAGACACCCTAAGAAGGTTCCCAGGGTGATTTTAAATATGTATGGGGTTTATAATTGTAGTTGTCAATGGTATAAGGTTATTTTTTGCCATTTTATATGAAAGTGTACTGTCTCTTTAAGAATGTAACTTTTGAATTGGGGGCTGGAAATCGCAGTATAGCACTGTCAAGACACCCTAAGAAGTTTCCCAGGGTGATTTTAAATATGTATGGGGTTTATAATTGTAGTGGGCAATGGTATAAGGTTATTTTTGGCCATTTTATTTGAAAGTGTACTGTCTCTTTAAGAACGTAACTTTTGAATTGGGGGCTGGAAATCGCAGTATAGCATTTTTAGGACACCCTGCGGAGGTTCCCAGGGTGATTTTAAATATGTATGGGGTTTATAATTGTAGTGGGCAATGGTATAAGGTTATTCTTGGCCATTTTATATGATAGTGTACTGTCTCTTTAAGAAATTTCACTTTTGAATTGTGGACTGGAAATCGCAGTATAGCACTGTCAAGACACCCTAAGAAGGTTCCCAGGGTGATTTTAAATATGTATGGGGTTTATAATTGTAGTGGGCAATGGTATAAGATTATTTTTGGCCATTTTATATGATAGTGTACTGTCTCTTTAAGAAACTTTACTTTTGAATTGGGGGCTGGAAATCGCAGTATGGCATTTTCCCAGGCTGATTTTAAATATGTATGGGGTTTATAATTGTAGTGGGCAATGGTATAAGGTTATTTTTGGCCATTTTATATGAAAGTGTACTGTCTCTTTAAGAAATGAAACTTTTGAATTGGGGGCTGGAAATCGCAGTATAGCACTGTCAAGAAACCCTAAGAAGGTTCCCAGGGTGATTTTAAATATGTATGGGGTTTATAATTGTAGTGGGCAATGGTATAAGGTTATTTTTGGCCATTTTATATGAAAGTGTACTGTCTCTTTAAGAAATTTCACTTTTGAATTGTGGGCTGGAAATCGCAGTATGGCATTTTCCCAGGGTGATTTTAAATATGTATGGGGTTTATAATTGTAGTGGGAAATGGTATAAGGTTATTTTTGGCCATTTTATATGAAAGGGTACTGTCTCTTTAAGAAACTTTACATTTGAATTGGGGGCTGGAAATCGCAGTATAGCACTGTCAAGACATCCTAAGAAGGTTCCCAGGGTGATTTTAAATATGTATGGGGTTTATAATTGTAGTGGGCAATGGTATAAGGTTATTTTTGGACATTTTATATGAAAGTGTACTGTCTCTTTAAGAAACGAAACTTTTGAATTGGGGGCTGGAAATCACAGTATAGCACTGTCAAGACACCCTAAGAAGGTTCCCAGGGTGATTTTAAATATGTATGGGGTTTATAATTGTAGTGGGCAATGGTATAAGGTTATTTTTGGCCATTTTATATGAAAGGGTACTGTCTCTTTAAGAAACTTTACTTTTGAATTGGGGGCTGGAAATCGCAGTATAGCACTGTCAAGACATCCTAAGAAGGTTCCCAGGGTGATTTTAAATATGTATGGGGTTTATAATTGTAGTGGGCAATAATATAAGGTTATTTTTGGCCATTTTATATGAAAGTGTACTGTCTCTTTAAGAACGTAACTTTTGAATTGGGGGCTGGAAATCGCAGTATAGCATTTTTAGGACACCCTGCGGAGGTTCCCAGGGTGATTTTAAATATCTATGGGGTTTATAATTGTAGTGGGCAATGGTATAAGGTTATTTTTGGCAGTTTTATATGAAAGTGTACTGTCTCTTTAAGAAATTTCACTTTTGAATTGGGGGCTGGAAATCGCAGTATAGCACTGTCAAGACACCCTAAGAAGGTTCCCAGGGTGATTTTAAATATGTATGGGGTTTATAATTGTAGTTGTCAATGGTATAAGGTTATTTTTGGCCATTTTATATGAAAGTGTACTGTCTCTTTAAGAAATTTCACTTTTGAATTGTGGACTGGAAATCGCAGTATAGCACTGTCAAGACACCCTAAGAAGGTTCCCAGGGTGATTTTAAATATGTATGGGGTTTATAATTGTAGTGGGCAATGGTATAAGATTATTTTTGGCCATTTTATATGATAGTGTACTGTCTCTTTAAGAAACTTTACTTTTGAATTGGGGGCTGGAAATCGCAGTATGGCATTTTCCCAGGGTGATTTTAAATATGTACGGGGTTTATAATTGTAGTTGTCAATGGTATAAGGTTATTTTTTGCCATTTTATATGAAAGTGTACTGTCTCTTTAAGAAATTAAACTTTTGAATTGGGGGCTGGAAATCGCAGTATAGCACTGTCAAGAAACCCTAAGAAGGTTCCCAGGGTGATTTTAAATATGTATGGGGTTTATAATTGTAGTGGGCAATGGTATAAGGTTATTTTTGGCCATTTTATATGAAAGGGTACTGTCTCTTTAAGAAACTTTACTTTTGAATTGGGGGCTGAAAATCGCAGTATAGCACTGTCAAGACACCCTAAGAAGGTTCCCAGGGTGATTTTAAATATGTATGGGGTTTATAATTGTAGTGGGCAATGGTATAAGGTTATTTTTGGCCATTTTATATGAAAGTGTAATGTCTCTTTAAGAAATTTCACTTTTGAATTGTGGGCTGGAAATCACAGTATAGCATTTTCAGGACACCCTGCGGAGGTTCCCAGGGTGATTTTAAATATGTATGGGGTTTATAATTGTAGTGGGCAATGGTATAAGGTTATTCTTGGCCATTTTATATGAAAGTGTACTGTCTCTTTAAGAAATTTCACTTTTGAATTGTGGGCTGGAAATCGCAGTATAGCACTGTCAAGACACCCTAAGAAGGTTCCCAGGGTGATTTTAAATATGTATGGGGTTTATAATTGTAGTTGTCAATGGTATAAGGTTATTTTTTGCCATTTTATAT
The DNA here is from genome assembly GCF_046119375.1 of Phyllobates terribilis. Taxonomy (NCBI): domain Eukaryota; kingdom Metazoa; phylum Chordata; class Amphibia; order Anura; family Dendrobatidae; genus Phyllobates; species Phyllobates terribilis. The sequence goes on from NW_027362913.1 coordinate 2,967,788, forward strand.
GAAAGTGTACTGTCTCTTTAAGAATGTAACTTTTGAATTGGGGGCTGGAAATCGCAGTATAGCACTGTCAAGACACCCTAAGAAGTTTCCCAGGGTGATTTTAAATATGTATGGGGTTTATAATTGTAGTGGGCAATGGTATAAGGTTATTTTTGGCCATTTTATTTGAAAGTGTACTGTCTCTTTAAGAACGTAACTTTTGAATTGGGGGCTGGAAATCGCAGTATAGCATTTTTAGGACACCCTGCGGAGGTTCCCAGGGTGATTTTAAATATGTATGGGGTTTATAATTGTAGTGGGCAATGGTATAAGATTATTTTTGGCCATTTTATATGATAGTGTACTGTCTCTTTAAGAAACTTTACTTTTGAATTGGGGGCTGGAAATCGCAGTATGGCATTTTCCCAGGGTGATTTTAAATATGTATGGGGTTTATAATTGTAGTTGTCAATGGTATAAGGTTATTTTTTGCCATTTTATATGAAAGTGTACTGTCTCTTTAAGAAATTAAACTTTTGAATTGGGGGCTGGAAATCGCAGTATAGCACTGTCAAGAAACCCTAAGAAGGTTCCCAGGGTGATTTTAAATATGTATGGGGTTTATAATTGTAGTGGGCAATGGTATAAGGTTATTTTTGGCCATTTTATATGAAAGTGTACTGTCTCTTTAAGAACGTAACTTTTGAATTGGGGGCTGGAAATCTCAGTATAGCACTGTCAAGACACCCTAAGAAGGTTCCCAGGGTGATTTTAAATATGTATGGGGTTTATAATTGTAGTGGGCAATGGTATAAGGTTATTTTTGGCCATTTTATATGAAAGGGTACTGTCTCTTTAAGAAACTTTACTTTTGAATTGGGGGCTGAAAATCGCAGTATAGCACTGTCAAGAAACCCTAAGAAGGTTCCCAGGGTGATTTTAAATATGTATGGGGTTTATAATTGTAGTGGGCAATGGTATAAGGTTATTTTTGGCCATTTTATATGAAAGTGTACTGTCTCTTTAAGAACGTAACTTTTGAATTGGGGGCTGGAAATCGCAGTATAGCACTGTCAAGACACCCTGCGGAGGTTCCCAGGGTGATTTTAAATATGTATGGGGTTTATAATTGTAGTGGGCAATGGTATAAGGTTATTCTTGGCCATTTTATATGAAAGTGTACTGTCTCTTTAAGAAATTTCACTTTTGAATTGTGGGCTGGAAATCGCAGTATAGCACTGTCAAGACACCCTAAGAAGGTTCCCAGGGTGATTTTAAATATATATGGGGTTTATAATTGTAGTGGGCAATGGTATAAGGTTCTTTTTGCCATTTTATATGAAAGTGTACTGTCTCTTTAAGAAACTTTACTTTTGAATTGGGGGCTGGAAATCACAGTATGGCATTTTCCCAGGCTGATTTTAAATATGTATGGGGTTTATAATTGTAGTGGGCAATGGTATAAGGTTATTTTTGGCCATTTTATATGAAAGTGTACTGTCTCTTTAAGAAATGAAACTTTTGAATTGGGGGCTGGAAATCGCAGTATAGCACTGTCAAGAAACCCTAAGAAGGTTCCCAGGGTGATTTTAAATATGTATGGGGTTTATAATTGTAGTGGGCAATGGTATAAGGTTATTTTTGGACATTTTATATGAAAGTGTACTGTCTCTTTAAGAAACGTAACTTTTGAATTGGGGGCTGGAAATCACAGTATAGCACTGTCAAGACACCCTAAGAAGGTTCCCAGGGTGATTTTAAATATGTATGGGGTTTATAATTGTAGTGGGCAATGGTATAAGGTTATTTTTGGCCATTTTATATGAAAGGGTACTGTCTCTTTAAGAAACTTTACTTTTGAATTGGGGGCTGGAAATCGCAGTATAGCACTGTCAAGACATCCTAAGAAGGTTCCCAGGGTGATTTTAAATATGTATGGGGTTTATAATTGTAGTGGGCAATAATATAAGGTTATTTTTGGCCATTTTATATGAAAGTGTACTGTCTCTTTAAGAACGTAACTTTTGAATTGGGGGCTGGAAATCGCAGTATAGCATTTTTAGGACACCCTGCGGAGGTTCCCAGGGTGATTTTAAATATCTATGGGGTTTATAATTGTAGTGGGCAATGGTATAAGGTTATTTTTGGCAGTTTTATATGAAAGTGTACTGTCTCTTTAAGAAATTTCACTTTTGAATTGGGGGCTGGAAATCGCAGTATAGCACTGTCAAGACACCCTAAGAAGGTTCCCAGGGTGATTTTAAATATGTATGGGGTTTATAATTGTAGTTGTCAATGGTATAAGGTTATTTTTGGCCATTTTATATGAAAGTGTACTGTCTCTTTAAGAAATTTCACTTTTGAATTGTGGGCTGGAAATCGCAGTATAGCACTGTCAAGACGCCCTAAGAAGGTTCCCAGGGTGATTTTAAATATGTATGGGGTTTATAATTGTAGTTGTCAATGGTATAAGGTTATTTTTGGCCATTTTATATGAAAGTGTACTGTCTCTTTAAGAAATTTCACTTTTGAATTGGGGGCTGGAAATCGCAGTATAGCATTTTCAGGACACCCTGGGGAGGTTCCCAGGGTGATTTTAAATATGTATGGGGTTTATAATTGTAGTGGGCAATGGTATAAGGTTATTTTTGGCCATTTTGTATGAAAGTGTACTGTCTCTTTAAGAAATTTCACTTTTGAATTGGGGGCTGGAAATCGCAGTATAGCACTGTCAAGAAACCCTAAGAAGGTTCCCAGGGTGATTTTAAATATGTATGGGGTTTATAATTGTAGTGGGCAATGGTATAAGGTTATTTTTGGCCATTTTATATGAAAGTGTACTGTCTCTTTAAGAACGTAACTTTTGAATTGGGGGCTGGAAATCGCAGTATAGCACTGTCAAGACACCCTAAGAAGGTTCCCAGGGTGATTTTAAATATGTATGGGGTTTATAATTGTAGTGGGCAATGGTATAAGGTTATTTTTGGCCATTTTATATGAAAGGGTACTGTCTCTTTAAGAAACTTTACTTTTGAATTGTGGGCTGGAAATCGCAGTATAGCTCTGTCAAGACATCCTAAGAAGGTTCCCAGGGTGATTTTAAATATGTATGGGGTTTATAATTGTAGTGGGCAATGATATAAGGTTATTTTTGGCCATTTTATATGAAAGTGTACTGTCTCTTTAAGAAATTTCACTTTTGAATTGGGGGCTGGAAATCGCAGTATAGCATTTACAGGACACCCTGGGAAGGTTCCCAGGGTGATTTTAAATATGTATGGGGTTTATAATTGTAGTTGTCAATGGTATAAGGTTATTTTTTCCCATTTTATATGAAAGTGTACTGTCTCTTTAAGAAATTAAACTTTTGAATTGGGGGCTGGAAATCGCAGTATAGCACTGTCAAGAAACCCTAAAAAGGTTCCCAGGGTGATTTTAAATATGTATGGGGTTTATAATTGTAGTGGGCAATGGTATAAGGTTATTTTTGGCCATTTTATATGAAAGTGTACTGTCTCTTTAAGAACATAACTTTTGAATTGGGGGCTGGAAATCTCAGTATAGCACTGTCAAGACACCCTAAGAAGGTTCCCAGGGTGATTTTAAATATGTATGGGGTTTATAATTGTAGTGGGCAATGGTATAAGGTTATTTTTGGCCATTTTATATGAAAGGGTACTGTCTCTTTAAGAAACTTTACTTTTGAATTGGGGGCTGAAAATCGCAGTATAGCACTGTCAAGAAACCCTAAGAAGGTTCCCAGGGTGATTTTAAATATGTATGGGGTTTATAATTGTAGTGGGCAATGGTATAAGGTTATTTTTGGCCATTTTATATGAAAGTGTACTGTCTCTTTAAGAACGTAACTTTTGAATTGGGGGCTGGAAATCGCAGTATAGCACTGTCAAGACACCCTGCGGAGGTTCCCAGGGTGATTTTAAATATGTATGGGGTTTATAATTGTAGTGGGCAATGGTATAAGGTTATTCTTGGCCATTTTATATGAAAGTGTACTGTCTCTTTAAGAAATTTCACTTTTGAATTGTGGGCTGGAAATCGCAGTATAGCACTGTCAAGACACCCTAAGAAGGTTCCCAGGGTGATTTTAAATATGTATGGGGTTTATAATTGTAGTGGGCAATGGTATAAGGTTCTTTTTTGCCATTTTATATGAAAGTGTACTGTCTCTTTAAGAAACTTTACTTTTGAATTGGAGGCTGGAAATCGCAGTATGGCATTTTCCCAGGCTGATTTTAAATATGTATGGGGTTTATAATTGTAGTGGGCAATGGTATAAGGTTATTTTTGGTAATTTTATATGAAAGTGTACTGTCTCTTTAAGAAATTAAACTTTTGAATTGGGGGCTGGAAATCGCAGTATAGCACTGTCAAGAAACCCTAAGAAGGTTCCCAGGGTGATTTTAAATATGTATGGGGTTTATAATTGTAGTGGGCAATGGTATAAGGTTATTTTTGGCCATTTTATATGAAAGTGTACTGTCTCTTTAAGAAACGTAACTTTTGAATTGGGGGCTGGAAATCGAAGTATAGCACTGTCAAGAAACCCTAAGAAGGTTCCCAGGGTGATTTTAAATATGTATCTGGTTTATAATTGTAGTGGGAAATGGTATAAGGTTATTTTTGGCCATTTTATATGAAAGTGTACTGTCTCTTTAAGAAACTTTACTTTTGAATTGGGGGCTGGAATTCGCAGTATGGCATTTTCCCAGGGTGATTTTAAATATGTATGGGGTTTATAATTGTAGTGGGAAATGGTATAAGGTTATTTTTGGCCATTTTATATGAAAGTGTACTGTCTCTTTAAGAAACGTAACTTTTGAATTGGGGGCTGGAAATCGCAGTATAGCACTGTCAAGAAACCCTAAGAAGGTTCCCAGGGTGATTTTAAATATGTATCGGGTTTATAATTGTAGTGGGAAATGGTATAAGGTTATTTTTGGCCATTTTATATGAAAGGGTACTGTCTCTTTAAGAAACTTTACATTTGAATTGGGGGCTGGAAATCGCAGTATAGCACTGTCAAGACACCCTAAGAAGGTTCCCAGGGTGATTTTAAATATGTATGGGGTTTATAATTGTAGTGGGCAATGGTATAAGGTTATTTTTGGACATTTTATATGAAAGTGTACTGTCTCTTTAAGAAACTTAACTTTTGAATTGGGGGCTGGAAATCGCAGTATAGCATTTTCAGGACACCCTGGGGAGGTTCCCAGGGTGATTTTAAATATGTATGGGGTTTATAATTGTAGTGGGCAATGGTATAAGGTTATTTTTGGCCATTTTATATGAAAGTGTACTGTCTCTTTAAGAACGTAACTTTTGAATTGGGGGCTGGAAATCGCAGTATAGCATTTTTAGGACACCCTGCGGAGGTTCCCAGGGTGATTTTAAATATGTATGGGGTTTATAATTGTAGTGGGCAATGGTATAAGGTTATTTTTGGCCATTTTATATGAAAGTGTACTGTCTCTTTAAGAACGTAACTTTTGAATTGGGGGCTGGAAATCACAGTATAGCACTGTCAAGACACCCTAAGAAGGTTCCCAGGGTGATTTTAAATATGTATGGGGTTTATAATTGTAGTGGGCAATGGTATAAGGTTATTTTTGGCCATTTTATATGAAAGGGTACTGTCTCTTTAAGAAACTTTACTTTTGAATTGGGGGCTGGAAATCGCAGTATAGCACTGTCAAGACATCCTAAGAAGGTTCCCAGGGTGATTTTAAATATGTATGGGGTTTATAATTGTAGTGGGCAATAATATAAGGTTATTTTTGGCCATTTTATATGAAAGTGTACTGTCTCTTTAAGAACGTAACTTTTGAATTGGGGGCTGGAAATCGCAGTATAGCATTTTTAGGACACCCTGCGGAGGTTCCCAGGGTGATTTTAAATATGTATGGGGTTTATAATTGTAGTGGGCAATGGTATAAGGTTATTTTTGGCAGTTTTATATGAAAGTGTACTGTCTCTTTAAGAAATTTCACTTTTGAATTGGGGGCTGGAAATCGCAGTATAGCACTGTCAAGACACCCTAAGAAGGTTCCCAGGGTGATTTTAAATATGTATGGGGTTTATAATTGTAGTTGTCAATGGTATAAGGTTATTTTTGGCCATTTTATATGAAAGTGTACTGTCTCTTTAAGAAATTTCACTTTTGAATTGTGGGCTGGAAATCGCAGTATAGCATTTACAGGACACCCTGGGAAGGTTCCCAGGGTGATTTTAAATATGTATGGGGTTTATAATTGTAGTGGGCAATGGTATAAGGTTATTTTTGGCCATTTTATATGAAAGTGTACTGTCTCTTTAAGAAACTTCACTTTTGAATTGGGGGTTGGAAATCGCAGTATAGCATTTACAGGACACCCTGGGAAGGTTCCCAGGGTGATTTTAAATATGTATGGGGTTTATAATTGTAGTGGGCAATGGTATAAGGTTATTTTTGGTCATTTTATATGAAAGTGTACTGTCTCTTTAAGAAACTTAACTTTTGAATTGGGGGCTGGAAATTGCAGTATAGCACTGTCAAGACACCCTAAGAAGGTTCCCAGGGTGATTTAAAATATGTATGGGGTTTATAATTGTAGTGGGCAATGGTATAAGGTTATTTTTGGTCATTTAATATGAAAGTGTACTGTCTCTTTAAGAAACTTAACTTGAATTGGGGGTTGGAAATTGCAGTATAGCACTGTCAAGACACCCTAAGAAGGTTCCCAGGGTGATTTTAAATATGTATGGGGTTTATAATTGTAGTGGGCAATGGTATAAGGTTATTTTTGGCCATTTTATATGAAAGTGTACTGTCTCTTTAAGAAATGAAACTTTTGAATTGGGGGCTGGAAATCGCAGTATAGCACTGTCAAGAAACCCTAAGAAGGTTCCCAGGGTGATTTTAAATATGTATGGGGTTTATAATTGTAGTGGGCAATGGTATAAGGTTATTTTTGGCCATTTTATATGAAAGTGTACTGTCTCTTTAAGAAATTTCACTTTTGAATTGTGGGCTGGAAATCGCAGTATGGCATTTTCCCAGGGTGATTTTAAATATGTATGGGGTTTATAATTGTAGTGGGAAATGGTATAAGGTTATTTTTGGCCATTTTATATGAAAGGGTACTGTCTCTTTAAGAAACTTTACATTTGAATTGGGGGCTGGAAATCGCAGTATAGCACTGTCAAGACATCCTAAGAAGGTTCCCAGGGTGATTTTAAATATGTATGGGGTTTATAATTGTAGTGGGCAATGGTATAAGGTTATTTTTGGACATTTTATATGAAAGTGTACTGTCTCTTTAAGAAACGTAACTTTTGAATTGGGGGCTGGAAATCACAGTATAGCACTGTCAAGACACCCTAAGAAGGTTCCCAGGGTGATTTTAAATATGTATGGGGTTTATAATTGTAGTGGGCAATGGTATAAGGTTATTTTTGGCCATTTTATATGAAAGGGTACTGTCTCTTTAAGAAACTTTACTTTTGAATTGGGGGCTGGAAATCGCAGTATAGCACTGTCAAGACATCCTAAGAAGGTTCCCAGGGTGATTTTAAATATGTATGGGGTTTATAATTGTAGTGGGCAATAATATAAGGTTATTTTTGGCCATTTTATATGAAAGTGTACTGTCTCTTTAAGAACGTAACTTTTGAATTGGGGGCTGGAAATCGCAGTATAGCATTTTTAGGACACCCTGCGGAGGTTCCCAGGGTGATTTTAAATATCTATGGGGTTTATAATTGTAGTGGGCAATGGTATAAGGTTATTTTTGGCAGTTTTATATGAAAGTGTACTGTCTCTTTAAGAAACTTTACTTTTGAATTGGGGGCTGAAAATCGCAGTATAGCACTGTCAAGAAACCCTAAGAAGGTTCCCAGGGTGATTTTAAATATGTATGGGGTTTATAATTGTAGTGGGCAATGGTATAAGGTTATTTTTGGCCATTTTATATGAAAGTGTACTGTCTCTTTAAGAACGTAACTTTTGAATTGGGGGCTGGAAATCGCAGTATAGCACTGTCAAGACACCCTGCGGAGGTTCCCAGGGTGATTTTAAATATGTATGGGGTTTATAATTGTAGTGGGCAATGGTATAAGGTTATTCTTGGCCATTTTATATGAAAGTGTACTGTCTCTTTAAGAAATTTCACTTTTGAATTGTGGGCTGGAAATCGCAGTATAGCACTGTCAAGACACCCTAAGAAGGTTCCCAGGGTGATTTTAAATATGTATGGGGTTTATAATTGTAGTGGGCAATGGTATAAGGTTCTTTTTTGCCATTTTATATGAAAGTGTACTGTCTCTTTAAGAAACTTTACTTTTGAATTGGAGGCTGGAAATCGCAGTATGGCATTTTCCCAGGCTGATTTTAAATATGTATGGGGTTTATAATTGTAGTGGGCAATGGTATAAGGTTATTTTTGGTAATTTTATATGAAAGTGTACTGTCTCTTTAAGAAATTAAACTTTTGAATTGGGGGCTGGAAATCGCAGTATAGCACTGTCAAGAAACCCTAAGAAGGTTCCCAGGGTGATTTTAATTATGTATGGGGTTTATAATTGTAGTGGGCAATGGTATAAGGTTATTTTTGGCCATTTTATATGAAAGTGTACTGTCTCTTTAAGAAACGTAACTTTTGAATTGGGGGCTGGAAATCGAAGTATAGCACTGTCAAGAAACCCTAAGAAGGTTCCCAGGGTGATTTTAAATATGTATCTGGTTTATAATTGTAGTGGGAAATGGTATAAGGTTATTTTTGGCCATTTTATATGAAAGTGTACTGTCTCTTTAAGAAACTTTACTTTTGAATTGGGGGCTGGAATTCGCAGTATGGCATTTTCCCAGGGTGATTTTAAATATGTATGGGGTTTATAATTGTAGTGGGAAATGGTATAAGGTTATTTTTGGCCATTTTATATGAAAGTGTACTGTCTCTTTAAGAAACGTAACTTTTGAATTGGGGGCTGGAAATCGCAGTATAGCACTGTCAAGAAACCCTAAGAAGGTTCCCAGGGTGATTTTAAATATGTATCGGGTTTATAATTGTAGTGGGAAATGGTATAAGGTTATTTTTGGCCATTTTATATGAAAGGGTACTGTCTCTTTAAGAAACTTTACATTTGAATTGGGGGCTGGAAATCGCAGTATAGCACTGTCAAGACACCCTAAGAAGGTTCCCAGGGTGATTTTAAATATGTATGGGGTTTATAATTGTAGTGGGCAATGGTATAAGGTTATTTTTGGACATTTTATATGAAAGTGTACTGTCTCTTTAAGAAACTTAACTTTTGAATTGGGGGCTGGAAATCGCAGTATAGCATTTTCAGGACACCCTGGGGAGGTTCCCAGGGTGATTTTAAATATGTATGGGGTTTATAATTGTAGTGGGCAATGGTATAAGGTTATTTTTGGCCATTTTATATGAAAGTGTACTGTCTCTTTAAGAACGTAACTTTTGAATTGGGGGCTGGAAATCGCAGTATAGCATTTTTAGGACACCCTGCGGAGGTTCCCAGGGTGATTTTAAATATGTATGGGGTTTATAATTGTAGTGGGCAATGGTATAAGGTTATTTTTGGCCATTTTATATGAAAGTGTACTGTCTCTTTAAGAACGTAACTTTTGAATTGGGGGCTGGAAATCACAGTATAGCACTGTCAAGACACCCTAAGAAGGTTCCCAGGGTGATTTTAAATATGTATGGGGTTTATAATTGTAGTGGGCAATGGTATAAGGTTATTTTTGGCCATTTTATATGAAAGGGTACTGTCTCTTTAAGAAACTTTACTTTTGAATTGGGGGCTGGAAATCGCAGTATAGCACTGTCAAGACATCCTAAGAAGGTTCCCAGGGTGATTTTAAATATGTATGGGGTTTATAATTGTAGTGGGCAATAATATAAGGTTATTTTTGGCCATTTTATATGAAAGTGTACTGTCTCTTTAAGAACGTAACTTTTGAATTGGGGGCTGGAAATCGCAGTATAGCATTTTTAGGACACCCTGCGGAGGTTCCCAGGGTGATTTTAAATATGTATGGGGTTTATAATTGTAGTGGGCAATGGTATAAGGTTATTTTTGGCAGTTTTATATGAAAGTGTACTGTCTCTTTAAGAAATTTCACTTTTGAATTGGGGGCTGGAAATCGCAGTATAGCACTGTCAAGACACCCTAAGAAGGTTCCCAGGGTGATTTTAAATATGTATGGGGTTTATAATTGTAGTTGTCAATGGTATAAGGTTATTTTTGGCCATTTTATATGAAAGTGTACTGTCTCTTTAAGAAATTTCACTTTTGAATTGTGGGCTGGAAATCGCAGTATAGCATTTACAGGACACCCTGGGAAGGTTCCCAGGGTGATTTTAAATATGTATGGGGTTTATAATTGTAGTGGGCAATGGTATAAGGTTATTTTTGGCCATTTTATATGAAAGTGTACTGTCTCTTTAAGAAACTTCACTTTTGAATTGGGGGTTGGAAATCGCAGTATAGCATTTACAGGACACCCTGGGAAGGTTCCCAGGGTGATTTTAAATATGTATGGGGTTTATAATTGTAGTGGGCAATGGTATAAGGTTATTTTTGGTCATTTTATATGAAAGTGTACTGTCTCTTTAAGAAACTTAACTTTTGAATTGGGGGCTGGAAATTGCAGTATAGCACTGTCAAGACACCCTAAGAAGGTTCCCAGGGTGATTTAAAATATGTATGGGGTTTATAATTGTAGTGGGCAATGGTATAAGGTTATTTTTGGTCATTTAATATGAAAGTGTACTGTCTCTTTAAGAAACTTAACTTGAATTGGGGGTTGGAAATTGCAGTATAGCACTGTCAAGACACCCTAAGAAGGTTCCCAGGGTGATTTTAAATATGTATGGGGTTTATAATTGTAGTGGGCAATGGTATAAGGTTATTTTTGGCCATTTTATATGAAAGTGTACTGTCTCTTTAAGAAATGAAACTTTTGAATTGGGGGCTGGAAATCGCAGTATAGCACTGTCAAGAAACCCTAAGAAGGTTCCCAGGGTGATTTTAAATATGTATGGGGTTTATAATTGTAGTGGGCAATGGTATAAGGTTATTTTTGGCCATTTTATATGAAAGTGTACTGTCTCTTTAAGAAATTTCACTTTTGAATTGTGGGCTGGAAATCGCAGTATGGCATTTTCCCAGGGTGATTTTAAATATGTATGGGGTTTATAATTGTAGTGGGAAATGGTATAAGGTTATTTTTGGCCATTTTATATGAAAGGGTACTGTCTCTTTAAGAAACTTTACATTTGAATTGGGGGCTGGAAATCGCAGTATAGCACTGTCAAGACATCCTAAGAAGGTTCCCAGGGTGATTTTAAATATGTATGGGGTTTATAATTGTAGTGGGCAATGGTATAAGGTTATTTTTGGACATTTTATATGAAAGTGTACTGTCTCTTTAAGAAACGTAACTTTTGAATTGGGGGCTGGAAATCACAGTATAGCACTGTCAAGACACCCTAAGAAGGTTCCCAGGGTGATTTTAAATATGTATGGGGTTTATAATTGTAGTGGGCAATGGTATAAGGTTATTTTTGGCCATTTTATATGAAAGGGTACTGTCTCTTTAAGAAACTTTACTTTTGAATTGGGGGCTGGAAATCGCAGTATAGCACTGTCAAGACATCCTAAGAAGGTTCCCAGGGTGATTTTAAATATGTATGGGGTTTATAATTGTAGTGGGCAATAATATAAGGTTATTTTTGGCCATTTTATATGAAAGTGTACTGTCTCTTTAAGAACGTAACTTTTGAATTGGGGGCTGGAAATCGCAGTATAGCATTTTTAGGACACCCTGCGGAGGTTCCCAGGGTGATTTTAAATATCTATGGGGTTTATAATTGTAGTGGGCAATGGTATAAGGTTATTTTTGGCAGTTTTATATGAAAGTGTACTGTCTCTTTAAGAAATTTCACTTTTGAATTGGGGGCTGGAAATCGCAGTATAGCACTGTCAAGACACCCTAAGAAGGTTCCCAGGGTGATTTTAAATATGTATGGGGTTTATAATTGTAGTTGTCAATGGTATAAGGTTATTTTTGGCCATTTTATATGAAAGTGTACTGTCTCTTTAAGAAATTTCACTTTTGAATTGTGGGCTGGAAATCGCAGTATAGCACTGTCAAGACGCCCTAAGAAGGTTCCCAGGGTGATTTTAAATATGTATGGGGTTTATAATTGTAGTTGTCAATGGTATAAGGTTATTTTTGGCCATTTTATATGAAAGTGTACTGTCTCTTTAAGAAATTTCACTTTTGAATTGGGGGCTGGAAATCGCAGTATAGCATTTTCAGGACACCCTGGGGAGGTTCCCAGGGTGATTTTAAATATGTATGGGGTTTATAATTGTAGTGGGCAATGGTATAAGGTTATTTTTGGCCATTTTGTATGAAAGTGTACTGTCTCTTTAAGAAATTTCACTTTTGAATTGGGGGCTGGAAATCGCAGTATAGCACTGTCAAGAAACCCTAAGAAGGTTCCCAGGGTGATTTTAAATATGTATGGGGTTTATAATTGTAGTGGGCAATGGTATAAGGTTATTTTTGGCCATTTTATATGAAAGTGTACTGTCTCTTTAAGAACGTAACTTTTGAATTGGGGGCTGGAAATCGCAGTATAGCACTGTCAAGACACCCTAAGAAGGTTCCCAGGGTGATTTTAAATATGTATGGGGTTTATAATTGTAGTGGGCAATGGTATAAGGTTATTTTTGGCCATTTTATATGAAAGGGTACTGTCTCTTTAAGAAACTTTACTTTTGAATTGTGGGCTGGAAATCGCAGTATAGCTCTGTCAAGACATCCTAAGAAGGTTCCCAGGGTGATTTTAAATATGTATGGGGTTTATAATTGTAGTGGGCAATGATATAAGGTTATTTTTGGCCATTTTATATGAAAGTGTACTGTCTCTTTAAGAAATTTCACTTTTGAATTGGGGGCTGGAAATCGCAGTATAGCATTTACAGGACACCCTGGGAAGGTTCCCAGGGTGATTTTAAATATGTATGGGGTTTATAATTGTAGTTGTCAATGGTATAAGGTTATTTTTTCCCATTTTATATGAAAGTGTACTGTCTCTTTAAGAAATTAAACTTTTGAATTGGGGGCTGGAAATCGCAGTATAGCACTGTCAAGAAACCCTAAAAAGGTTCCCAGGGTGATTTTAAATATGTATGGGGTTTATAATTGTAGTGGGCAATGGTATAAGGTTATTTTTGGCCATTTTATATGAAAGTGTACTGTCTCTTTAAGAACATAACTTTTGAATTGGGGGCTGGAAATCTCAGTATAGCACTGTCAAGACACCCTAAGAAGGTTCCCAGGGTGATTTTAAATATGTATGGGGTTTATAATTGTAGTGGGCAATGGTATAAGGTTATTTTTGGCCATTTTATATGAAAGGGTACTGTCTCTTTAAGAAACTTTACTTTTGAATTGGGGGCTGAAAATCGCAGTATAGCACTGTCAAGAAACCCTAAGAAGGTTCCCAGGGTGATTTTAAATATGTATGGGGTTTATAATTGTAGTGGGCAATGGTATAAGGTTATTTTTGGCCATTTTATATGAAAGTGTACTGTCTCTTTAAGAACGTAACTTTTGAATTGGGGGCTGGAAATCGCAGTATAGCACTGTCAAGACACCCTGCGGAGGTTCCCAGGGTGATTTTAAATATGTATGGGGTTTATAATTGTAGTGGGCAATGGTATAAGGTTATTCTTGGCCATTTTATATGAAAGTGTACTGTCTCTTTAAGAAATTTCACTTTTGAATTGTGGGCTGGAAATCGCAGTATAGCACTGTCAAGACACCCTAAGAAGGTTCCCAGGGTGATTTTAAATATGTATGGGGTTTATAATTGTAGTGGGCAATGGTATAAGGTTCTTTTTTGCCATTTTATATGAAAGTGTACTGTCTCTTTAAGAAACTTTACTTTTGAATTGGAGGCTGGAAATCGCAGTATGGCATTTTCCCAGGCTGATTTTAAATATGTATGGGGTTTATAATTGTAGTGGGCAATGGTATAAGGTTATTTTTGGTAATTTTATATGAAAGTGTACTGTCTCTTTAAGAAATTAAACTTTTGAATTGGGGGCTGGAAATCGCAGTATAGCACTGTCAAGAAACCCTAAGAAGGTTCCCAGGGTGATTTTAAATATGTATGGGGTTTATAATTGTAGTGGGCAATGGTATAAGGTTATTTTTGGCCATTTTATATGAAAGTGTACTGTCTCTTTAAGAAACGTAACTTTTGAATTGGGGGCTGGAAATCGAAGTATAGCACTGTCAAGAAACCCTAAGAAGGTTCCCAGGGTGATTTTAAATATGTATCTGGTTTATAATTGTAGTGGGAAATGGTATAAGGTTATTTTTGGCCATTTTATATGAAAGTGTACTGTCTCTTTAAGAAACTTTACTTTTGAATTGGGGGCTGGAATTCGCAGTATGGCATTTTCCCAGGGTGATTTTAAATATGTATGGGGTTTATAATTGTAGTGGGAAATGGTATAAGGTTATTTTTGGCCATTTTATATGAAAGTGTACTGTCTCTTTAAGAAACGTAACTTTTGAATTGGGGGCTGGAAATCGCAGTATAGCACTGTCAAGAAACCCTAAGAAGGTTCCCAGGGTGATTTTAAATATGTATCGGGTTTATAATTGTAGTGGGAAATGGTATAAGGTTATTTTTGGCCATTTTATATGAAAGGGTACTGTCTCTTTAAGAAACTTTACATTTGAATTGGGGGCTGGAAATCGCAGTATAGCACTGTCAAGACACCCTAAGAAGGTTCCCAGGGTGATTTTAAATATGTATGGGGTTTATAATTGTAGTGGGCAATGGTATAAGGTTATTTTTGGACATTTTATATGAAAGTGTACTGTCTCTTTAAGAAACTTAACTTTTGAATTGGGGGCTGGAAATCGCAGTATAGCATTTTCAGGACACCCTGGGGAGGTTCCCAGGGTGATTTTAAATATGTATGGGGTTTATAATTGTAGTGGGCAATGGTATAAGGTTATTTTTGGCCATTTTATATGAAAGTGTACTGTCTCTTTAAGAACGTAACTTTTGAATTGGGGGCTGGAAATCGCAGTATAGCACTGTCAAGAAACCCTAAGAAGGTTCCCAGGGTGATTTTAAATATGTATGGGGTTTATAATTGTAGTGGGCAATGGTATAAGGTTATTTTTGGCCATTTTATATGAAAGTGTACTGTCTCTTTAAGAAACGTAACTTTTGAATTGGGGGCTGGAAATCGAAGTATAGCACTGTCAAGAAACCCTAAGAAGGTTCCCAGGGTGATTTTAAATATGTATCTGGTTTATAATTGTAGTGGGAAATGGTATAAGGTTATTTTTGGCCATTTTATATGAAAGTGTACTGTCTCTTTAAGAAACTTTACTTTTGAATTGGGGGCTGGAATTCGCAGTATGGCATTTTCCCAGGGTGATTTTAAATATGTATGGGGTTTATAATTGTAGTGGGAAATGGTATAAGGTTATTTTTGGCCATTTTATATGAAAGTGTACTGTCTCTTTAAGAAACGTAACTTTTGAATTGGGGGCTGGAAATCGCAGTATAGCACTGTCAAGAAACCCTAAGAAGGTTCCCAGGGTGATTTTAAATATGTATCGGGTTTATAATTGTAGTGGGAAATGGTATAAGGTTATTTTTGGCCATTTTATATGAAAGGGTACTGTCTCTTTAAGAAACTTTACATTTGAATTGGGGGCTGGAAATCGCAGTATAGCACTGTCAAGACACCCTAAGAAGGTTCCCAGGGTGATTTTAAATATGTATGGGGTTTATAATTGTAGTGGGCAATGGTATAAGGTTATTTTTGGACATTTTATATGAAAGTGTACTGTCTCTTTAAGAAACTTAACTTTTGAATTGGGGGCTGGAAATCGCAGTATAGCATTTTCAGGACACCCTGGGGAGGTTCCCAGGGTGATTTTAAATATGTATGGGGTTTATAATTGTAGTGGGCAATGGTATAAGGTTATTTTTGGCCATTTTATATGAAAGTGTACTGTCTCTTTAAGAACGTAACTTTTGAATTGGGGGCTGGAAATCGCAGTATAGCATTTTTAGGACACCCTGCGGAGGTTCCCAGGGTGATTTTAAATATGTATGGGGTTTATAATTGTAGTGGGCAATGGTATAAGGTTATTTTTGGCCATTTTATATGAAAGTGTACTGTCTCTTTAAGAACGTAACTTTTGAATTGGGGGCTGGAAATCACAGTATAGCACTGTCAAGACACCCTAAGAAGGTTCCCAGGGTGATTTTAAATATGTATGGGGTTTATAATTGTAGTGGGCAATGGTATAAGGTTATTTTTGGCCATTTTATATGAAAGGGTACTGTCTCTTTAAGAAACTTTACTTTTGAATTTTGGGCTGGAAATCGCAGTATAGCACTGTCAAGACATCCTAAGAAGGTTCCCAGGGTGATTTTAAATATGTATGGGGTTTATAATTGTAGTGGGCAATAATATAAGGTTATTTTTGGCCATTTTATATGAAAGTGTACTGTCTCTTTAAGAACGTAACTTTTGAATTGGGGGCTGGAAATCGCAGTATAGCATTTTTAGGACACCCTGCGGAGGTTCCCAGGGTGATTTTAAATATGTATGGGGTTTATAATTGTAGTGGGCAATGGTATAAGGTTATTTTTGGCAGTTTTATATGAAAGTGTACTGTCTCTTTAAGAAATTTCACTTTTGAATTGGGGGCTGGAAATCGCAGTATAGCACTGTCAAGACACCCTAAGAAGGTTCCCAGGGTGATTTTAAATATGTATGGGGTTTATAATTGTAGTTGTCAATGGTATAAGGTTATTTTTGGCCATTTTATATGAAAGTGTACTGTCTCTTTAAGAAATTTCACTTTTGAATTGTGGGCTGGAAATCGCAGTATAGCATTTACAGGACACCCTGGGAAGGTTCCCAGGGTGATTTTAAATATGTATGGGGTTTATAATTGTAGTGGGCAATGGTATAAGGTTATTTTTGGCCATTTTATATGAAAGTGTACTGTCTCTTTAAGAAACTTCACTTTTGAATTGGGGGTTGGAAATCGCAGTATAGCATTTACAGGACACCCTGGGAAGGTTCCCAGGGTGATTTTAAATATGTATGGGGTTTATAATTGTAGTGGGCAATGGTATAAGGTTATTTTTGGTCATTTTATATGAAAGTGTACTGTCTCTTTAAGAAACTTAACTTTTGAATTGGGGGCTGGAAATTGCAGTATAGCACTGTCAAGACACCCTAAGAAGGTTCCCAGGGTGATTTAAAATATGTATGGGGTTTATAATTGTAGTGGGCAATGGTATAAGGTTATTTTTGGTCATTTAATATGAAAGTGTACTGTCTCTTTAAGAAACTTAACTTGAATTGGGGGTTGGAAATTGCAGTATAGCACTGTCAAGACACCCTAAGAAGGTTCCCAGGGTGATTTTAAATATGTATGGGGTTTATAATTGTAGTGGGCAATGGTATAAGGTTATTTTTGGCCATTTTATATGAAAGTGTACTGTCTCTTTAAGAAATGAAACTTTTGAATTGGGGGCTGGAAATCGCAGTATAGCACTGTCAAGAAACCCTAAGAAGGTTCCCAGGGTGATTTTAAATATGTATGGGGTTTATAATTGTAGTGGGCAATGGTATAAGGTTATTTTTGGCCATTTTATATGAAAGTGTACTGTCTCTTTAAGAAATTTCACTTTTGAATTGTGGGCTGGAAATCGCAGTATGGCATTTTCCCAGGGTGATTTTAAATATGTATGGGGTTTATAATTGTAGTGGGAAATGGTATAAGGTTATTTTTGGCCATTTTATATGAAAGGGTACTGTCTCTTTAAGAAACTTTACATTTGAATTGGGGGCTGGAAATCGCAGTATAGCACTGTCAAGACATCCTAAGAAGGTTCCCAGGGTGATTTTAAATATGTATGGGGTTTATAATTGTAGTGGGCAATGGTATAAGGTTATTTTTGGACATTTTATATGAAAGTGTACTGTCTCTTTAAGAAACGTAACTTTTGAATTGGGGGCTGGAAATCACAGTATAGCACTGTCAAGACACCCTAAGAAGGTTCCCAGGGTGATTTTAAATATGTATGGGGTTTATAATTGTAGTGGGCAATGGTATAAGGTTATTTTTGGCCATTTTATATGAAAGGGTACTGTCTCTTTAAGAAACTTTACTTTTGAATTGGGGGCTGGAAATCGCAGTATAGCACTGTCAAGACATCCTAAGAAGGTTCCCAGGGTGATTTTAAATATGTATGGGGTTTATAATTGTAGTGGGCAATAATATAAGGTTATTTTTGGCCATTTTATATGAAAGTGTACTGTCTCTTTAAGAACGTAACTTTTGAATTGGGGGCTGGAAATCGCAGTATAGCATTTTTAGGACACCCTGCGGAGGTTCCCAGGGTGATTTTAAATATCTATGGGGTTTATAATTGTAGTGGGCAATGGTATAAGGTTATTTTTGGCAGTTTTATATGAAAGTGTACTGTCTCTTTAAGAAATTTCACTTTTGAATTGGGGGCTGGAAATCGCAGTATAGCACTGTCAAGACACCCTAAGAAGGTTCCCAGGGTGATTTTAAATATGTATGGGGTTTATAATTGTAGTTGTCAATGGTATAAGGTTATTTTTGGCCATTTTATATGAAAGTGTACTGTCTCTTTAAGAAATTTCACTTTTGAATTGTGGGCTGGAAATCGCAGTATAGCACTGTCAAGACGCCCTAAGAAGGTTCCCAGGGTGATTTTAAATATGTATGGGGTTTATAATTGTAGTTGTCAATGGTATAAGGTTATTTTTGGCCATTTTATATGAAAGTGTACTGTCTCTTTAAGAAATTTCACTTTTGAATTGGGGGCTGGAAATCGCAGTATAGCATTTTCAGGACACCCTGGGGAGGTTCCCAGGGTGATTTTAAATATGTATGGGGTTTATAATTGTAGTGGGCAATGGTATAAGGTTATTTTTGGCCATTTTGTATGAAAGTGTACTGTCTCTTTAAGAAATTTCACTTTTGAATTGGGGGCTGGAAATCGCAGTATAGCACTGTCAAGAAACCCTAAGAAGGTTCCCAGGGTGATTTTAAATATGTATGGGGTTTATAATTGTAGTGGGCAATGGTATAAGGTTATTTTTGGCCATTTTATATGAAAGTGTACTGTCTCTTTAAGAACGTAACTTTTGAATTGGGGGCTGGAAATCGCAGTATAGCACTGTCAAGACACCCTAAGAAGGTTCCCAGGGTGATTTTAAATATGTATGGGGTTTATAATTGTAGTGGGCAATGGTATAAGGTTATTTTTGGCCATTTTATATGAAAGGGTACTGTCTCTTTAAGAAACTTTACTTTTGAATTGTGGGCTGGAAATCGCAGTATAGCTCTGTCAAGACATCCTAAGAAGGTTCCCAGGGTGATTTTAAATATGTATGGGGTTTATAATTGTAGTGGGCAATGATATAAGGTTATTTTTGGCCATTTTATATGAAAGTGTACTGTCTCTTTAAGAAATTTCACTTTTGAATTGGGGGCTGGAAATCGCAGTATAGCATTTACAGGACACCCTGGGAAGGTTCCCAGGGTGATTTTAAATATGTATGGGGTTTATAATTGTAGTTGTCAATGGTATAAGGTTATTTTTTCCCATTTTATATGAAAGTGTACTGTCTCTTTAAGAAATTAAACTTTTGAATTGGGGGCTGGAAATCGCAGTATAGCACTGTCAAGAAACCCTAAAAAGGTTCCCAGGGTGATTTTAAATATGTATGGGGTTTATAATTGTAGTGGGCAATGGTATAACGTTATTTTTGGCCATTTTATATGAAAGTGTACTGTCTCTTTAAGAACATAACTTTTGAATTGGGGGCTGGAAATCTCAGTATAGCACTGTCAAGACACCCTAAGAAGGTTCCCAGGGTGATTTTAAATATGTATGGGGTTTATAATTGTAGTGGGCAATGGTATAAGGTTATTTTTGGCCATTTTATATGAAAGGGTACTGTCTCTTTAAGAAACTTTACTTTTGAATTGGGGGCTGAAAATCGCAGTATAGCACTGTCAAGAAACCCTAAGAAGGTTCCCAGGGTGATTTTAAATATGTATGGGGTTTATAATTGTAGTGGGCAATGGTATAAGGTTATTTTTGGCCATTTTATATGAAAGTGTACTGTCTCTTTAAGAACGTAACTTTTGAATTGGGGGCTGGAAATCGCAGTATAGCACTGTCAAGACACCCTGCGGAGGTTCCCAGGGTGATTTTAAATATGTATGGGGTTTATAATTGTAGTGGGCAATGGTATAAGGTTATTCTTGGCCATTTTATATGAAAGTGTACTGTCTCTTTAAGAAATTTCACTTTTGAATTGTGGGCTGGAAATCGCAGTATAGCACTGTCAAGACACCCTAAGAAGGTTCCCAGGGTGATTTTAAATATGTATGGGGTTTATAATTGTAGTGGGCAATGGTATAAGGTTCTTTTTTGCCATTTTATATGAAAGTGTACTGTCTCTTTAAGAAACTTTACTTTTGAATTGGAGGCTGGAAATCGCAGTATGGCATTTTCCCAGGCTGATTTTAAATATGTATGGGGTTTATAATTGTAGTGGGCAATGGTATAAGGTTATTTTTGGTAATTTTATATGAAAGTGTACTGTCTCTTTAAGAAATTAAACTTTTGAATTGGGGGCTGGAAATCGCAGTATAGCACTGTCAAGAAACCCTAAGAAGGTTCCCAGGGTGATTTTAAATATGTATGGGGTTTATAATTGTAGTGGGCAATGGTATAAGGTTATTTTTGGCCATTTTATATGAAAGTGTACTGTCTCTTTAAGAAACGTAACTTTTGAATTGGGGGCTGGAAATCGAAGTATAGCACTGTCAAGAAACCCTAAGAAGGTTCCCAGGGTGATTTTAAATATGTATCTGGTTTATAATTGTAGTGGGAAATGGTATAAGGTTATTTTTGGCCATTTTATATGAAAGTGTACTGTCTCTTTAAGAAACTTTACTTTTGAATTGGGGGCTGGAATTCGCAGTATGGCATTTTCCCAGGGTGATTTTAAATATGTATGGGGTTTATAATTGTAGTGGGAAATGGTATAAGGTTATTTTTGGCCATTTTATATGAAAGTGTACTGTCTCTTTAAGAAACGTAACTTTTGAATTGGGGGCTGGAAATCGCAGTATAGCACTGTCAAGAAACCCTAAGAAGGTTCCCAGGGTGATTTTAAATATGTATCGGGTTTATAATTGTAGTGGGAAATGGTATAAGGTTATTTTTGGCCATTTTATATGAAAGGGTACTGTCTCTTTAAGAAACTTTACATTTGAATTGGGGGCTGGAAATCGCAGTATAGCACTGTCAAGACACCCTAAGAAGGTTCCCAGGGTGATTTTAAATATGTATGGGGTTTATAATTGTAGTGGGCAATGGTATAAGGTTATTTTTGGACATTTTATATGAAAGTGTACTGTCTCTTTAAGAAACTTAACTTTTGAATTGGGGGCTGGAAATCGCAGTATAGCATTTTCAGGACACCCTGGGGAGGTTCCCAGGGTGATTTTAAATATGTATGGGGTTTATAATTGTAGTGGGCAATGGTATAAGGTTATTTTTGGCCATTTTATATGAAAGTGTACTGTCTCTTTAAGAACGTAACTTTTGAATTGGGGGCTGGAAATCACAGTATAGCACTGTCAAGAAACCCTAAGAAGGTTCCCAGGGTGATTTTAAATATGTATGGGGTTTATAATTGTAGTGGGCAATGGTATAAGGTTATTTTTGGCCATTTTATATGAAAGTGTACTGTCTCTTTAAGAAACGTAACTTTTGAATTGGGGGCTGGAAATCGAAGTATAGCACTGTCAAGAAACCCTAAGAAGGTTCCCAGGGTGATTTTAAATATGTATCTGGTTTATAATTGTAGTGGGAAATGGTATAAGGTTATTTTTGGCCATTTTATATGAAAGTGTACTGTCTCTTTAAGAAACTTTACTTTTGAATTGGGGGCTGGAATTCGCAGTATGGCATTTTCCCAGGGTGATTTTAAATATGTATGGGGTTTATAATTGTAGTGGGAAATGGTATAAGGTTATTTTTGGCCATTTTATATGAAAGTGTACTGTCTCTTTAAGAAATGTAACTTTTGAATTGGGGGCTGGAAATCGCAGTATAGCACTGTCAAGAAACCCTAAGAAGGTTCCCAGGGTGATTTTAAATATGTATCGGGTTTATAATTGTAGTGGGAAATGGTATAAGGTTATTTTTGGCCATTTTATATGAAAGGGTACTGTCTCTTTAAGAAACTTTACATTTGAATTGGGGGCTGGAAATCGCAGTATAGCACTGTCAAGACACCCTAAGAAGGTTCCCAGGGTGATTTTAAATATGTATGGGGTTTATAATTGTAGTGGGCAATGGTATAAGGTTATTTTTGGACATTTTATATGAAAGTGTACTGTCTCTTTAAGAAACTTAACTTTTAAATTGGGGGCTGGAAATCGCAGTATAGCATTTTCAGGACACCCTGGGGAGGTTCCCAGGGTGATTTTAAATATGTATGGGGTTTATAATTGTAGTGGGCAATGGTATAAGGTTATTTTTGGCCATTTTATATGAAAGTGTACTGTCTCTTTAAGAACGTAACTTTTGAATTGGGGGCTGGAAATCGCAGTATAGCATTTTTAGGACACCCTGCGGAGGTTCCCAGGGTGATTTTAAATATGTATGGGGTTTATAATTGTAGTGGGCAATGGTATAAGGTTATTTTTGGCCATTTTATATGAAAGTGTACTGTCTCTTTAAGAACGTAACTTTTGAATTGGGGGCTGGAAATCACAGTATAGCACTGTCAAGACACCCTAAGAAGGTTCCCAGGGTGATTTTAAATATGTATGGGGTTTATAATTGTAGTGGGCAATGGTATAAGGTTATTTTTGGCCATTTTATATGAAAGGGTACTGTCTCTTTAAGAAACTTTACTTTTGAATTGGGGGCTGGAAATCGCAGTATAGCACTGTCAAGACATCCTAAGAAGGTTCCCAGGGTGATTTTAAATATGTATGGGGTTTATAATTGTAGTGGGCAATAATATAAGGTTATTTTTGGCCATTTTATATGAAAGTGTACTGTCTCTTTAAGAACGTAACTTTTGAATTGGGGGCTGGAAATCGCAGTATAGCATTTTTAGGACACCCTGCGGAGGTTCCCAGGGTGATTTTAAATATGTATGGGGTTTATAATTGTAGTGGGCAATGGTATAAGGTTATTTTTGGCAGTTTTATATGAAAGTGTACTGTCTCTTTAAGAAATTTCACTTTTGAATTGGGGGCTGGAAATCGCAGTATAGCACTGTCAAGACACCCTAAGAAGGTTCCCAGGGTGATTTTAAATATGTATGGGGTTTATAATTGTAGTTGTCAATGGTATAAGGTTATTTTTGGCCATTTTATATGAAAGTGTACTGTCTCTTTAAGAAATTTCACTTTTGAATTGTGGGCTGGAAATCGCAGTATAGCATTTACAGGACACCCTGGGAAGGTTCCCAGGGTGATTTTAAATATGTATGGGGTTTATAATTGTAGTGGGCAATGGTATAAGGTTATTTTTGGCCATTTTATATGAAAGTGTACTGTCTCTTTAAGAAACTTCACTTTTGAATTGGGGGTTGGAAATCGCAGTATAGCATTTACAGGACACCCTGGGAAGGTTCCCAGGGTGATTTTAAATATGTATGGGGTTTATAATTGTAGTGGGCAATGGTATAAGGTTATTTTTGGTCATTTTATATGAAAGTGTACTGTCTCTTTAAGAAACTTAACTTTTGAATTGGGGGCTGGAAATTGCAGTATAGCACTGTCAAGACACCCTAAGAAGGTTCCCAGGGTGATTTAAAATATGTATGGGGTTTATAATTGTAGTGGGCAATGGTATAAGGTTATTTTTGGTCATTTAATATGAAAGTGTACTGTCTCTTTAAGAAACTTAACTTGAATTGGGGGTTGGAAATTGCAGTATAGCACTGTCAAGACACCCTAAGAAGGTTCCCAGGGTGATTTTAAATATGTATGGGGTTTATAATTGTAGTGGGCAATGGTATAAGGTTATTTTTGGCCATTTTATATGAAAGTGTACTGTCTCTTTAAGAAACTTTAATTTTGAATTGGGGGCTGGAAATCGCAGTATAGCATTTTCAGGACACCCTGGGAAGGATCCCAGGGTGATTTTAAATATGTATGGGGTTTATAATTGTAGTGGGCAAAGGTATAAGGTTATTTTTGGCCATTTTATATGAAAGTGTACTGTCTCTTTAAGAAACTTTAATTTTAAATTGGGGGCTGGAAATCGCAGTATAGCATTTACAGGACACCCTGGGAAGGATCCCAGGGTGATTTTAAATATGTATGGGGTTTATAATTTTAGTGGGCAATGGTATAAGGTTATTTTTGACCATTTTATATGACAGTGTACTGTCTCTTTAAGGAATTTCACTTTTGAATTGGGGGCTGGAAATCGCAGTATAGCATTTTCAGGACACCCTGGGAAGGTTCCCATGGTGATTTTAAATATGTATGGGGTTTATAATTGTAGTTGTCAATGGTATAAGGTTATTTTTGGCCATTTTATATGAAAGTGTACTGTCTCTTTAAGAAATTTCACTGTTGAATTGGGGGCTGGAAAACGCAGTATAGCACTGTCAAGACACCCTAAGAAGGTTCCCAGGGTGATTTTAAAGATGTATGGGGTTTATAATTGTAGTGGGCAATGGTATAAGGTTATTTTTGTCCATTTTATATGAAAGTGTACTGTCTCTTTAAGAAACTTACCTTTTGAATTGGGGGCTGGAAATCGGAGTATTGCACTGTCAAGAAACCCTAAGAAGGTTCCCAGGGTGATTTTAAATATGTATGGGGTTTATAATTGTAGTGGGCAATGATATAAGGTTATTTTTGGCCATTTTATATGAAAGTGTACTGTCTCTTTAAGAAACTTACCTTTTGAATTGGGGGCTGGAAATCGCAGTATAGCACTGTCAAGACACCCTAAGAAGGTTCACAGGGTGATTTTAAATATGTATGGGGTTTATAATTGTAGTGGGCAATGGTATAAGGTTATTTTTGGCCATTTTATATGAAAGTGTACTGTCTCTTTAAGAAACTTCACTTTTGAATTGGGGGTTGGAAATCGCAGTATAGCACTGTCAAGACACCCTAAGAAGGATCCCAGGGTGATTTTAAATATGTATGGGGTTTATAATTGTAGTGGGCAATGGTATAAGGTTTATTTTTGGCCATTTTATATGAAAGTGTACTGTCTCTTTAAGAAACTTCACTTTTGAATTGGGGGCTGGAACTCGCAGTATAGCATTTACAGGACACCCTGGGAAGGTTCCCAGGGTGATTTTAAATATGTATGGGGTTTATAATTGTAGTGGGCAATGGTATAAGGTTTATTTTTGGCCATTTTATATGAAAGTGTACTGTCTGTTTAAGAAACTTAACTTTTGAATTGGGGGCTGGAAATCGCACTATAGCATTTTCAGGTCACCCTGGGAAGGTTCCCAGGGTGATTTTAAATATGTATGGGGTTTATAATTGTAGTGGGCAATGGTATAAGGTTATTTTTGGCCATTTTATATGAAAGTGTACTGTCTCTTTAAGAACATAACTTTTGAATTGGGGGCTGGAAATCTCAGTATAGCACTGTCAAGACACCCTAAGAAGGTTCCCAGGGTGATTTTAAATATGTATGGGGTTTATAATTGTAGTGGGCAATGGTATAAGGTTATTTTTGGCCATTTTATATGAAAGTGTACTGTCTCTTTAAGAACGTAACTTTTGAATTGGGGGCTGGAAATCGCAGTATAGCACTCTCAAGACACCCTGCGGAGGTTCCCAGGGTGATTTTAAATATGTATGGGGTTTATAATTGTAGTGGGCAATGGTATAAGGTTATTCTTGGCCATTTTATATGAAAGTGTACTGTCTCTTTAAGAAATTTCACTTTTGAATTGTGGGCTGGAAATCGCAGTATAGCACTGTCAAGACACCCTAAGAAGGTTCCCAGGGTGATTTTAAATATGTATGGGGTTTATAATTGTAGTGGGCAATGGTATAAGGTTCTTTTTTGCCATTTTATATGAAAGTGTACTGTCTCTTTAAGAAACTTTACTTTTGAATTGGAGGCTGGAAATCGCAGTATGGTATTTTCCCAGGCTGATTTTAAATATGTATGGGGTTTATAATTGTAGTGGGCAATGGTATAAGGTTATTTTTGGCCATTTTATATGAAAGTGTACTGTCTCTTTAAGAAATTAAACTTTTGAATTGGGGGCTGGAAATCGCAGTATAGCACTGTCAAGAAACCCTAAGAAGGTTCCCAGGGTGATTTTAAATATGTATGGGGTTTATAATTGTAGTGGGCAATGGTATAAGGTTATTTTTGGCCATTTTATATGAAAGTGTACTGTCTCTTTAAGAAACGTAACTTTTGAATTGGGGGCTGGAAATCGAAGTATAGCACTGTCAAGAAACCCTAAGAAGGTTCCCAGGGTGATTTTAAATATGTATCTGGTTTATAATTGTAGTGGGAAATGGTATAAGGTTATTTTTGGCCATTTTATATGAAAGTGTACTGTCTCTTTAAGAAACTTTACTTTTGAATTGGGGGCTGGAATTCGCAGTATGGCATTTTCCCAGGGTGATTTTAAATATGTATGGGGTTTATAATTGTAGTGGGAAATGGTATAAGGTTATTTTTGGCCATTTTATATGAAAGTGTACTGTCTCTTTAAGAAACGTAACTTTTGAATTGGGGGCTGGAAATCGCAGTATAGCACTGTCAAGAAACCCTAAGAAGGTTCCCAGGGTGATTTTAAATATGTATCGGGTTTATAATTGTAGTGGGAAATGGTATAAGGTTATTTTTGGCCATTTTATATGAAAGGGTACTGTCTCTTTAAGAAACTTTACATTTGAATTGGGGGCTGGAAATCGCAGTATAGCACTGTCAAGACACCCTAAGAAGGTTCCCAGGGTGATTTTAAATATGTATGGGGTTTATAATTGTAGTGGGCAATGGTATAAGGTTATTTTTGGACATTTTATATGAAAGTGTACTGTCTCTTTAAGAAACTTAACTTTTGAATTGGGGGCTGGAAATCGCAGTATAGCATTTTCAGGACACCCTGGGGAGGTTCCCAGGGTGATTTTAAATATGTATGGGGTTTATAATTGTAGTGGGCAATGGTATAAGGTTATTTTTGGCCATTTTATATGAAAGTGTACTGTCTCTTTAAGAACGTAACTTTTGAATTGGGGGCTGGAAATCGCAGTATAGCATTTTTAGGACACCCTGCGGAGGTTCCCAGGGTGATTTTAAATATGTATGGGGTTTATAATTGTAGTGGGCAATGGTATAAGGTTATTTTTGGCCATTTTATATGAAAGGGTACTGTCTCTTTAAGAAACTTTACTTTTGAATTGGGGGCTGGAAATCGCAGTATAGCACTGTCAAGACATCCTAAGAAGGTTCCCAGGGTGATTTTAAATATGTATGGGGTTTATAATTGTAGTGGGCAATAATATAAGGTTATTTTTGGCCATTTTATATGAAAGTGTACTGTCTCTTTAAGAACGTAACTTTTGAATTGGGGGCTGGAAATCGCAGTATAGCATTTTTAGGACACCCTGCGGAGGTTCCCAGGGTGATTTTAAATATGTATGGGGTTTATAATTGTAGTGGGCAATGGTATAAGGTTATTTTTGGCAGTTTTATATGAAAGTGTACTGTCTCTTTAAGAAATTTCACTTTTGAATTGGGGGCTGGAAATCGCAGTATAGCACTGTCAAGACACCCTAAGAAGGTTCCCAGGGTGATTTTAAATATGTATGGGGTTTATAATTGTAGTTGTCAATGGTATAAGGTTATTTTTGGCCATTTTATATGAAAGTGTACTGTCTCTTTAAGAAATTTCACTTTTGAATTGTGGGCTGGAAATCGCAGTATAGCATTTACAGGACACCCTGGGAAGGTTCCCAGGGTGATTTTAAATATGTATGGGGTTTATAATTGTAGTGGGCAATGGTATAAGGTTATTTTTGGTCATTTTATATGAAAGTGTACTGTCTCTTTAAGAAACTTAACTTTTGAATTGGGGGCTGGAAATTGCAGTATAGCACTGTCAAGACACCCTAAGAAGGTTCCCAGGGTGATTTTAAATATGTATGGGGTTTATAATTGTAGTGGGCAATGGTATAAGGTTATTTTTGGTCATTTAATATGAAAGTGTACTGTCTCTTTAAGAAACTTAACTTGAATTGGGGGTTGGAAATTGCAGTATAGCACTGTCAAGACACCCTAAGAAGGTTCCCAGGGTGATTTTAAATATGTATGGGGTTTATAATTGTAGTGGGCAATGGTATAAGGTTATTTTTGGCCATTTTATATGAAAGTGTACTGTCTCTTTAAGAAACTTTAATTTTGAATTGGGGGCTGGAAATCGCAGTATAGCATTTTCAGGACACCCTGGGAAGGATCCCAGGGTGATTTTAAATATGTATGGGGTTTATAATTGTAGTGGGCAAAGGTATAAGGTTATTTTTGGCCATTTTATATGAAAGTGTACTGTCTCTTTAAGAAACTTTAATTTTAAATTGGGGGCTGGAAATCGCAGTATAGCATTTACAGGACACCCTGGGAAGGATCCCAGGGTGATTTTAAATATGTATGGGGTTTATAATTTTAGTGGGCAATGGTATAAGGTTATTTTTGACCATTTTATATGACAGTGTACTGTCTCTTTAAGGAATTTCACTTTTGAATTGGGGGCTGGAAATCGCAGTATAGCATTTTCAGGACACCCTGGGAAGGTTCCCATGGTGATTTTAAATATGTATGGGGTTTATAATTGTAGTTGTCAATGGTATAAGGTTATTTTTGGCCATTTTATATGAAAGTGTACTGTCTCTTTAAGAAATTTCACTGTTGAATTGGGGGCTGGAAAACGCAGTATAGCACTGTCAAGACACCCTAAGAAGGTTCCCAGGGTGATTTTAAAGATGTATGGGGTTTATAATTGTAGTGGGCAATGGTATAAGGTTATTTTTGGCCATTTTATATGAAAGTGTACTGTCTCTTTAAGAAACTTACCTTTTGAATTGGGGGCTGGAAATCGCAGTATTGCACTGTCAAGAAACCCTAAGAAGGTTCCCAGGGTGATTTTAAATATGTATGGGGTTTATAATTGTAGTGGGCAATGATATAAGGTTATTTTTGGCCATTTTATATGAAAGTGTACTGTCTCTTTAAGAAACTTACCTTTTGAATTGGGGGCTGGAAATCGCAGTATAGCACTGTCAAGACACCCTAAGAAGGTTCACAGGGTGATTTTAAATATGTATGGGGTTTATAATTGTAGTGGGCAATGGTATAAGGTTATTTTTGGCCATTTTATATGAAAGTGTACTGTCTCTTTAAGAAACTTCACTTTTGAATTGGGGGTTGGAAATCGCAGTATAGCACTGTCAAGACACCCTAAGAAGGATCCCAGGGTGATTTTAAATATGTATGGGGTTTATAATTGTAGTGGGCAATGGTATAAGGTTTATTTTTGGCCATTTTATATGAAAGTGTACTGTCTCTTTAAGAAACTTCACTTTTGAATTGGGGGCTGGAACTCGCAGTATAGCATTTACAGGACACCCTGGGAAGGTTCCCAGGGTGATTTTAAATATGTATGGGGTTTATAATTGTAGTGGGCAATGGTATAAGGTTTATTTTTGGCCATTTTATATGAAAGTGTACTGTCTGTTTAAGAAACTTAACTTTTGAATTGGGGGCTGGAAATCGCACTATAGCATTTTCAGGTCACCCTGGGAAGGTTCCCAGGGTGATTTTAAATATGTATGGGGTTTATAATTGTAGTGGGCAATGGTATAAGGTTATTTTTGGCCATTTTATATGAAAGTGTACTGTCTCTTTAAGAACATAACTTTTGAATTGGGGGCTGGAAATCTCAGTATAGCACTGTCAAGACACCCTAAGAAGGTTCCCAGGGTGATTTTAAATATGTATGGGGTTTATAATTGTAGTGGGCAATGGTATAAGGTTATTTTTGGCCATTTTATATGAAAGTGTACTGTCTCTTTAAGAACGTAACTTTTGAATTGGGGGCTGGAAATCGCAGTATAGCACTGTCAAGACACCCTGCGGAGGTTCCCAGGGTGATTTTAAATATGTATGGGGTTTATAATTGTAGTGGGCAATGGTATAAGGTTATTCTTGGCCATTTTATATGAAAGTGTACTGTCTCTTTAAGAAATTTCACTTTTGAATTGTGGGCTGGAAATCGCAGTATAGCACTGTCAAGACACCCTAAGAAGGTTCCCAGGGTGATTTTAAATATGTATGGGGTTTATAATTGTAGTGGGCAATGGTATAAGGTTCTTTTTTGCCATTTTATATGAAAGTGTACTGTCTCTTTAAGAAACTTTACTTTTGAATTGGAGGCTGGAAATCGCAGTATGGCATTTTCCCAGGCTGATTTTAAATATGTATGGGGTTTATAATTGTAGTGGGCAATGGTATAAGGTTATTTTTGGCCATTTTATATGAAAGTGTACTGTCTCTTTAAGAAATTAAACTTTTGAATTGGGGGCTGGAAATCGCAGTATAGCACTGTCAAGAAACCCTAAGAAGGTTCCCAGGGTGATTTTAAATATGTATGGGGTTTATAATTGTAGTGGGCAATGGTATAAGGTTATTTTTGGCCATTTTATATGAAAGTGTACTGTCTCTTTAAGAAACGTAACTTTTGAATTGGGGGCTGGAAATCGAAGTATAGCACTGTCAAGAAACCCTAAGAAGGTTCCCAGGGTGATTTTAAATATGTATCTGGTTTATAATTGTAGTGGGAAATGGTATAAGGTTATTTTTGGCCATTTTATATGAAAGTGTACTGTCTCTTTAAGAAACTTTACTTTTGAATTGGGGGCTGGAATTCGCAGTATGGCATTTTCCCAGGGTGATTTTAAATATGTATGGGGTTTATAATTGTAGTGGGAAATGGTATAAGGTTATTTTTGGCCATTTTATATGAAAGTGTACTGTCTCTTTAAGAAACGTAACTTTTGAATTGGGGGCTGGAAATCGCAGTATAGCACTGTCAAGAAACCCTAAGAAGGTTCCCAGGGTGATTTTAAATATGTATCGGGTTTATAATTGTAGTGGGAAATGGTATAAGGTTATTTTTGGCCATTTTATATGAAAGGGTACTGTCTCTTTAAGAAACTTTACATTTGAATTGGGGGCTGGAAATCGCAGTATAGCACTGTCAAGACACCCTAAGAAGGTTCCCAGGGTGATTTTAAATATGTATGGGGTTTATAATTGTAGTGGGCAATGGTATAAGGTTATTTTTGGACATTTTATATGAAAGTGTACTGTCTCTTTAAGAAACTTAACTTTTGAATTGGGGGCTGGAAATCGCAGTATAGCATTTTCAGGACACCCTGGGGAGGTTCCCAGGGTGATTTTAAATATGTATGGGGTTTATAATTGTAGTGGGCAATGGTATAAGGTTATTTTTGGCCATTTTATATGAAAGTGTACTGTCTCTTTAAGAACGTAACTTTTGAATTGGGGGCTGGAAATCGCAGTATAGCATTTTTAGGACACCCTGCGGAGGTTCCCAGGGTGATTTTAAATATGTATGGGGTTTATAATTGTAGTGGGCAATGGTATAAGGTTATTTTTGGCCATTTTATATGAAAGTGTACTGTCTCTTTAAGAACGTAACTTTTGAATTGGGGGCTGGAAATCACAGTATAGCACTGTCAAGACACCCTAAGAAGGTTCCCAGGGTGATTTTAAATATGTATGGGGTTTATAATTGTAGTGGGCAATGGTATAAGGTTATTTTTGGCCATTTTATATGAAAGGGTACTGTCTCTTTAAGAAACTTTACTTTTGAATTGGGGGCTGGAAATCGCAGTATAGCACTGTCAAGACATCCTAAGAAGGTTCCCAGGGTGATTTTAAATATGTATGGGGTTTATAATTGTAGTGGGCAATAATATAAGGTTATTTTTGGCCATTTTATATGAAAGTGTACTGTCTCTTTAAGAACGTAACTTTTGAATTGGGGGCTGGAAATCGCAGTATAGCATTTTTAGGACACCCTGCGGAGGTTCCCAGGGTGATTTTAAATATGTATGGGGTTTATAATTGTAGTGGGCAATGGTATAAGGTTATTTTTGGCAGTTTTATATGAAAGTGTACTGTCTCTTTAAGAAATTTCACTTTTGAATTGGGGGCTGGAAATCGCAGTATAGCACTGTCAAGACACCCTAAGAAGGTTCCCAGGGTGATTTTAAATATGTATGGGGTTTATAATTGTAGTTGTCAATGGTATAAGGTTATTTTTGGCCATTTTATATGAAAGTGTACTGTCTCTTTAAGAAATTTCACTTTTGAATTGTGGGCTGGAAATCGCAGTATAGCATTTACAGGACACCCTGGGAAGGTTCCCAGGGTGATTTTAAATATGTATGGGGTTTATAATTGTAGTGGGCAATGGTATAAGGTTATTTTTGGTCATTTTATATGAAAGTGTACTGTCTCTTTAAGAAACTTAACTTTTGAATTGGGGGCTGGAAATTGCAGTATAGCACTGTCAAGACACCCTAAGAAGGTTCCCAGGGTGATTTTAAATATGTATGGGGTTTATAATTGTAGTGGGCAATGGTATAAGGTTATTTTTGGTCATTTAATATGAAAGTGTACTGTCTCTTTAAGAAACTTAACTTGAATTGGGGGTTGGAAATTGCAGTATAGCACTATCAAGACACCCTAAGAAGGTTCCCAGGGTGATTTTAAATATGTATGGGGTTTATAATTGTAGTGGGCAATGGTATAAGGTTATTTTTGGCCATTTTATATGAAAGTGTACTGTCTCTTTAAGAAACTTTAATTTTGAATTGGGGGCTGGAAATCGCAGTATAGCATTTTCAGGACACCCTGGGAAGGATCCCAGGGTGATTTTAAATATGTATGGGGTTTATAATTGTAGTGGGCAAAGGTATAAGGTTATTTTTGGCCATTTTATATGAAAGTGTACTGTCTCTTTAAGAAACTTTAATTTTAAATTGGGGGCTGGAAATCGCAGTATAGCATTTACAGGACACCCTGGGAAGGATCCCAGGGTGATTTTAAATATGTATGGGGTTTATAATTTTAGTGGGCAATGGTATAAGGTTATTTTTGACCATTTTATATGACAGTGTACTGTCTCTTTAAGGAATTTCACTTTTGAATTGGGGGCTGGAAATCGCAGTATAGCATTTTCAGGACACCCTGGGAAGGTTCCCATGGTGATTTTAAATATGTATGGGGTTTATAATTGTAGTTGTCAATGGTATAAGGTTATTTTTGGCCATTTTATATGAAAGTGTACTGTCTCTTTAAGAAATTTCACTGTTGAATTGGGGGCTGGAAAACGCAGTATAGCACTGTCAAGACACCCTAAGAAGGTTCCCAGGGTGATTTTAAAGATGTATGGGGTTTATAATTGTAGTGGGCAATGGTATAAGGTTATTTTTGGCCATTTTATATGAAAGTGTACTGTCTCTTTAAGAAACTTACCTTTTGAATTGGGGGCTGGAAATCGCAGTATTGCACTGTCAAGAAACCCTAAGAAGGTTCCCAGGGTGATTTTAAATATGTATGGGGTTTATAATTGTAGTGGGCAATGATATAAGGTTATTTTTGGCCATTTTATATGAAAGTGTACTGTCTCTTTAAGAAACTTACCTTTTGAATTGGGGGCTGGAAATCGCAGTATAGCACTGTCAAGACACCCTAAGAAGGTTCACAGGGTGATTTTAAATATGTATGGGGTTTATAATTGTAGTGGGCAATGGTATAAGGTTATTTTTGGCCATTTTATATGAAAGTGTACTGTCTCTTTAAGAAACTTCACTTTTGAATTGGGGGTTGGAAATCGCAGTATAGCACTGTCAAGACACCCTAAGAAGGATCCCAGGGTGATTTTAAATATGTATGGGGTTTATAATTGTAGTGGGCAATGGTATAAGGTTTATTTTTGGCCATTTTATATGAAAGTGTACTGTCTCTTTAAGAAACTTCACTTTTGAATTGGGGGCTGGAACTCGCAGTATAGCATTTACAGGACACCCTGGGAAGGTTCCCAGGGTGATTTTAAATATGTATGGGGTTTATAATTGTAGTGGGCAATGGTATAAGGTTTATTTTTGGCCATTTTATATGAAAGTGTACTGTCTCTTTAAGAAACTTAACTTTTGAATTGGGGGCTGGAAATCGCACTATAGCATTTTCAGGTCACCCTGGGAAGGTTCCCAGGGTGATTTTAAATATGTATGGGGTTTATAATTGTAGTGGGCAATGGTATAAGGTTATTTTTGGCCATTTTATATGAAAGTGTACTGTCTCTTTAAGAAACTTAACTTTTGAATTGGGGGCTGGAATTCGCAGTATAGCACTGTCAAGACACCCTAAGAAGGTTCCCAGTGTGATTTTAAATATGAATGGGGTTTATAATTGTAGTGGGCAATGGTATAAGGTTATTTTTGGCCATTTTATATGAAAGTGTACTGTCTCTTTAAGAAACGTAACTTTTGAATTGGGGGCTGGAAATCGCACTATAGCATTTTCATGACACCCTGGGAAGGTTCCCAGGGTGATTTTAAATATGTATGGGGTTTATAATTGTAGTGGGCAATGGTATAAGGTTATTTTTGGCCATTTTATATTAAAGTGTACTGTCTCTTTAAGAAACTTCACTTTTGAATTGGGGGCTGGAAATCGCAGTATAGCACTGTCAAGACACCCTAAGAAGGTTCCCAGGGTGATTTTAAATATGTATGGGGTTTATAATTGTAGTGGGCAATGGTATAAGGTTATTTTTGGCCATTTTATATGAAAGTGTACTGTCTCTTTAAGAAACTTCACTTTTGATTTGGGGGCTGGAAATCGCAGTATAGCACTGTCAAGACACCCTAAGAAGGTTCCCAGGGTGATTTTAAATATGTATGGGGTTTATAATTGTAGTAGGCAATGGTATAAGGTTATTTTTGGCCATTTTATATGAAAGTGTACTGTCTCTTTAAGAAACTTAACTTTTGAATTGGGGGCTGGAAATTGCTGTATAGCACTGTCAAGACACCCTGGGATGGTTCCCAGGGTGATTTTGAATATGTATGGGGTTTATATTTGTAGTGGACAATAGTATAAGGTTAATTTTGGCCATTTTATATGAAAGTGTACTGTCTCTTTAAGAAACTTCACTTTTGAATTGGGGGCTGGAAATCGCAGTATAGCACTGTCAAGATACCCTTAGAAGGTTCCCAGGGTGATTTTAAATATGTATGAGGTTTATAATTGTAGTGGGCAATGGTATAAGGTTATTTTTGGCCATTTTATATGAAAGTGTACTGTCTCTTTAAGAAACTTACCTTTTGAATTGGGGGCTGGAAATCGCAGTATTGCACTGTCAAGAAACCCTAAGAAGGTTCCCAGGGTGATTTTAAATATGTATGGGGTTTATAATTGTAGTGGGCAATGATATAAGGTTATTCTTGGCCATTTTATATGAAAGTGTACTGTCTCTTTAAGAAACTTCACTTTTGAATTGGGGGCTGGAAATCGCAGTATAGCACTGTCAAGACACCCTAAGAAGGTTCCCAGGGTGATTTTAAGTATGTATGGGGTTTATAATTGTAGTGGCCAATGGTATAAGGTTATTTTTGGCCATTTTATATGAAAGTGTACTGTCTCTTTAAGAAATTTCACTTTTGAATTGGGGGCTGGAAATCGCAGTACAGCATTTTCAGGACACACTGTGGAGATTCCCAGGGTGATTGTAAATATGTATGGGGTTTATAATTGTAGTTGTCAATGGTATAAGGTTATTTTTGGCCATTTTATATGAAAGTGTACTGTCTCTTTAAGAAACTTCACTTTTGAATTGGGGGCTGGAAATCGCAGTATAGCACTGTCAAGACAACCTAAGAAGGTTCCCAGGGTGATTTTAAATATGTATGGGGTTTATAATTGTAGTGGGCAATGGTATAAGGTTATTTTTGGCCATTTTATATGAAAGTGTACTGTCTCTTTAAGAAATTTCACTTTTGAATTGTGGGCTGGAAATCGCAGTATAGCATTTTCAGGACACCCTGGGAAGGTTCCCATGGTGATTTTAAATATGTATGGGGTTTATAATTGTAGTTGTCAATGGTATAAGGTTATTTTTGGCCATTTTATATGAAAGTGTACTGTCTCTTTAAGAAACTTCACTTTTGAATTGGGGGTTGGAAATCGCAGTATAGCACTGTCAAGACACCCTAAGAAGGATCCCAGGGTGATTTTAAATATGTATGGGGTTTATTATTGTAGTGGGCAATGGTATAAGGTTATTTTTGGCCATTTTATATGAAAGTGTACTGTCTCTTTAAGAAACTTCACTTTTGAATTGGGGGCTGGAAATCGCAGTATAGCACTGTCAAGACACCCTAAGAAGGTTCCCAGGGTGATTTTAAGTATGTATGGGGTTTATAATTGTAGTGGGCAATGGTATAAGGTTATTTTTGGCCATTTTATATGAAAGTGTACTGTCTCTTTAAGAAATTTCACTTTTGAATTGGGGGCTGGAAATCGCAGTACAGCATTTTCAGGACACACTGGGGAGATTCCCAGGGTGATTTTAAATATGTATGGGGTTTATAATTGTAGTTGTCAATGGTATAAGGTTATTTTTGGCCATTTTATATGAAAGTGTACTGTCTCTTTAAGAAACTTCACTTTTGAATTGGGGGCTGGAAATCGCAGTATAGCACTGTCAAGACACCCTAAGAAGGTTCCCAGGGTGATTTTAAATATGTATGGGGTTTATAATTGTAGTGGGCAATGGTATAAGGTTATTTTTGGCCATTTTATATGAAAGTGTACTGTCTCTTTAAGAAATTTCACTTTTGAATTGTGGGCTGGAAATCGCAGTATAGCATTTTCAGGACACCCTGGGAAGGTTCCCATGGTGATTTTAAATATGTATGGGGTTTATAATTGTAGTTGTCAATGGTATAAGGTTATTTTTGGCCATTTTATATGAAAGTGTACTGTCTCTTTAAGAAACTTCACTTTTGAATTGGGGGTTGGAAATCGCAGTATAGCACTGTCAAGACACCCTAAGAAGGATCCCAGGGTGATTTTAAATATGTATGGGGTTTATTATTTTAGTGGGCAATGGTATAAGGTTATTTTTGGCCATTTTATATGAAAGTGTACTGTCTCTTTAAGAAACTTACCTTTTGAATTGGGGGCTGGAAATCGCAGTATAGCACTGTCAAGACACCCTAAGAAGGTTCCCAGGGTGATTTTAAATATGTATGGGGTTTATAATTGTAGTGGGCAATGGTATAAGGTTATTTTTGGCCATTTTATATGAAAGTGTACTGTCTCTTTAAGAAACTTCACTTTTGAATTGGGGGTTGGAAATCGCAGTATAGCACTGTCAAGACACCCTAAGAAGGATCCCAGGGTGATTTTAAATATGTATGGGGTTTATAATTGTAGTGGGCAATGGTATAAGGTTATTT
The DNA here is from genome assembly GCF_046119375.1 of Phyllobates terribilis. NCBI lineage: Eukaryota > Metazoa > Chordata > Amphibia > Anura > Dendrobatidae > Phyllobates > Phyllobates terribilis. The sequence continues at coordinate 3,005,481 of NW_027362913.1, forward strand.
TTGGCCATTTTATATGAAAGTGTACTGTCTCTTTAAGAAACTTAACTTTTGAATTGGGGGCTGGAAATCGCACTATAGCATTTTCATGACACCCTGGGAAGGTTCCCAGGGTGATTTTAAATATGTATGGGGTTTATAATTGTAGTGGGCAATGGTATAAGGTTATTTTTGGCCATTTTATATGAAAGTGTACTGTCCCTTTAAGAAACTTCACTTTTGATTTGGGGGCTGGAAATCGCAGTATAGCACTGTCAAGACACCCTAAGAAGGTTCCCAGGGTGATTTTAAATATGTATGGGGTTTATAATTGTAGTAGGCAATGGTATAAGGTTATTTTTGGCCATTTTATATGAAAGTGTACTGTCTCTTTAAGAAACTTTAATTTTGAATTGGGGGCTGGAAATCGCAGAATAGCATTTTCAGGACACCCTGGGAAGGATCCCAGGGTGATTTTAAATATGTATGGGGTTTATAATTGTAGTTGTCAACGGTATAAGGTTATTTTTGGCCATTTTATATGAAAGTGTACTGTCTCTTTAAGAAATTTCACTGTTGAATTGGGGGCTGGAAAACGCAGTATAGCACTGTCAAGACACCCTAAGAAGGTTCCCAGGGTGATTTTAAAGATGTATGGGGTTTATAATTGTAGTGGGCAATGGTATAAGGTTATTTTTGGCCATTTTATATGAAAGTGTACTGTCTCTTTAAGAAACTTACCTTTTGAATTGGGGGCTGGAAATCGCAGTATTGCACTGTCAAGAAACCCTAAGAAGGTTCCCAGGGTGATTTTAAATATGTATTGGGTTTATAATTGTAGTGAGCAATGGTATAAGGTTATTTTTGGCCATTTTATATGAAAGTGTACTGTCTCTTTAAGAAACTTCACTTTTGAATTGGGGGCTGGAAATCGCAGTATAGCACTGTCAAGACACCCTAAGAAGGTTCCCAGGGTGATTTTAAATATGTATGGGGTTTATAATTGTAGTGGGCAATGGTATAAGGTTATTTTTGGCCATTTTATATGAAAGTGTACTGTCTCTTTAAGAAACTTCACTTTTGAATTGGGGGCTGGAACTCGCAGTATAGCATTTACAGGACCCCCTGGGAAGGTTCCCAGGGTGATTTTAAATATGTATGGGGTTTATAATTGTAGTGGGCAATGGTATAAGGTTTATTTTTGGCCATTTTATATGAAAGTGTACTGTCTCTTTAAGAAACTTAACTTTTGAATTGGGGGCTGGAAATCGCACTATAGCATTTTCAGGTCACCCTGGGAAGGTTCCCAGGGTGATTTTAAATATGTATGGGGTTTATAATTGTAGTGGGCAATGGTATAAGGTTATTTTTGGCCATTTTATATGAAAGTGTACTGTCTCTTTAAGAAACTTAACTTTTGAATTGGGGGCTGGAATTCGCAGTATAGCACTGTCAAGACACCCTAAGAAGGTTCCCAGCGTGATTTTAAATATGTATGGGGTTTATAATTGTAGTGGGCAATGGTATAAGGTTATTTTTGGCCATTTTATATGAAAGTGTACTGTCTCTTTAAGAAACTTAACTTTTGAATTGGGGGCTGGAAATCGCACTATAGCATTTTCAGGACACCCTGGGAAGGTTCCCAGGGTGATTTTAAATATGTATGGGGTTTATAATTGTAGTGGGCAATGGTATAAGGTTATTTTTGGCTATTTTATATGAAAGTGTACTGTCTCTTTAAGAAACTTCACTTTTGAATTGGGGGCTGGAAATCGCAGTATAGCACTGTCAAGACACCCTAAGAAGGTTCCCAGGGTGATTTTAAATATGTATGGGGTTTATAATTGTAGTGGGCAATGGTATAAGGTTATTTTTGGCCATTTTATATGAAAGTGTACTGTCTCTTTAAGAAACTTCACTTTTGATTTGGGGGCTGGAAATCGCAGTATAGCACTGTCAAGACACCCTAAGAAGGTTCCCAGGGTGATTTTAAATATGTATGGGGTTTATAATTGTAGTAGGCAATGGTATAAGGTTATTTTTGGCCATTTTATATGAAAGTGTACTGTCTCTTTAAGAAACTTAACTTTTGAATTGGGGGCTGGAAATTGCTGTATAGCACTGTCAAGACACCCTGGGATGGTTCCCAGGGTGATTTTGAATATGTATGGGGTTTATATTTGTAGTGGACAATAGTATAAGGTTAATTTTGGCCATTTTATATGAAAGTGTACTGTCTCTTTAAGAAACTTCACTTTTGAATTGGGGGCTGGAAATCGCAGTATAGCACTGTCAAGAAACCCTAAGAAGGTTCCCAGGGTGATTTTAAATATGTATGGGGTTTATAATTGTAGTGGGCAATGGTATAAGGTTATTTTTGGCCATTTTATATGAAAGTGTACTGTCTCTTTAAGAAACGTAACTTTTGAATTGGGGGCTGGAAATCGAAGTATAGCACTGTCAAGAAACCCTAAGAAGGTTCCCAGGGTGATTTTAAATATGTATCTGGTTTATAATTGTAGTGGGAAATGGTATAAGGTTATTTTTGGCCATTTTATATGAAAGTGTACTGTCTCTTTAAGAAACTTTACTTTTGAATTGGGGGCTGGAATTCGCAGTATGGCATTTTCCCAGGGTGATTTTAAATATGTATGGGGTTTATAATTGTAGTGGGAAATGGTATAACGTTATTTTTGGCCATTTTATATGAAAGTGTACTGTCTCTTTAAGAAACGTAACTTTTGAATTGGGGGCTGGAAATCGCAGTATAGCACTGTCAAGAAACCCTAAGAAGGTTCCCAGGGTGATTTTAAATATGTATCGGGTTTATAATTGTAGTGGGAAATGGTATAAGGTTATTTTTGGCCATTTTATATGAAAGGGTACTGTCTCTTTAAGAAACTTTACATTTGAATTGGGGGCTGGAAATCGCAGTATAGCACTGTCAAGACACCCTAAGAAGGTTCCCAGGGTGATTTTAAATATGTATGGGGTTTATAATTGTAGTGGGCAATGGTATAAGGTTATTTTTGGACATTTTATATGAAAGTGTACTGTCTCTTTAAGAAACTTAACTTTTGAATTGGGGGCTGGAAATCGCAGTATAGCATTTTCAGGACACCCTGGGGAGGTTCCCAGGGTGATTTTAAATATGTATGGGGTTTATAATTGTAGTGGGCAATGGTATAAGGTTATTTTTGGCCATTTTATATGAAAGTGTACTGTCTCTTTAAGAACGTAACTTTTGAATTGGGGGCTGGAAATCGCAGTATAGCATTTTTAGGACACCCTGCGGAGGTTCCCAGGGTGATTTTAAATATGTATGGGGTTTATAATTGTAGTGGGCAATGGTATAAGGTTATTTTTGGCCATTTTATATGAAAGTGTACTGTCTCTTTAAGAACGTAACTTTTGAATTGGGGGCTGGAAATCACAGTATAGCACTGTCAAGACACCCTAAGAAGGTTCCCAGGGTGATTTTAAATATGTATGGGGTTTATAATTGTAGTGGGCAATGGTATAAGGTTATTTTTGGCCATTTTATATGAAAGGGTACTGTCTCTTTAAGAAACTTTACTTTTGAATTGGGGGCTGGAAATCGCAGTATAGCACTGTCAAGACATCCTAAGAAGGTTCCCAGGGTGATTTTAAATATGTATGGGGTTTATAATTGTAGTGGGCAATAATATAAGGTTATTTTTGGCCATTTTATATGAAAGTGTACTGTCTCTTTAAGAACGTAACTTTTGAATTGGGGGCTGGAAATCGCAGTATAGCATTTTTAGGACACCCTGCGGAGGTTCCCAGGGTGATTTTAAATATGTATGGGGTTTATAATTGTAGTAAGCAATGGTATAAGGTTATTTTTGGCAGTTTTATATGAAAGTGTACTGTCTCTTTAAGAAATTTCACTTTTGAATTGGGGGCTGGAAATCGCAGTATAGCACTGTCAAGACACCCTAAGAAGGTTCCCAGGGTGATTTTAAATATGTATGGGGTTTATAATTGTAGTTGTCAATGGTATAAGGTTATTTTTGGCCATTTTATATGAAAGTGTACTGTCTCTTTAAGAAATTTCACTTTTGAATTGTGGGCTGGAAATCGCAGTATAGCATTTACAGGACACCCTGGGAAGGTTCCCAGGGTGATTTTAAATATGTATGGGGTTTATAATTGTAGTGGGCAATGGTATAAGGTTATTTTTGGCCATTTTATATGAAAGTGTACTGTCTCTTTAAGAAACTTCACTTTTGAATTGGGGGTTGGAAATCGCAGTATAGCATTTACAGGACACCCTGGGAAGGTTCCCAGGGTGATTTTAAATATGTATGGGGTTTATAATTGTAGTGGGCAATGGTATAAGGTTATTTTTGGTCATTTTATATGAAAGTGTACTGTCTCTTTAAGAAACTTAACTTTTGAATTGGGGGCTGGAAATTGCAGTATAGCACTGTCAAGACACCCTAAGAAGGTTCCCAGGGTGATTTAAAATATGTATGGGGTTTATAATTGTAGTGGGCAATGGTATAAGGTTATTTTTGGTCATTTAATATGAAAGTGTACTGTCTCTTTAAGAAACTTAACTTGAATTGGGGGTTGGAAATTGCAGTATAGCACTGTCAAGACACCCTAAGAAGGCTCCCAGGGTGATTTTAAATATGTATGGGGTTTATAATTGTAGTGGGCAATGGTATAAGGTTATTTTTGGCCATTTTATATGAAAGTGTACTGTCTCTTTAAGAAACTTTAATTTTGAATTGGGGGCTGGAAATCGCAGTATAGCATTTTCAGGACACCCTGGGAAGGATCCCAGGGTGATTTTAAATATGTATGGGGTTTATAATTGTAGTGGGCAAAGGTATAAGGTTATTTTTGGCCATTTTATATGAAAATGTACTGTCTCTTTAAGAAACTTTAATTTTAAATTGGGGGCTGGAAATCGCAGTATAGCATTTACAGGACACCCTGGGAAGGATCCCAGGGTGATTTTAAATATGTATGGGGTTTATAATTTTAGTGGGCAATGGTATAAGGTTATTTTTGACCATTTTATATGACAGTGTACTGTCTCTTTAAGGAATTTCACTTTTGAATTGGGGGCTGGAAATCGCAGTATAGCATTTTCAGGACACCCTGGGAAGGTTCCCATGGTGATTTTAAATATGTATGGGGTTTATAATTGTAGTTGTCAATGGTATAAGGTTATTTTTGGCCATTTTATATGAAAGTGTACTGTCTCTTTAAGAAATTTCACTGTTGAATTGGGGGCTGGAAAACGCAGTATAGCACTGTCAAGACACCCTAAGAAGGTTCCCAGGGTGATTTTAAAGATGTATGGGGTTTATAATTGTAGTGGGCAATGGTATAAGGTTATTTTTGGCCATTTTATATGAAAGTGTACTGTCTCTTTAAGAAACTTACCTTTTGAATTGGGGGCTGGAAATCGGAGTATTGCACTGTCAAGAAACCCTAAGAAGGTTCCCAGGGTGATTTTAAATATGTATGGGGTTTATAATTGTAGTGGGCAATGATATAAGGTTATTTTTGGCCATTTTATATGAAAGTGTACTGTCTCTTTAAGAAACTTACCTTTTGAATTGGGGGCTGGAAATCGCAGTATAGCACTGTCAAGACACCCTAAGAAGGTTCACAGGGTGATTTTAAATATGTATGGGGTTTATAATTGTAGTGGGCAATGGTATAAGGTTATTTTTGGCCATTTTATATGAAAGTGTACTGTCTCTTTAAGAAACTTCACTTTTGAATTGGGGGTTGGAAATCGCAGTATAGCACTGTCAAGACACCCTAAGAAGGATCCCAGGGTGATTTTAAATATGTATGGGGTTTATAATTGTAGTGGGCAATGGTATAAGGTTTATTTTTGGCCATTTTATATGAAAGTGTACTGTCTCTTTAAGAAACTTCACTTTTGAATTGGGGGCTGGAACTCGCAGTATAGCATTTACAGGACACCCTGGGAAGGTTCCCAGGGTGATTTTAAATATGTATGGGGTTTATAATTGTAGTGGGCAATGGTATAAGGTTTATTTTTGGCCATTTTATATGAAAGTGTACTGTCTGTTTAAGAAACTTAACTTTTGAATTGGGGGCTGGAAATCGCACTATAGCATTTTCAGGTCACCCTGGGAAGGTTCCCAGGGTGATTTTAAATATGTATGGGGTTTATAATTGTAGTGGGCAATGGTATAAGGTTATTTTTGGCCATTTTATATGAAAGTGTACTGTCTCTTTAAGAACATAACTTTTGAATTGGGGGCTGGAAATCTCAGTATAGCACTGTCAAGACACCCTAAGAAGGTTCCCAGGGTGATTTTAAATATGTATGGGGTTTATAATTGTAGTGGGCAATGGTATAAGGTTATTTTTGGCCATTTTATATGAAAGTGTACTGTCTCTTTAAGAACGTAACTTTTGAATTGGGGGCTGGAAATCGCAGTATAGCACTGTCAAGACACCCTGCGGAGGTTCCCAGGGTGATTTTAAATATGTATGGGGTTTATAATTGTAGTGGGCAATGGTATAAGGTTATTCTTGGCCATTTTATATGAAAGTGTACTGTCTCTTTAAGAAATTTCACTTTTGAATTGTGGGCTGGAAATCGCAGTATAGCACTGTCAAGACACCCTAAGAAGGTTCCCAGGGTGATTTTAAATATGTATGGGGTTTATAATTGTAGTGGGCAATGGTATAAGGTTCTTTTTTGCCATTTTATATGAAAGTGTACTGTCTCTTTAAGAAACTTTAGTTTTGAATTGGAGGCTGGAAATCGCAGTATGGCATTTTCCCAGGCTGATTTTAAATATGTATGGGGTTTATAATTGTAGTGGGCAATGGTATAAGGTTATTTTTGGCCATTTTATATGAAAGTGTACTGTCTCTTTAAGAAATTAAACTTTTGAATTGGGGGCTGGAAATCGCAGTATAGCACTGTCAAGAAACCCTAAGAAGGTTCCCAGGGTGATTTTAAATATGTATGGGGTTTATAATTGTAGTGGGCAATGGTATAAGGTTATTTTTGGCCATTTTATATGAAAGTGTACTGTCTCTTTAAGAAACGTAACTTTTGAATTGGGGGCTGGAAATCGAAGTATAGCACTGTCAAGAAACCCTAAGAAGGTTCCCAGGGTGATTTTAAATATGTATCTGGTTTATAATTGTAGTGGGAAATGGTATAAGGTTATTTTTGGCCATTTTATATGAAAGTGTACTGTCTCTTTAAGAAACTTTACTTTTGAATTGGGGGCTGGAATTCGCAGTATGGCATTTTCCCAGGGTGATTTTAAATATGTATGGGGTTTATAATTGTAGTGGGAAATGGTATAAGGTTATTTTTGGCCATTTTATATGAAAGTGTACTGTCTCTTTAAGAAACGTAACTTTTGAATTGGGGGCTGGAAATCGCAGTATAGCACTGTCAAGAAACCCTAAGAAGGTTCCCAGGGTGATTTTAAATATGTATCGGGTTTATAATTGTAGTGGGAAATGGTATAAGGTTATTTTTGGCCATTTTATATGAAAGGGTACTGTCTCTTTAAGAAACTTTACATTTGAATTGGGGGCTGGAAATCGCAGTATAGCACTGTCAAGACACCCTAAGAAGGTTCCCAGGGTGATTTTAAATATGTATGGGGTTTATAATTGTAGTGGGCAATGGTATAAGGTTATTTTTGGACATTTTATATGAAAGTGTACTGTCTCTTTAAGAAACTTAACTTTTGAATTGGGGGCTGGAAATCGCAGTATAGCATTTTCAGGACACCCTGGGGAGGTTCCCATTGTGATTTTAAATATGTATGGGGTTGATAATTGTAGTGGGCAATGGTATAAGGTTATTTTTGGCCATTTGATATGAAAGTGTACTGTCTCTTTAAGAACGTAACTTTTGAATTGGGGGCTGGAAATCGCAGTATAGCATTTTTAGGACACCCTGCGGAGGTTCCCAGGGTGATTTTAAATATGTATGGGGTTTATAATTGTAGTGGGCAATGGTATAAGGTTATTTTTGGCCATTTTATATGAAAGTGTACTGTCTCTTTAAGAACGTAACTTTTGAATTGGGGGCTGGAAATCACAGTATAGCACTGTCAAGACACCCTAAGAAGGTTCCCAGGGTGATTTTAAATATGTATGGGGTTTATAATTGTAGTGGGCAATGGTATAAGGTTATTTTTGGCCATTTTATATGAAAGGGTACTGTCTCTTTAAGAAACTTTACTTTTGAATTGGGGGCTGGAAATCGCAGTATAGCACTGTCAAGACATCCTAAGAAGGTTCCCAGGGTGGTTTTAAATATGTATGGGGTTTATAATTGTAGTGGGCAATAATATAAGGTTATTTTTGGCCATTTTATATGAAAGTGTACTGTCTCTTTAAGAACGTAACTTTTGAATTGGGGGCTGGAAATCGCAGTATAGCATTTTTAGGACACCCTGCGGAGGTTCCCAGGGTGATTTTAAATATGTATGGGGTTTATAATTGTAGTGGGCAATGGTATAAGGTTATTTTTGGCCATTTTATATGAAAGTGTACTGTCTCTTTAAGAACGTAACTTTTGAATTGGGGGCTGGAAATCACAGTATAGCACTGTCAAGACACCCTAAGAAGGTTCCCAGGGTGATTTTAAATATGTATGGGGTTTATAATTGTAGTTGTCAACGGTATAAGGTTATTTTTGGCCATTTTATATGAAAGTGTACTGTCTCTTTAAGAAATTTCACTGTTGAATTGGGGGCTGGAAAACGCAGTATAGCACTGTCAAGACACCCTAAGAAGGTTCCCAGGGTGATTTTAAAGATGTATGGGGTTTATAATTGTAGTGGGCAATGGTATAAGGTTATTTTTGGCCATTTTATATGAAAGTGTACTGTCTCTTTAAGAAACTTACCTTTTGAATTGGGGGCTGGAAATCGCAGTATTGCACTGTCAAGAAACCCTAAGAAGGTTCCCAGGGTGATTTTAAATATGTATTGGGTTTATAATTGTAGTGAGCAATGGTATAAGGTTATTTTTGGCCATTTTATATGAAAGTGTACTGTCTCTTTAAGAAACTTCACTTTTGAATTGGGGGCTGGAAATCGCAGTATAGCACTGTCAAGACACCCTAAGAAGGTTCCCAGGGTGATTTTAAATATGTATGGGGTTTATAATTGTAGTGGGCAATGGTATAAGGTTATTTTTGGCCATTTTATATGAAAGTGTACTGTCTCTTTAAGAAACTTCACTTTTGAATTGGGGGCTGGAACTCGCAGTATAGCATTTACAGGACCCCCTGGGAAGGTTCCCAGGGTGATTTTAAATATGTATGGGGTTTATAATTGTAGTGGGCAATGGTATAAGGTTTATTTTTGGCCATTTTATATGAAAGTGTACTGTCTCTTTAAGAAACTTAACTTTTGAATTGGGGGCTGGAAATCGCACTATAGCATTTTCAGGTCACCCTGGGAAGGTTCCCAGGGTGATTTTAAATATGTATGGGGTTTATAATTGTAGTGGGCAATGGTATAAGGTTATTTTTGGCCATTTTATATGAAAGTGTACTGTCTCTTTAAGAAACTTAACTTTTGAATTGGGGGCTGGAATTCGCAGTATAGCACTGTCAAGACACCCTAAGAAGGTTCCCAGCGTGATTTTAAATATGTATGGGGTTTATAATTGTAGTGGGCAATGGTATAAGGTTATTTTTGGCCATTTTATATGAAAGTGTACTGTCTCTTTAAGAAACTTAACTTTTGAATTGGGGGCTGGAAATCGCACTATAGCATTTTCAGGACACCCTGGGAAGGTTCCCAGGGTGATTTTAAATATGTATGGGGTTTATAATTGTAGTGGGCAATGGTATAAGGTTATTTTTGGCTATTTTATATGAAAGTGTACTGTCTCTTTAAGAAACTTCACTTTTGAATTGGGGGCTGGAAATCGCAGTATAGCACTGTCAAGACACCCTAAGAAGGTTCCCAGGGTGATTTTAAATATGTATGGGGTTTATAATTGTAGTGGGCAATGGTATAAGGTTATTTTTGGCCATTTTATATGAAAGTGTACTGTCTCTTTAAGAAACTTCACTTTTGATTTGGGGGCTGGAAATCGCAGTATAGCACTGTCAAGACACCCTAAGAAGGTTCCCAGGGTGATTTTAAATATGTATGGGGTTTATAATTGTAGTAGGCAATGGTATAAGGTTATTTTTGGCCATTTTATATGAAAGTGTACTGTCTCTTTAAGAAACTTAACTTTTGAATTGGGGGCTGGAAATTGCTGTATAGCACTGTCAAGACACCCTGGGATAGTTCCCAGGGTGATTTTGAATATGTATGGGGTTTATATTTGTAGTGGACAATAGTATAAGGTTAATTTTGGCCATTTTATATGAAAGTGTACTGTCTCTTTAAGAAACTTCACTTTTGAATTGGGGGCTGGAAATCGCAGTATAGCACTGTCAAGAAACCCTAAGAAGGTTCCCAGGGTGATTTTAAATATGTATGGGGTTTATAATTGTAGTGGGCAATGGTATAAGGTTATTTTTGGCCATTTTATATGAAAGTGTACTGTCTCTTTAAGAAACGTAACTTTTGAATTGGGGGCTGGAAATCGAAGTATAGCACTGTCAAGAAACCCTAAGAAGGTTCCCAGGGTGATTTTAAATATGTATCTGGTTTATAATTGTAGTGGGAAATGGTATAAGGTTATTTTTGGCCATTTTATATGAAAGTGTACTGTCTCTTTAAGAAACTTTACTTTTGAATTGGGGGCTGGAATTCGCAGTATGGCATTTTCCCAGGGTGATTTTAAATATGTATGGGGTTTATAATTGTAGTGGGAAATGGTATAAGGTTATTTTTGGCCATTTTATATGAAAGTGTACTGTCTCTTTAAGAAACGTAACTTTTGAATTGGGGGCTGGAAATCGCAGTATAGCACTGTCAAGAAACCCTAAGAAGGTTCCCAGGGTGATTTTAAATATGTATCGGGTTTATAATTGTAGTGGGAAATGGTATAAGGTTATTTTTGGCCATTTTATATGAAAGGGTACTGTCTCTTTAAGAAACTTTACATTTGAATTGGGGGCTGGAAATCGCAGTATAGCACTGTCAAGACACCCTAAGAAGGTTCCCAGGGTGATTTTAAATATGTATGGGGTTTATAATTGTAGTGGGCAATGGTATAAGGTTATTTTTGGACATTTTATATGAAAGTGTACTGTCTCTTTAAGAAACTTAACTTTTGAATTGGGGGCTGGAAATCGCAGTATAGCATTTTCAGGACACCCTGGGGAGGTTCCCAGGGTGATTTTAAATATGTATGGGGTTTATAATTGTAGTGGGCAATGGTATAAGGTTATTTTTGGCCATTTTATATGAAAGTGTACTGTCTCTTTAAGAACGTAACTTTTGAATTGGGGGCTGGAAATCGCAGTATAGCATTTTTAGGACACCCTGCGGAGGTTCCCAGGGTGATTTTAAATATGTATGGGGTTTATAATTGTAGTGGGCAATGGTATAAGGTTATTTTTGGCCATTTTATATGAAAGTGTACTGTCTCTTTAAGAACGTAACTTTTGAATTGGGGGCTGGAAATCACAGTATAGCACTGTCAAGACACCCTAAGAAGGTTCCCAGGGTGATTTTAAATATGTATGGGGTTTATAATTGTAGTGGGCAATGGTATAAGGTTATTTTTGGCCATTTTATATGAAAGGGTACTGTCTCTTTAAGAAACTTTACTTTTGAATTGGGGGCTGGAAATCGCAGTATAGCACTGTCAAGACATCCTAAGAAGGTTCCCAGGGTGATTTTAAATATGTATGGGGTTTATAATTGTAGTGGGCAATAATATAAGGTTATTTTTGGCCATTTTATATGAAAGTGTACTGTCTCTTTAAGAACGTAACTTTTGAATTGGGGGCTGGAAATCGCAGTATAGCATTTTTAGGACACCCTGCGGAGGTTCCCAGGGTGATTTTAAATATGTATGGGGTTTATAATTGTAGTAAGCAATGGTATAAGGTTATTTTTGGCAGTTTTATATGAAAGTGTACTGTCTCTTTAAGAAATTTCACTTTTGAATTGGGGGCTGGAAATCGCAGTATAGCACTGTCAAGACACCCTAAGAAGGTTCCCAGGGTGATTTTAAATATGTATGGGGTTTATAATTGTAGTTGTCAATGGTATAAGGTTATTTTTGGCCATTTTATATGAAAGTGTACTGTCTCTTTAAGAAATTTCACTTTTGAATTGTGGGCTGGAAATCGCAGTATAGCATTTACAGGACACCCTGGGAAGGTTCCCAGGGTGATTTTAAATATGTATGGGGTTTATAATTGTAGTGGGCAATGGTATAAGGTTATTTTTGGCCATTTTATATGAAAGTGTACTGTCTCTTTAAGAAACTTCACTTTTGAATTGGGGGTTGGAAATCGCAGTATAGCATTTACAGGACACCCTGGGAAGGTTCCCAGGGTGATTTTAAATATGTATGGGGTTTATAATTGTAGTGGGCAATGGTATAAGGTTATTTTTGGTCATTTTATATGAAAGTGTACTGTCTCTTTAAGAAACTTAACTTTTGAATTGGGGGCTGGAAATTGCAGTATAGCACTGTCAAGACACCCTAAGAAGGTTCCCAGGGTGATTTAAAATATGTATGGGGTTTATAATTGTAGTGGGCAATGGTATAAGGTTATTTTTGGTCATTTAATATGAAAGTGTACTGTCTCTTTAAGAAACTTAACTTGAATTGGGGGTTGGAAATTGCAGTATAGCACTGTCAAGACACCCTAAGAAGGCTCCCAGGGTGATTTTAAATATGTATGGGGTTTATAATTGTAGTGGGCAATGGTATAAGGTTATTTTTGGCCATTTTATATGAAAGTGTACTGTCTCTTTAAGAAACTTTAATTTTGAATTGGGGGCTGGAAATCGCAGTATAGCATTTTCAGGACACCCTGGGAAGGATCCCAGGGTGATTTTAAATATGTATGGGGTTTATAATTGTAGTGGGCAAAGGTATAAGGTTATTTTTGGCCATTTTATATGAAAATGTACTGTCTCTTTAAGAAACTTTAATTTTAAATTGGGGGCTGGAAATCGCAGTATAGCATTTACAGGACACCCTGGGAAGGATCCCAGGGTGATTTTAAATATGTATGGGGTTTATAATTTTAGTGGGCAATGGTATAAGGTTATTTTTGACCATTTTATATGACAGTGTACTGTCTCTTTAAGGAATTTCACTTTTGAATTGGGGGCTGGAAATCGCAGTATAGCATTTTCAGGACACCCTGGGAAGGTTCCCATGGTGATTTTAAATATGTATGGGGTTTATAATTGTAGTTGTCAATGGTATAAGGTTATTTTTGGCCATTTTATATGAAAGTGTACTGTCTCTTTAAGAAATTTCACTGTTGAATTGGGGGCTGGAAAACGCAGTATAGCACTGTCAAGACACCCTAAGAAGGTTCCCAGGGTGATTTTAAAGATGTATGGGGTTTATAATTGTAGTGGGCAATGGTATAAGGTTATTTTTGGCCATTTTATATGAAAGTGTACTGTCTCTTTAAGAAACTTACCTTTTGAATTGGGGGCTGGAAATCGGAGTATTGCACTGTCAAGAAACCCTAAGAAGGTTCCCAGGGTGATTTTAAATATGTATGGGGTTTATAATTGTAGTGGGCAATGATATAAGGTTATTTTTGGCCATTTTATATGAAAGTGTACTGTCTCTTTAAGAAACTTACCTTTTGAATTGGGGGCTGGAAATCGCAGTATAGCACTGTCAAGACACCCTAAGAAGGTTCACAGGGTGATTTTAAATATGTATGGGGTTTATAATTGTAGTGGGCAATGGTATAAGGTTATTTTTGGCCATTTTATATGAAAGTGTACTGTCTCTTTAAGAAACTTCACTTTTGAATTGGGGGTTGGAAATCGCAGTATAGCACTGTCAAGACACCCTAAGAAGGATCCCAGGGTGATTTTAAATATGTATGGGGTTTATAATTGTAGTGGGCAATGGTATAAGGTTTATTTTTGGCCATTTTATATGAAAGTGTACTGTCTCTTTAAGAAACTTCACTTTTGAATTGGGGGCTGGAACTCGCAGTATAGCATTTACAGGACACCCTGGGAAGGTTCCCAGGGTGATTTTAAATATGTATGGGGTTTATAATTGTAGTGGGCAATGGTATAAGGTTTATTTTTGGCCATTTTATATGAAAGTGTACTGTCTGTTTAAGAAACTTAACTTTTGAATTGGGGGCTGGAAATCGCACTATAGCATTTTCAGGTCACCCTGGGAAGGTTCCCAGGGTGATTTTAAATATGTATGGGGTTTATAATTGTAGTGGGCAATGGTATAAGGTTATTTTTGGCCATTTTATATGAAAGTGTACTGTCTCTTTAAGAACATAACTTTTGAATTGGGGGCTGGAAATCTCAGTATAGCACTGTCAAGACACCCTAAGAAGGTTCCCAGGGTGATTTTAAATATGTATGGGGTTTATAATTGTAGTGGGCAATGGTATAAGGTTATTTTTGGCCATTTTATATGAAAGTGTACTGTCTCTTTAAGAACGTAACTTTTGAATTGGGGGCTGGAAATCGCAGTATAGCACTGTCAAGACACCCTGCGGAGGTTCCCAGGGTGATTTTAAATATGTATGGGGTTTATAATTGTAGTGGGCAATGGTATAAGGTTATTCTTGGCCATTTTATATGAAAGTGTACTGTCTCTTTAAGAAATTTCACTTTTGAATTGTGGGCTGGAAATCGCAGTATAGCACTGTCAAGACACCCTAAGAAGGTTCCCAGGGTGATTTTAAATATGTATGGGGTTTATAATTGTAGTGGGCAATGGTATAAGGTTCTTTTTTGCCATTTTATATGAAAGTGTACTGTCTCTTTAAGAAACTTTAGTTTTGAATTGGAGGCTGGAAATCGCAGTATGGCATTTTCCCAGGCTGATTTTAAATATGTATGGGGTTTATAATTGTAGTGGGCAATGGTATAAGGTTATTTTTGGCCATTTTATATGAAAGTGTACTGTCTCTTTAAGAAATTAAACTTTTGAATTGGGGGCTGGAAATCGCAGTATAGCACTGTCAAGAAACCCTAAGAAGGTTCCCAGGGTGATTTTAAATATGTATGGGGTTTATAATTGTAGTGGGCAATGGTATAAGGTTATTTTTGGCCATTTTATATGAAAGTGTACTGTCTCTTTAAGAAACGTAACTTTTGAATTGGGGGCTGGAAATCGAAGTATAGCACTGTCAAGAAACCCTAAGAAGGTTCCCAGGGTGATTTTAAATATGTATCTGGTTTATAATTGTAGTGGGAAATGGTATAAGGTTATTTTTGGCCATTTTATATGAAAGTGTACTGTCTCTTTAAGAAACTTTACTTTTGAATTGGGGGCTGGAATTCGCAGTATGGCATTTTCCCAGGGTGATTTTAAATATGTATGGGGTTTATAATTGTAGTGGGAAATGGTATAAGGTTATTTTTGGCCATTTTATATGAAAGTGTACTGTCTCTTTAAGAAACGTAACTTTTGAATTGGGGGCTGGAAATCGCAGTATAGCACTGTCAAGAAACCCTAAGAAGGTTCCCAGGGTGATTTTAAATATGTATCGGGTTTATAATTGTAGTGGGAAATGGTATAAGGTTATTTTTGGCCATTTTATATGAAAGGGTACTGTCTCTTTAAGAAACTTTACATTTGAATTGGGGGCTGGAAATCGCAGTATAGCACTGTCAAGACACCCTAAGAAGGTTCCCAGGGTGATTTTAAATATGTATGGGGTTTATAATTGTAGTGGGCAATGGTATAAGGTTATTTTTGGACATTTTATATGAAAGTGTACTGTCTCTTTAAGAAACTTAACTTTTGAATTGGGGGCTGGAAATCGCAGTATAGCATTTTCAGGACACCCTGGGGAGGTTCCCAGGGTGATTTTAAATATGTATGGGGTTGATAATTGTAGTGGGCAATGGTATAAGGTTATTTTTGGCCATTTGATATGAAAGTGTACTGTCTCTTTAAGAACGTAACTTTTGAATTGGGGGCTGGAAATCGCAGTATAGCATTTTTAGGACACCCTGCGGAGGTTCCCAGGGTGATTTTAAATATGTATGGGGTTTATAATTGTAGTGGGCAATGGTATAAGGTTATTTTTGGCCATTTTATATGAAAGTGTACTGTCTCTTTAAGAACGTAACTTTTGAATTGGGGGCTGGAAATCACAGTATAGCACTGTCAAGACACCCTAAGAAGGTTCCCAGGGTGATTTTAAATATGTATGGGGTTTATAATTGTAGTGGGCAATGGTATAAGGTTATTTTTGGCCATTTTATATGAAAGGGTACTGTCTCTTTAAGAAACTTTACTTTTGAATTGGGGGCTGGAAATCGCAGTATAGCACTGTCAAGACATCCTAAGAAGGTTCCCAGGGTGGTTTTAAATATGTATGGGGTTTATAATTGTAGTGGGCAATAATATAAGGTTATTTTTGGCCATTTTATATGAAAGTGTACTGTCTCTTTAAGAACGTAACTTTTGAATTGGGGGCTGGAAATCGCAGTATAGCATTTTTAGGACACCCTGCGGAGGTTCCCAGGGTGATTTTAAATATGTATGGGGTTTATAATTGTAGTGGGCAATGGTATAAGGTTATTTTTGGCAGTTTTATATGAAAGTGTACTGTCTCTTTAAGAAATTTCACTTTTGAATTGGGGGCTGGAAATCGCAGTATAGCACTGTCAAGACACCCTAAGAAGGTTCCCAGGGTGATTTTAAATATGTATGGGGTTTATAATTGTAGTTGTCAATGGTATAAGGTTATTTTTGGCCATTTTATATGAAAGTGTACTGTCTCTTTAAGAAATTTCACTTTTGAATTGTGGGCTGGAAATCGCAGTATAGCATTTACAGGACACCCTGGGAAGGTTCCCAGGGTGATTTTAAATATGTATGGGGTTTATAATTGTAGTGGGCAATGGTATAAGGTTATTTTTGGCCATTTTATATGAAAGTGTACTGTCTCTTTAAGAAACTTCACTTTTGAATTGGGGGTTGGAAATCGCAGTATAGCATTTACAGGACACCCTGGGAAGGTTCCCAGGGTGATTTTAAATATGTATGGGGTTTATAATTGTAGTGGGCAATGGTATAAGGTTATTTTTGGTCATTTTATATGAAAGTGTACTGTCTCTTTAAGAAACTTAACTTTTGAATTGGGGGCTGGAAATTGCAGTATAGCACTGTCAAGACACCCTAAGAAGGTTCCCAGGGTGATTTTAAATATGTATGGGGTTTATAATTGTAGTGGGCAATGGTATAAGGTTATTTTTGGTCATTTAATATGAAAGTGTACTGTCTCTTTAAGAAACTTAACTTGAATTGGGGGTTGGAAATTGCAGTATAGCACTGTCAAGACACCCTAAGAAGGTTCCCAGGGTGATTTTAAATATGTATGGGGTTTATAATTGTAGTGGGCAATGGTATAAGGTTATTTTTGGCCATTTTATATGAAAGTGTACTGTCTCTTTAAGAAACTTTAATTTTGAATTGGGGGCTGGAAATCGCAGTATAGCATTTTCAGGACACCCTGGGAAGGATCCCAGGGTGATTTTAAATATGTATGGGGTTTATAATTGTAGTGGGCAAAGGTATAAGGTTATTTTTGGCCATTTTATATGAAAGTGTACTGTCTCTTTAAGAAACTTTAATTTTAAATTGGGGGCTGGAAATCGCAGTATAGCATTTACAGGACACCCTGGGAAGGATCCCAGGGTGATTTTAAATATGTATGGGGTTTATAATTTTAGTGGGCAATGGTATAAGGTTATTTTTGACCATTTTATATGACAGTGTACTGTCTCTTTAAGGAATTTCACTTTTGAATTGGGGGCTGGAAATCGCAGTATAGCATTTTCAGGACACCCTGGGAAGGTTCCCATGGTGATTTTAAATATGTATGGGGTTTATAATTGTAGTTGTCAATGGTATAAGGTTATTTTTGGCCATTTTATATGAAAGTGTACTGTCTCTTTAAGAAATTTCACTGTTGAATTGGGGGCTGGAAAACGCAGTATAGCACTGTCAAGACACCCTAAGAAGGTTCCCAGGGTGATTTTAAAGATGTATGGGGTTTATAATTGTAGTGGGCAATGGTATAAGGTTATTTTTGGCCATTTTATATGAAAGTGTACTGTCTCTTTAAGAAACTTACCTTTTGAATTGGGGGCTGGAAATCGCAGTATTGCACTGTCAAGAAACCCTAAGAACGTTCCCAGGGTGATTTTAAATATGTATGGGGTTTATAATTGTAGTGGGCAATGATATAAGGTTATTTTTGGCCATTTTATATGAAAGTGTACTGTCTCTTTAAGAAACTTACCTTTTGAATTGGGGGCTGGAAATCGCAGTATAGCACTGTCAAGACACCCTAAGAAGGTTCACAGGGTGATTTTAAATATGTATGGGGTTTATAATTGTAGTGGGCAATGGTATAAGGTTATTTTTGGCCATTTTATATGAAAGTGTACTGTCTCTTTAAGAAACTTCACTTTTGAATTGGGGGTTGGAAATCGCAGTATAGCACTGTCAAGACACCCTAAGAAGGATCCCAGGGTGATTTTAAATATGTATGGGGTTTATAATTGTAGTGGGCAATGGTATAAGGTTTATTTTTGGCCATTTTATATGAAAGTGTACTGTCTCTTTAAGAAACTTAACTTTTGAATTGGGGGCTGGAAATTGCAGTATAGCACTGTCAAGACACCCTAAGAAGGTTCCCAGGGTGATTTTAAATATGTATGGGGTTTATAATTGTAGTGGGCAATGGTATAAGGTTATTTTTGGTCATTTAATATGAAAGTGTACTGTCTCTTTAAGAAACTTAACTTGAATTGGGGGTTGGAAATTGCAGTATAGCACTGTCAAGACACCCTAAGAAGGTTCCCAGGGTGATTTTAAATATGTATGGGGTTTATAATTGTAGTGGGCAATGGTATAAGGTTATTTTTGGCCATTTTATATGAAAGTGTACTGTCTCTTTAAGAAAATTTAATTTTGAATTGGGGGCTGGAAATCGCAGTATAGCATTTTCAGGACACCCTGGGAAGGATCCCAGGGTGATTTTAAATATGTATGGGGTTTATAATTGTAGTGGGCAAAGGTATAAGGTTATTTTTGGCCATTTTATATGAAAGTGTACTGTCTCTTTAAGAAACTTTAATTTTAAATTGGGGGCTGGAAATCGCAGTATAGCATTTACAGGACACCCTGGGAAGGATCCCAGGGTGATTTTAAATATGTATGGGGTTTATAATTTTAGTGGGCAATGGTATAAGGTTATTTTTGACCATTTTATATGACAGTGTACTGTCTCTTTAAGGAATTTCACTTTTGAATTGGGGGCTGGAAATCGCAGTATAGCATTTTCAGGACACCCTGGGAAGGTTCCCATGGTGATTTTAAATATGTATGGGGTTTATAATTGTAGTTGTCAAAGGTATAAGGTTATTTTTGGCCATTTTATATGAAAGTGTACTGTCTCTTTAAGAAATTTCACTGTTGAATTGGGGGCTGGAAAACGCAGTATAGCACTGTCAAGACACCCTAAGAAGGTTCCCAGGGTGATTTTAAAGATGTATGGGGTTTATAATTGTAGTGGGCAATGGTATAAGGTTATTTTTGGCCATTTTATATGAAAGTGTACTGTCTCTTTAAGAAACTTACCTTTTGAATTGGGGGCTGGAAATCGCAGTATTGCACTGTCAAGAAACCCTAAGAACGTTCCCAGGGTGATTTTAAATATGTATGGGGTTTATAATTGTAGTGGGCAATGATATAAGGTTATTTTTGGCCATTTTATATGAAAGTGTACTGTCTCTTTAAGAAACTTACCTTTTGAATTGGGGGCTGGAAATCGCAGTATAGCACTGTCAAGACACCCTAAGAAGGTTCACAGGGTGATTTTAAATATGTATGGGGTTTATAATTGTAGTGGGCAATGGTATAAGGTTATTTTTGGCCATTTTATATGAAAGTGTACTGTCTCTTTAAGAAACTTCACTTTTGAATTGGGGGTTGGAAATCGCAGTATAGCACTGTCAAGACACCCTAAGAAGGATCCCAGGGTGATTTTAAATATGTATGGGGTTTATAATTGTAGTGGGCAATGGTATAAGGTTTATTTTTGGCCATTTTATATGAAAGTGTACTGTCTCTTTAAGAAACTTCACTTTTGAATTGGGGGCTGGAACTCGCAGTATAGCATTTACAGGACACCCTGGGAAGGTTCCCAGGGTGATTTTAAATATGTATGGGGTTTATAATTGTAGTGGGCAATGGTATAAGGTTTATTTTTGGCCATTTTATATGAAAGTGTACTGTCTCTTTAAGAAACTTAACTTTTGAATTGGGGGCTGGAAATCGCACTATAGCATTTTCAGGTCACCCTGGGAAGGTTCCCAGGGTGATTTTAAATATGTATGGGGTTTATAATTGTAGTGGGCAATGGTATAAGGTTATTTTTGGCCATTTTATATGAAAGTGTACTGTCTCTTTAAGAAACTTAACTTTTGAATTGGGGGCTGGAATTCGCAGTATAGCACTGTCAAGACACCCTAAGAAGGTTCCCAGCGTGATTTTAAATATGTATGGGGTTTATAATTGTAGTGGGCAATGGTATAAGGTTATTTTTGGCCATTTTATATGAAAGTGTACTGTCTCTTTAAGAAACTTAACTTTTGAATTGGGGGCTGGAAATCGCACTATAGCATTTTCAGGACACCCTGGGAAGGTTCCCAGGGTGATTTTAAATATGTATGGGGTTTATAATTATAGTGGGCAATGGTATAAGGTTATTTTTGGCTATTTTATATGAAAGTGTACTGTCTCTTTAAGAAACGTAACTTTTGAATTGGGGGCTGGAAATCGCACTATAGCATTTTCATGACACCCTGGGAAGGTTCCCAGGGTGATTTTAAATATGTATGGGGTTTATAATTGTAGTGGGCAATGGTATAAGGTTATTTTTGGCCATTTTATATGAAAGTGTACTGTCTCTTTAAGAAACTTCACTTTTGAATTGGGGGCTGGAAATCGCAGTATAGCACTGTCAAGACACCCTAAGAAGGTTCCCAGGGTGATTTTAAATATGTATGGGGTTTATAATTGTAGTGGGCAATGGTATAAGGTTATTTTTGGCCATTTTATATGAAAGTGTACTGTCTCTTTAAGAAACTTCACTTTTGATTTGGGGGCTGGAAATCGCAGTATAGCACTGTCAAGACACCCTAAGAAGGTTCCCAGGGTGATTTTAAATATGTATGGGGTTTATAATTGTAGTAGGCAATGGTATAAGGTTATTTTTGGCCATTTTATATGAAAGTGTACTGTCTCTTTAAGAAACTTAACTTTTGAATTGGGGGCTGGAAATTGCTGTATAGCACTGTCAAGACACCCTGGGATGGTTCCCACGGTGATTTTGAATATGTATGGGGTTTATATTTGTAGTGGACAATAGTATAAGGTTATTTTTGGCCATTTTATATGAAAGTGTACTGTCTCTTTAAGAAACTTACCTTTTGAATTGGGGGCTGGAAATCGCAGTATTGCACTGTCAAGAAACCCTAAGAAGGTTCCCAGGGTGATTTTAAATATGTATGGGGTTTATAATTGTAGTGGGCAATGATATAAGGTTATTCTTGGCCATTTTATATGAAAGTGTACTGTCTCTTTAAGAAACTTCACTTTTGAATTGGGGGCTGGAAATCGCAGTATAGCACTGTCAAGACACCCTAAGAAGGTTCCCAGGGTGATTTTAAGTATGTATGGGGTTTATAATTGTAGTGGGCAATGGTATAAGGTTATTTTTGGCCATTTTATATGAAAGTGTACTGTCTCTTTAAGAAATTTCACTTTTGAATTGGGGGCTGGAAATCGCAGTACAGCATTTTCAGGACACACTGTGGAGATTCCCAGGGTGATTTTAAATATGTATGGGGTTTATAATTGTAGTTGTCAATGGTATAAGGTTATTTTTGGCCATTTTATATGAAAGTGTACTGTCTCTTTAAGAAACTTCACTTTTGAATTGGGGGCTGGAAATCGCAGTATAGCACTGTCAAGACACCCTAAGAAGGTTCCCAGGGTGATTTTAAATATGTATGGGGTTTATAATTGTAGTGGGCAATGGTATAAGGTTATTTTTGGCCATTTTATATGAAAGTGTACTGTCTCTTTAAGAAATTTCACTTTTGAATTGTGGGCTGGAAATCGCAGTATAGCATTTTCAGGACACCCTGGGAAGGTTCCCATGGTGATTTTAAATATGTATGGGGTTTATAATTGTAGTTGTCAATGGTATAAGGTTATTTTTGGCCATTTTATATGAAAGTGTACTGTCTCTTTAAGAAACTTCACTTTTGAATTGGGGGTTGGAAATCGCAGTATAGCACTGTCAAGACACCCTAAGAAGGATCCCAGGGTGATTTTAAATATGTATGGGGTTTATTATTGTAGTGGGCAATGGTATAAGGTTATTTTTGGCCATTTTATATGAAAGTGTACTGTCTCTTTAAGAAACTTCACTTTTGAATTGGGGGCTGGAAATCGCAGTATAGCACTGTCAAGACACCCTAAGAAGGTTCCCAGGGTGATTTTAAGTATGTATGGGGTTTATAATTGTAGTGGGCAATGGTATAAGGTTATTTTTGGCCATTTTATATGAAAGTGTACTGTCTCTTTAAGAAATTTCACTTTTGAATTGGGGGCTGGAAATCGCAGTACAGCATTTTCAGGACACACTGGGGAGATTCCCAGGGTGATTTTAAATATGTATGGGGTTTATAATTGTAGTTGTCAATGGTATAAGGTTATTTTTGGCCATTTTATATGAAAGTGTACTGTCTCTTTAAGAAACTTCACTTTTGAATTGGGGGCTGGAAATCGCAGTATAGCACTGTCAAGACACCCTAAGAAGGTTCCCAGGGTGATTTTAAATATGTATGGGGTTTATAATTGTAGTGGGCAATGGTATAAGGTTATTTTTGGCCATTTTATATGAAAGTGTACTGTCTCTTTAAGAAATTTCACTTTTGAATTGTGGGCTGGAAATCGCAGTATAGCATTTTCAGGACACCCTGGGAAGGTTCCCATGGTGATTTTAAATATGTATGGGGTTTATAATTGTAGTTGTCAATGGTATAAGGTTATTTTTGGCCATTTTATATGAAAGTGTACTGTCTCTTTAAGAAACTTCACTTTTGAATTGGGGGTTGGAAATCGCAGTATAGCACTGTCAAGACACCCTAAGAAGGATCCCAGGGTGATTTTAAATATGTATGGGGTTTATTATTGTAGTGGGCAATGGTATAAGGTTATTTTTGGCCATTTTATATGAAAGTGTACTGTCTCTTTAAGAAACTTACCTTTTGAATTGGGGGCTGGAAATCGCAGTATAGCACTGTCAAGACACCCTAAGAAGGTTCCCAGGGTGATTTTAAATATGTATGGGGTTTATAATTGTAGTGGGCAATGGTATAAGGTTATTTTTGGCCATTTTATATGAAAGTGTACTGTCTCTTTAAGAAACTTCACTTTTGAATTGGGGGTTGGAAATCGCAGTATAGCACTGTCAAGACACCCTAAGAAGGATCCCAGGGTGATTTTAAATATGTATGGGGTTTATAATTGTAGTGGGCAATGGTATAAGGTTATTTTTGGCCATTTTATATGAAAGTGTACTGTCTCTTTAAGAAACTTCACTTTTGAATTGGGGGCTGGAACTCGCAGTATAGCATTTTCAGGTCACCCTGGGAAGGTTCCCAGGGTGATTTTAAATATGTATGGGGTTTATAATTGTAGTGGGCAATGGTATAAGGTTATTTTTGGCCATTTTATATGAAAGTGTACTGTCTCTTTAAGAAACTTAACTTTTGAATTGGGGGCTGGAAATCGCACTATAGCATTTTCATGACACCCTGGGAAGGTTCCCAGGGTGATTTTAAATATGTATGGGGTTTATAATTGTAGTGGGCAATGGTATAAGGTTATTTTTGGCCATTTTATATGAAAGTGTACTGTCCCTTTAAGAAACTTCACTTTTGATTTGGGGGCTGGAAATCGCAGTATAGCACTGTCAAGACACCCTAAGAAGGTTCCCAGGGTGATTTTAAATATGTATGGGGTTTATAATTGTAGTAGGCAATGGTATAAGGTTATTTTTGGCCATTTTATATGAAAGTGTACTGTCTCTTTAAGAAACTTTAATTTTGAATTGGGGGCTGGAAATCGCAGAATAGCATTTTCAGGACACCCTGGGAAGGATCCCAGGGTGATTTTAAATATGTATGGGGTTTATAATTGTAGTTGTCAACGGTATAAGGTTATTTTTGGCCATTTTATATGAAAGTGTACTGTCTCTTTAAGAAATTTCACTGTTGAATTGGGGGCTGGAAAACGCAGTATAGCACTGTCAAGACACCCTAAGAAGGTTCCCAGGGTGATTTTAAAGATGTATGGGGTTTATAATTGTAGTGGGCAATGGTATAAGGTTATTTTTGGCCATTTTATATGAAAGTGTACTGTCTCTTTAAGAAACTTACCTTTTGAATTGGGGGCTGGAAATCGCAGTATTGCACTGTCAAGAAACCCTAAGAAGGTTCCCAGGGTGATTTTAAATATGTATTGGGTTTATAATTGTAGTGAGCAATGGTATAAGGTTATTTTTGGCCATTTTATATGAAAGTGTACTGTCTCTTTAAGAAACTTCACTTTTGAATTGGGGGCTGGAAATCGCAGTATAGCACTGTCAAGACACCCTAAGAAGGTTCCCAGGGTGATTTTAAATATGTATGGGGTTTATAATTGTAGTGGGCAATGGTATAAGGTTATTTTTGGCCATTTTATATGAAAGTGTACTGTCTCTTTAAGAAACTTCACTTTTGAATTGGGGGCTGGAACTCGCAGTATAGCATTTACAGGACACCCTGGGAAGGTTCCCAGGGTGATTTTAAATATGTATGGGGTTTATAATTGTAGTGGGCAATGGTATAAGGTTTATTTTTGGCCATTTTATATGAAAGTGTACTGTCTCTTTAAGAAACTTAACTTTTGAATTGGGGGCTGGAAATCGCACTATAGCATTTTCAGGTCACCCTGGGAAGGTTCCCAGGGTGATTTTAAATATGTATGGGGTTTATAATTGTAGTGGGCAATGGTATAAGGTTATTTTTGGCCATTTTATATGAAAGTGTACTGTCTCTTTAAGAAACTTAACTTTTGAATTGGGGGCTGGAATTCGCAGTATAGCACTGTCAAGACACCCTAAGAAGGTTCCCAGCGTGATTTTAAATATGTATGGGGTTTATAATTGTAGTGGGCAATGGTATAAGGTTATTTTTGGCCATTTTATATGAAAGTGTACTGTCTCTTTAAGAAACTTAACTTTTGAATTGGGGGCTGGAAATCGCACTATAGCATTTTCAGGACACCCTGGGAAGGTTCCCAGGGTGATTTTAAATATGTATGGGGTTTATAATTGTAGTGGGCAATGGTATAAGGTTATTTTTGGCTATTTTATATGAAAGTGTACTGTCTCTTTAAGAAACTTCACTTTTGAATTGGGGGCTGGAAATCGCAGTATAGCACTGTCAAGACACCCTAAGAAGGTTCCCAGGGTGATTTTAAATATGTATGGGGTTTATAATTGTAGTGGGCAATGGTATAAGGTTATTTTTGGCCATTTTATATGAAAGTGTACTGTCTCTTTAAGAAACTTCACTTTTGAATTGGGGGCTGGAAATTGCTGTATAGCACTGTCAAGACACCCTGGGATGGTTCCCAGGGTGATTTTGAATATGTATGGGGTTTATATTTGTAGTGGACAATAGTATAAGGTTAATTTTGGCCATTTTATATGAAAGTGTACTGTCTCTTTAAGAAACTTCACTTTTGAATTGGGGGCTGGAAATCGCAGTATAGCACTGTCAAGACACCCTAAGAAGGTTCCCAGGGTGATTTTATATATGTATGGGGTTTATAATTGTAGTTGTCAATGGTATAAGGTTATTTTTGGCCATTTTATATGAAAGTGTACTGTCTCTTTAAGAAATTTCACTGTTGAATTGGGGGCTGGAAAACGCAGTATAGCACTGTCAAGACACCCTAAGAAGGTTCCCAGGGTGATTTTAAAGATGTATGGGGTTTATAATTGTAGTGGGCAATGGTATAAGGTTATTTTTGGCCATTTTATATGAAAGTGTACTGTCTCTTTAAGAAACTTACCTTTTGAATTGGGGGCTGGAAATCGCAGTATTGCACTGTCAAGAAACCCTAAGAAGGTTCCCAGGGTGATTTTAAATATGTATGGGGTTTATAATTGTAGTGGGCAATGATATAAGGTTATTCTTGGCCATTTTATATGAAAGTGTACTGTCTCTTTAAGAAACTTCACTTTTGAATTGGGGGCTGGAAATCGCAGTATAGCACTGTCAAGACACCCTAAGAAGGTTCCCAGGGTGATTTTAAGTATGTATGGGGTTTATAATTGTAGTGGGCAATGGTATAAGGTTATTTTTGGCCATTTTATATGAAAGTGTACTGTCTCTTTAAGAAATTTCACTTTTGAATTGGGGGCTGGAAATCGCAGTACAGCATTTTCAGGACACACTGGGGAGATTCCCAGGGTGATTTTAAATATGTATGGGGTTTATAATTGTAGTTGTCAATGGTATAAGGTTATTTTTGGCCATTTTATATGAAAGTGTACTGTCTCTTTAAGAAACTTCACTTTTGAATTGGGGGCTGGAAATCGCAGTATAGCACTGTCAAGACACCCTAAGAAGGTTCCCAGGGTGATTTTAAATATGTATGGGGTTTATAATTGTAGTGGGCAATGGTATAAGGTTATTTTTGGCCATTTTATATGAAAGTGTACTGTCTCTTTAAGAAATTTCACTTTTGAATTGTGGGCTGGAAATCGCAGTATAGCATTTTCAGGACACCCTGGGAAGGTTCCCATGGTGATTTTAAATATGTATGGGGTTTATAATTGTAGTTGTCAATGGTATAAGGTTATTTTTGGCCATTTTATATGAAAGTGTACTGTCTCTTTAAGAAACTTCACTTTTGAATTGGGGGTTGGAAATCGCAGTATAGCACTGTCAAGACACCCTAAGAAGGATCCCAGGGTGATTTTAAATATGTATGGGGTTTATTATTGTAGTGGGCAATGGTATAAGGTTATTTTTGGCCATTTTATATGAAAGTGTACTGTCTCTTTAAGAAACTTACCTTTTGAATTGGGGGCTGGAAATCGCAGTATAGCACTGTCAAGACACCCTAAGAAGGTTCCCAGGGTGATTTTAAATATAAATGGGGTTTATAATTGTAGTTCTCAATGGTATAAGGTTATTTTTGGCCATTTTATATGAAAGTGTACTGTCTCTTTAAGAAACTTTAATTTTGAATTGGGGGCTGGAAATCGCAGTATAGCATTTTCAGGACACCCTGGGAAGGATCCCAGGGTGATTTTAAATATGTATGGGGTTTATAATTGTAGTTGTCAATGGTATAAGGTTATTTTTGGCCATTTTATATGAAAGTGTACTGTCTCTTTAAGAAATTTCACTGTTGAATTGGGGGCTGGAAAACGCAGTATAGCACTGTCAAGACACCCTAAGAAGGTTCCCAGGGTGATTTTAAAGATGTATGGGGTTTATAATTGTAGTGGGCAATGGTATAAGGTTATTTTTGGCCATTTTATATGAAAGTGTACTGTCTCTTTAAGAAACTTACCTTTTGAATTGGGGGCTGGAAATCGCAGTATTGCACTGTCAAGAAACCCTAAGAAGGTTCCCAGGGTGATTTTAAATATGTATTGGGTTTATAATTGTAGTGAGCAATGGTATAAGGTTATTTTTGGTCATTTTATATGAAAGTGTACTGTCTCTTTAAGAAACTTCACTTTTGAATTGGGGGCTGGAAATCGCAGTATAGCACTGTCAAGACACCCTAAGAAGGTTCCCAGGGTGATTTTAAATATGTATGGGGTTTATAATTGTAGTGGGCAATGGTATAAGGTTATTTTTGGCCATTTTATATGAAAGTGTACTGTCTCTTTAAGAAACTTCACTTTTGAATTGGGGGTTGGAAATCGTAGTATAGCACTGTCAAGACACCCTAAGAAGGATCCCAGGGTGATTTTAAATATGTATGGGGTTTATAATTGTAGTGGGCAATGGTATAAGGTTATTTTTGGCCATTTTATATGAAAGTGTACTGTCTCTTTAAGAAACTTCACTTTTGAATTGGGGGCTGGAACTCGCAGTATAGCATTTACAGGACACCCTGGGAAGGTTCCCAGGGTGATTTTAAATATGTATGGGGTTTATAATTGTAGTGGGCAATGGTATAAGGTTTATTTTTGGCCATTTTATATGAAAGTGTACTGTCTCTTTAAGAAACTTAACTTTTGAATTGGGGGCTGGAAATCGCACTATAGCATTTTCAGGTCACCCTGGGAAGGTTCCCAGGGTGATTTTAAATATGTATGGGGTTTATAATTGTAGTGGGCAATGGTATAAGGTTATTTTTGGCCATTTTATATGAAAGTGTACTGTCTCTTTAAGAAACTTAACTTTTGAATTGGGGGCTGGAATTCGCAGTATAGCACTGTCAAGACACCCTAAGAAGGTTCCCAGCGTGATTTTAAATATGTATGGGGTTTATAATTGTAGTGGGCAATGGTATAAGGTTATTTTTGGCCATTTTATATGAAAGTGTACTGTCTCTTTAAGAAACTTAACTTTTCAATTGGGGGCTGGAAATCGCACTATAGCATTTTCAGGACACCCTGGGAAGGTTCCCAGGGTGATTTTAAATATGTATGGGGTTTATAATTATAGTGGGCAATGGTATAAGGTTATTTTTGGCTATTTTATATGAAAGTGTACTGTCTCTTTAAGAAACTTACCTTTTGAATTGGGGGCTGGAAATCGCAGTATAGCACTGTCAAGACACCCTAAGAAGGTTCCCAGGGTGATTTTAAATATGTATGGGGTTTATAATTGTAGTGGGCAATGGTATAAGGTTATTTTTGGCCATTTTATATGAAAGTGTACTGTCTCTTTAAGAAACTTCACTTTTGAATTGGGGGTTGGAAATCGCAGTATAGCACTGTCAAGACACCCTAAGAAGGATCCCAGGGTGATTTTAAATATGTATGGGGTTTATAATTGTAGTGGGCAATGGTATAAGGTTATTTTTGTCCATTTTATATGAAAGTGTACTGTCTCTTTAAGAAACTTCACTTTTGAATTGGGGGCTGGAACTCGCAGTATAGCATTTTCAGGTCACCCTGGGAAGGTTCCCAGGGTGATTTTAAATATGTATGGGGTTTATAATTGTAGTGGGAAATGGTATAAGGTTATTTTTGGCCATTTTATATGAAAGTGTACTGTCTCTTTAAGAAACTTAACTTTTGAATTGGGGGCTGGAAATCGCACTATAGCATTTTCATGACACCCTGGGAAGGTTCCCAGTTTGATTTTAAATATGTATGGGGTTTATAATTGTAGTGGGCAATGGTATAAGGTTATTTTTGGCCATTTTATATGAAAGTGTACTGTCCCTTTAAGAAACTTCACTTTTGATTTGGGGGCTGGAAATCGCAGTATAGCATTTTCAGGACACCCTGGGAAGGATCCCAGGGTGATTTTAAATATGTATGGGGTTTATAATTGTAGTGGGCAAAGGTATAAGGTTATTTTTGGCCATTTTATATGAAAGTGTACTGTCTCTTTAAGAAACTTTAATTTTAAATTGGGGGCTGGAAATCGCAGTATAGCATTTACAGGACACCCTGGGAAGGATCCCAGGGTGATTTTAAATATGTATGGGGTTTATAATTTTAGTGGGCAATGGTATAAGGATATTTTTGACCATTTTATATTAAAGTGTACTGTCTCTTTAAGAAATTTCACTTTTGAATTGGGGGCTGGAAATCGCAGTATATCACTGTCAAGACACCCTAAGAAGGTTCCCAGGGTGATTTTAAATATGTATGGGGTTTATAATTTTAGTGGGCAATGGTATAAGGTTATTTTTGGCCATTTTATATTAAAGTGTACTGTCTCTTTAAGAAATTTCACTTTTGAATTGTGGGCTGGAAATCGCAGTATAGCACTGTCAAGACACCCTAAGAAGGTTCCCAGGGTGATTTTAAATATGTATGGGGTTTATAATTGTAGTGGGCAATGATATAAGGTTATTTTTGGCCATTTTATATGAAAGTGTACTGTCTCTTTAAGGAATTTCACTTTTGAATCGTGGGCTGGAAATCGCAGTATAGCATTTTCAGGACACCCTGGGAAGGTTCCCATGGTGATTTTAAATATGTATGGGGTTTATAATTGTAGTTGTCAATGGTATAAGGTTATTTTTGGCCATTTTATATGAAAGTGTACTGTCTCTTTAAGAAATTTCACTGTTGAATTGGGGGCTGGAAAACGCAGTATAGCACTGTCAAGACACCCTAAGAAGGTTCCCAGGGTGATTTTAAAGATGTATGGGGTTTATAATTGTAGTGGGCAATGGTATAAGGTTATTTTTGGCCATTTTATATGAAAGTGTACTGTCTCTTTAAGAAACTTACCTTTTGAATTGGGGGCTGGAAATCGCAGTATTGCACTGTCAAGAAACCCTAAGAAGGTTCCCAGGGTGATTTTAAATATGTATGGGGTTTATAATTGTAGTGGGCAATGATATAAGGTTATTCTTGGCCATTTTATATGAAAGTGTACTGTCTCTTTAAGAAACTTCACTTTTGAATTGGGGGCTGGAAATCGCAGTATAGCACTGTCAAGACACCCTAAGAAGGTTCATAGGGTGATTTTAAGTATGTATGGGGTTTATAATTGTAGTGGGCAATGGTATAAGGTTATTTTTGGCCATTTTATATGAAAGTGTACTGTCTCTTTAAGAAATTTCACTTTTGAATTGGGGGCTGGAAATCGCAGTATAGCACTGTCAAGACACCCTAAGAAGGTTCCCAGGGTGATTTTAAATATGTATTGGGTTTATAATTGTAGTGAGCAATGGTATAAGGTTATTTTTGGCCATTTTATATGAAAGTGTACTGTCTCTTTAAGAAACTTCACTTTTGAATTGGGGGCTGGAAATCGCAGTATAGCACTGTCAAGACACCCTAAGAAGGTTCCCAGGGTGATTTTAAATATGTATGGGGTTTATAATTGTAGTGGGCAATGGTATAAGGTTATTTTTGGCCATTTTATATGAAAGTGTACTGTCTCTTTAGGAAATTTCACTTTTGAATTGTGGGCTGGAAATCGCAGTATAGCATTTTCAGGACACCCTGGGAAGGTTCCCATGGTGATTTTAAATATGTATGGGGTTTATAATTGTAGTTGTCAATGGTATAAGGTTATTTTTGGCCATTTTATATGAAAGTGTACTGTCTCTTTAAGAAACTTCACTTTTGAATTGGGGGTTGGAAATCGCAATATAGCACTGTCAAGACACCCTAAGAAGGATCCCAGGGTGATTTTAAATATGTATGGGGTTTATTATTGTAGTGGGCAATGGTATAAGGTTATTTTTGGCCATTTTATATGAAAGTGTACTGTCTCTTTAAGAAACTTACCTTTTGAATTGGGGGCTGGAAATCGCAGTATAGCACTGTCAAGACACCCTAAGAAGGTTCCCAGGGTGATTTTAAATATGTATGGGGTTTATAATTGTAGTGGGCAATGGTATAAGGTTATTTTTGGCCATTTTATATGAAAGTGTACTGTCTCTTTAAGAAACTTCACTTTTGAATTGGGGGTTGGAAATCGCAGTATAGCACTGTCAAGACACCCTAAGAAGGATCCCAGGGTGATTTTAAATATGTATGGGGTTTATAATTGTAGTGGGCAATGGTATAAGGTTATTTTTGGCCATTTTATATGAAAGTGTACTGTCTCTTTAAGAAACTTCACTTTTGAATTGGGGGCTGGAACTCGCAGTATAGCATTTTCAGGTCACCCTGGGAAGGTTCCCAGGGTGATTTTAAATATGTATGGGGTTTATAATTGTAGTGGGCAATGGTATAAGGTTATTTTTGGCCATTTTATATGAAAGTGTACTGTCTCTTTAAGAAACTTAACTTTTGAATTGGGGGCTGGAAATCGCACTATAGCATTTTCATGACACCCTGGGAAGGTTCCCAGGGTGATTTTAAATATGTATGGGGTTTATAATTCTAGTGGGCAATGGTATAAGGTTATTTTTGGCCATTCTATATGAAAGTGTACTGTCTCTTTAAGAAATTTCACTGTTGAATTGGGGGCTGGAAAACGCAGTATAGCACTGTCAAGACACCCTAAGAAGGTTCCCAGGGTGATTTTAAAGATGTATGGGGTTTATAATTGTAGTGGGCAATGGTATAAGGTTATTTTTGGCCATTTTATATGAAAGTGTACTGTCTCTTTAAGAAACTTACCTTTTGAATTGGGGGCTGGAAATCGCAGTATTGCACTGTCAAGAAACCCTAAGAAGGTTCCCAGGGTGATTTTAAATATGTATTGGGTTTATAATTGTAGTGAGCAATGGTATAAGGTTATTTTTGGCCATTTTATATGAAAGTGTACTGTCTCTTTAAGAAACTTCACTTTTGAATTGGGGGCTGGAAATCGCAGTATAGCACCGTCAATACACCCTAAGAAGGTTCCCAGGGTGATTTTAAATATGTATGGGGTTTATAATTGTAGTGGGCAATGGTATAAGGTTATTTTTGGCCATTTTATATGAAAGTGTACTGTCTCTTTAAGAAACTTCACTTTTGAATTGGGGGTTGGAAATCGTAGTATAGCACTGTCAAGACACCCTAAGAAGGATCCCAGGGTGATTTTAAATATGTATGGGGTTTATAATTGTAGTGGGCAATGGTATAAGGTTATTTTTGGCCATTTTATATGAAAGTGTACTGTCTCTTTAAGAAACTTCACTTTTGAATTGGGGGCTGGAACTCGCAGTATAGCATTTACAGGACACCCTGGGAAGGTTCCCAGGGTGATTTTAAATATGTATGGGGTTTATAATTGTAGTGGGCAATGGTATAAGGTTTATTTTTGGCCATTTTATATGAAAGTGTACTGTCTCTTTAAGAAACTTAACTTTTGAATTGGGGGCTGGAAATCGCACTATAGCATTTTCAGGTCACCCTGGGAAGGTTCCCAGGGTGATTTTAAATATGTATGGGGTTTATAATTGTAGTGGGCAATGGTATAAGGTTATTTTTGGCCATTTTATATGAAAGTGTACTGTCTCTTTAAGAAACTTAACTTTTGAATTGGGGGCTGGAATTCGCAGTATAGCACTGTCAAGACACCCTAAGAAGGTTCCCAGCGTGATTTTAAATATGTATGGGGTTTATAATTGTAGTGGGCAATGGTATAAGGTTATTTTTGGCCATTTTATATGAAAGTGTACTGTCTCTTTAAGAAACTTAACTTTTGAATTGGGGGCTGGAAATCGCACTATAGCATTTTCAGGACACCCTGGGAAGGTTCCCAGGGTGATTTTAAATATGTATGGGGTTTATAATTATAGTGGGCAATGGTATAAGGTTATTTTTGGCTATTTTATATGAAAGTGTACTGTCTCTTTAAGAAACTTAACTTTTGAATTGGGGGCTGGAAATCGCACTATAGCATTTTCATGACACCCTGGGAAGGTTCCCAGGGTGATTTTAAATATGTATGGGGTTTATAATTGTAGTGGGCAATGGTATAAGGTTATTTTTGGCCATTTTATATGAAAGTGTACTGTCTCTTTAAGAAACTTCACTTTTGAATTGGGGGCTGGAAATCGCAGTATAGCACTGTCAAGACACCCTAAGAAGGTTCCCAGGGTGATTTTAAATATGTATGGGGTTTATAATTGTAGTGGGCAATGGTATAAGGTTATTTTTGGCCATTTTATATGAAAGTGTACTGTCTCTTTAAGAAACTTCACTTTTGATTTGGGGGCTGGAAATCGCAGTATAGCACTGTCAAGACACCCTAAGAAGGTTCCCAGGGTGATTTTAAATATGTATGGGGTTTATAATTGTAGTAGGCAATGGTATAAGGTTATTTTTGGCCATTTTATATGAAAGTGTACTGTCTCTTTAAGAAACTTAACTTTTGAATTGGGGGCTGGAAATTGCTGTATAGCACTGTCAAGACACCCTGGGATGGTTCCCAGGGTGATTTTGAATATGTATGGGGTTTATATTTGTAGTGGACAATAGTATAAGGTTAATTTTGGCCATTTTATATGAAAGTGTACTGTCTCTTTAAGAAACTTCACTTTTGAATTGGGGGCTGGAAATCGCAGTATAGCACTGTCAAGACACCCTAAGAAGGTTCCCAGGGTGATTTTAAATATGTATGAGGTTTATAATTGTAGTGGGCAATGGTATAAGGTTATTTTTGGCCATTTTATATTAAAGTGTACTGTCTTTTTAAGAAACTTAACTTTTGAATTGGGGGCTGGACATCGCACTATAGCATTTTCAGGATACCCTGGGAAGGTTCCCAGGGTGATTTTAAATATGTATGGGGTTTATAATTGTAGTGGGCAATGGTATAAGGTTATTTTTGGCCATTTTATATGAAAGTGTACTGTCTCTTTAAGAAATTTCACTGTTGAATTGGGGGCTGGAAAACGCAGTATAGCACTGTCAAGACACCCTAAGAAGGTTCCCAGGGTGATTTTAAAGATGTATGGGGTTTATAATTGTAGTGGGCAATGGTATAAGGTTATTTTTGGCCATTTTATATGAAAGTGTACTGTCTCTTTAAGAAACTTACCTTTTGAATTGGGGGCTGGAAATCGCAGTATTGCACTGTCAAGAAACCCTAAGAAGGTTCCCAGGGTGATTTTAAATATGTATGGGGTTTATAATTGTAGTGGGCAATGATATAAGGTTATTCTTGGCCATTTTATATGAAAGTGTACTGTCTCTTTAAGAAACTTCACTTTTGAATTGGGGGCTGGAAATCGCAGTATAGCACTGTCAAGACACCCTAAGAAGGTTCCCAGGGTGATTTTAAGTATGTATGGGGTTTATAATTGTAGTGGGCAATGGTATAAGGTTATTTTTGGCCATTTTATATGAAAGTGTACTGTCTCTTTAAGAAATTTCACTTTTGAATTGGGGGCTGGAAATCGCAGTACAGCATTTTCAGGACACACTGGGGAGATTCCCAGGGTGATTTTAAATATGTATGGGGTTTATAATTGTAGTTGTCAATGGTATAAGGTTATTTTTGGCCATTTTATATGAAAGTGTACTGTCTCTTTAAGAAACTTCACTTTTGAATTGGGGGCTGGAAATCGCAGTATAGCACTGTCAGGACACCCTAAGAAGGTTCCCAGGGTGATTTTAAATATGTATGGGGTTTATAATTGTAGTGGGCAATGGTATAAGGTTATTTTTGGCCATTTTATATGAAAGTGTACTGTCTCTTTAAGAAATTTCATTTTTGAATTGTGGGCTGGAAATCGCAGTATAGCATTTTCAGGACACCCTGGGAAGGTTCCCATGGTGATTTTAAATATGTATGGGGTTTATAATTGTAGTTGTCAATGGTATAAGGTTATTTTTGGCCATTTTATATGAAAGTGTACTGTCTCTTTAAGAAACTTCACTTTTGAATTGGGGGCTGGAAATCGCAGTATAGCACTGTCAAGACACCCTAAGAAGGATCCCAGGGTGATTTTAAATATGTATGGGGTTTATTATTGTAGTGGGCAATGGTATAAGGTTATTTTTGGCCATTTTATATGAAAGTGTACTGTCTCTTTAAGAAACTTACCTTTTGAATTGGGGGCTGGAAATCGCAGTATAGCACTGTCAAGACACCCTAAGAAGGTTCCCAAGGTGATTTTAAATATGTATGGGGTTTATAATTGTAGTGGGCAATGGTATAAGGTTATTTTTGGCCATTTTATATGAAAGTGTACTGTCTCTTTAAGAAACTTCACTTTTGAATTGGGGGTTGGAAATCGCAGTATAGCACTGTCAAGACACCCTAAGAAGGATCCCAGGGTGATTTTAAATATGTATGGGGTTTATAATTGTAGTGGGCAATGGTATAAGGTTATTTTTGGCCATTTTATATGAAAGTGTACTGTCTCTTTAAGAAACTTCACTTTTGAATTGGGGGCTGGAACTCGCAGTATAGCATTTTCAGGTCACCCTGGGAAGGTTCCCAGGGTGATTTTAAATATGTATGGGGTTTATAATTGTAGTGGGCAATGGTATAAGGTTATTTTTGGCCATTTTATATGAAAGTGTACTGTCTCTTTAAGAAACTTAACTTTTGAATTGGGGGCTGGATATCGCACTATAGCATTTTCATGACACCCTGGGAAGGTTCCCAGGGTGATTTTAAATATGTATGGGGTTTATAATTGTAGTGGGCAATGGTATAAGGTTATTTTTGGCCATTTTATATGAAAGTGTACTGTCCCTTTAAGAAACTTCACTTTTGATTTGGGGGCTGGAAATCGCAGTATAGCACTGTCAAGACACCCTAAGAAGGTTCCCAGGGTGATTTTAAATATGTATGGGGTTTATAATTGTAGTAGGCAATGGTATAAGGTTATTTTTGGCCATTTTATATGAAAGTGTACTGTCTCTTTAAGAAACTTTAATTTTGAATTGGGGGCTGGAAATCGCAGTATAGCATTTTCAGGACACCCTGGGAAGGATCCCAGGGTGATTTTAAATATGTATGGGGTTTATAATTGTAGTTGTCAATGGTATAAGGTTATTTTTGGCCATTTTATATGAAAGTGTACTGTCTCTTTAAGAAATTTCACTGTTGAATTGGGGGCTGGAAAACGCAGTATAGCACTGTCAAGACACCCTAAGAAGGTTCCCAGGGTGATTTTAAAGATGTATGGGGTTTATAATTGTAGTGGGCAATGGTATAAGGTTATTTTTGGCCATTTTATATGAAAGTGTACTGTCTCTTTAAGAAACTTACCTTTTGAATTGGGGGCTGGAAATCGCAGTATTGCACTGTCAAGAAACCCTAAGAAGGTTCCCAGGGTGATTTTAAATATGTATTGGGTTTATAATTGTAGTGAGCAATGGTATAAGGTTATTTTTGGCCATTTTATATGAAAGTGTACTGTCTCTTTAAGAAACTTCACTTTTGAATTGGGGGCTGGAAATCGCAGTATAGCACTGTCAAGACACCCTAAGAAGGTTCCCAGGGTGATTTTAAATATGTATGGGGTTTATAATTGTAGTGGGCAATGGTATAAGGTTATTTTTGGCCATTTTATATGAAAGTGTACTGTCTCTTTAAGAAACTTCACTTTTGAATTGGGGGTTGGAAATCGTAGTATAGCACTGTCAAGACACCCTAAGAAGGATCCCAGGGTGATTTTAAATATGTATGGGGTTTATAATTGTAGTGGGCAATGGTATAAGGTTATTTTTGGCCATTTTATATGAAAGTGTACTGTCTCTTTAAGAAACTTCACTTTTGAATTGGGGGCTGGAACTCGCAGTATAGCATTTACAGGACACCCTGGGAAGGTTCCCAGGGTGATTTTAAATATGTATGGGGTTTATAATTGTAGTGGGCAATGGTATAAGGTTTATTTTTGGCCATTTTATATGAAAGTGTACTGTCTCTTTAAGAAACTTAACTTTTGAATTGGGGGCTGGAAATCGCACTATAGCATTTTCAGGTCACCCTGGGAAGGTTCCCAGGGTGATTTTAAATATGTATGGGGTTTATAATTGTAGTGGGCAATGGTATAAGGTTATTTTTGGCCATTTTATATGAAAGTGTACTGTCTCTTTAAGAAACTTAACTTTTGAATTGGGGGCTGGAATTCGCAGTATAGCACTGTCAAGACACCCTAAGAAGGTTCCCAGCGTGATTTTAAATATGTATGGGGTTTATAATTGTAGTGGGCAATGGTATAAGGTTATTTTTGGCCATTTTATATGAAAGTGTACTGTCTCTTTAAGAAACTTAACTTTTGAATTGGGGGCTGGATATCGCACTATAGCATTTTCATGACACCCTGGGAAGGTTCCCAGGGTGATTTTAAATATGTATGGGGTTTATAATTGTAGTGGGCAATGGTATAAGGTTATTTTTGGCCATTTTATATGAAAGTGTACTGTCCCTTTAAGAAACTTCACTTTTGATTTGGGGGCTGGAAATCGCAGTATAGCACTGTCAAGACACCCTAAGAAGGTTCCCAGGGTGATTTTAAATATGTATGGGGTTTATAATTGTAGTAGGCAATGGTATAAGGTTATTTTTGGCCATTTTATATGAAAGTGTACTGTCTCTTTAAGAAACTTTAATTTTGAATTGGGGGCTGGAAATCGCAGTATAGCATTTTCAGGACACCCTGGGAAGGATCCCAGGGTGATTTTAAATATGTATGGGGTTTATAATTGTAGTTGTCAATGGTATAAGGTTATTTTTGGCCATTTTATATGAAAGTGTACTGTCTCTTTAAGAAATTTCACTGTTGAATTGGGGGCTGGAAAACGCAGTATAGCACTGTCAAGACACCCTAAGAAGGTTCCCAGGGTGATTTTAAAGATATATGGGGTTTATAATTGTAGTGGGCAATGGTATAAGGTTATTTTTGGCCATTTTATATGAAAGTGTACTGTCTCTTTAAGAAACTTACCTTTTGAATTGGGGGCTGGAAATCGCAGTATTGCACTGTCAAGAAACCCTAAGAAGGTTCCCAGGGTGATTTTAAATATGTATTGGGTTTATAATTGTAGTGAGCAATGGTATAAGGTTATTTTTGGCCATTTTATATGAAAGTGTACTGTCTCTTTAAGAAACTTCACTTTTGAATTGGGGGCTGGAAATCGCAGTATAGCACTGTCAAGACACCCTAAGAAGGTTCCCAGGGTGATTTTAAATATGTATGGGGTTTATAATTGTAGTGGGCAATGGTATAAGGTTATTTTTGGCCATTTTATATGAAAGTGTACTGTCTCTTTAAGAAACTTCACTTTTGAATTGGGGGTTGGAAATCGTAGTATAGCACTGTCAAGACACCCTAAGAAGGATCCCAGGGTGATTTTAAATATGTATGGGGTTTATAATTGTAGTGGGCAATGGTATAAGGTTATTTTTGGCCATTTTATATGAAAGTGTACTGTCTCTTTAAGAAACTTCACTTTTGAATTGGGGGCTGGAACTCGCAGTATAGCATTTACAGGACACCCTGGGAAGGTTCCCAGGGTGATTTTAAATATGTATGGGGTTTATAATTGTAGTGGGCAATGGTATAAGGTTTATTTTTGGCCATTTTATATGAAAGTGTACTGTCTCTTTAAGAAACTTAACTTTTGAATTGGGGGCTGGAAATCGCACTATAGCATTTTCAGGTCACCCTGGGAAGGTTCCCAGGGTGATTTTAAATATGTATGGGGTTTATAATTGTAGTGGGCAATGGTATAAGGTTATTTTTGGCCATTTTATATGAAAGTGTACTGTCTCTTTAAGAAACTTAACTTTTGAATTGGGGGCTGGAATTCGCAGTATAGCACTGTCAAGACACCCTAAGAAGGTTCCCAGCGTGATTTTAAATATGTATGGGGTTTATAATTGTAGTGGGCAATGGTATAAGGTTATTTTTGGCCATTTTATATGAAAGTGTACTGTCTCTTTAAGAAACTTAACTTTTGAATTGGGGGCTGGAAATCGCACTATAGCATTTTCAGGACACCCTGGGTAGGTTCCCAGGGTGATTTTAAATATGTATGGGGTTTATAATTATAGTGGGCAATGGTATAAGGTTATTTTTGGCTATTTTATATGAAAGTGTACTGTCTCTTTAAGAAACTTAACTTTTGAATTGGGGGCTGGAAATTGCACTATAGCATTTTCATGACACCCTGGGAAGGTTCCCAGGGTGATTTTAAATATGTATGGGGTTTATAATTGTAGTGGGCAATGGTATAAGGTTATTTTTGGCCATTTTATATGAAAGTGTACTGTCTCTTTAAGAAACTTCACTTTTGAATTGGGGGCTGGAAATCGCAGTATAGCACTGTCAAGACACCCTAAGAAGGTTCCCAGGGTGATTTTAAATATGTATGGGGTTTATAATTGTAGTGGGCAATGGTATAAGGTTATTTTTGGCCATTTTATATGAAAGTGTACTGTCTCTTTAAGAAACTTCACTTTTGATTTGGGGGCTGGAAATCGCAGTATAGCACTGTCAAGACACCCTAAGAAGGTTCCCAGGGTGATTTTAAATATGTATGGGGTTTATAATTGTAGTAGGCAATGGTATAAGGTTATTTTTGGCCATTTTATATGAAAGTGTACTGTCTCTTTAAGAAACTTCACTTTTGAATTGGGGGCTGGAAATCGCAGTATAGCACTGTCAAGACACCCTAAGAAGGTTCCCAGGGTGATTTTAAATATGTATGGGGTTTATAATTGTAGTGGGCAATGGTATAAGGTTATTTTTGGCCATTTTATATGAAAGTGTACTGTCTCTTTAAGAAACTTCACTTTTGAATTGGGGGTTGGAAATCGTAGTATAGCACTGTCAAGACACCCTAAGAAGGATCCCAGGGTGATTTTAAATATGTATGGGGTTTATAATTGTAGTGGGCAATGGTATAAGGTTATTTTTGGCCATTTTATATGAAAGTGTACTGTCTCTTTAAGAAACTTCACTTTTGAATTGGGGGCTGGAACTCGCAGTATAGCATTTACAGGACACCCTGGGAAGGTTCCCAGGGTGATTTTAAATATGTATGGGGTTTATAATTGTAGTGGGCAATGGTATAAGGTTTATTTTTGGCCATTTTATATGAAAGTGTACTGTCTCTTTAAGAAACTTAACTTTTGAATTGGGGGCTGGAAATCGCACTATAGCATTTTCAGGTCACCCTGGGAAGGTTCCCAGGGTGATTTTAAATATGTATGGGGTTTATAATTGTAGTGGGCAATGGTATAAGGTTATTTTTGGCCATTTTATATGAAAGTGTACTGTCTCTTTAAGAAACTTAACTTTTGAATTGGGGGCTGGAATTCGCAGTATAGCACTGTCAAGACACCCTAAGAAGGTTCCCAGGGTGATTTTAAGTATGTATGGGGTTTATAATTGTAGTGGGCAATGGTATAAGGTTATTTTTGGCCATTTTATATTAAAGTGTACTGTCTCTTTAAGAAATTTCACTTTTGAATTGGGGGCTGGAAATCGCAGTACAGCATTTTCAGGACACACTGGGGAGATTCCCAGGGTGATTTTAAATATGTATGGGGTTTATAATTGTAGTTGTCAATGGTATAAGGTTATTTTTGGCCATTTTATATGAAAGTGTACTGTCTCTTTAAGAAACTTCACTTTTGAATTGGGGGCTGGAAATCGCAGTATAGCACTGTCAGGACACCCTAAGAAGGTTCCCAGGGTGATTTTAAATATGTATGGGGTTTATAATTGTAGTGGGCAATGGTATAAGGTTATTTTTGGCCATTTTATATGAAAGTGTACTGTCTCTTTAAGAAACTTCACTTTTGAATTGGGGGCTGGAAATCGCAGTATAGCACTGTCAAGACACCCTAAGAAGGTTCCCAGGGTGATTTTAAATATGTATGGGGTTTATAATTGTAGTGGGCAATGGTATAAGGTTATTTTTGGCCATTTTATATGAAAGTGTACTGTCTCTTTAAGAAACTTCACTTTTGAATTGGGGGTTGGAAATCGTAGTATAGCACTGTCAAGACACCCTAAGAAGGATCCCAGGGTGATTTTAAATATGTATGGGGTTTATAATTGTAGTGGGCAATGGTATAAGGTTATTTTTGGCCATTTTATATGAAAGTGTACTGTCTCTTTAAGAAACTTCACTTTTGAATTGGGGGCTGGAACTCGCAGTATAGCATTTACAGGACACCCTGGGAAGGTTCCCAGGGTGATTTTAAATATGTATGGGGTTTATAATTGTAGTGGGCAATGGTATAAGGTTTATTTTTGGCCATTTTATATGAAAGTGTACTGTCTCTTTAAGAAACTTAACTTTTGAATTGGGGGCTGGAAATCGCACTATAGCATTTTCAGGTCACCCTGGGAAGGTTCCCAGGGTGATTTTAAATATGTATGGGGTTTATAATTGTAGTGGGCAATGGTATAAGGTTATTTTTGGCCATTTTATATGAAAGTGTACTGTCTCTTTAAGAAACTTAACTTTTGAATTGGGGGCTGGAATTCGCAGTATAGCACTGTCAAGACACCCTAAGAAGGTTCCCAGGGTGATTTTAAGTATGTATGGGGTTTATAATTGTAGTGGGCAATGGTATAAGGTTATTTTTGGCCATTTTATATGAAAGTGTACTGTCTCTTTAAGAAATTTCACTTTTGAATTGGGGGCTGGAAATCGCAGTACAGCATTTTCAGGACACACTGGGGAGATTCCCAGGGTGATTTTAAATATGTATGGGGTTTATAATTGTAGTTGTCAATGGTATAAGGTTATTTTTGGCCATTTTATATGAAAGTGTACTGTCTCTTTAAGAAACTTCACTTTTGAATTGGGGGCTGGAAATCGCAGTATAGCACTGTCAGGACACCCTAAGAAGGTTCCCAGGGTGATTTTAAATATGTATGGGGTTTATAATTGTAGTGGGCAATGGTATAAGGTTATTTTTGGCCATTTTATATGAAAGTGTACTGTCTCTTTAAGAAACTTACCTTTTGAATTGGGGGCTGGAAATCGCAGTATAGCACTGTCAAGACACCCTAAGAAGGTTCCCAGGGTGATTTTAAATATGTATGGGGTTTATAATTGTAGTGGGCAATGGTATAAGGTTATTTTTGGCCATTTTATATGAAAGTGTACTGTCTCTTTAAGAAACTTCACTTTTGAATTGGGGGTTGGAAATCGCAGTATAGCACTGTCAAGACACCCTAAGAAGGATCCCAGGGTGATTTTAAATATGTATGGGGTTTATAATTGTAGTGGGCAATGGTATAAGGTTATTTTTGGCCATTTTATATGAAAGTGTACTGTCTCTTTAAGAAACTTCACTTTTGAATTGGGGGCTGGAACTCGCAGTATAGCATTTTCAGGTCACCCTGGGAAGGTTCCCAGGGTGATTTTAAATATGTATGGGGTTTATAATTGTAGTGGGCAATGGTATAAGGTTATTTTTGGCCATTTTATATGAAAGTGTACTGTCTCTTTAAGAAACTTAACTTTTGAATTGGGGGCTGGAAATCGCACTATAGCATTTTCATGACACCCTGGGAAGGTTCCCAGGGTGATTTTAAATATGTATGGGGTTTATAATTGTAGTGGGCAATGGTATAAGGTTATTTTTGGCCATTTTATATGAAAGTGTACTGTCCCTTTAAGAAACTTCACTTTTGATTTGGGGGCTGGAAATCGCAGTATAGCACTGTCAAGACACCCTAAGAAGGTTCCCAGGGTGATTTTAAATATGTATGGGGTTTATAATTGTAGTAGGCAATGGTATAAGGTTATTTTTGGCCATTTTATATGAAAGT
Source organism: Phyllobates terribilis (assembly GCF_046119375.1). NCBI lineage: Eukaryota > Metazoa > Chordata > Amphibia > Anura > Dendrobatidae > Phyllobates > Phyllobates terribilis. Next base: position 3,049,053 of record NW_027362913.1, read on the forward strand.
GTACTGTCTCTTTAAGAAACTTTAATTTTGAAATGGGGGCTGGAAATCGCAGTATAGCATTTTCAGGACACCCTGGGAAGGATCCCAGGGTGATTTTAAATATGTATGGGGTTTATAATTGTAGTTATCAATGGTATAAGGTTATTTTTGGCCATTTTATATGAAAGTGTACTGTCTCTTTAAGAAATTTCACTGTTGAATTGGGGGCTGGAAAACGCAGTATAGCACTGTCAAGACACCCTAAGAAGGTTCCCAGGGTGATTTTAAAGATGTATGGGGTTTATAATTGTAGTGGGCAATGGTATAAGGTTATTTTTGGCCATTTTATATGAAAGTGTACTGTCTCTTTAAGAAACTTACCTTTTGAATTGGGGGCTGGAAATCGCAGTATTGCACTGTCAAGAAACCCTAAGAAGGTTCCCAGGGTGATTTTAAATATGTATTGGGTTTATAATTGTAGTGAGCAATGGTATAAGGTTATTTTTGGCCATTTTATATGAAAGTGTACTGTCTCTTTAAGAAACTTTACTTTTGAATTGGGGGCTGGAAATCGCAGTATAGCACTGTCAAGACACCCTAAGAAGGTTCCCAGGGTGATTTTAAATATGTATGGGGTTTATAATTGTAGTGGGCAATGGTATAAGGTTATTTTTGGCCATTTTATATGAAAGTGTACTGTCTCTTTAAGAAACTTCACTTTTGAATTGGGGGCTGGAACTCGCAGTATAGCATTTACAGGACACCCTGGGAAGGTTCCCAGGGTGATTTTAAATATGTATGGGGTTTATAATTGTAGTGGGCAATGGTATAAGGTTTATTTTTGGCCATTTTATATGAAAGTGTACTGTCTCTTTAAGAAACTTAACTTTTGAATTGGGGGCTGGAAATCGCACTATAGCATTTTCAGGTCACCCTGGGAAGGTTCCCAGGGTGATTTTAAATATGTATGGGGTTTATAATTGTAGTGGGCAATGGTATAAGGTTATTTTTGGCCATTTTATATGAAAGTGTACTGTCTCTTTAAGAAACTTAACTTTTGAATTGGGGGCTGGAATTCGCAGTATAGCACTGTCAAGACACCCTAAGAAGGTTCCCAGCGTGATTTTAAATATGTATGGGGTTTATAATTGTAGTGGGCAATGGTATAAGGTTATTTTTGGCCATTTTATATGAAAGTGTACTGTCTCTTTAAGAAACTTAACTTTTGAATTGGGGGCTGGAAATCGCACTATAGCATTTTCAGGACACCCTGGGAAGGTTCCCAGGGTGATTTTAAATATGTATGGGGTTTATAATTGTAGTGGGCAATGGTATAAGGTTATTTTTGGCCATTTTATATGAAAGTGTACTGTCTCTTTAAGAAACTTCACTTTTGATTTGGGGGCTGGAAATCGCAGTATAGCACTGTCAAGACACCCTAAGAAGGTTCCCAGGGTGATTTTAAATATGTATGGGGTTTATAATTGTAGTAGGCAATGGTATAAGGTTATTTTTGGCCATTTTATATGAAAGTGTACTGTCTCTTTAAGAAACTTAACTTTTGAATTGGGGGCTGGAAATTGCTGTATAGCACTGTCAAGACACCCTGGGATGGTTCCCAGGGTGATTTTGAATATGTATGGGGTTTATATTTGTAGTGGACAATAGTATAAGGTTAATTTTGGCCATTTTATATGAAAGTGTACTGTCTCTTTAAGAAACTTCACTTTTGAATTGGGGGCTGGAAATCGCAGTATAGCACTGTCAAGACACCCTAAGAAGGTTCCCAGGGTGATTTTATATATGTATGGGGTTTATAATTGTAGTTGTCAATGGTATAAGGTTATTTTTGGCCATTTTATATGAAAGTGTACTGTCTCTTTAAGAAATTTCACTGTTGAATTGGGGGCTGGAAAACGCAGTATAGCACTGTCAAGACACCCTAAGAAGGTTCCCAGGGTGATTTTAAAGATGTATGGGGTTTATAATTGTAGTGGGCAATGGTATAAGGTTATTTTTGGCCATTTTATATGAAAGTGTACTGTCTCTTTAAGAAACTTACCTTTTGAATTGGGGGCTGGAAATCGCAGTATTGCACTGTCAAGAAACCCTAAGAAGGTTCCCAGGGTGATTTTAAATATGTATGGGGTTTATAATTGTAGTGGGCAATGATATAAGGTTATTCTTGGCCATTTTATATGAAAGTGTACTGTCTCTTTAAGAAACTTCACTTTTGAATTGGGGGCTGGAAATCGCAGTATAGCACTGTCAAGACACCCTAAGAAGGTTCCCAGGGTGATTTTAAGTATGTATGGGGTTTATAATTGTAGTGGGCAATGGTATAAGGTTATTTTTGGCCATTTTATATGAAAGTGTACTGTCTCTTTAAGAAATTTCACTTTTGAATTGGGGGCTGGAAATCGCAGTACAGCATTTTCAGGACACACTGGGGAGATTCCCAGGGTGATTTTAAATATGTATGGGGTTTATAATTGTAGTTGTCAATGGTATAAGGTTATTTTTGGCCATTTTATATGAAAGTGTACTGTCTCTTTAAGAAACTTCACTTTTGAATTGGGGGCTGGAAATCGCAGTATAGCACTGTCAAGACACCCTAAGAAGGTTCCCAGGGTGATTTTAAATATGTATGGGGTTTATAATTGTAGTGGGCAATGGTATAAGGTTATTTTTGGCCATTTTATATGAAAGTGTACTGTCTCTTTAAGAAATTTCACTTTTGAATTGTGGGCTGGAAATCGCAGTATAGCATTTTCAGGACACCCTGGGAAGGTTCCCATGGTGATTTTAAATATGTATGGGGTTTATAATTGTAGTTGTCAATGGTATAAGGTTATTTTTGGCCATTTTATATGAAAGTGTACTGTCTCTTTAAGAAACTTCACTTTTGAATTGGGGGTTGGAAATCGCAGTATAGCACTGTCAAGACACCCTAAGAAGGATCCCAGGGTGATTTTAAATATGTATGGGGTTTATTATTGTAGTGGGCAATGGTATAAGGTTATTTTTGGCCATTTTATATGAAAGTGTACTGTCTCTTTAAGAAACTTCACTTTTGAATTGGGGGTTGGAAATCGCAGTATAGCACTGTCAAGACACCCTAAGAAGGATCCCAGGGTGATTTTAAATATGTATGGGGTTTATAATTGTAGTGGGCAATGGTATAAGGTTATTTTTGGCCATTTTATATGAAAGTGTACTGTCTCTTTAAGAAACTTCACTTTTGAATTGGGGGCTGGAACTCGCAGTATAGCATTTTCAGGTCACCCTGGGAAGGTTCCCAGGGTGATTTTAAATATGTATGGGGTTTATAATTGTAGTGGGCAATGGTATAAGGTTATTTTTGGCCATTTTATATGAAAGTGTACTGTCCCTTTAAGAAACTTCACTTTTGATTTGGGGGCTGGAAATCGCAGTATAGCACTGTCAAGACACCCTAAGAAGGTTCCCAGGGTGATTTTAAATATGTATGGGGTTTATAATTGTAGTAGGCAATGGTATAAGGTTATTTTTGGCCATTTTATATGAAAGTGTACTGTCTCTTTAAGAAACTTTAATTTTGAATTGGGGGCTGGAAATCGCAGTATAGCATTTTCAGGACACCCTGGGAAGGATCCCAGGGTGATTTTAAATATGTATGGGGTTTATAATTGTAGTTGTCAATGGTATAAGGTTATTTTTGGCCATTTTATATGAAAGTGTACTGTCTCTTTAAGAAATTTCACTGTTGAATTGGGGGCTGGAAAACGCAGTATAGCACTGTCAAGACACCCTAAGAAGGTTCCCAGGGTGATTTTAAAGATGTATGGGGTTTATAATTGTAGTGGGCAATGGTATAAGGTTATTTTTGGCCATTTTATATGAAAGTGTACTGTCTCTTTAAGAAACTTACCTTTTGAATTGGGGGCTGGAAATCGCAGTATTGCACTGTCAAGAAACCCTAAGAAGGTTCCCAGGGTGATTTTAAATATGTATTGGGTTTATAATTGTAGTGAGCAATGGTATAAGGTTATTTTTGGCCATTTTATATGAAAGTGTACTGTCTCTTTAAGAAACTTCACTTTTGAATTGGGGGCTGGAAATCGCAGTATAGCACTGTCAAGACACCCTAAGAAGCTTCCCAGGGTGATTTTAAATATGTATGGGGTTTATAATTGTAGTGGGCAATGGTATAAGGTTATTTTTGGCCATTTTATATGAAAGTGTACTGTCTCTTTAAGAAACTTCACTTTTGAATTGGGGGTTGGAAATCGTAGTATAGCACTGTCAAGACACCCTAAGAAGGATCCCAGGGTGATTTTAAATATGTATGGGGTTTATAATTGTAGTGGGCAATGGTATAAGGTTATTTTTGGCCATTTTATATGAAAGTGTACTGTCTCTTTAAGAAACTTCACTTTTGAATTGGGGGCTGGAACTCGCAGTATAGCATTTACAGGACACCCTGGGAAGGTTCCCAGGGTGATTTTAAATATGTATGGGGTTTATAATTGTAGTGGGCAATGGTATAAGGTTTATTTTTGGCCATTTTATATGAAAGTGTACTGTCTCTTTAAGAAACTTAACTTTTGAATTGGGGGCTGGAAATCGCACTATAGCATTTTCAGGTCACCCTGGGAAGGTTCCCAGGGTGATTTTAAATATGTATGGGGTTTATAATTGTAGTGGGCAATGGTATAAGGTTATTTTTGGCCATTTTATATGAAAGTGTACTGTCTCTTTAAGAAACTTAACTTTTGAATTGGGGGCTGGAATTCGCAGTATAGCACTGTCAAGACACCCTAAGAAGGTTCCCAGGGTGATTTTAAGTATGTATGGGGTTTATAATTGTAGTGGGCAATGGTATAAGGTTATTTTTGGCCATTTTATATGAAAGTGTACTGTCTCTTTAAGAAATTTCACTTTTGAATTGGGGGCTGGAAATCGCAGTACAGCATTTTCAGGACACACTGGGGAGATTCCCAGGGTGATTTTAAATATGTATGGGGTTTATAATTGTAGTTGTCAATGGTATAAGGTTATTTTTGGCCATTTTATATGAAAGTGTACTGTCTCTTTAAGAAACTTCACTTTTGAATTGGGGGCTGGAAATCGCAGTATAGCACTGTCAGGACACCCTAAGAAGGTTCCCAGGGTGATTTTAAATATGTATGGGGTTTATAATTGTAGTGGGCAATGGTATAAGGTTATTTTTGGCCATTTTATATGAAAGTGTACTGTCTCTTTAAGAAACTTACCTTTTGAATTGGGGGCTGGAAATCGCAGTATAGCACTGTCAAGACACCCTAAGAAGGTTCCCAGGGTGATTTTAAATATGTATGGGGTTTATAATTGTAGTGGGCAATGGTATAAGGTTATTTTTGGCCATTTTATATGAAAGTGTACTGTCTCTTTAAGAAACTTCACTTTTGAATTGGGGGTTGGAAATCGCAGTATAGCACTGTCAAGACACCCTAAGAAGGATCCCAGGGTGATTTTAAATATGTATGGGGTTTATAATTGTAGTGGGCAATGGTATAAGGTTATTTTTGGCCATTTTATATGAAAGTGTACTGTCTCTTTAAGAAACTTCACTTTTGAATTGGGGGCTGGAACTCGCAGTATAGCATTTTCAGGTCACCCTGGGAAGGTTCCCAGGGTGATTTTAAATATGTATGGGGTTTATAATTGTAGTGGGCAATGGTATAAGGTTATTTTTGGCCATTTTATATGAAAGTGTACTGTCTCTTTAAGAAACTTAACTTTTGAATTGGGGGCTGGAAATCGCACTATAGCATTTTCATGACACCCTGGGAAGGTTCCCAGGGTGATTTTAAATATGTATGGGGTTTATAATTGTAGTGGGCAATGGTATAAGGTTATTTTTGGCCATTTTATATGAAAGTGTACTGTCCCTTTAAGAAACTTCACTTTTGATTTGGGGGCTGGAAATCGCAGTATAGCACTGTCAAGACACCCTAAGAAGGTTCCCAGGGTGATTTTAAATATGTATGGGGTTTATAATTGTAGTAGGCAATGGTATAAGGTTATTTTTGGCCATTTTATATGAAAGTGTACTGTCTCTTTAAGAAACTTTAATTTTGAAATGGGGGCTGGAAATCGCAGTATAGCATTTTCAGGACACCCTGGGAAGGATCCCAGGGTGATTTTAAATATGTATGGGGTTTATAATTGTAGTTATCAATGGTATAAGGTTATTTTTGGCCATTTTATATGAAAGTGTACTGTCTCTTTAAGAAATTTCACTGTTGAATTGGGGGCTGGAAAACGCAGTATAGCACTGTCAAGACACCCTAAGAAGGTTCCCAGGGTGATTTTAAAGATGTATGGGGTTTATAATTGTAGTGGGCAATGGTATAAGGTTATTTTTGGCCATTTTATATGAAAGTGTACTGTCTCTTTAAGAAACTTACCTTTTGAATTGGGTGCTGGAAATCGCAGTATTGCACTGTCAAGAAACCCTAAGAAGGTTCCCAGGGTGATTTTAAATATGTATTGGGTTTATAATTGTAGTGAGCAATGGTATAAGGTTATTTTTGGCCATTTTATATGAAAGTGTACTGTCTCTTTAAGAAACTTCACTTTTGAATTGGGGGCTGGAAATCGCAGTATAGCACTGTCAAGACACCCTAAGAAGGTTCCCAGGGTGATTTTAAATATGTATGGGGTTTATAATTGTAGTGGGCAATGGTATAAGGTTATTTTTGGCCATTTTATATGAAAGTGTACTGTCTCTTTAAGAAACTTCACTTTTGAATTGGGGGCTGGAACTCGCAGTATAGCATTTACAGGACACCCTGGGAAGGTTCCCAGGGTGATTTTAAATATGTATGGGGTTTATAATTGTAGTGGGCAATGGTATAAGGTTTATTTTTGGCCATTTTATATGAAAGTGTACTGTCTCTTTAAGAAACTTAACTTTTGAATTGGGGGCTGGAAATCGCACTATAGCATTTTCAGGTCACCCTGGGAAGGTTCCCAGGGTGATTTTAAATATGTATGGGGTTTATAATTGTAGTGGGCAATGGTATAAGGTTATTTTTGGCCATTTTATATGAAAGTGTACTGTCTCTTTAAGAAACTTAACTTTTGAATTGGGGGCTGGAATTCGCAGTATAGCACTGTCAAGACACCCTAAGAAGGTTCCCAGCGTGATTTTAAATATGTATGGGGTTTATAATTGTAGTGGGCAATGGTATAAGGTTATTTTTGGCCATTTTATATGAAAGTGTACTGTCTCTTTAAGAAACTTAACTTTTGAATTGGGGGCTGGAAATCGCACTATAGCATTTTCAGGACACCCTGGGAAGGTTCCCAGGGTGATTTTAAATATGTATGGGGTTTATAATTGTAGTGGGCAATGGTATAAGGTTATTTTTGGCTATTTTATATGAAAGTGTACTGTCTCTTTAAGAAACTTCACTTTTGAATTGGGGGCTGGAAATCGCAGTATAGCACTGTCAAGACACCCTAAGAAGGTTCCCAGGGTGATTTTAAATATGTATGGGGTTTATAATTGTAGTGGGCAATGGTATAAGGTTATTTTTGGCCATTTTATATGAAAGTGTACTGTCTCTTTAAGAAACTTCACTTTTGATTTGGGGGCTGGAAATCGCAGTATAGCACTGTCAAGACACCCTAAGAAGGTTCCCAGGGTGATTTTAAATATGTATGGGGTTTATAATTGTAGTAGGCAATGGTATAAGGTTATTTTTGGCCATTTTATATGAAAGTGTACTGTCTCTTTAAGAAACTTAACTTTTGAATTGGGGGCTGGAAATTGCTGTATAGCACTGTCAAGACACCCTGGGATGGTTCCCAGGGTGATTTTGAATATGTATGGGGTTTATATTTGTAGTGGACAATAGTATAAGGTTAATTTTGGCCATTTTATATGAAAGTGTACTGTCTCTTTAAGAAACTTCACTTTTGAATTGGGGGCTGGAAATCGCAGTATAGCACTGTCAAGACACCCTAAGAAGGTTCCCAGGGTGATTTTATATATGTATGGGGTTTATAATTGTAGTTGTCAATGGTATAAGGTTATTTTTGGCCATTTTATATGAAAGTGTACTGTCTCTTTAAGAAATTTCACTGTTGAATTGGGGGCTGGAAAACGCAGTATAGCACTGTCAAGACACCCTAAGAAGGTTCCCAGGGTGATTTTAAAGATGTATGGGGTTTATAATTGTAGTGGGCAATGGTATAAGGTTATTTTTGGCCATTTTATATGAAAGTGTACTGTCTCTTTAAGAAACTTACCTTTTGAATTGGGGGCTGGAAATCGCAGTATTGCACTGTCAAGAAACCCTAAGAAGGTTCCCAGGGTGATTTTAAATATGTATGGGGTTTATAATTGTAGTGGGCAATGATATAAGGTTATTCTTGGCCATTTTATATGAAAGTGTACTGTCTCTTTAAGAAACTTCACTTTTGAATTGGGGGCTGGAAATCGCAGTATAGCACTGTCAAGACACCCTAAGAAGGTTCCCAGGGTGATTTTAAGTATGTATGGGGTTTATAATTGTAGTGGGCAATGGTATAAGGTTATTTTTGGCCATTTTATATGAAAGTGTACTGTCTCTTTAAGAAATTTCACTTTTGAATTGGGGGCTGGAAATCGCAGTACAGCATTTTCAGGACACACTGGGGAGATTCCCAGGGTGATTTTAAATATGTATGGGGTTTATAATTGTAGTTGTCAATGGTATAAGGTTATTTTTGGCCATTTTATATGAAAGTGTACTGTCTCTTTAAGAAACTTCACTTTTGAATTGGGGGCTGGAAATCGCAGTATAGCACTGTCAAGACACCCTAAGAAGGTTCCCAGGGTGATTTTAAATATGTATGGGGTTTATAATTGTAGTGGGCAATGGTATAAGGTTATTTTTGGCCATTTTATATGAAAGTGTACTGTCTCTTTAAGAAATTTCACTTTTGAATTGTGGGCTGGAAATCGCAGTATAGCATTTTCAGGACACCCTGGGAAGGTTCCCATGGTGATTTTAAATATGTATGGGGTTTATAATTGTAGTTGTCAATGGTATAAGGTTATTTTTGGCCATTTTATATGAAAGTGTACTGTCTCTTTAAGAAACTTCACTTTTGAATTGGGGGTTGGAAATCGCAGTATAGCACTGTCAAGACACCCTAAGAAGGATCCCAGGGTGATTTTAAATATGTATGGGGTTTATTATTGTAGTGGGCAATGGTATAAGGTTATTTTTGGCCATTTTATATGAAAGTGTACTGTCTCTTTAAGAAACTTCACTTTTGAATTGGGGGTTGGAAATCGCAGTATAGCACTGTCAAGACACCCTAAGAAGGATCCCAGGGTGATTTTAAATATGTATGGGGTTTATAATTGTAGTGGGCAATGGTATAAGGTTATTTTTGGCCATTTTATATGAAAGTGTACTGTCTCTTTAAGAAACTTCACTTTTGAATTGGGGGCTGGAACTCGCAGTATAGCATTTTCAGGTCACCCTGGGAAGGTTCCCAGGGTGATTTTAAATATGTATGGGGTTTATAATTGTAGTGGGCAATGGTATAAGGTTATTTTTGGCCATTTTATATGAAAGTGTACTGTCCCTTTAAGAAACTTCACTTTTGATTTGGGGGCTGGAAATCGCAGTATAGCACTGTCAAGACACCCTAAGAAGGTTCCCAGGGTGATTTTAAATATGTATGGGGTTTATAATTGTAGTAGGCAATGGTATAAGGTTATTTTTGGCCATTTTATATGAAAGTGTACTGTCTCTTTAAGAAACTTTAATTTTGAATTGGGGGCTGGAAATCGCAGTATAGCATTTTCAGGACACCCTGGGAAGGATCCCAGGGTGATTTTAAATATGTATGGGGTTTATAATTGTAGTTGTCAATGGTATAAGGTTATTTTTGGCCATTTTATATGAAAGTGTACTGTCTCTTTAAGAAATTTCACTGTTGAATTGGGGGCTGGAAAACGCAGTATAGCACTGTCAAGACACCCTAAGAAGGTTCCCAGGGTGATTTTAAAGATGTATGGGGTTTATAATTGTAGTGGGCAATGGTATAAGGTTATTTTTGGCCATTTTATATGAAAGTGTACTGTCTCTTTAAGAAACTTACCTTTTGAATTGGGGGCTGGAAATCGCAGTATTGCACTGTCAAGAAACCCTAAGAAGGTTCCCAGGGTGATTTTAAATATGTATTGGGTTTATAATTGTAGTGAGCAATGGTATAAGGTTATTTTTGGCCATTTTATATGAAAGTGTACTGTCTCTTTAAGAAACTTCACTTTTGAATTGGGGGCTGGAAATCGCAGTATAGCACTGTCAAGACACCCTAAGAAGCTTCCCAGGGTGATTTTAAATATGTATGGGGTTTATAATTGTAGTGGGCAATGGTATAAGGTTATTTTTGGCCATTTTATATGAAAGTGTACTGTCTCTTTAAGAAACTTCACTTTTGAATTGGGGGTTGGAAATCGTAGTATAGCACTGTCAAGACACCCTAAGAAGGATCCCAGGGTGATTTTAAATATGTATGGGGTTTATAATTGTAGTGGGCAATGGTATAAGGTTATTTTTGGCCATTTTATATGAAAGTGTACTGTCTCTTTAAGAAACTTCACTTTTGAATTAGGGGCTGGAACTCGCAGTATAGCATTTACAGGACACCCTGGGAAGGTTCCCAGGGTGATTTTAAATATGTATGGGGTTTATAATTGTAGTGGGCAATGGTATAAGGTTTATTTTTGGCCATTTTATATGAAAGTGTACTGTCTCTTTAAGAAACTTAACTTTTGAATTGGGGGCTGGAAATCGCACTATAGCATTTTCAGGTCACCCTGGGAAGGTTCCCAGGGTGATTTTAAATATGTATGGGGTTTATAATTGTAGTGGGCAATGGTATAAGGTTATTTTTGGCCATTTTATATGAAAGTGTACTGTCTCTTTAAGAAACTTAACTTTTCAATTGGGGGCTGGAAATCGCACTATAGCATTTTCAGGACACCCTGGGAAGGTTCCCAGGGTGATTTTAAATATGTATGGGGTTTATAATTATAGTGGGCAATGGTATAAGGTTATTTTTGGCTATTTTATATGAAAGTGTACTGTCTCTTTAAGAAACTTACCTTTTGAATTGGGGGCTGGAAATCGCAGTATAGCACTGTCAAGACACCCTAAGAAGGTTCCCAGGGTGATTTTAAATATGTATGGGGTTTATAATTGTAGTGGGCAATGGTATAAGGTTATTTTTGGCCATTTTATATGAAAGTGTACTGTCTCTTTAAGAAACTTCACTTTTGAATTGGGGGTTGGAAATCGCAGTATAGCACTGTCAAGACACCCTAAGAAGGATCCCAGGGTGATTTTAAATATGTATGGGGTTTATAATTGTAGTGGGCAATGGTATAAGGTTATTTTTGGCCATTTTATATGAAAGTGTACTGTCTCTTTAAGAAACTTCACTTTTGAATTGGGGGCTGGAACTCGCAGTATAGCATTTTCAGGTCACCCTGGGAAGGTTCCCAGGGTGATTTTAAATATGTATGGGGTTTATAATTGTAGTGGGAAATGGTATAAGGTTATTTTTGGCCATTTTATATGAAAGTGTACTGTCTCTTTAAGAAACTTAACTTTTGAATTGGGGGCTGGAAATCGCACTATAGCATTTTCATGACACCCTGGGAAGGTTCCCAGGGTGATTTTAAATATGTATGGGGTTTATAATTGTAGTGGGCAGTGGTATAAGGTTATTTTTGGCCATTTTATATGAAAGTGTACTGTCCCTTTAAGAAACTTCACTTTTGATTTGGGGGCTGGAAATCGCAGTATAGCATTTTCAGGTCACCCTGGGAAGGTTCCCAGGGTGATTTTAAATATGTATGGGGTTTATAATTGTAGTGGGAAATGGTATAAGGTTATTTTTGGCCATTTTATATGAAAGTGTACTGTCTCTTTAAGAAACTTTAATTTTGAATTGGGGGCTGGAAATCGCAGTATAGCATTTTCAGGACACCCTGGGAAGGATCCCAGGGTGATTTTAAATATGTATGGGGTTTATAATTGTAGTGGGCAAAGGTATAAGGTAATTTTTGGCCATTTTATATGAAAGTGTACTGTCTCTTTAAGAAACTTTAATTTTAAATTGGGGCTGGAAATCGCAGTATAGCATTTACAGGACACCCTGGGAAGGATCCCAGGGTGATTTTAAATATGTATGGGGTTTATAATTTTAGTGGGCAATGGTATAAGGTTATTTTTGACCATTTTATATTAAAGTGTACTGTCTCTTTAAGAAATTTCACTTTTGAATTGGGGGCTGGAAATCGCAGTATATCACTGTCAAGACACCCTAAGAAGGTTCCCAGGGTGATTTTAAATATGTATGGGGTTTATAATTTTAGTGGGCAATGGTATAAGGTTATTTTTGGCCATTTTATATTAAAGTGTACTGTCTCTTTAAGAAATTTCACTTTTGAATTGTGGGCTGGAAATCGCAGTATAGCACTGTCAAGACACCCTAAGAAGGTTCCCAGGGTGATTTTAAATATGTATGGGGTTTATAATTGTAGTGGGCAATGATATAAGGTTATTTTTGGCCATTTTATATGAAAGTGTACTGTCTCTTTAAGGAATTTCACTTTTGAATCGTGGGCTGGAAATCGCAGTATAGCATTTTCAGGACACCCTGGGAAGGTTCCCATGGTGATTTTAAATATGTATGGGGTTTATAATTGTAGTTGTCAATGGTATAAGGTTATTTTTGGCCATTTTATATGAAAGTGTACTGTCTCTTTAAGAAATTTCACTGTTGAATTGGGGGCTGGAAAACGCAGTATAGCACTGTCAAGACACCCTAAGAAGGTTCCCAGGGTGATTTTAAAGATGTATGGGGTTTATAATTGTAGTGGGCAATGGTATAAGGTTATTTTTGGCCATTTTATATGAAAGTGTACTGTCTCTTTAAGAAACTTACCTTTTGAATTGGGGGCTGGAAATCGCAGTATTGCACTGTCAAGAAACCCTAAGAAGGTTCCCAGGGTGATTTTAAATATGTATGGGGTTTATAATTGTAGTGGGCAATGATATAAGGTTATTCTTGGCCATTTTATATGAAAGTGTACTGTCTCTTTAAGAAACTTCACTTTTGAATTGGGGGCTGGAAATCGCAGTATAGCACTGTCAAGACACCCTAAGAAGGTTCCCAGGGTGATTTTAAGTATGTATGGGGTTTATAATTGTAGTGGGCAATGGTATAAGGTTATTTTTGGCCATTTTATATGAAAGTGTACTGTCTCTTTAAGAAATTTCACTTTTGAATTGGGGGCTGGAAATCGCAGTATAGCACTGTCAAGACACCCTAAGAAGGTTCCCAGGGTGATTTTAAATATGTATTGGGTTTATAATTGTAGTGAGCAATGGTATAAGGTTATTTTTGGCCATTTTATATGAAAGTGTACTGTCTCTTTAAGAAACTTCACTTTTGAATTGGGGGCTGGAAATCGCAGTATAGCACTGTCAAGACACCCTAAGAAGGTTCCCAGGGTGATTTTAAATATGTATGGGGTTTATAATTGTAGTGGGCAATGGTATAAGGTTATTTTTGGCCATTTTATATGAAAGTGTACTGTCTCTTTAAGAAATTTCACTTTTGAATTGTGGGCTGGAAATCGCAGTATAGCATTTTCAGGACACCCTGGGAAGGTTCCCATGGTGATTTTAAATATGTATGGGGTTTATAATTGTAGTTGTCAATGGTATAAGGTTATTTTTGGCCATTTTATATGAAAGTGTACTGTCTCTTTAAGAAACTTCACTTTTGAATTGGGGGTTGGAAATCGCAGTATAGCACTGTCAAGACACCCTAAGAAGGATCCCAGGGTGATTTTAAATATGTATGGGGTTTATTATTGTAGTGGGCAATGGTATAAGGTTATTTTTGGCCATTTTATATGAAAGTGTACTGTCTCTTTAAGAAACTTACCTTTTGAATTGGGGGCTGGAAATCGCAGTATAGCACTGTCAAGACACCCTAAGAAGGTTCCCAGGGTGATTTTAAATATGTATGGGGTTTATAATTGTAGTGGGCAATGGTATAAGGTTATTTTTGGCCATTTTATATGAAAGTGTACTGTCTCTTTAAGAAACTTCACTTTTGAATTGGGGGTTGGAAATCGCAGTATAGCACTGTCAAGACACCCTAAGAAGGATCCCAGGGTGATTTTAAATATGTATGGGGTTTATAATTGTAGTGGGCAATGGTATAAGGTTATTTTTGGCCATTTTATATGAAAGTGTACTGTCTCTTTAAGAAACTTCACTTTTGAATTGGGGGCTGGAACTCGCAGTATAGCATTTTCAGGTCACCCTGGGAAGGTTCCCAGGGTGATTTTAAATATGTATGGGGTTTATAATTGTAGTGGGCAATGGTATAAGGTTATTTTTGGCCATTTTATATGAAAGTGTACTGTCTCTTTAAGAAACTTAACTTTTGAATTGGGGGCTGGAAATCGCACTATAGCATTTTCATGACACCCTGGGAAGGTTCCCAGGGTGATTTTAAATATGTATGGGGTTTATAATTGTAGTGGGCAATGGTATAAGGTTATTTTTGGCCATTTTATATGAAAGTGTACTGTCTCTTTAAGAAATTTCACTGTTGAATTGGGGGCTGGAAAACGCAGTATAGCACTGTCAAGACACCCTAAGAAGGTTCCCAGGGTGATTTTAAAGATGTATGGGGTTTATAATTGTAGTGGGCAATGGTATAAGGTTATTTTTGGCCATTTTATATGAAAGTGTACTGTCTCTTTAAGAAACTTACCTTTTGAATTGGGGGCTGGAAATCGCAGTATTGCACTGTCAAGAAACCCTAAGAAGGTTCCCAGGGTGATTTTAAATATGTATTGGGTTTATAATTGTAGTGAGCAATGGTATAAGGTTATTTTTGGCCATTTTATATGAAAGTGTACTGTCTCTTTAAGAAACTTCACTTTTGAATTGGGGGCTGGAAATCGCAGTATAGCACCGTCAAGACACCCTAAGAAGGTTCCCAGGGTGATTTTAAATATGTATGGGGTTTATAATTGTAGTGGGCAATGGTATAAGGTTATTTTTGGCCATTTTATATGAAAGTGTACTGTCTCTTTAAGAAACTTCACTTTTGAATTGGGGGTTGGAAATCGTAGTATAGCACTGTCAAGACACCCTAAGAAGGATCCCAGGGTGATTTTAAATATGTATGGGGTTTATAATTGTAGTGGGCAATGGTATAAGGTTATTTTTGGCCATTTTATATGAAAGTGTACTGTCTCTTTAAGAAACTTCACTTTTGAATTGGGGGCTGGAACTCGCAGTATAGCATTTACAGGACACCCTGGGAAGGTTCCCAGGGTGATTTTAAATATGTATGGGGTTTATAATTGTAGTGGGCAATTGTATAAGGTTTATTTTTGGCCATTTTATATGAAAGTGTACTGTCTCTTTAAGAAACTTAACTTTTGAATTGGGGGCTGGAAATCGCACTATAGCATTTTCAGGTCACCCTGGGAAGGTCCCCAGGGTGATTTTAAATATGTATGGGGTTTATAATTGTAGTGGGCAATGGTATAAGGTTATTTTTGGCCATTTTATATGAAAGTGTACTGTCTCTTTAAGAAACTTAACTTTTGAATTGGGGGCTGGAATTCGCAGTATAGCACTGTCAAGACACCCTAAGAAGGTTCCCAGCGTGATTTTAAATATGTATGGGGTTTATAATTGTAGTGGGCAATGGTATAAGGTTATTTTTGGCCATTTTATATGAAAGTGTACTGTCTCTTTAAGAAACTTAACTTTTGAATTGGGGGCTGGAAATCGCACTATAGCATTTTCAGGACACCCTGGGAAGGTTCCCAGGGTGATTTTAAATATGTATGGGGTTTATAATTATAGTGGGCAATGGTATAAGGTTATTTTTGGCTATTTTATATGAAAGTGTACTGTCTCTTTAAGAAACTTAACTTTTGAATTGGGGGCTGGAAATCGCACTATAGCATTTTCATGACACCCTGGGAAGGTTCCCAGGGTGATTTTAAATATGTATGGGGTTTATAATTGTAGTGGGCAATGGTATAAGGTTATTTTTGGCCATTTTATATGAAAGTGTACTGTCTCTTTAAGAAACTTCACTTTTGAATTGGGGGCTGGAAATCGCAGTATAGCACTGTCAAGACACCCTAAGAAGGTTCCCAGGGTGATTTTAAATATGTATGGGGTTTATAATTGTAGTGGGCAATGGTATAAGGTTATTTTTGGCCATTTTATATGAAAGTGTACTGTCTCTTTAAGAAACTTCACTTTTGATTTGGGGGCTGGAAATCGCAGTATAGCACTGTCAAGACACCCTAAGAAGGTTCCCAGGGTGATTTTAAATATGTATGGGGTTTATAATTGTAGTAGGCAATGGTATAAGGTTATTTTTGGCCATTTTATATGAAAGTGTACTGTCTCTTTAAGAAACTTAACTTTTGAATTGGGGGCTGGAAATTGCTGTATAGCACTGTCAAGACACCCTGGGATGGTTCCCAGGGTGATTTTGAATATGTATGGGGTTTATATTTGTAGTGGACAATAGTATAAGGTTAATTTTGGCCATTTTATATGAAAGTGTACTGTCTCTTTAAGAAACTTCACTTTTGAATTGGGGGCTGGAAATCGCAGTATAGCACTGTCAAGACACCCTAAGAAGGTTCCCAGGGTGATTTTAAATATGTATGAGGTTTATAATTGTAGTGGGCAATGGTATAAGGTTATTTTTGGCCATTTTATATTAAAGTGTACTGTCTTTTTAAGAAACTTAACTTTTGAATTGGGGGCTGGACATCACACTATAGCATTTTCAGGATACCCTGGGAAGGTTCCCAGGGTGATTTTAAATATGTATGGGGTTTATAATTGTAGTGGGCAATGGTATAAGGTTATTTTTGGCCATTTTATATGAAAGTGTACTGTCTCTTTAAGAAATTTCACTGTTGAATTGGGGGCTGGAAAACGCAGTATAGCACTGTCAAGACACCCTAAGAAGGTTCCCAGGGTGATTTTAAAGATGTATGGGGTTTATAATTGTAGTGGGCAATGGTATAAGGTTATTTTTGGCCATTTTATATGAAAGTGTACTGTCTCTTTAAGAAACTTACCTTTTGAATTGGGGGCTGGAAATCGCAGTATTGCACTGTCAAGAAACCCTAAGAAGGTTCCCAGTGTGATTTTAAATATGTATGGGGTTTATAATTGTAGTGGGCAATGATATAAGGTTATTCTTGGCCATTTTATATGAAAGTGTACTGTCTCTTTAAGAAACTTCACTTTTGAATTGGGGGCTGGAAATCGCAGTATAGCACTGTCAAGACACCCTAAGAAGGTTCCCAGGGTGATTTTAAGTATGTATGGGGTTTATAATTGTAGTGGGCAATGGTATAAGGTTATTTTTGGCCATTTTATATGAAAGTGTACTGTCTCTTTAAGAAATTTCACTTTTGAATTGGGGGCTGGAAATCGCAGTACAGCATTTTCAGGACACACTGGGTAGATTCCCAGGGTGATTTTAAATATGTATGGGGTTTATAATTGTAGTTGTCAATGGTATAAGGTTATTTTTGGCCATTTTATATGAAAGTGTACTGTCTCTTTAAGAAACTTCACTTTTGAATTGGCTGGAAATCGCAGTATAGCACTGTCAGGACACCCTAAGAAGGTTCCCAGGGTGATTTTAAATATGTATGGGGTTTATAATTGTAGTGGGCAATGGTATAAGGTTATTTTTGGCCATTTTATATGAAAGTGTACTGTCTCTTTAAGAAATTTCACTTTTGAATTGTGGGCTGGAAATCGCAGTATAGCATTTTCAGGACACCCTGGGAAGGTTCCCATGGTGATTTTAAATATGTATGGGGTTTATAATTGTAGTTGTCAATGGTATAAGGTTATTTTTGGCCATTTTATATGAAAGTGTACTGTCTCTTTAAGAAACTTCACTTTTGAATTGGGGGCTGGAAATCGCAGTATAGCACTGTCAAGACACCCTAAGAAGGATCCCAGGGTGATTTTAAATATGTATGGGGTTTATTATTGTAGTGGGCAATGGTATAAGGTTATTTTTGGCCATTTTATATGAAAGTGTACTGTCTCTTTAAGAAACTTACCTTTTGAATTGGGGGCTGGAAATCGCAGTATAGCACTGTCAAGACACCCTAAGAAGGTTCCCAGGGTGATTTTAAATATGTATGGGGTTTATAATTGTAGTGGGCAATGGTATAAGGTTATTTTTGGCCATTTTATATGAAAGTGTACTGTCTCTTTAAGAAACTTCACTTTTGAATTGGGGGTTGGAAATCGCAGTATAGCACTGTCAAGACACCCTAAGAAGGATCCCAGGGTGATTTTAAATATGTATGGGGTTTATAATTGTAGTGGGCAATGGTATAAGGTTATTTTTGGCCATTTTATATGAAAGTGTACTGTCTCTTTAAGAAACTTCACTTTTGAATTGGGGGCTGGAACTCGCAGTATAGCATTTTCAGGTCACCCTGGGAAGGTTCCCAGGGTGATTTTAAATATGTATGGGGTTTATAATTGTAGTGGGCAATGGTATAAGGTTATTTTTGGCCATTTTATATGAAAGTGTACTGTCTCTTTAAGAAACTTAACTTTTGAATTGGGGGCTGGAAATCGCACTATAGCATTTTCATGACACCCTGGGAAGGTTCCCAGGGTGATTTTAAATATGTATGGGGTTTATAATTGTAGTGGGCAATGGTATAAGGTTATTTTTGGCCATTTTATATGAAAGTGTACTGTCCCTTTAAGAAACTTCACTTTTGATTTGGGGGCTGGAAATCGCAGTATAGCACTGTCAAGACACCCTAAGAAGGTTCCCAGGGTGATTTTAAATATGTATGGGGTTTATAATTGTAGTAGGCAATGGTATAAGGTTATTTTTGGCCATTTTATATGAAAGTGTACTGTCTCTTTAAGAAACTTTAATTTTGAATTGGGGGCTGGAAATCGCAGTATAGCATTTTCAGGACACCCTGGGAAGGATCCCAGGGTGATTTTAAATATGTATGGGGTTTATAATTGTAGTTGTCAATGGTATAAGGTTATTTTTGGCCATTTTATATGAAAGTGTACTGTCTCTTTAAGAAATTTCACTGTTGAATTGGGGGCTGGAAAACGCAGTATAGCACTGTCAAGACACCCTAAGAAGGTTCCCAGGGTGATTTTAAAGATGTATGGGGTTTATAATTGTAGTGGGCAATGGTATAAGGTTATTTTTGGCCATTTTATATGAAAGTGTACTGTCTCTTTAAGAAACTTCACTTTTGAATTGGGGGTTGGAAATCGTAGTATAGCACTGTCAAGACACCCTAAGAAGGATCCCAGGGTGATTTTAAATATGTATGGGGTTTATAATTGTAGTGGGCAATGGTATAAGGTTATTTTTGGCCATTTTATATGAAAGTGTACTGTCTCTTTAAGAAACTTCACTTTTGAATTGGGGGCTGGAACTCGCAGTATAGCATTTACAGGACACCCTGGGAAGGTTCCCAGGGTGATTTTAAATATGTATGGGGTTTATAATTGTAGTGGGCAATGGTATAAGGTTTATTTTTGGCCATTTTATATGAAAGTGTACTGTCTCTTTAAGAAACTTAACTTTTGAATTGGGGGCTGGAAATCGCACTATAGCATTTTCAGGTCACCCTGGGAAGGTTCCCAGGGTGATTTTAAATATGTATGGGGTTTATAATTGTAGTGGGCAATGGTATAAGGTTATTTTTGGCCATTTTATATGAAAGTGTACTGTCTCTTTAAGAAACTTAACTTTTGAATTGGGGGCTGGAATTCGCAGTATAGCACTGTCAAGACACCCTAAGAAGGTTCCCAGCGTGATTTTAAATATGTATGGGGTTTATAATTGTAGTGGGCAATGGTATAAGGTTATTTTTGGCCATTTTATATGAAAGTGTACTGTCTCTTTAAGAAACTTAACTTTTGAATTGGGGGCTGGAAATCGCACTATAGCATTTTCAGGACACCCTGGGAAGGTTCCCAGGGTGATTTTAAATATGTATGGGGTTTATAATTGTAGTGGGCAATGGTATAAGGTTATTTTTGGCCATTTTATATGAAAGTGTACTGTCTCTTTAAGAAACTTCACTTTTGAATTGGGGGCTGGAAATCGCAGTATAGCACTGTCAAGACACCCTAAGAAGGTTCCCAGGGTGATTTTAAATATGTATGGGGTTTATAATTGTAGTGGGCAATGGTATAAGGTTATTTTTGGCCATTTTATATGAAAGTGTACTGTCTCTTTAAGAAACTTCACTTTTGATTTGGGGGCTGGAAATCGCAGTATAGCACTGTCAAGACACCCTAAGAAGGTTCCCAGGGTGATTTTAAATATGTATGGGGTTTATAATTGTAGTAGGCAATGGTATAAGGTTATTTTTGGCCATTTTATATGAAAGTGTACTGTCTCTTTAAGAAACTTCACTTTTGAATTGGGGGCTGGAAATCGCAGTATAGCACTGTCAAGACACCCTAAGAAGGTTCCCAGGGTGATTTGAAATATGTATGTGGTTTATAATTGTAGTGGGCAATGGTATAAGGTTATTTTTGGCCATTTTATATGAAAGTGTACTGTCTCTTTAAGAAACTTCACTTTTGAATTGGGGGTTGGAAATCGTAGTATAGCACTGTCAAGACACCCTAAGAAGGATCCCAGGGTGATTTTAAATATGTATGGGGTTTATAATTGTAGTGGGCAATGGTATAAGGTTATTTTTGGCCATTTTATATGAAAGTGTACTGTCTCTTTAAGAAACTTCACTTTTGAATTGGGGGCTGGAACTCGCAGTATAGCATTTACAGGACACCCTGGGAAGGTTCCCAGGGTGATTTTAAATATGTATGGGGTTTATAATTGTAGTGGGCAATGGTATAAGGTTTATTTTTGGCCATTTTATATGAAAGTGTACTGTCTCTTTAAGAAACTTAACTTTTGAATTGGGGGCTGGAAATCGCACTATAGCATTTTCAGGTCACCCTGGGAAGGTTCCCAGGGTGATTTTAAATATGTATGGGGTTTATAATTGTAGTGGGCAATGGTATAAGGTTATTTTTGGCCATTTTATATGAAAGTGTACTGTCTCTTTAAGAAACTTAACTTTTGAATTGGGGGCTGGAATTCGCAGTATAGCACTGTCAAGACACCCTAAGAAGGTTCCCAGGGTGATTTTAAGTATGTATGGGGTTTATAATTGTAGTGGGCAATGGTATAAGGTTATTTTTGGCCATTTTATATGAAAGTGTACTGTCTCTTTAAGAAATTTCACTTTTGAATTGGGGGCTGGAAATCGCAGTACAGCATTTTCAGGACACACTGGGGAGATTCCCAGGGTGATTTTAAATATGTATGGGGTTTATAATTGTAGTTGTCAATGGTATAAGGTTATTTTTGGCCATTTTATATGAAAGTGTACTGTCTCTTTAAGAAACTTCACTTTTGAATTGGGGGCTGGAAATCGCAGTATAGCACTGTCAGGACACCCTAAGAAGGTTCCCAGGGTGATTTTAAATATGTATGGGGTTTATAATTGTAGTGGGCAATGGTATAAGGTTATTTTTGGCCATTTTATATGAAAGTGTACTGTCTCTTTAAGAAACTTACCTTTTGAATTGGGGGCTGGAAATCGCAGTATAGCACTGTCAAGACACCCTAAGAAGGTTCCCATGGTGATTTTAAATATGTATGGGGTTTATAATTGTAGTGGGCAATGGTATAAGGTTATTTTTGGCCATTTTATATGAAAGTGTACTGTCTCTTTAAGAAACTTCACTTTTGAATTGGGGGTTGGAAATCGCAGTATAGCACTGTCAAGACACCCTAAGAAGGATCCCAGGGTGATTTTAAATATGTATGGGGTTTATAATTGTAGTGGGCAATGGTATAAGGTTATTTTTGGCCATTTTATATGAGAGTGTACTGTCTCTTTAAGAAACTTCACTTTTGAATTGGGGGCTGGAACTCGCAGTATAGCATTTTCAGGTCACCCTGGGAAGGTTCCCAGGGTGATTTTAAATATGTATGGGGTTTATAATTGTAGTGGGCAATGGTATAAGGTTATTTTTGGCCATTTTATATGAAAGTGTACTGTCTCTTTAAGAAACTTAACTTTTGAATTGGGGGCTGGAAATCGCACTATAGCATTTTCATGACACCCTGGGAAGGTTCCCAGGGTGATTTTAAATATGTATGGGGTTTATAATTGTAGTAGGCAATGGTATAAGGTTATTTTTGGCCATTTTATATGAAAGTGTACTGTCTCTTTAAGAAACTTTAATTTTGAATTGGGGGCTGGAAATCGCAGTATAGCATTTTCAGGACACCCTGGGAAGGATCCCAGGGTGATTTTAAATATGTATGGGGTTTATAATTGTAGTTGTCAATGGTATAAGGTTATTTTTGGCCATTTTATATGAAAGTGTACTGTCTCTTTAAGAAATTTCACTGTTGAATTGGGGGCTGGAAAACGCAGTATAGCACTGTCAAGACACCCTAAGAAGGTTCCCAGGGTGATTTTAAAGATGTATGGGGTTTATAATTGTAGTGGGCAATGGTATAAGGTTATTTTTGGCCATTTTATATGAAAGTGTACTGTCTCTTTAAGAAACTTACCTTTTGAATTGGGGGCTGGAAATCGCAGTATTGCACTGTCAAGAAACCCTAAGAAGGTTCCCAGGGTGATTTTAAATATGTATTGGGTTTATAATTGTAGTGAGCAATGGTATAAGGTTATTTTTGGCCATTTTATATGAAAGTGTACTGTCTCTTTAAGAAACTTCACTTTTGAATTGGGGGCTGGAAATCGCAGTATAGCACTGTCAAGACACCCTAAGAAGGTTCCCAGGGTGATTTTAAATATGTATGGGGTTTATAATTGTAGTGGGCAATGGTATAAGGTTATTTTTGGCCATTTTATATGAAAGTGTACTGTCTCTTTAAGAAACTTCACTTTTGAATTGGGGGTTGGAAATCGTAGTATAGCACTGTCAAGACACCCTAAGAAGGATCCCAGGGTGATTTTAAATATGTATGGGGTTTATAATTGTAGTGGGCAATGGTATAAGGTTATTTTTGGCCATTTTATATGAAAGTGTACTGTCTCTTTAAGAAACTTCACTTTTGAATTGGGGGCTGGAACTCGCAGTATAGCATTTACAGGACACCCTGGGAAGGTTCCCAGGGTGATTTTAAATATGTATGGGGTTTATAATTGTAGTGGGCAATGGTATAAGGTTTATTTTTGGCCATTTTATATGAAAGTGTACTGTCTCTTTAAGAAACTTAACTTTTGAATTGGGGGCTGGAAATCGCACTATAGCATTTTCAGGTCACCCTGGGAAGGTTCCCAGGGTGATTTTAAATATGTATGGGGTTTATAATTGTAGTGGGCAATGGTATAAGGTTATTTTTGGCCATTTTATATGAAAGTGTACTGTCTCTTTAAGAAACTTAACTTTTGAATTGGGGGCTGGAATTCGCAGTATAGCACTGTCAAGACACCCTAAGAAGGTTCCCAGCGTGATTTTAAATATGTATGGGGTTTATAATTGTAGTGGGCAATGGTATAAGGTTATTTTTGGCCATTTTATATGAAAGTGTACTGTCTCTTTAAGAAACTTAACTTTTGAATTGGGGGCTGGAAATCGCACTATAGCATTTTCAGGACACCCTGGGAAGGTTCCCAGGGTGATTTTAAATATGTATGGGGTTTATAATTATATTGGGCAATGGTATAAGGTTATTTTTGGCTATTTTATATGAAAGTGTACTGTCTCTTTAAGAAACTTAACTTTTGAATTGGGGGCTGGAAATTGCACTATAGCATTTTCATGACACCCTGGGAAGGTTCCCAGGGTGATTTTAAATATGTATGGGGTTTATAATTGTAGTGGGCAATGGTATAAGGTTATTTTTGGCCATTTTATATGAAAGTGTACTGTCTCTTTAAGAAACTTCACTTTTGAATTGGGGGCTGGAAATCGCAGTATAGCACTGTCAAGACACCCTAAGAAGGTTCCCAGGGTGATTTTAAATATGTATGGGGTTTATAATTGTAGTGGGCAATGGTATAAGGTTATTTTTGGCCATTTTATATGAAAGTGTACTGTCTCTTTAAGAAACTTCACTTTTGATTTGGGGGCTGGAAATCGCAGTATAGCACTGTCAAGACACCCTAAGAAGGTTCCCAGGGTGATTTTAAATATGTATGGGGTTTATAATTGTAGTAGGCAATGGTATAAGGTTATTTTTGGCCATTTTATATGAAAGTGTACTGTCTCTTTAAGAAACTTAACTTTTGAATTGGGGGCTGGAAATTGCTGTATAGCACTGTCAAGACACCCTGGGATGGTTCCCAGGGTGATTTTGAATATGTATGGGGTTTATATTTGTAGTGGACAATAGTATAAGGTTAATTTTGGCCATTTTATATGAAAGTGTACTGTCTCTTTAAGAAACTTCACTTTTGAATTGGGGGCTGGAAATCGCAGTATAGCACTGTCAAGACACCCTAAGAAGGTTCCCAGGGTGATTTTAAATATGTATGAGGTTTATAATTGTAGTGGGCAATGGTATAAGGTTATTTTTGGCCATTTTATATTAAAGTGTACTGTCTTTTTAAGAAACTTAACTTTTGAATTGGGGGCTGGACATCGCACTATAGCATTTTCAGGATACCCTGGGAAGGTTCCCAGGGTGATTTTAAATATGTATGGGGTTTATAATTGTAGTGGGCAATGGTATAAGGTTATTTTTGGCCATTTTATATGAAAGTGTACTGTCTCTTTAAGAAATTTCACTGTTGAATTGGGGGCTGGAAAACGCAGTATAGCACTGTCAAGACACCCTAAGAAGGTTCCCAGGGTGATTTTAAAGATGTATGGGGTTTATAATTGTAGTGGGCAATGGTATAAGGTTATTTTTGGCCATTTTATATGAAAGTGTACTGTCTCTTTAAGAAACTTACCTTTTGAATTGGGGGCTGGAAATCGCAGTATTGCACTGTCAAGAAACCCTAAGAAGGTTCCCAGGGTGATTTTAAATATGTATGGGGTTTATAATTGTAGTGGGCAATGATATAAGGTTATTCTTGGCCATTTTATATGAAAGTGTACTGTCTCTTTAAGAAACTTCACTTTTGAATTGGGGGCTGGAAATCGCAGTATAGCACTGTCAAGACACCCTAAGAAGGTTCCCAGGGTGATTTTAAATATGTATGGGGTTTATAATTGTAGTGGGCAATGGTATAAGGTTTATTTTTGGCCATTTTATATGAAAGTGTACTGTCTCTTTAAGAAACTTAACTTTTGAATTGGGGGCTGGAAATCGCACTATAGCATTTTCAGGTCACCCTGGGAAGGTTCCCAGGGTGATTTTAAATATGTATGGGGTTTATAATTGTAGTGGGCAATGGTATAAGGTTATTTTTGGCCATTTTATATGAAAGTGTACTGTCTCTTTAAGAAACTTAACTTTTGAATTGGGGGCTGGAATTCGCAGTATAGCACTGTCAAGACACCCTAAGAAGGTTCCCAGCGTGATTTTAAATATGTATGGGGTTTATAATTGTAGTGGGCAATGGTATAAGGTTATTTTTGGCCATTTTATATGAAAGTGTACTGTCTCTTTAAGAAACTTAACTTTTGAATTGGGGGCTGGAAATCGCACTATAGCATTTTCAGGACACCCTGGGAAGGTTCCCAGGGTGATTTTAAATATGTATGGGGTTTATAATTGTAGTGGGCAATGGTATAAGGTTATTTTTGGCTATTTTATATGAAAGTGTACTGTCTCTTTAAGAAACTTCACTTTTGAATTGGGGGCTGGAAATCGCAGTATAGCACTGTCAAGACACCCTAAGAAGGTTCCCAGGGTGATTTTAAATATGTATGGGGTTTATAATTGTAGTGGGCAATGGTATAAGGTTATTTTTGGCCATTTTATATGAAAGTGTACTGTCTCTTTAAGAAACTTCACTTTTG
This sequence comes from Phyllobates terribilis, assembly GCF_046119375.1. NCBI lineage: Eukaryota > Metazoa > Chordata > Amphibia > Anura > Dendrobatidae > Phyllobates > Phyllobates terribilis. The sequence goes on from NW_027362913.1 coordinate 3,075,128, forward strand.
ATTTGGGGGCTGGAAATCGCAGTATAGCACTGTCAAGACACCCTAAGAAGGTTCCCAGGGTGATTTTAAATATGTATGGGGTTTATAATTGTAGTAGGCAATGGTATAAGGTTATTTTTGGCCATTTTATATGAAAGTGTACTGTCTCTTTAAGAAACTTAACTTTTGAATTGGGGGCTGGAAATTGCTGTATAGCACTGTCAAGACACCCTGGGATGGTTCCCAGGGTGATTTTGAATATGTATGGGGTTTATATTTGTAGTGGACAATAGTATAAGGTTAATTTTGGCCATTTTATATGAAAGTGTACTGTCTCTTTAAGAAACTTCACTTTTGAATTGGGGGCTGGAAATCGCAGTATAGCACTGTCAAGACACCCTAAGAAGGTTCCCAGGGTGATTTTATATATGTATGGGGTTTATAATTGTAGTTGTCAATGGTATAAGGTTATTTTTGGCCATTTTATATGAAAGTGTACTGTCTCTTTAAGAAATTTCACTGTTGAATTGGGGGCTGGAAAACGCAGTATAGCACTGTCAAGACACCCTAAGAAGGTTCCCAGGGTGATTTTAAAGATGTATGGGGTTTATAATTGTAGTGGGCAATGGTATAAGGTTATTTTTGGCCATTTTATATGAAAGTGTACTGTCTCTTTAAGAAACTTTCATTTTGAATTGGGGGCTGGAAATCGCAGTATTGCACTGTCAAGAAACCCTAAGAAGGTTCCCAGGGTGATTTTAAATATGTATGGGGTTTATAATTGTAGTGGGCAATGATATAAGGTTATTCTTGGCCATTTTATATGAAAGTGTACTGTCTCTTTAAGAAACTTCACTTTTGAATTGGGGGCTGGAAATCGCAGTATAGCACTGTCAAGACACCCTAAGAAGGTTCCCAGGGTGATTTTAAGTATGTATGGGGTTTATAATTGTAGTGGGCAATGGTATAAGGTTATTTTTGGCCATTTTATATGAAAGTGTACTGTCTCTTTAAGAAATTTCACTTTTGAATTGGGGGCTGGAAATCGCAGTACAGCATTTTCAGGACACACTGGGGAGATTCCCAGGGTGATTTTAAATATGTATGGGGTTTATAATTGTAGTTGTCAATGGTATAAGGTTATTTTTGGCCATTTTATATGAAAGTGTACTGTCTCTTTAAGAAACTTCACTTTTGAATTGGGGGCTGGAAATCGCAGTATAGCACTGTCAAGACACCCTAAGAAGGTTCCCAGGGTGATTTTAAATATGTATGGGGTTTATAATTGTAGTGGGCAATGGTATAAGGTTATTTTTGGCCATTTTATATGAAAGTGTACTGTCTCTTTAAGAAATTTCACTTTTGAATTGTGGGCTGGAAATCGCAGTATAGCATTTTCAGGACACCCTGGGAAGGTTCCCATGGTGATTTTAAATATGTATGGGGTTTATAATTGTAGTTGTCAATGGTATAAGGTTATTTTTGGCCATTTTATATGAAAGTGTACTGTCTCTTTAAGAAACTTCACTTTTGAATTGGGGGTTGGAAATCGCAGTATAGCACTGTCAAGACACCCTAAGAAGGATCCCAGGGTGATTTTAAATATGTATGGGGTTTATTATTGTAGTGGGCAATGGTATAAGGTTATTTTTGGCCATTTTATATGAAAGTGTACTGTCTCTTTAAGAAACTTCACTTTTGAATTGGGGGTTGGAAATCGCAGTATAGCACTGTCAAGACACCCTAAGAAGGATCCCAGGGTGATTTTAAATATGTATGGGGTTTATAATTGTAGTGGGCAATGGTATAAGGTTATTTTTGGCCATTTTATATGAAAGTGTACTGTCTCTTTAAGAAACTTCACTTTTGAATTGGGGGCTGGAACTCGCAGTATAGCATTTTCAGGTCACCCTGGGAAGGTTCCCAGGGTGATTTTAAATATGTATGGGGTTTATAATTGTAGTGGGCAATGGTATAAGGTTATTTTTGGCCATTTTATATGAAAGTGTACTGTCCCTTTAAGAAACTTCACTTTTGATTTGGGGGCTGGAAATCGCAGTATAGCACTGTCAAGACACCCTAAGAAGGTTCCCAGGGTGATTTTAAATATGTATGGGGTTTATAATTGTAGTAGGCAATGGTATAAGGTTATTTTTGGCCATTTTATATGAAAGTGTACTGTCTCTTTAAGAAACTTTAATTTTGAATTGGGGGCTGGAAATCGCAGTATAGCATTTTCAGGACACCCTGGGAAGGATCCCAGGGTGATTTTAAATATGTATGGGGTTTATAATTGTAGTTGTCAATGGTATAAGGTTATTTTTGGCCATTTTATATGAAAGTGTACTGTCTCTTTAAGAAATTTCACTGTTGAATTGGGGGCTGGAAAACGCAGTATAGCACTGTCAAGACACCCTAAGAAGGTTCCCAGGGTGATTTTAAAGATGTATGGGGTTTATAATTGTAGTGGGCAATGGTATAAGGTTATTTTTGGCCATTTTATATGAAAGTGTACTGTCTCTTTAAGAAACTTACCTTTTGAATTGGGGGCTGGAAATCGCAGTATTGCACTGTCAAGAAACCCTAAGAAGGTTCCCAGGGTGATTTTAAATATGTATTGGGTTTATAATTGTAGTGAGCAATGGTATAAGGTTATTTTTGGCCATTTTATATGAAAGTGTACTGTCTCTTTAAGAAACTTCACTTTTGAATTGGGGGCTGGAAATCGCAGTATAGCACTGTCAAGACACCCTAAGAAGGTTCCCAGGGTGATTTTAAATATGTATGGGGTTTATAATTGTAGTGGGCAATGGTATAAGGTTATTTTTGGCCATTTTATATGAAAGTGTACTGTCTCTTTAAGAAACTTCACTTTTGAATTGGGGGTTGGAAATCGTAGTATAGCACTGTCAAGACACCCTAAGAAGGATCCCAGGGTGATTTTAAATATGTATGGGGTTTATAATTGTAGTGGGCAATGGTATAAGGTTATTTTTGGCCATTTTATATGAAAGTGTACTGTCTCTTTAAGAAACTTCACTTTTGAATTGGGGGCTGGAAATCGCACTATAGCATTTTCAGGTCACCCTGGGAAGGTTCCCAGGGTGATTTTAAATATGTATGGGGTTTATAATTGTAGTGGGCAATGGTATAAGGTTATTTTTGGCCATTTTATATGAAAGTGTACTGTCTCTTTAAGAAACTTAACTTTTCAATTGGGGGCTGGAAATCGCACTATAGCATTTTCAGGACACCCTGGGAAGGTTCCCAGGGTGATTTTAAATATGTATGGGGTTTATAATTATAGTGGGCAATGGTATAAGGTTATTTTTGGCTATTTTATATGAAAGTGTACTGTCTCTTTAAGAAACTTACCTTTTGAATTGGGGGCTGGAAATCGCAGTATAGCACTGTCAAGACACCCTAAGAAGGTTCCCAGGGTGATTTTAAATATGTATGGGGTTTATAATTGTAGTGGGCAATGGTATAAGGTTATTTTTGGCCATTTTATATGAAAGTGTACTGTCTCTTTAAGAAACTTCACTTTTGAATTGGGGGCTGGAAATCGCACTATAGCATTTTCAGGTCACCCTGGGAAGGTTCCCAGGGTGATTTTAAATATGTATGGGGTTTATAATTGTAGTGGGCAATGGTATAAGGTTATTTTTGGCCATTTTATATGAAAGTGTACTGTCTCTTTAAGAAACTTAACTTTTCAATTGGGGGCTGGAAATCGCACTATAGCATTTTCAGGACACCCTGGGAAGGTTCCCAGGGTGATTTTAAATATGTATGGGGTTTATAATTATAGTGGGCAATGGTATAAGGTTATTTTTGGCTATTTTATATGAAAGTGTACTGTCTCTTTAAGAAACTTACCTTTTGAATTGGGGGCTGGAAATCGCAGTATAGCACTGTCAAGACACCCTAAGAAGGTTCCCAGGGTGATTTTAAATATGTATGGGGTTTATAATTGTAGTGGGCAATGGTATAAGGTTATTTTTGGCCATTTTATATGAAAGTGTACTGTCTCTTTAAGAAACTTCACTTTTGAATTGGGGGTTGGAAATCGCAGTATAGCACTGTCAAGACACCCTAAGAAGGATCCCAGGGTGATTTTAAATATGTATGGGGTTTATAATTGTAGTGGGCAATGGTATAAGGTTATTTTTGGCCATTTTATATGAAAGTGTACTGTCTCTTTAAGAAACTTCACTTTTGAATTGGGGGCTGGAACTCGCAGTATAGCATTTTCAGGTCACCCTGGGAAGGTTCCCAGGGTGATTTTAAATATGTATGGGGTTTATAATTGTAGTGGGAAATGGTATAAGGTTATTTTTGGCCATTTTATATGAAAGTGTACTGTCTCTTTAAGAAACTTAACTTTTGAATTGGGGGCTGGAAATCGCACTATAGCATTTTCATGACACCCTGGGAAGGTTCCCAGGGTGATTTTAAATATGTATGGGATTTATAATTGTAGTGGGCAGTGGTATAAGGTTATTTTTGGCCATTTTATATGAAAGTGTACTGTCCCTTTAAGAAACTTCACTTTTGATTTGGGGGCTGGAAATCGCAGTATAGCATTTTCAGGTCACCCTGGGAAGGTTCCCAGGGTGATTTTAAATATGTATGGGGTTTATAATTGTAGTGGGAAATGGTATAAGGTTATTTTTGGCCATTTTATATGAAAGTGTACTGTCTCTTTAAGAAACTTTAATTTTGAATTGGGGGCTGGAAATCGCAGTATAGCATTTTCAGGACACCCTGGGAAGGATCCCAGGGTGATTTTAAATATGTATGGGGTTTATAATTGTAGTGGGCAAAGGTATAAGGTAATTTTTGGCCATTTTATATGAAAGTGTACTGTCTCTTTAAGAAACTTTAATTTTAAATTGGGGCTGGAAATCGCAGTATAGCATTTACAGGACACCCTGGGAAGGATCCCAGGGTGATTTTAAATATGTATGGGGTTTATAATTTTAGTGGGCAATGGTATAAGGTTATTTTTGACCATTTTATATTAAAGTGTACTGTCTCTTTAAGAAATTTCACTTTTGAATTGGGGGCTGGAAATCGCAGTATATCACTGTCAAGACACCCTAAGAAGGTTCCCAGGGTGATTTTAAATATGTATGGGGTTTATAATTTTAGTGGGCAATGGTATAAGGTTATTTTTGGCCATTTTATATTAAAGTGTACTGTCTCTTTAAGAAATTTCACTTTTGAATTGTGGGCTGGAAATCGCAGTATAGCACTGTCAAGACACCCTAAGAAGGTTCCCAGGGTGATTTTAAATATGTATGGGGTTTATAATTGTAGTGGGCAATGATATAAGGTTATTTTTGGCCATTTTATATGAAAGTGTACTGTCTCTTTAAGGAATTTCACTTTTGAATCGTGGGCTGGAAATCGCAGTATAGCATTTTCAGGACACCCTGGGAAGGTTCCCATGGTGATTTTAAATATGTATGGGGTTTATAATTGTAGTTGTCAATGGTATAAGGTTATTTTTGGCCATTTTATATGAAAGTGTACTGTCTCTTTAAGAAATTTCACTGTTGAATTGGGGGCTGGAAAACGCAGTATAGCACTGTCAAGACACCCTAAGAAGGTTCCCAGGGTGATTTTAAAGATGTATGGGGTTTATAATTGTAGTGGGCAATGGTATAAGGTTATTTTTGGCCATTTTATATGAAAGTGTACTGTCTCTTTAAGAAACTTACCTTTTGAATTGGGGGCTGGAAATCGCAGTATTGCACTGTCAAGAAACCCTAAGAAGGTTCCCAGGGTGATTTTAAATATGTATGGGGTTTATAATTGTAGTGGGCAATGATATAAGGTTATTCTTGGCCATTTTATATGAAAGTGTACTGTCTCTTTAAGAAACTTCACTTTTGAATTGGGGGCTGGAAATCGCAGTATAGCACTGTCAAGACACCCTAAGAAGGTTCCCAGGGTGATTTTAAGTATGTATGGGGTTTATAATTGTAGTGGGCAATGGTATAAGGTTATTTTTGGCCATTTTATATGAAAGTGTACTGTCTCTTTAAGAAATTTCACTTTTGAATTGGGGGCTGGAAATCGCAGTATAGCACTGTCAAGACACCCTAAGAAGGTTCCCAGGGTGATTTTAAATATGTATTGGGTTTATAATTGTAGTGAGCAATGGTATAAGGTTATTTTTGGCCATTTTATATGAAAGTGTACTGTCTCTTTAAGAAACTTCACTTTTGAATTGGGGGCTGGAAATCGCAGTATAGCACTGTCAAGACACCCTAAGAAGGTTCCCAGGGTGATTTTAAATATGTATGGGGTTTATAATTGTAGTGGGCAATGGTATAAGGTTATTTTTGGCCATTTTATATGACAGTGTACTGTCTCTTTAAGAAATTTCACTTTTGAATTGTGGGCTGGAAATCGCAGTATAGCATTTTCAGGACACCCTGGGAAGGTTCCCATGGTGATTTTAAATATGTATGGGGTTTATAATTGTAGTTGTCAATGGTATAAGGTTATTTTTGGCCATTTTATATGAAAGTGTACTGTCTCTTTAAGAAACTTCACTTTTGAATTGGGGGTTGGAAATCGCAGTATAGCACTGTCAAGACACCCTAAGAAGGATCCCAGGGTGATTTTAAATATGTATGGGGTTTATAATTGTAGTGGGCAATGGTATAAGGTTATTTTTGGTCATTTTATATGAAAGTGTACTGTCTCTTTAAGAAACTTACCTTTTGAATTGGGGGCTGGAAATCGCAGTATAGCACTGTCAAGACACCCTAAGAAGGTTCCCAGGGTGATTTTAAATATGTATGGGGTTTATAATTGTAGTGGGCAATGGTATAAGGTTATTTTTGGCCATTTTATATGAAAGTGTACTGTCTCTTTAAGAAACTTCACTTTTGAATTGGGGGTTGGAAATCGCAGTATAGCACTGTCAAGACACCCTAAGAAGGATCCCAGGGTGATTTTAAATATGTATGGGGTTTATAATTGTAGTGGGCAATGGTATAAGGTTATTTTTGGCCATTTTATATGAAAGTGTACTGTCTCTTTAAGAAACTTCACTTTTGAATTGGGGGCTGGAACTCGCAGTATAGCATTTTCAGGTCACCCTGGGAAGGTTCCCAGGGTGATTTTAAATATGTATGGGGTTTATAATTGTAGTGGGCAATGGTATAAGGTTATTTTTGGCCATTTTATATGAAAGTGTACTGTCTCTTTAAGAAACTTAACTTTTGAATTGGGGGCTGGAAATCGCACTATAGCATTTTCATGACACCCTGGGAAGGTTCCCAGGGTGATTTTAAATATGTATGGGGTTTATAATTGTAGTGGGCAATGGTATAAGGTTATTTTTGGCCATTTTATATGAAAGTGTACTGTCTCTTTAAGAAATTTCACTGTTGAATTGGGGGCTGGAAAACGCAGTATAGCACTGTCAAGACACCCTAAGAAGGTTCCCAGGGTGATTTTAAAGATGTATGGGGTTTATAATTGTAGTGGGCAATGGTATAAGGTTATTTTTGGCCATTTTATATGAAAGTGTACTGTCTCTTTAAGAAACTTACCTTTTGAATTGGGGGCTGGAAATCGCAGTATTGCACTGTCAAGAAACCCTAAGAAGGTTCCCAGGGTGATTTTAAATATGTATTGGGTTTATAATTGTAGTGAGCAATGGTATAAGGTTATTTTTGGCCATTTTATATGAAAGTGTACTGTCTCTTTAAGAAACTTCACTTTTGAATTGGGAGCTGGAAATCGCAGTATAGCACCGTCAAGACTCCCTAAGAAGGTTCCCAGGGTGATTTTAAATATGTATGGGGTTTATAATTGTAGTGGGCAATGGTATAAGGTTATTTTTGGCCATTTTATATGAAAGTGTACTGTCTCTTTAAGAAACTTCACTTTTGAATTGGGGGTTGGAAATCGTAGTATAGCACTGTCAAGACACCCTAAGAAGGATCCCAGGGTGATTTTAAATATGTATGGGGTTTATAATTGTAGTGGGCAATGGTATAAGGTTATTTTTGGCCATTTTATATGAAAGTGTACTGTCTCTTTAAGAAACTTCACTTTTGAATTGGGGGCTGGAACTCGCAGTATAGCATTTACAGGACACCCTGGGAAGGTTCCCAGGGTGATTTTAAATATGTATGGGGTTTATAATTGTAGTGGGCAATTGTATAAGGTTTATTTTTGGCCATTTTATATGAAAGTGTACTGTCTCTTTAAGAAACTTAACTTTTGAATTGGGGGCTGGAAATCGCACTACAGCATTTTCAGGTCACCCTGGGAAGGTTCCCAGGGTGATTTTAAATATGTATGGGGTTTATAATTGTAGTGGGCAATGGTATAAGGTTATTTTTGGCCATTTTATATGAAAGTGTACTGTCTCTTTAAGAAACTTAACTTTTGAATTGGGGGCTGGAATTCGCAGTATAGCACTGTCAAGACACCCTAAGAAGGTTCCCAGCGTGATTTTAAATATGTATGGGGTTTATAATTGTAGTGGGCAATGGTATAAGGTTATTTTTGGCCATTTTATATGAAAGTGTACTGTCTCTTTAAGAAACTTAACTTTTGAATTGGGGGCTGGAAATCGCACTATAGCATTTTCAGGACACCCTGGGAAGGTTCCCAGGGTGATTTTAAATATGTATGGGGTTTATAATTATAGTGGGCAATGGTATAAGGTTATTTTTGGCTATTTTATATGAAAGTGTACTGTCTCTTTAAGAAACTTAACTTTTGAATTGGGGGCTGGAAATCGCACTATAGCATTTTCATGACACCCTGGGAAGGTTCCCAGGGTGATTTTAAATATGTATGGGGTTTATAATTGTAGTGGGCAATGGTATAAGGTTATTTTTGGCCATTTTATATGAAAGTGTACTGTCTCTTTAAGAAACTTCACTTTTGAATTGGGGGCTGGAAATCGCAGTATAGCACTGTCAAGACACCCTAAGAAGGTTCCCAGGGTGATTTTAAATATGTATGGGGTTTATAATTGTAGTGGGCAATGGTATAAGGTTATTTTTGGCCATTTTATATGAAAGTGTACTGTCTCTTTAAGAAACTTCACTTTTGATTTGGGGGCTGGAAATCGCAGTATAGCACTGTCAAGACACCCTAAGAAGGTTCCCAGGGTGATTTTAAATATGTATGGGGTTTATAATTGTAGTAGGCAATGGTATAAGGTTATTTTTGGCCATTTTATATGAAAGTGTACTGTCTCTTTAAGAAACTTCACTTTTGATTTGGGGGCTGGAAATCGCAGTATAGCACTGTCAAGACACCCTAAGAAGGTTCCCAGGGTGATTTTAAATATGTATGGGGTTTATAATTGTAGTAGGCAATGGTATAAGGTTATTTTTGGCCATTTTATATGAAAGTGTACTGTCTCTTTAAGAAACTTAACTTTTGAATTGGGGGCTGGAAATTGCTGTATAGCACTGTCAAGACACCCTGGGATGGTTCCCAGGGTGATTTTGAATATGTATGGGGTTTATATTTGTAGTGGACAATAGTATAAGGTTAATTTTGGCCATTTTATATGAAAGTGTACTGTCTCTTTAAGAAACTTCACTTTTGAATTGGGGGCTGGAAATCGCAGTATAGCACTGTCAAGACACCCTAAGAAGGTTCCCAGGGTGATTTTAAATATGTATGAGGTTTATAATTGTAGTGGGCAATGGTATAAGGTTATTTTTGGCCATTTTATATTAAAGTGTACTGTCTTTTTAAGAAACTTAACTTTTGAATTGGGGGCTGGACATCGCACTATAGCATTTTCAGGATACCCTGGGAAGGTTCCCAGGGTGATTTTAAATATGTATGGGGTTTATAATTGTAGTGGGCAATGGTATAAGGTTATTTTTGGCCATTTTATATGAAAGTGTACTGTCTCTTTAAGAAATTTCACTGTTGAATTGGGGGCTGGAAAACGCAGTATAGCACTGTCAAGACACCCTAAGAAGGTTCCCAGGGTGATTTTAAAGATGTATGGGGTTTATAATTGTAGTGGGCAATGGTATAAGGTTATTTTTGGCCATTTTATATGAAAGTGTACTGTCTCTTTAAGAAACTTACCTTTTGAATTGGGGGCTGGAAATCGCAGTATTGCACTGTCAAGAAACCCTAAGAAGGTTCCCAGGGTGATTTTAAATATGTATGGGGTTTATAATTGTAGTGGGCAATGATATAAGGTTATTCTTGGCCATTTTATATGAAAGTGTACTGTCTCTTTAAGAAACTTCACTTTTGAATTGGGGGCTGGAAATCGCAGTATAGCACTGTCAAGACACCCTAAGAAGGTTCCCAGGGTGATTTTAAGTATGTATGGGGTTTATAATTGTAGTGGGCAATGGTATAAGGTTATTTTTGGCCATTTTATATGAAAGTGTACTGTCTCTTTAAGAAATTTCACTTTTGAATTGGGGGCTGGAAATCGCAGTACAGCATTTTCAGGACACACTGGGGAGATTCCCAGGGTGATTTTAAATATGTATGGGGTTTATAATTGTAGTTGTCAATGGTATAAGGTTATTTTTGGCCATTTTATATGAAAGTGTACTGTCTCTTTAAGAAACTTCACTTTTGAATTGGGGGCTGGAAATCGCAGTATAGCACTGTCAGGACACCCTAAGAAGGTTCCCAGGGTGATTTTAAATATGTATGGGGTTTATAATTGTAGTGGGCAATGGTATAAGGTTATTTTTGGCCATTTTATATGAAAGTGTACTGTCTCTTTAAGAAATTTCACTTTTGAATTGTGGGCTGGAAATCGCAGTATAGCATTTTCAGGACACCCTGGGAAGGTTCCCATGGTGATTTTAAATATGTATGGGGTTTATAATTGTAGTTGTCAATGGTATAAGGTTATTTTTGGCCATTTTATATGAAAGT